>NW_026061052.1:897500-1538000 GCF_929443795.1 Astur gentilis
CTGTGAATAGGCTGCAGGGGGACGGTGAAGACCAGCAACAGCTTTCAGGGGTGCCAACTTCCGTGTGGGACAAGGAGCCGGACGTGTGCCTTCTCGGAAACAGGCCCTGTCGAGGACGAGAGCCATGAGATGTTCCTCCTCTGGGCAAGCCCGGGTCCCAGATCCTGTTGTGCCTGTGAATAGGCTGCAGGGGGATGGTGAAGACCAGCAACAGCTTTCAGGGCTGCCACTTTCCGTGTGGGACAAGGAGCCGGACGTGTGCCTTTTCGGAAACAGGCTCTGCCGAGGACGAGAGCCATGAGATGTTCCTCCTCTGGGCAAGCCCGGGTCCCAGATCCTGTTGTGCCTGTGAATAGGCTGCAGGGGGACGGTGAAGACCAGCAACAGCTTTCAGGGCTGCCACCTTCCGTGTGTGACAAGGAGCCGGACGTGTGCGTTTTCGGAATCGGGCTCTGCCGAGGACGAGAGCCATGAGATGTTGCTCCTCTGGGCAAGCCCGGGTCCCAGATCCTGTTGTGCCTGTGAATAGGCTGCAGGGGGACGGTGAAGACCAGCAACAGCTTTCAGGGCTGCCACCTTCCGTGTGGGACAAGGAGCCGGACGTGTGCCTTTCCGGAATCTGGCTCTGCCGAGGACGAAAGCCATGAGATGTTCCTCCTCTGGGCAAGCCCGCGTCCCAGATCCTGTTGTGCCTGTCAATAGGCTGCAGGGGGAAGGTGAAGACGAGCAACATCCTTCAGGGCTGCCACCTTCCGTGTGGGAAAAGGAGCCGGACGTGTGCCGTTTCGGAAAGAGGCTCTGCCGAGGACAAGAGCCATGAGATGTTCCTCCTCTGGGCAAGCCCGGGTCCCAGATCCTGTTGTGCCTGTGAATAGGCTGCAGGGGGACGGTGAAGACCAGCAACAGCTTTCAGGGCTGCCACCTTCCATGTGGGACAAGGAGCCGGACGTGTGCCTTTTCGGAATCGGGCTCTGCCGAGGACGAGAGCCATGAGATGTTCCTCCTCTGGGCAAGCCCGGGTCCCAGATCCTGTTGTGCCTGTGAATAGGCTGCAGGGGGATGGTGAAGACCAGCAACAGCTTTCAGGGCTGCCACCTTCCGTGTGGGACAAGGAGCCGGACGTGTGCCTTCTCGGAAACAGGCTCTGCCGAGGACGAGAGCCATGAGATGTTCCTCCTCTGGGCAAGCCCGGGTCCCAAATCCTATTGTGCCTGTGAATAGGCTGCAGGGGGACGGTGAAGACCAGCAACATCTTTCAGGGCTGCCACCTTCCGTGTGGGACAAGGAGCCGGACGAGTGCCCTTTCGGGAAGAGGCTCTGCCGAGGACAAGAGCCATGATATGTTCCTCCTCTGGGCAAGCCCGGGTCCTGAATCCTGTTGTACCTGTGAATAGGCTGCAGGGGGACGGTGAAGACCAGCAACAGCTTTCAGGGCTGCCACCTTCCGTGTGGGACAAGGAACCGGACGTGTGCCTTTTCGAAAAGAGGCCCTGCCGAGGACGAGAGCCATGAGATGTTCCTCCTCTGGGCAAGCCCGGGTCCCAGATCCTGTTGTGCCTGTGAATAGGCTGCAGGGGGACGGTGAAGACCAGCAACAGCTTTCAGGGCTGCCACCTTCCGTGTGGGACAAGGAGCCGGACGTGTGCCTTTTCGGAAAGAGGCCCTGCCGAGGACGAGAGCCATGAGATGTTCCTCCTCTGGGCAAGCCCGCGTCGTGAATCCTGTTGTGCCTGTGAATAGGCTGCAGGGGGACAGTGAAGACCAGCAACAGCTTTCAGGGCTGCCACCTTCCGTGTGGGACAAGGAGCCGGACGTGTGCCTTTTCGGAATCGGGCTCTGCCGAGAAGAGAGCCATGAGATGTTCCTCCTCTGGGCATGTCCGGGTCCTGAATCCTGTTGTGCCTGTGAATAGGCTGCAGGGGGACGGTGAAGACCAGCAACAGCTTTCAGGGCTGCCACCTTCCGTGTGGGACAAGGAGCCGGACGTGTGCCTTTTCGGAATCGGGCTCTGCCGAGGAAGAGAGCCATGAGATGTTCCTCCTCTGGGCATGCCCGGGTCCTGAATCGTGTTGTGCCTGTGAATAGGCTGCAGGGGGACGGTGAAGACCAGCAACAGCTTTCAGGGCTGCCACCTTCCGTGTGGGACAAGGAGCCGGACGTGTGCCTTTCCGGAATCAGGCTCTGCCGAGGACGAGAGCCATGAGATGTTCCTCCTCTGGGCAAGCCCGGGTCCTGAATCCTGTTGTACCTGTGAATACGCTGCAGGGGGACGGTGAAGACCAGCAACAGCTTTCAGGGCTGCCACCTTCCGTGTGGGACAAGGAGCCGGACGTGTGAGTTTTCAGAAATAGGCTCTGCCGAGGACGAGAGCCATGATATGTTCCTCCTCTGGGCAAGCCCGGGTCCTGAATCCTGTTGTACCTGTGAATAGGCTGCAGGGGGACGGTGAAGACCAGCAACAGCTTTCAGGGCCGCCACCTTCCGTGTGGGACAAGGAGCCGGATGTGTGCCTTTTCGGAAAGAGACCCTGCCGAGGACGAGAGCCATGAGATGTTCCTCCTCTGGGCAAGCCCGGGTCCCAGATCCTGTTGTGCCTGTGAATAGGCTGCAGGGGGACGGTGAAAACCAGCAACATCCTTCAGGGGTTCCAACTTCCGTGTGGGACAAGGAGCCGGACGTGCGCCTTTTCGGAAAGAGTCTCTTCCGTGGACGAAAGCCATGATATGTTCCTCCTCTGGGCGTGCCCGGGTCCTGAATCCTGTTGTGCCTTTGAATAGGCTGCAGGGCGACGGTGAAGACCAGCAACAGCTTTCAGGGCTGCCACCTTCCGTGTGGGACAAGGAGCCGGACGTGTGCCTTTTGTGAAACAGGCCCTGCCGAGGACGAGAGCCATGAGATGTTCCTCCTCTGGGCAAGCCCGCGTCGTGAATCCTGTTGTGCCTGTGAATAGGCTGCAGGGGGACAGTGAAGACCAGCAACAGCTTTCAGGGCTGCCACCTTCCGTGTGGGACAAGGAGCCGGACGTGTGCCTTTTCGGAAACAGGCCCTGTCGAGGACGAGAGCCATGAGATGTTCCTCCTCTGGGCAAGCCCGGGTCCCAGATCCTGTTGTGCCTGTGAATAGGCTGCAGGGGGACGGTGAAGACCAGCAACAGCTTTCAGGGCTGCCACCTTCCGTGTGGGACAAGGAGCCGGACGTGTGCCTTCTCGGAAACAGGCTCTGCCGAGGACGAGAGCCATGAGATGTTCCTCCTCTGGGCAAGCCCGGGTCCCAAATCCTATTGTGCCTGTGAATAGGCTGCAGGGGGACGGTGAAGACCAGCAACAGCTTTCAGGGCTGCCACCTTCCTTGTGGGACAAGGAGCCGGACGTGTGCTTTTTCGGAAAGAGGCTCTGCCGAGGACGAGAGCCATGAGATGTTCCTCCTCTGGGCAAGCCCAGGTCCTGAATCCTGTTGTGCCTGTGAATAGGCTGCAAGGGGACGGTGAAGACCAGCAACAGGTTTCAGGGCTGCCACCTTCCGTGTGGGACAAGGAGCCGGACGTGTGCCTTTCCGGAATCTGGCTCTGCCGAGGACGAAAGCCATGAGATGTTCCTCCTCTGGGCAAGCCCGCGTCCCAGATCCTGTTGTGCCTGTCAATAGGCTGCAGGGGGAAGGTGAAGACGAGCAACATCCTTCAGGGCTGCCACCTTCCGTGTGGGAAAAGGAGCCGGACGTGTGCCGTTTCGGAAAGAGGCTCTGCCGAGGACAAGAGCCATGAGATGTTCCTCCTCTGGGCAAGCCCGGGTCCCAGATCCTGTTGTGCCTGTGAATAGGCTGCAGGGGGACGGTGAAGACCAGCAACAGCTTTCAGGGCTGCCACCTTCCATGTGGGACAAGGAGCCGGACGTGTGCCTTTTCGGAATCGGGCTCTGCCGAGGAAGAGAGCCATGAGATGTTCCTCCTCTGGGCAAGCCCGGGTCCCAGATCCTGTTGTGCCTGTGAATAGGCTGCAGGGGGATGGTGAAGACCAGCAACAGCTTTCAGGGCTGCCACCTTCCGTGTGGGACAAGGAGCCGGACGTGTGCCTTCTCGGAAACAGGCTCTGCCGAGGACGAGAGCCATGAGATGTTCCTCCTCTGGGCAAGCCCGGGTCCCAAATCCTATTGTGCCTGTGAATAGGCTGCAGGGGGACGGTGAAGACCAGCAACATCTTTCAGGGCTGCCACCTTCCGTGTGGGACAAGGAGCCGGACGAGTGCCCTTTCGGGAAGAGGCTCTGCCGAGGACAAGAGCCATGATATGTTCCTCCTCTGGGCAAGCCCGGGTCCTGAATCCTGTTGTACCTGTGAATAGGCTGCAGGGGGACGGTGAAGACCAGCAACAGCTTTCAGGGCTGCCACCTTCCGTGTGGGACAAGGAGCCGGACGTGTGCCTTTTCGGAATCAGGCTCTGCCGAGGACGAGAGCCATGAGATGTTCCTCCTCTGGGCAAGCCCGGGTCCTGAATCCTGTTGTGCCTGTGAATAGGCTGCAGGGGGACGGTGAAGACCAGCAACAGCTTTCAGGGCTGCCACCTTCCGTGTGGGACAAGGAACCGGACATGTGCCTTTTCGAAAAGAGGCCCTGCCGAGGACGAGAGCCATGAGATGTTCCTCCTCTGGGCAAGCCCGGGTCCCAGATCCTGTTGTGCCTGTGAATAGGCTGCAGGGGGACGGTGAAGACCAGCAACAGCTTTCAGGGCTGCCACCTTCCGTGTGGGACAAGGAGCCGGACGTGTGCCTTTTCGGAAAGAGGCCCTGCCGAGGACGAGAGCCATGAGATGTTCCTCCTCTGGGCAAGCCCGCGTCGTGAATCCTGTTGTGCCTGTGAATAGGCTGCAGGGGGACAGTGAAGACCAGCAACAGCTTTCAGGGCTGCCACCTTCCGTGTGGGACAAGGAGCCGGACGTGTGCCTTTTCGGAATCGGGCTCTGCCGAGAAGAGAGCCATGAGATGTTCCTCCTCTGGGCAAGTCCGGGTCCTGAATCCTGTTGTGCCTGTGAATAGGCTGCAGGGGGACGGTGAAGACCAGCAACAGCTTTCAGGGCTGCCACCTTCCGTGTGGGACAAGGAGCCGGACGTGTGCCTTTTCGGAATCGGGCTCTGCCGAGGAAGAGAGCCATGAGATGTTCCTCCTCTGGGCATGCCCGGGTCCTGAATCGTGTTGTGCCTGTGAATAGGCTGCAGGGGGACGGTGAAGACCAGCAACAGCTTTCAGGGCTGCCACCTTCCGTGTGGGACAAGGAGCCGGACGTGTGCCTTTCCGGAATCAGGCTCTGCCGAGGACGAGAGCCATGAGATGTTCCTCCTCTGGGCAAGCCCGGGTCCTGAATCCTGTTGTACCTGTGAATAGGCTGCAGGGGGACGGTGAAGACCAGCAACAGCTTTCAGGGCTGCCACCTTCCGTGTGGGACAAGGAGCCGGACGTGTGAGTTTTCAGAAATAGGCTCTGCCGAGGACGAGAGCCATGATATGTTCCTCCTCTGAGCAAGCCCGGGTCCTGAATCCTGTTGTACCTGTGAATAGGCTGCAGGGGGACGGTGAAGACCAGCAACAGCTTTCAGGGCCGCCACCTTCCGTGTGGGACAAGGAGCCGGATGTGTGCCTTTTCGGAAAGAGACCCTGCCGAGGACGAGAGCCATGAGATGTTCCTCCTCTGGGCAAGCCCGGGTCCCAGATCCTGTTGTGCCTGTGAATAGGCTGCAGGGGGACGGTGAAAACCAGCAACATCCTTCAGGGGTTCCAACTTCCGTGTGGGACAAGGAGCCGGACGTGCGCCTTTTCGGAAAGAGTCTCTTCCGTGGACGAAAGCCATGATATGTTCCTCCTCTGGGCGTGCCCGGGTCCTGAATCCTGTTGTGCCTTTGAATAGGCTGCAGGGCGACGGTGAAGACCAGCAACAGCTTTCAGGGCTGCCACCTTCCGTGTGGGACAAGGAGCCGGACGTGTGCCTTTTGTGAAACAGGCCCTGCCGAGGACGAGAGCCATGAGATGTTCCTCCTCTGGGCAAGCCCGCGTCGTGAATCCTGTTGTGCCTGTGAATAGGCTGCAGGGGGACAGTGAAGACCAGCAACAGCTTTCAGGGCTGCCACCTTCCGTGTGGGACAAGGAGCCGGACGTGTGCCTTTTCGGAAACAGGCCCTGTCGAGGACGAGAGCCATGAGATGTTCCTCCTCTGGGCAAGCCCGGGTCCCAGATCCTGTTGTGCCTGTGAATAGGCTGCAGGGGGACGGTGAAGACCAGCAACAGCTTTCAGGGCTGCCACCTTCCGTGTGGGACAAGGAGCCGGACGTGTGCCTTCTCGGAAACAGGCTCTGCCGAGGACGAGAGCCATGAGATGTTCCTCCTCTGGGCAAGCCCGGGTCCCAAATCCTATTGTGCCTGTGAATAGGCTGCAGGGGGACGGTGAAGACCAGCAACAGCTTTCAGGGCTGCCACCTTCCTTGTGGGACAAGGAGCCGGACGTGTGCTTTTTCGGAAAGAGGCTCTGCCGAGGACGAGAGCCATGAGATGTTCCTCCTCTGGGCAAGCCCAGGTCCTGAATCCTGTTGTGCCTGTGAATAGGCTGCAAGGGGACGGTGAAGACCAGCAACAGGTTTCAGGGCTGCCACCTTCCGTGTGGGACAAGGAGCCGGACGTGTGCCTTTTCGGAAAGAGGCTCTTCCGAGGAAAAGAGCCATGAGATGTTCCTCCTCTGGGCAAGCCCGGGTCCCAGATCCTGTTGTGCCTGTGAATAGGCTGCAGGGGGACGGTGAAAACCAGCAACATCCTTCAGGTGTTCCACCTTCCGTGTGGGACAAGGAGCCGGACGTGTGCCTTTTCGGAACCAGGCCCTGTCGAGGACGAGAGCCATGATATGTTCCTCCTCTGGGCAAGCCCGGGTCCCAGATCCTGTTGTGCCTGTGAATAGGCTGCAGGGGGACGGTGAAGACCAGCAACAGCTTTCAGGGCTGCCACCTTCCGTGTGGGACAAGGAGCCAGACGTGTGCCTTCTCGGAAACAGGCTCTGCCGAGGACGAGAGCCATGAGATGTTCCTCCTCTGGGCAAGACCGGGCCCCAGATCCTGTTGTGCCTGTGAACACGCTGCAGGGGGACGGTGAAGACCAGCAACAGCTTTCAGGGCTGCCACCTTCCGTGTGGGACAAGGAGCCGGACGTGCGCCTTTTTGGAAAGAGTCTCTTCCGTGGACGAAAGCCATGATATGTTCCTCCTCTGGGCGTGCCCGGGTCCTGAATCCTGTTGTGCCTTTGAATAGGCTGCAGGGCGACGGTGAAGACCAGCAACAGCTTTCCAGTCTGACACCTTCCGTGTGGGACAAGGAGCCGGACGTGTGCCTTTTGTGAAACAGACCCTGCCGAGGACGAGAGCCATGAGATGTTCCTCCTCTGGGCAAGCCCGCGTCGTGAATCCTGTTGTGCCTGTGAATAGGCTGCAGGGGGACAGTGAAGACCAGCAACAGGTTTCAGGGCTGCCACCTTCCGTGTGGGACAAGGAGCCGGACGTGTGCCTTCTCGGAAACAGGCTCTGCCGAGGACGAGAGCCATGAGATGTTCCTCCTCTGGGCAAGCCCGGGTCCCAAATCCTATTGTGCCTGTGAATAGGCTGCAGGGGGACGGTGAAGACCAGCAACAGCTTTCAGGGCTGCCACCTTCCGTGTGGGACAAGGAGCCGGACGTGTGCCTTTTTGGAAAGAGGCTCTGCCGAGGACGAGAGCCATGAGATGTTCCTCCTCTGGGCAAGCCCAGGTCCTGAATCCTGTTGTGCCTGTGAATAGGCTGCAGGGGGACGGTGAAGACCAGCAACAGCTTTCAGGGCTGCCACCTTCCGTGTGGGACAAGGAGCCGGACGTGTGCCGTTTCGGAAAGAGGCTCTTCCGAGGACGAGAGCCATGAGATGTTCCTCCTCTGGGAAAGCCCGGGTCCCAGATCCTGTTGTGCCTGTGAATAGGCTGCAGGGGGACAGTGAAGACCAGCAACAGCTTTCAGGGCTGCCACCTTCCGTGTGGGACAAGGAGCCGGACGTGTGCCTTTTCGGAAAGAGGCTCTGCCGAGGACGAGAGCCTAAAACTGACCCTAACCCTAACTCTAACCCCTAAACCTAAACCTAACACTAAGCCCTAGCCCTAACCCTAACCGCAACCCTAACCCTAAGCCCTTAACACTAACCCTAACCCTAACCCTAAACCCTAACCCTAACCCTAACCTTAACTGTAACCGTAACCCGGACCCTAACTCCTAACCCTAACCCTAACCCTAACCCCTAACCCTAACCCTAACCACCTAACCCTAACCTTAACCCTAACCCCTAACCCTAACCCTAACCCTAAACCCTAACCCTAATGGCCCTAACCCTAACCCTAACCCTGACCCTAACCCTAATCCTAACCCCTAACCCTAACCCTAACCCTATCCCTAACGCCTAACCCTAATCCTAACCCTAAACCTAACCCTAACCCTAACCCCCCTAAACCTAACCCTAACCCCTAACCCTAACCATAACCCAAACCTAACCCTAACCCTACCCTAACCCTAACCCTAAACCTAACCCCTAACCCTAACCCTAAAACCTCACCCTAACCCTAACCCCTAACCCTAACCCTAACCCCTAACCCTAACCCCTAACCCTAACCCTGACCCTAACCCTGACCCTAACCTAATCCTAACCCTAACCCTTAACCCTAACCCTAAACGTAATCGTAACCTAACCCTAACCCCTAACCCTAACCCCCAACCATAACCCTAACCCTAACCCCAAACCTAATGACCCTAACTCTAACCCTAACCCTAAGCCCTTTAACCCTAACCCTTACTATAAATTCTAACCCTAACCCTAACCCTAACTCTAACTATAACCCGGACCCTAACTCTTAAGCCTAACCCTAACCCTCACCCTCACCCTAACCCTAAACCTAACCCCTAACCCTAACCCTAACCTAACCCTAACCCTAACCCCTAACCCTAACCCTAACCCTAACCTTACCTTAACCCCTAACCCTAACCCTAACCCCTAACGCTAACCCTAACCTTACCCTAACCATTAACCCCTAACCCTAACCCCTAACTGTAAACCTTTTCTGACAAGGTGCAGGATCTGTGCCGTTTCCGAAACAGGTTCTGCTGAGGACGAGAGCCATGAGATTTTCTACTCTGGGCAAGCCCGGGTCCCAGATCCTGTTGTACCTGTGAATAGGCTGCAGGGGGACGGTGAAGACCAGCAACAGCTTTCAGAGCTGCCACCTTCCGTGTGGGACAAGGAGCCGGACGTGTGCCTTTTCGGAAATAGGCTCTGCCGAGGACGAGAGCCATGAGATGTTCCTCCTCTGGGCAAGCCCGGGTCCCAGATCCTGTTGTACCTGTGAATAGGCTGCAGGGGGACGGTGAAGACCAGCAATAGCTTTCAGGGCTGCCACTTTCCTTGTGGGACAAGGAGCCGGACCTGTGCCTTTTCGGAATCGGGCTCTGCCGAGGACGAGAGCCATGAGATGTTCCTCCTCTGGGCATGCCCGGGTCCTGAATCCTGTTGTGCCTGTGAATAGGCTGCAGGGGGACGGTGAAGACCAGCAACAGCTTTCAGGGCTGCCACCTTCCGTGTGGGACAAGGAGGCGGACGTGTGCCTTTTCGAAAAGAGGCCCTGCCGAGGACGAGAGCCATGAGATGTTGCTCCTCTGGGCAAGCCCGGGTCCCAGATCCTGTTGTACCTGTGAATAGGCTGCAGGGGGACGGTGAAGACCAGCAACAGGTTTCAGGGCTGCCACCTTCCGTGTGGGACAAGGAGCCGGACGTGTGCCTTTTCGGAAACAGGCCCTGCCGAGGACGAGAGCCATGAGATGTTCCTCCTCTGGGCAAGCCCGCGTCGTGAATCCTGTTGTGCCTGTGAATAGGCTGCAGGGGGATGGTGAAGACCAGCAACAGCTTTCAGGGCTGCCACCTTCCGTGTGGGACAAGGAGCCGGACGTGTGCCTTTTCGGAAATAGGCTCTGCCGAGGACGAGAGCTATGAGATGTTCCTCCTCTGGGCAACCCCGGGTCCCAGATCCTGTTGTACCTGTGAATAGGCTGCAGGGGGACGGTGAAGACCAGCAACAGCTTTCAGGGCTGCCACCTTCCTTGTGGGACAAGGAGCCGGATGTGTGCCTTTTCGGAATCGGGCTCTGCTGAGGACGAGAGCCATGAGATGTTCCTCCTCTGGGCATGCCCGGGTCCTGAATCCTGTTGTGCCTGTGAATAGGCTGCAGGGGGACGGTGAAGACCAGCAACAGCTTTCAGGGCTGCCACCTTCCGTGTGGGACAAGGAGCCGGACGTGTGCCTTTTCGACAAGAGGCCCTGCCGAGGACGAGAGCCATGAGATGTTCCTCCTCTGGGCATGCCCGGGTCCTGAATCCTGTTGTGCCTGTGAATAGGCTGCAGGGGGACGGTGAAGACCAGCAACAGCTTTCAGGGCTGCCACCTTCCGTGTGGGACAAGGAGCCGGACCTGTGCCTTTTCGGAATCGGGCTCTGCCGAGGACGAGAGCCATGAGATGTTCCTCCTCTGGGCATGCCCGGGTCCTGAATCCTGTTGTGCCTGTGAATAGGCTGCAGGGGGACGGTGAAGACCAGCAACAGCTTTCAGGGCTGCCATCTTCCGTGTGGGACAAGGAGCCGGACGTGTGCCTTTTCGGAATCGGGCTCTGCCGAGGACGAGAGCCATGAGATGTTCCTCCTCTGGGCAAGCCCGCGTCGTGAATCCTGTTGTGCCTGTGAATAGGCTGCAGGGGGACGGTGAAGACCAGCAACAGCTTTCAGGGCTGCCACCTTCCGTGTGGGACAAGGAGCCGGATGTGTGCCTTTTCGGAATCGGGCTCTGCCGAGAAGAGAGCCATGAGATGTTCCTCCTCTGGGCATGTGCGGGTCCTGAATCCTGTTGTGCCTGTGAATAGGCTGCAGGGGGACGGTGAAGAGCAGCAACAGCTTCCAGGGCTGCCACCTTCCGTGTGGGACAAGGAGCCGGACGTGTGCCTTTTCGGAATCGGGCTCTGCCGAGGACGAGAGCCATGAGATGTTCCTCCTCTGGGCATGCCCGGGTCCTGAATCCTGTTGTGCCTGTGAATAGGCTGCAGGGGGACGGTGAAGACCAGCTACAGCTTTCAGGGCTGCCACCTTCCGTGTGGGACAAGGAGCCGGACGTGTGCCTTCTCGGAAACAGGCTCTGCCGAGGACGAGAGCCATGAGATGTTCCTCCTCTGGGCAAGCCCGGGTCCCAGATCCTGTTGTGCCTGTGAATAGGCTGCAGGGGGACGGTGAAAACCAGCAACATCCTTCAGGTTTTCCAACTTCCGTGTGGGACAAGGAGCCGGACGTGTGCCTTTTCGGAAACAGGCCCTGTCGAGGACGAGAGCCATGAGATGTTCCTCCTCTGGGCAAGCCCGGGTCCCAGATCCTGTTGTGCCTGTGAATAGGCTGCAGGGGGATGGTGAAGACCAGCAACAGCTTTCAGGGCTGCCACCTTCCGTGTGGGACAAGGAGGCGGACGTGTGCCTTCTCGGAAACAGGCTCTGCCGAGGACGAGAGCCATGAGATGTTCCTCCTCTGGGCAAGCCCGGGTCCCAAATCCTGTTGTGCCTGTGAATAGGCTGCAGGGGGACGGTGAAGACCAGCAACATCTTTCAGGGCTGCCACCTTCCGTGTGGGACAAGGAGCCGGACGAGTGCCCTTTCGGGAAGAGGATCTGCCGAGGACAAGAGCCATGATATGTTCCTCCTCTGGGCAAGCCCGGGTCCTGAATCCTGTTGTACCTGTGAATAGGCTGCAGGGGGACGGTGAAGACCAGCAACAGCTTTCAGGGCTGCCACCTTCCGTGTGGGACAAGGAGCCGGACTTGTGCCTTTTCAGAAATAGGCTCTGCCGAGGACGAGAGCCATGAGATGTTCCTCCTCTGGGCAAGCCCGGGTCCCAGATCCTGTTGTACCTGTGAATAGGCTGCAGGGGGACTTTGAAGACCAGCAACAGCTTTCAGGGCTGCCACCTTCCTTGTGGGACAAGGAGCCGGACGTGTGCCTTTTCGGAATCGGGCTCTGCCGAGGACGAGAGCCATGAGATGTTCCTCCTCTGGGCAAGCCCGGGTCCCAGATCCTCTTGTGCCTGTGAATAGGCTGCAGGGGGACGGTGAAGACCAGCAACAGCTTTCAGGGCTGCCACCTTCCGTGTGGGACAAGGAGGCGGACGTGTGCCTTTTCGAAAAGAGGCCCTGCCGAGGACGAGAGCCATGAGATGTTCCTCCTCTGGGCAAGCCCGGGTCCCAGATCCTGTTGTGCCTGTGAATAGGCTGCAGGGGGACGGTGAAGACCAGCAACAGCTTTCAGGGCTGCCACCTTCCGTGTGGGACAAGGAGCCGGACGTGTGCCTTTTCGGAAACAGGCCCTGCCGAGGACGAGAGCCATGAGATGTTCCTCCTCTGGGCAAGCCCGCGTCGTGAATCCTGTTGTGCCTGTGAATAGGCTGCAGGGGGACGGTGAAGACCAGCTACAGCTTTCAGGGCTGCCACCTTCCGTGTGGGACAAGGAGCCGGACGTGTGCCTTTTCGGAATCGGGCTCTGCCGAGGACGAGAGCCATGAGATGTTCCTCCTCTGGGCATGCCCGGGTCCTGAATCCTGTTGTGCCTGTGAATAGGCTGCAGGGGGACGGTGAAGAGCAGCAACAGCTTCCAGGGCTGCCACCTTCCGTGTGGGACAAGGAGCCGGACGTGTGCCTTTTCGGAATCGGGCTCTGCCGAGGACGAGAGCCATGAGATGTTCCTCCTCTGGGCAAGCCCGGGTCCTGAATCCTGTTGTGCCTGTGAATAGGCTGCAGGGGGACGGTGAAGACCAGCTACAGCTTTCAGGGCTGCCACCTTCCGTGTGGGACAAGGAGCCGGACGTGTGCCTTCTCGGAAACAGGCTCTGCCGAGGACGAGAGCCATGAGATGTTCCTCCTCTGGGCAAGCCCGGGTCCTGAATCCTGTTGTACCTGTGAATGGGCTGCAGGGGGACGGTGAAGACCAGCAACAGCTTTCAGGGCTGCCACCTTCCGTGTGGGACAAGGAGCCGGACGTGTGCCTTTCCGGAATCAGGCTCTGCCGAGGACGAGAGCCATGAGATGTTCCTCCTCTGGGCAAGCCCGCATCGTGAATCCTGTTGTGCCTGTGAATAGGCTGCAGGGGGACAGTGAAGACCAGCAACAGCTTTCAGGGCTGCCACCTTCCGTGTGGGACAAGGAGCCGGACGTGTGCCTTTTCGGAACCAGGCCCTGTCGAGGACGAGAGCCATGAGATGTTCCTCCTCTGGGCAAGCCCGGGTCCCAGATCCTGTTGTGCCTGTGAATAGGCTGCAGGGGGACGGTGAAGACCAGCAACAGCTTTCAGGGCTGCCACCTTCCGTGTGGGACAAGGAGCCGGACGTGTGCCTTCTCGGAAACAGGCTCTGCCGAGGACGAGAGCCATGAGATGTTCCTCCTCTGGGCAAGACCGGGCCCCAGATCCTGTTGTGCCTGTGAACACGCTGCAGGGGGACGGTGAAGACCACCAACAGCTTTCAGGGCTGCCACCTTCCGTGTGGGACAAGGAGCCGGACGTGCGCCTTTTTGGAAAGAGTCTCTTCCGTGGACGAAAGCCATGATATGTTCCTCCTCTGGGCGTGCCCGGGTCCTGAATCCTGTTGTGCCTTTGAATAGGCTGCAGGGCGACGGTGAAGACCAGCAACAGCTTTCCAGTCTGACACCTTCCGTGTGGGACAAGGAGCCGGACGTGTGCCTTTTGTGAAACAGACCCTGCCGAGGACGAGAGCCATGAGATGTTCCTCCTCTGGGCAAGCCCGCGTCGTGAATCCTGTTGTGCCTGTGAATAGGCTGCAGGGGGACAGTGAAGACCAGCAACAGGTTTCAGGGCTGCCACCTTCCGTGTGGGACAAGGAGCCGGACGTGTGCCTTCTCGGAAACAGGCTCTGCCGAGGACGAGAGCCATGAGATGTTCCTCCTCTGGGCAAGCCCGGGTCCCAAATCCTATTGTGCCTGTGAATAGGCTGCAGGGGGACGGTGAAGACCAGCAACAGCTTTCAGGGCTGCCACCTTCCGTGTGGGACAAGGAGCCGGACGTGTGCCTTTTTGGAAAGAGGCTCTGCCGAGGACGAGAGCCATGAGATGTTCCTCCTCTGGGCAAGCCCAGGTCCTGAATCCTGTTGTGCCTGTGAATAGGCTGCAGGGGGATGGTGAAGACCAGCAACAGCTTTCAGGGCTGCCACCTTCCGTGTGGGACAAGGAGCCGGACGTGTGCCGTTTCGGAAAGAGGCTCTTCCGAGGACGAGAGCCATGAGATGTTCCTCCTCTGGGAAAGCCCGGGTCCCAGATCCTGTTGTGCCTGTGAATAGGCTGCAGGGGGACAGTGAAGACCAGCAACAGCTTTCAGGGCTGCCACCTTCCGTGTGGGACAAGGAGCCGGACGTGTGCCTTTTCGGAAAGAGGCTCTGCCGAGGACGAGAGCCTAAAACTGACCCTAACCCTAACTCTAACCCCTAAACCTAAACCTAACACTAAGCCCTAGCCCTAACCCTAACCGCAACCCTAACCCTAAGCCCTTAACACTAACCCTAACCCTAACCCTAAACCCTAACCCTAACCCTAACCTTAACTGTAACCGTAACCCGGACCCTAACTCCTAACCCTAACCCTAACCCTAACCCCTAACCCTAACCCTAACCACCTAACCCTAACCTTAACCCTAACCCCTAACCCTAACCCTAACCCTAAACCCTAACCCTAATGGCCCTAACCCTAACCCTAACCCTGACCCTAACCCTAATCCTAACCCCTAACCCTAACCCTAACCCTATCCCTAACGCCTAACCCTAATCCTAACCCTAAACCTAACCCTAACCCTAACCCCCCTAAACCTAACCCTAACCCCTAACCCTAACCATAACCCAAACCTAACCCTAACCCTACCCTAACCCTAACCCTAAACCTAACCCCTAACCCTAACCCAAAAACCTCACCCTAACCCTAACCCCTAACCCTAACCCTAACCCCTAACCCTAACCCCTAACCCTAACCCTGACCCTAACCCTGACCCTAACCTAATCCTAACCCTAACCCTTAACCCTAACCCTAAACGTAATCGTAACCTAACCCTAACCCCTAACCCTAACCCCCAACCATAACCCTAACCCTAACCCCAAACCTAATGACCCTAACTCTAACCCTAACCCTAAGCCCTTTAACCCTAACCCTTACTATAAATTCTAACCCTAACCCTAACCCTAACTCTAACTATAACCCGGACCCTAACTCTTAAGCCTAACCCTAACCCTCACCCTCACCCTAACCCTAAACCTAACCCCTAACCCTAACCCTAACCTAACCCTAACCCTAACCCCTAACCCTAACCCTAACCCTAACCTTACCTTAACCCCTAACCCTAACCCTAACCCCTAACGCTAACCCTAACCTTACCCTAACCATTAACCCCTAACCCTAACCCCTAACTGTAAACCTTTTCTGACAAGGTGCAGGATCTGTGCCGTTTCCGAAACAGGTTCTGCTGAGGACGAGAGCCATGAGATTTTCTACTCTGGGCAAGCCCGGGTCCCAGATCCTGTTGTACCTGTGAATAGGCTGCAGGGGGACGGTGAAGACCAGCAACAGCTTTCAGAGCTGCCACCTTCCGTGTGGGACAAGGAGCCGGACGTGTGCCTTTTCGGAAATAGGCTCTGCCGAGGACGAGAGCCATGAGATGTTCCTCCTCTGGGCAAGCCCGGGTCCCAGATCCTGTTGTACCTGTGAATAGGCTGCAGGGGGACGGTGAAGACCAGCAATAGCTTTCAGGGCTGCCACTTTCCTTGTGGGACAAGGAGCCGGACCTGTGCCTTTTCGGAATCGGGCTCTGCCGAGGACGAGAGCCATGAGATGTTCCTCCTCTGGGCATGCCCGGGTCCTGAATCCTGTTGTGCCTGTGAATAGGCTGCAGGGGGACGGTGAAGACCAGCAACAGCTTTCAGGGATGCCACCTTCCGTGTGGGACAAGGAGGCGGACGTGTGCCTTTTCGAAAAGAGGCCCTGCCGAGGACGAGAGCCATGAGATGTTGCTCCTCTGGGCAAGCCCGGGTCCCAGATCCTGTTGTACCTGTGAATAGGCTGCAGGGGGACGGTGAAGACCAGCAACAGGTTTCAGGGCTGCCACCTTCCGTGTGGGACAAGGAGCCGGACGTGTGCCTTTTCGGAAACAGGCCCTGCCGAGGACGAGAGCCATGAGATGTTCCTCCTCTGGGCAAGCCCGCGTCGTGAATCCTGTTGTGCCTGTGAATAGGCTGCAGGGGGACGGTGAAGACCAGCAACAGCTTTCAGGGCTGCCACCTTCCGTGTGGGACAAGGAGCCGGACGTGTGCCTTTTCGACAAGAGGCCCTGCCGAGGACGAGAGCCATGAGATGTTCCTCCTCTGGGCATGCCCGGGTCCTGAATCCTGTTGTGCCTGTGAATAGTCTGCAGGGGGACGGTGAAGACCAGCAACATCTTTCAGGGCTGCCACCTTCCGTGTGGGACAAGGAGCCGGACGAGTGCCCTTTCGGGAAGAGGATCTGCCGAGGACAAGAGCCATGATATGTTCCTCCTCTGGGCAAGCCCGGGTCCTGAATCCTGTTGTACCTGTGAATAGGCTGCAGGGGGACGGTGAAGACCAGCAACAGCTTTCAGGGCTGCCACCTTCCGTGTGGGACAAGGAGCCGGACTTGTGCCTTTTCAGAAATAGGCTCTGCCGAGGACGAGAGCCATGAGATGTTCCTCCTCTGGGCAAGCCCGGGTCCCAGATCCTGTTGTACCTGTGAATAGGCTGCAGGGGGACTTTGAAGACCAGCAACAGCTTTCAGGGCTGCCACCTTCCTTGTGGGACAAGGAGCCGGACGTGTGCCTTTTCGGAATCGGGCTCTGCCGAGGACGAGAGCCATGAGATGTTCCTCCTCTGGGCATGCCCGGGTCCTGAATCCTGTTGTGCCTGTGAATAGGCTGCAGGGGGACGGTGAAGACCAGCAACAGCTTTCAGGGCTGCCACCTTCCGTGTGGGACAAGGAGGCGGACGTGTGCCTTTTCGAAAAGAGGCCCTGCCGAGGACGAGAGCCATGAGATGTTCCTCCTCTGGGCAAGCCCGGGTCCCAGATCCTGTTGTGCCTGTGAATAGGCTGCAGGGGGACGGTGAAGACCAGCAACAGCTTTCAGGGCTGCCACCTTCCGTGTGGTACAAGGAGCCGGACGTGTGCCTTTTCGGAAACAGGCCCTGCCGAGGACGAGAGCCATGAGATGTTCCTCCTCTGGGCATGCCCGGGTCCTGAATCCTGTTGTGCCTGTGAATAGGCTGCAGGGGGACGGTGAAGAGCAGCAACAGCTTCCAGGGCTGCCACCTTCCGTGTGGGACAAGGGGCCGGACGTGTGCCTTTTCGGAATCGGGCTCTGCCGAGGACGAGAGCCATGAGATGTTCCTCCTCTGGGCATGCCCGGGTCCTGAATCCTGTTGTGCCTGTGAATAGGCTGCAGGGGGACAGTGAAGACCAGCAACAGCTTTCAGGGCTGCCACCTTCCGTGTGGGACAAGGAGCCGGAGGTGTGCCTTCTCGGAAACAGGCTCTGCCGAGGACGAGAGCCATGAGATGTTCCTCCTCTGGGCAAGCCCGGGTCCCAGATCCTGTTGTGCCTGTGAATAGGCTGCAGGGGACGGTGAAAACCAGCAACATCCTTCAGGGGTTCCAACATCCGTGTGGGACAAGGAGCCGGACGTGTGCCTTTTCGGAAACAGGCCCTGTCGAGGACGAGAGCCATGAGATGTTCCTCCTCTGGGCAAGCCCGGGTCCCAGATCCTGTTGTGCCTGTGAATAGGCTGCAGGGGGATGGTGAAGACCAGCAACAGCTTTCAGGGCTGCCACCTTCCGTGTGGGACAAGGAGGCGGACGTGTGCCTTCTCGGAAACAGGCTCTGCCGAGGACGAGAGCCATGAGATGTTCCTCCTCTGGGCAAGCCCGGGTCCCAAATCCTGTTGTGCCTGTGAATAGGCTGCAGGGGGACGGTGAAGACCAGCAACATCTTTCAGGGCTGCCACCTTCCGTGTGGGACAAGGAGCCGGACGAGTGCCCTTTCGGGAAGAGGATCTGCCGAGGACAAGAGCCATGATATGTTCCTCCTCTGGGCAAGCCCGGGTCCCAGATCCTGTTGTGCCTGTGAATAGGCTGCAGGGGGACGGTGAAAACCAGCAACATCCTTCAGGGTTTCCAACTTCCGTGTGGGACAAGGAGCCGGACGTGTGCCTTTTCGGAAACAGGCCCTGTCGAGGACGAGAGCCATGAGATGTTCCTCCTCTGGGAAAGCCCGGGTCCTGAATCCTGTTGTACCTGTGAATAGGCTGCAGGGGGACGGTGAAGACCAGCAACAGCTTTCAGGGCTGCCACCTTCCGTGTGGGACAAGGAGCCGGACGTGTGCCTTTTCGGAAAGAGGCTCTGCCGAGGACGAGAGCCATGAGATGTTCCTCCTCTGGGCAAGCCCGGGTCCCAGATCCTGTTGTACCTGTGAATAGGCTGCAGGGGGACGGTGAAGACCAGCAACAGCTTTCAGGGCTGCCACCTTCCTTGTGGGACAAGGAGCCGGACCTGTGCATTTTCGGAATCGGGCTCTGCCGAGGACGAGAGCCATGAGATGTTCCTCCTCTGGGCATGCCCGGGTCCTGAATCCTGTTGTGCCTGTGAATAGGCTGCAGGGGGACGGTGAAGACCAGCAACAGCTTTCAGGGCTGCCATCTTCCGTGTGGGACAAGGAGCCGGACGTGTGCCTTTTCGGAATCGGGCTCTGCCGAGGACGAGAGCCATGAGATGTTCCTCCTCTGGGCAAGCCCGCGTCGCGAATCCTGTTGTGCCTGTGAATAGGCTGCAGGGGGACAGTGAAGACCAGCAACAGCTTTCAGGGCTGCCACCTTCCGTGTGGGACAAGGAGCCGGATGTGTGCCTTTTCGGAATCGGGCTCTGCCGAGAAGAGAGCCATGAGATGTTCCTCCTCTGGGCATGTGCGGGTCCTGAATCCTGTTGTGCCTGTGAATAGGCTGCAGGGGGACAGTGAAGAGCAGCAACAGCTTCCAGGGCTGCCACCTTCCGTGTGGGACAAGGAGCCGGACGTGTGCCTTTTCGGAATCGGGCTCTGCCGAGGACGAGAGCCATGAGATGTTCCTCCTCTGGGCATGCCCGGGTCCTGAATCCTGTTGTGCCTGTGAATAGGCTGCAGGGGGACGGTGAAGACCAGCTACAGCTTTCAGGGCTGCCACCTTCCGTGTGGGACAAGGAGCCGGACGTGTGCCTTTTCGGAATCGGGCTCTGCCGAGGACGAGAGCCATGAGATGTTCCTCCTCTGGGCAAGCCCGGGTCCTGAATCCTGTTGTACCTGTGAATAGGCTGCAGGGGGACGGTGAAGACCAGCAACAGCTTTCAGGGCTGCCACCTTCCGTGTGGGACAAGGAGCCGGACGTGTGCCTTTCCGGAATAAGGCTCTGCCGAGGACGAGAGCCATGAGATGTTCCTCCTCTGGGCAAGCCCGGGTCCCAGATCCTGTTGTGCCTGTGAATAGGCTGCAGGGGGACGGTGAAAACCAGCAACATCCTTCAGGGGTTCCAACTTCCGTGTGGGACAAGGAGCCGGACGTGTGCCTTTTCGGAAACAGGCCCTGTCGAGGACGAGAGCCATGAGATGTTCCTCCTCTGGGCAAGCCCGGGTCCCAGATCCTGTTGTGCCTGTGAATAGGCTGCAGGGGGATGGTGAAGACCAGCAACAGCTTTCAGGGCTGCCACCTTCCGTGTGGGACAAGGAGGCGGACGTGTGCCTTCTCGGAAACAGGCTCTGCCGAGGACGAGAGCCATGAGATGTTCCTCCTCTGGGCAAGCCCGGGTCCCAAATCCTGTTGTGCCTGTGAATAGGCTGCAGGGGGACGGTGAAGACCAGCAACATCTTTCAGGGCTGCCACCTTCCGTGTGGGACAAGGAGCCGGACGAGTGCCCTTTCGGGAAGAGGATCTGCCGAGGACAAGAGCCATGATATGTTCCTCCTCTGGGCAAGCCCGGGTCCTGAATCCTGTTGTACCTGTGAATAGGCTGCAGGGGGACGGTGAAGACCAGCAACATCCTTCAGGGCTGCCACCTTCCGTGTGGGACAAGGAGCCGGACGTGTGCCTTTTCGGAATCGGGCTCTGCCGAGGACGAGAGCCATGAGATGTTCCTCCTCTGGGCATGCCCGGGTCCTGAATCCTGTTGTGCCTGTGAATAGGCTGCAGGGGGACGGTGAAGACCAGCAACAGCTTTCAGGGCTGCCACCTTCCGTGTGGGACAAGGAGCCGGACGTGTGCCTTTTCGGAAAGAGGCTCTGCCGAGGACGAGAGCCATGAGATGTTCCTCCTCTGGGCAAGCCCGGGTCCCAGATCCTGTTGTACCTGTGAATAGGCTGCAGGGGGACGGTGAAGACCAGCAACAGCTTTCAGGGCTGCCACCTTCCTTGTGGGACAAGGAGCCGGACCTGTGCCTTTTCGGAATCGGGCTCTGCCGAGGACGAGAGCCATGAGATGTTCCTCCTCTGGGCATGCCCGGGTCCTGAATCCTGTTGTGCCTGTGAATAGGCTGCAGGGGGACGGTGAAGACCAGCAACAGCTTTCAGGGCTGCCATCTTCCGTGTGGGACAAGGAGCCGGACGTGTGCCTTTTCGGAAAGAGGCCCTGTCGAGGACGAGAGCCATGAGATGTTCCTCCTCTGGGCAAGCCCGGGTCCCAGATCCTGTTGTGCCTGTGAATAGGCTGCAGGGGGACGGTGAAGACCAGCAACAGCTTTCAGGGCTGCCACCTTCCGTGTGGGACAAGGAGCCGGACGAGTGCCCTTTCGTGAAGAGTATCTGTGAAGGACAAGAGCCATGATATGTTCCTCCTCTGGGCAAGCCCGGGTCCTGAATCCTGTTGTACCTGTGAATAGGCTGCAGGGGGACGGTGAAGACCAGCAACAGCTTTCAGGGCTGCCACCTTCCGTGTGGGAAAAGGAGCCGGACTTGTGCCTTTTCAGAAATAGGCTCTGCCGAGGACGAGAGCCATGAGATGTTCCTCCTCTGGGCAAGCCCGGGTCCCAGATCCTGTTGTACCTGTGAATAGGCTGCAGGGGGACTTTGAAGACCAGCAACAGCTTTCAGGGCTGCCACCTTCCTTGTGGGACAAGGAGCCGGACGTGTGCCTTTTCGGAATCGGGCTCTGCCGAGGACGAGAGCCATGAGATGTTCCTCCTCTGGGCATGCCCGGGTCCTGAATCCTGTTGTGCCTGTGAATAGGCTGCAGGGGGACGGTGAAGAGCAGCAACAGCTTCCAGGGCTGCCACCTTCCGTGTGGGACAAGGAGGCGGACGTGTGCCTTTTCGAAAAGAGGCCCTGCCGAGGACGAGAGCCATGAGATGTTCCTCCTCTGGGCAAGCCCGGGTCCCAGATCCTGTTGTGCCTGTGAATAGGCTGCAGGGGGGCGGTGAAGACCAGCAACAGCTTTCAGGGCTGCCACCTTCCGTGTGGGACAAGGAGCCGGACGTGTGCCTTTTCGGAAAGAGACTCTGCCGAGGACGAGAGCCATGAGATGTTCCTCCTCTGGGCATGCCCGGGTCCTGAATCCTGTTGTGCCTGTGAATAGGCTGCAGGGGGACGGTGAAGACCAGCTACAGCTTTCAGGGCTGCCACCTTCCGTGTGGGACAAGGAGCCGGACTTGTGCCTTCTCGGAAACAGGCTCTGCCGAGGACGAGAGCCATGAGATGTTCCTCCTCTGGGCAAGCCCGGGTCCCAGATCCTGTTGTGCCTGTGAATAGGCTGCAGGGGGACGGTGAAAACCAGCAACATCCTTCAGGGGTTCCAATTTCCGTGTGGGACAAGGAGCCGGACGTGTGCCTTTTCGGAAAGAGGCCCTGCCGAGGACGAGAGCCATGAGATGTTCCTCCTCTGGGCAAGCCCGGGTCCTGAATCCTGTTGTACCTGTGAATAGGCTGCAGGGGGACGGTGAAGACCAGCAACAGCTTTCAGAGCTGCCACCTTCCTTGTGGGACAAGGAGCCGGACGTGTGCCTTTTCGGAAATAGGCTCTGCCGAGGACGAGAGCCATGAGATGTTCCTCCTCTGGGCAAGCCCGGGTCCCAGATCCTGTTGTACCTGTGAATAGGCTGCAGGGGGACGGTGAAGACCAGCAACAGCTTTCAGGGCTGCCACCTTCCTTGTGGGACAAGGAGCCGGACCTGTGCCTTTTCGGAATCGGGCTCTGCCGAGGACGAGAGCCATGAGATGTTCCTCCTCTGGGCATGCCCGGGTCCTGAATCCTGTTGTGCCTGTGAATAGGCTGCAGGGGGACGGTGAAGACCAGCAACAGCTTTCAGGGCTGCCACCTTCCGTGTGGGACAAGGAGGCGGACGTGTGCCTTTTCGAAAAGAGGCCCTGCCGAGGACGAGAGCCATGAGATGTTCCTCCTCTGGGCAAGCCCGGGTCCCAGATCCTGTTGTGCCTGTGAATAGGCTGCAGGGGGACGGTGAAGACCAGCAACAGGTTTCAGGGCTGCCACCTTCCGTGTGGGACAAGGAGCCGGACGTGTGCCTTTTCGGAAACAGGCCCTGCCGAGGACGAGAGCCATGAGATGTTCCTCCTCTGGGCAAGCCCGCGTCGTGAATCCTGTTGTGCCTGTGAATAGGCTGCAGGGGGACGGTGAAGACCAGCAACAGCTTTCAGGGCTGCCACCTTCCGTGTGGGACAAGGAGCCGGACGTGTGCCTTTTCGGAAACAGGCTCTGCCGAGGACGAGAGCTATGAGATGTTCCTCCTCTGGGCAAGCCCGGGTCCCAGATCCTGTTGTACCTGTGAATAGGCTGCAGGGGGACGGTGAAGACCAGCAACAGCTTTCAGGGCTGCCACCTTCCTTGTGGGACAAGGAGCCGGATGTGTGCCTTTTCGGAATGGGCTCTGCTGAGGACGAGAGCCATGAGATGTTCCTCCTCTGGGCATGCCCGGGTCCTGAATCCTGTTGTGCCTGTGAATAGGCTGCAGGGGGACGGTGAAGACCAGCAACAGCTTTCAGGGCTGCCACCTTCCGTGTGGGACAAGGAGCCGGACGTGTGCCTTTTCGACAAGAGGCCCTGCCGAGGACGAGAGCCATGAGATGTTCCTCCTCTGGGCAAGCCCGCGTCGTGAATCCTGTTGTGCCTGTGAATAGGCTGCAGGGGGACGGTGAAGACCAGCAACAGCTTTCAGGGGTGCCACCTTCATTGTGGGACAAGGAGCCGGACGAGTGCCCTTTCGGGAAGAGGATCTGCCGAGGACAAGAGCCATGATATGTTCCTCCTCTGGGCATGCCCGGGTCCTGAATCCTGTTGTGCTTGTGAATAGGCTGCAGGGGGACGGTGAAGACCAGCAACAGCTTTCAGGGCTGCCATCTTCCGTGTGGGACAAGGAGCCGGACGTGTGCCTTTTCGGAATCGGGCTCTGCCGAGGACGAGAGCCATGAGATGTTCCTCCTCTGGGCAAGCCCGCGTCGTGAATCCTGTTGTGCCTGTGAATAGGCTGCAGGGGGACAGTGAAGACCAGCAACAGCTTTCAGGGCTGCCACCTTCCGTGTGGGACAAGGAGCCGGATGTGTGCCTTTTCGGAATCGGGCTCTGCCGAGAAGAGAGCCATGAGATGTTCCTCCTCTGGGCATGTGCGGGTCCTGAATCCTGTTGTGCCTGTGAATAGGCTGCAGGGGGACGGTGAAGAGCAGAAACAGCTTCCAGGGCTGCCACCTTCCGTGTGGGACAAGGAGCCGGACGTGTGCCTTTTCGGAATCGCTCTCTGCCGAGGACGAGAGCCATGAGATGTTCCTCCTCTGGGCATGCCCGGGTCCTGAATCCTGTTGTGCCTGTGAATAGGCTGCAGGGGGACGGTGAAGACCAGCTACAGCTTTCAGGGCTGCCACCTTCCGTGTGGGACAAGGAGCCGGACGTGTGCCTTCTCGGAAACAGGCTATGCCGAGGAAGAGAGCCATGAGATATTCCTCCTCTGGGCAAGCCCGGGTCCTGAATCCTGTTGTACCTGTGAATAGGCTGCAGGGGGAGGGTGAAGACCAGCAACAGCTTTCAGGGCTGCCACCTTCCGTGTGGGACAAGGAGCCGGACGTGTGCCTTTCCGGAATCAGGCTCTGCCGAGGACGAGAGCCATGAGATGTTCCTCCTCTGGGCAAGCCCGGGTCCCAGATCCTGTTGTGCCTGTGAATAGGCTGCAGGGGGACGGTGAAAACCAGCAACATCCTTCAGGGGTTCCAACTTCCGTGTGGGACAAGGAGCCGGACGTGTGCCTTTTCGGAAACAGGCCCTGTCGAGGACGAGAGCCATGAGATGTTCCTCCTCTGGGCAAGCCCGGGTCCCAGATCCTGTTGTGCCTGTGAATAGGCTGCAGGGGGATGGTGAAGACCAGCAACAGCTTTCAGGGCTGCCACCTTCCGTGTGGGACAAGGAGGCGGACGTGTGCCTTCTCGGAAACAGGCTCTGCCGAGGACGAGAGCCATGAGATGTTCCTCCTCTGGGCAAGCCCGGGTCCCAAATCCTGTTGTGCCTGTGAATAGGCTGCAGGGGGACGGTGAAGACCAGCAACATCTTTCAGGGCTGCCACCTTCCGTGTGGGACAAGGAGCCGGACGAGTGCCCTTTCGGGAAGAGGATCTGCCGAGGACAAGAGCCATGATATGTTCCTCCTCTGGGCAAGCCCGGGTCCTGAATCCTGTTGTACCTGTGAATAGGCTGCAGGGGGACAGTGAAGACCAGCAACAGCTTTCAGGGCTGCCACCTTCCGTGTGGGACAAGGAGCCGGACGTGTGCCTTTTCGGAATCGGGCTCTGCCGAGAAGAGAGCCATGAGATGTTCCTCCTCTGGGCATGCCCGGGTCCTGAATCCTGTTGTGCCTGTGAATAGGCTGCAGGGGGACGGTGAAGAGCAGCAACAGCTTCCAGGGCTGCCACCTTCCGTGTGGGACAAGGAGGCGGACGTGTGCCTTTTCGAAAAGAGGCCCTGCCGAGGACGAGAGCCATGAGATGTTCCTCCTCTGGGCAAGCC
Source organism: Astur gentilis (assembly GCF_929443795.1). NCBI lineage: Eukaryota > Metazoa > Chordata > Aves > Accipitriformes > Accipitridae > Astur > Astur gentilis. Next base: position 922,618 of record NW_026061052.1, read on the forward strand.
CGGGTCCCAGATCCTGTTGTGCCTGTGAATAGGCTGCAGGGGGACAGTGAAGACCAGCAACAGCTTTCAGGGCTGCCACCTTCCGTGTGGGACAAGGAGCCGGATGTGTGCCTTTTCGGAATCGGGCTCTGCCGAGAAGAGAGCCATGAGATGTTCCTCCTCTGGGCATGTGCGGGTCCTGAATCCTGTTGTGCCTGTGAATAGGCTGCAGGGGGACGGTGAAGAGCAGCAACAGCTTCCAGGGCTGCCACCTTCCGTGTGGGACAAGGAGCCGGACTTGTGCCTTTTCGGAATCGGGCTCTGCCGAGGACGAGAGCCATGAGATGTTCCTCCTCTGGGCATGCCCGGGTCCCAGATCCTGTTGTGCCTGTGAATAGGCTGCAGGGGGACGGTGAAGACCAGCTACAGCTTTCAGGGCTGCCACCTTCCGTGTGGGACAAGGAGCCGGACGTGTGCCTTCTCGGAAACAGGCTCTGCCGAGGACGAGAGCCATGAGATGTTCCTCCTCTGGGCAAGCCCGGGTCCCAGATCCTGTTGTGCCTGTGAATAGGCTGCAGGGGGACGGTGAAGACCAGCAACAGCTTTCAGGGCTGCCACCTTCCGTGTGGGACAAGGAGCCGGACGAGTGCCCTTTCGGGAAGAGGATCTGTGAAGGACGAGAGCCATGATATGTTCCTCCTCTGGGCAAGCCCAGGTCCCAGATCCTGTTGTACCTGTGAATAGGCTGCAGGGGGACGGTGAAGACCAGCAACAGCTTTCAGGGCTGCCACCTTCCTTGTGGGACAAGGAGCCGGACTTGTGCCTTTTCGGAATCGGGCTCTGCCGAGGACGAGAGCCATGAGATGTTCCTCCTCTGGGCATGCCCGGGTCCTGAATCCTGTTGTGCCTGTGAATAGGCTGCAGGGGGACGGTGAAGACCAGCAACAGCTTTCAGGGCTGCCACCTTCCGTGTGGGACAAGGAGGCGGACGTGTGCCTTTTCGAAAAGAGGCCCTGCCGAGGACGAGAGCCATGACATGTTCCTCCTCTGGGCAAGCCCGGGTCCCAGATCCTGTTGTGCCTGTGAATAGGCTGCAGGGGGACGGTGAAGACCAGCAACAGCTTTCAGGGCTGCCACCTTCCGTGTGGGACAAGGAGCCGGACGTGTGCCTTTTCGGGAAGAGACTCTGCCGAGGACGAGAGCCATGAGATGTTCCTCCTCTGGGCATGCCCGGGTCCTGAATCCTGTTGTGCCTGTGAATAGGCTGCAGGGGGACTGTGAAGACCAGCTACAGCTTTCAGGGCTGCCACCTTCCGTGTGGGACAAGGAGCCGGACTTGTGCCTTCTCGGAAACAGGCTCTGCCGAGGACGAGAGCCATGAGATGTTCCTCCTCTGGGCAAGCCCGGGTCCCAGATCCTGTTGTGCCTGTGAATAGGCTGCAGGGGGACGGTGAAAACCAGCAACATCCTTCAGGGGTTCCAATTTCCGTGTGGGACAAGGAGCCGGACGTGTGCCTTTTCGGAAACAGGCCCTGTCGAGGACGAGAGCCATGAGATGTTCCTCCTCTGGGCAAGCCCGGGTCCTGAATCCTGTTGTACCTGTGAATAGGCTGCAGGGGGACGGTGAAGACCAGCAACAGCTTTCAGAGCTGCCACCTTCCGTGTGGGACAAGGAGCCGGACGTGTGCCTTTTCGGAAATAGGCTCTGCCGAGGACGAGAGCCATGAGATGTTCCTCCTCTGGGCAAGCCCGGGTCCCAGATCCTGTTGTACCTGTGAATAGGCTGCAGGGGGACGGTGAAGACCAGCAACAGCTTTCAGGGCTGCCACCTTCCTTGTGGGACAAGGAGCCGGACCTGTGCCTTTTCGGAATCGGGCTCTGCCGAGGACGAGAGCCATGAGATGTTCCTCCTCTGGGCATGCCCGGGTCCTGAATCCTGTTGTGCCTGTGAATAGGCTGCAGGGGGACGGTGAAGACCAGCAACAGCTTTCAGGGCTGCCACCTTCCGTGTGGGACAAGGAGCCGGACGTGTGCCTTTTCGGAAACAGGATCTGCCGAGGACGAGAGCTATGAGATGTTCCTCCTCTGGGCAAGCCCGGGTCCCAGATCCTGTTGTACCTGTGAATAGGCTGCAGGGGGACGGTGAAGACCAGCAACAGCTTTCAGGGCTGCCACCTTCCTTGTGGGACAAGGAGCCGGATGTGTGCCTTTTCGGAATGGGCTCTGCTGAGGACGAGAGCCATGAGATGTTCCTCCTCTGGGCATGCCCGGGTCCTGAATCCTGTTGTGCCTGTGAATAGGCTGCAGGGGGACGGTGAAGACCAGCAACAGCTTTCAGGGCTGCCACCTTCCGTGTGGGACAAGGAGCCGGACGTGTGCCTTTTCGGAATCGGGCTCTGCCGAGGACGAGAGCCATGAGATGTTCCTCCTCTGGGCATGCCCGGGTCCTGAATCCTGTTGTGCCTGTGAATAGGCTGCAGGGGGACGGTGAAGACCAGCAACAGCTTTCAGGGCTGCCACCTTCATTGTGGGACAAGGAGCCGGACCTGTGCCTTTTCGGAATCGGGCTCTGCCGAGGACGAGAGCCATGAGATGTTCCTCCTCTGGGCATGCCCGGGTCCTGAATCCTGTTGTGCTTGTGAATAGGCTGCAGGGGGACGGTGAAGACCAGCAACAGCTTTCAGGGCTGCCATCTTCCGTGTGGGACAAGGAGCCGGACGTGTGCCTTTTCGGAATCGGGCTCTGCCGAGGACGAGAGCCATGAGATGTTCCTCCTCTGGGCAAGCCCGCGTCGTGAATCCTGTTGTGCCTGTGAATAGGCTGCAGGGGGACAGTGAAGACCAGCAACATCTTTCAGGGCTGCCACCTTCCGTGTGGGACAAGGAGCCGGATGTGTGCCTTTTCGGAATCGGGCTCTGCCGAGAAGAGAGCCATGAGATGTTCCTCCTCTGGGCATGTGCGGGTCCTGAATCCTGTTGTGCCTGTGAATAGGCTGCAGGGGGACGGTGAAGAGCAGCAACAGCTTCCAGGGCTGCCACCTTCCGTGTGGGACAAGGAGCCGGACGTGTGCCTTTTCGGAATCGGTCTCTGCCGAGGACGAGAGCCATGAGATGTTCCTCCTCTGGGCATGCCTGGGTCCTGAATCCTGTTGTGCCTGTGAATAGGCTGCAGGGGGACGGTGAAGACCAGCAACAGCTTTCAGGGCTGCCACCTTCCGTGTGGGACAAGGAGCCGGACGTGTGCCTTCTCGGAAACAGGCTATGCCGAGGACGAGAGCCATGAGATGTTCCTCCTCTGGGCAAGCCCGGGTCCTGAATCCTGTTGTACCTGTGAATAGGCTGCAGGGGGACGGTGAAGACCAGCAACAGCTTTCAGGGCTGCCACCTTCCGTGTGGGACAAGGAGCCGGACGTGTGCCTTTCCGGAATCAGGCTCTGCCGAGGACGAGAGCCATGAGATGTTCCTCCTCTGGGCAAGCCCGGGTCCCAGATCCTGTTGTGCCTGTGAATAGGCTGCAGGGGGACGGTGAAAACCAGCAACATCCTTCAGGGGTTCCAACTTCCGTGTGGGACAAGGAGCCGGACGAGTGCCTTCTCGGAAACAGGCCCTGTCGAGGACGAGAGCCATGAGATGTTCCTCCTCTGGGCAAGCCCGGGTCCCAGATCCTGTTGTGCCTGTGAATAGGCTGCAGGGGGATGGTGAAGACCAGCAACAGCTTTTAGGGCTGCCACCTTCCGTGTGGGACAAGGAGGCGGACGTGTGCCTTCTCGGAAACAGGCTCTGCCGAGGACGAGAGCCATGAGATGTTCCTCCTCTGGGCAAGCCCGGGTCCCGAATCCTGTTGTGCCTGTGAATAGGCTGCAGGGGGACGGTGAAGACCAGCAACATCTTTCAGGGCTGCCACCTTCCGTGTGGGACAAGGAGCCGGACGAGTGCCCTTTCGGGAAGAGGATCTGCCGAGGACAAGAGCCATGATATGTTCCTCCTCTGGGCAAGCCCGGGTCCTGAATCCTGTTGTACCTGTGAATAGGCTGCAGGGGGACGGTGAAGACCAGCAACAGCTTTCAGGGCTGCCACCTTCCGTGTGGGACAAGGAGCCGGACGTGTGCCTTTTCGGAATCGGGCTCTGCCGAGGACGAGAGCCATGAGATGTTCCTCCTCTGGGCATGCCCGGGTCCTGAATCCTGTTGTGCCTGTGAATAGGCTGCAGGGGGACGGTGAAGAGCAGCAACAGCTTCCAGGGCTGCCACCTTCCGTGTGGGACAAGGAGGCGGACGTGTGCCTTTTCGAAAAGAGGCCCTGCCGAGGACGAGAGCCATGAGATGTTCCTCCTCTGGGCAAGCCCGGGTCCCAGATCCTGTTGTGCCTGTGAATAGGCTGCAGGGGGACGGTGAAGACCAGCAACAGCTTTCAGGGCTGCCACCTTCCGTGTGGGACAAGGAGCCGGACGTGTGCCTTTTCGGAAACAGGCCCTGCCGAGGACGAGAGCCATGAGATGTTCCTCCTCTGGGCAAGCCCGCGTCGTGAATCCTGTTGTGCCTGTGAATAGGCTGCAGGGGGACAGTGAAGACCAGCAACAGCTTTCAGGGCTGCCACCTTCCGTGTGGGACAAGGAGCCGGATGTGTGCCTTTTCGGAATCGGGCTCTGCCGAGAAGAGAGCCATGAGATGTTCCTCCTCTGGGCATGTGCGGGTCCTGAATCCTGTTGTGCCTGTGAATAGGCTGCAGGGGGACGGTGAAGAGCAGCAACAGCTTCCAGGGCTGCCACCTTCCGTGTGGGACAAGGAGCCGGACGTGTGCCTTTTCGGAATCGGGCTCTGCCGAGGACGAGAGCCATGAGATGTTCCTCCTCTGGGCATGCCCGGGTCCTGAATCCTGTTGTGCCTGTGAATAGGCTGCAGGGGGACGGTGAAGACCAGCTACAGCTTTCAGGGCTGCCACCTTCAGTGTGGGACAAGGAGCCGGACGTGTGCCTTCTCGGAAACAGGCTCTGCCGAGGACGAGAGCCATGAGATGTTCCTCCTCTGGGCAAGCCCGGGTCCCAGATCCTGTTGTGCCTGTGAATAGGCTGCAGGGGGACGGTGAAGACCAGCAACATCTTTCAGGGCTGCCACCTTCCGTGTGGGACAAGGAGCCGGACGAGTGCCCTTTCGGGAAGAGGATCTGCCGAGGACAAGAGCCATGATATGTTCCTCCTCTGGGCATGCCCGGGTCCTGAATCCTGTTGTGCCTGTGAATAGGCTGCAGGGGGACGGTGAAGACCAGCAACAGCTTTCAGGGCTGCCACCTTCCGTGTGGGACAAGGAGGCGGACGTGTGACTTTTCGAAAAGAGGCCCTGCCGAGGACGAGAGACATGAGATGTTCCTCCTCTGGGCAAGCCCGGGTCCCAGATCCTGTTGTGCCTGTGAATAGGCTGCAGGGGGACGGTGAAGACCAGCAACAGCTTTCAGGGCTGCCACCTTCCGTGTGGGACAAGGAGCCGGACGTGTGCCTTTTCGGAAACAGGCCCTGCCGAGGACGAGAGCCATGAGATGTTCCTCCTCTGGGCAAGCCCGCGTCGTGAATCCTGTTGTGCCTGTGAATAGGCTGCAGGGGGACAGTGAAGACCAGCAACAGCTTTCAGGGCTGCCACCTTCCGTGTGGGACAAGGAGCCGGACGTGTGCCTTTTCGGAAAGAGACTCTGCCGAGGACGAGAGCCATGAGATGTTCCTCCTCTGGGCATGCCCGGGTCCTGAATCCTGTTGTGCCTGTGAATAGGCTGCAGGGGGACGGTGAAGACCAGCTACAGCTTTCAGGGCTGCCACCTTCCGTGTGGGACAAGGAGCCGGACTTGTGCCTTCTCGGAAACAGGCTCTGCCGAGGACGAGAGCCATGAGATGTTCCTCCTCTGGGCAAGCCCGGGTCCCAGATCCTGTTGTGCCTGTGAATAGGCTGCAGGGGGACGGTGAAAACCAGCAACATCCTTCAGGGGTTCCAACTTCCGTGTGGGACAAGGAGCCGGACGTGTGCCTTTTCGGAAACAGGCCCTGCCGAGGACGAGAGCCATGAGATGTTCCTCCTCTGGGCAAGCCCGGGTCCCAGATCCTGTTGTGCATGTGAATAGGCTGCAGGGGGACGGTGAAGACCAGCAACAGCTTTCAGGGCTGCCACCTTCCGTGTGGGACAAGGAGCCGGACGTGTGCCTTCTCGGAAACAGGCTCTGCCGAGGACGAGAGCCATGAGATGTTCCTCCTCTGGGCAAGCCCAGGTCCCAGATCCTGTTGTACCTGTGAATAGGCTGCAGGGGGACGGTGAAGACCAGCAACAGCTTTCAGGGCTGCCACCTTCCGTGTGGGACAAGGAGCCGGATGTGTGCCTTTTCGGAATCAGGCTCTGCTGAGGACGAGAGCCATGAGATGTTCCTCCTCTGGGCATGCCCGGGTCCTGAATCCTGTTGTGCCTGTGAATAGGCTGCAGGGGACGGTGAAGACCAGCAACAGCTTTCAGGGCTGCCACCTTCCGTGTGGGACAAGGAGCCGGACGTGTGCCTTTTCGACAAGAGGCCCTGCCGAGGACGAGAGCCATGAGATGTTCCTCCTCTGGGCAATCCCGCGTCGTGAATCCTGTTGTGCCTGTGAATAGGCTGCAGGGGGACGGTGAAGACCAGCAACAGCTTTCAGGGCTGCCACCATCCGTGTGGGACAAGGAGGCGGACGTGTGCCTTCTCGGAAACAGGCTCTGCCGAGGACGAGAGCCATGAGATGTTCCTCCTCTGGGCAAGCCCGGGTCCCAAATCCTGTTGTGCCTGTGAATAGGCTGCAGGGGGACGGTGAAGACCAGCAACATCTTTCAGGGCTGCCACCTTCCGTGTGGGACAAGGAGCCGGACGAGTGCCCTTTCGGGAAGAGGATCTGCCGAGGACAAGAGCCATGATATGTTCCTCCTCTGGGCATGCCCGGGTCCTGAATCCTGTTGTGCCTGTGAATAGGCTGCAGGGGGACGGTGAAGACCAGCAACAGCTTTCAGGGCTGCCACCTTCCGTGTGGGACAAGGAGGCGGACGTGTGACTTTTCGAAAAGAGGCCCTGCCGAGGACGAGAGACATGAGATGTTCCTCCTCTGGGCAAGCCCGGGTCCCAGATCCTGTTGTGCCTGTGAATAGGCTGCAGGGGGACGGTGAAGACCAGCAACATCTTTCAGGGCTGCCACCTTCCGTGTGGGACAAGGAGCCGGACATGTGCCTTTTCGGAAACAGGCCCTGCCGAGGACGAGAGCCATGAGATGTTCCTCCTCTGGGCAAGCCCGCATCGTGAATCCTGTTGTGCCTGTGAATAGGCTGCAGGGGGACAGTGAAGACCAGCAACAGCTTTCAGGGCTGCCACCTTCCGTGTGGGACAAGGAGCCGGACTTGTGCCTTCTCGAAAACAGGCTCTGCCGAGGACGAGAGCCATGAGATTTTCCTCCTCTGGGCAAGCCCGGGTCCCAGATCCTGTTGTGCCTGTGAATAGGCTGCAGGGGGACGGTGAAAACCAGCAACATCCTTCAGGGGTTCCAACTTCCGTGTGGGACAAGGAGCCGGACGTGTGCCTTTTCGGAAACAGGCCCTGTCGAGGACGAGAGCCATGAGATGTTCCTCCTCTGGGCAAGCCCGGGTCCTGAATCCTGTTGTACCTGTGAATAGGCTGCAGGGGGACGGTGAAGACCAGCAACAGCTTTCAGGGCTGCCACCTTCCGTGTGGGACAAGGAGCCGGACGTGTGCCTTTTCGGAAACAGGCCCTGCCGAGGACGAGAGCCATGAGATGTTCCTCCTCTGGGCAAGCCCGGGTCCCAGATCCTGTTGTGCATGTGAATAGGCTGCAGGGGGACGGTGAAGACCAGCAACAGCTTTCAGGGCTGCCACCTTCCGTGTGGGACAAGGAGCCGGACGTGTGCCTTCTCGGAAACAGGCTCTGCCGAGGACGAGAGCCATGAGATGTTCCTCCTCTGGGCAAGCCCAGGTCCCAGATCCTGTTGTACCTGTGAATAGGCTGCAGGGGGACGGTGAAGACCAGCAACAGCTTTCAGGGCTGCCACCTTCCGTGTGGGACAAGGAGCCGGATGTGTGCCTTTTCGGAATCAGGCTCTGCTGAGGACGAGAGCCATGAGATGTTCCTCCTCTGGGCATGCCCGGGTCCTGAATCCTGTTGTGCCTGTGAATAGGCTGCAGGGGACGGTGAAGACCAGCAACAGCTTTCAGGGCTGCCACCTTCCGTGTGGGACAAGGAGCCGGACGTGTGCCTTTTCGACAAGAGGCCCTGCCGAGGATGAGAGCCATGAGATGTTCCTCCTCTGGGCAAGCCCGCGTCGTGAATCCTGTTGTGCCTGTGAATAGGCTGCAGGGGGACGGTGAAGACCAGCAACAGCTTTCAGGGCTGCCACCTTCCGTGTGGGACAAGGAGCCGGACGTGTGCCTTTTCGGAAACAGGCCCTGTCGAGGACGAGAGCCATGAGATGTTCCTCCTCTGGGCAAGCCCGGGTCCCAGATCCTGTTGTACCTGTGAATAGGCTGCAGGGGGACTTTGAAGACCAGCAACAGCTTTCAGGGCTGCCACCTTCTGTGTGGGACAAGGAGCCGGACGTGTGCCTTTTCGGAATCGGGCTCTGCCGAGGACGAGAGCCATGAGATGTTCCTCCTCTGGGCATGCCCGGGTCCTGAATCCTGTTGTGCCTGTGAATAGGCTGCAGGGGGACGGTGAAGACCAGCAACAGCTTTCAGGGCTGCCACCTTCCGTGTGGGACAAGGAGGCGGACGTGTGCCTTTTCGAAAAGAGGCCCTGCCGAGGACGAGAGCCATGAGATGTTCCTCCTCTGGGCAAGCCCGGGTCCCAGATCCTGTTGTGCCTGTGAATAGGCTGCAGGGGGACGGTGAAGACCAGCAACAGCTTTCAGGGCTGCCACCTTCCGTGTGGGACAAGGAGCCGGACGTGTGCCTTTTCGGAAAGAGGCCCTGCCGAGGACGAGAGCCATGAGATGTTACTCCTCTGGGCAAGCCCGCGTCGTGAATCCTGTTGTGCCTGTGAATAGGCTGCAGGGGGACAGTGAAGACCAGCAACAGCTTTCAGGGCTGCCACCTTCCGTGTGGGACAAGGAGCCGGACGTGTGCCTTTTCGGAATCGGGCTCTGCCGAGAAGAGAGCCATGAGATGTTCCTCCTCTGGGCAAGCCCGGGTCCTGAATCCTGTTGTGCCTGTGAATAGGCTGCAGGGGGACGGTGAAGAGCAGCAACAGCTTCCAGGGCTGCCACCTTCCGTGTGGGACAAGGAGCCGGACGTGTGCCTTTTCGGAATCGGGCTCTGCCGAGGACGAGAGCCATGAGATGTTCCTCCTCTGGGCATGCCCGGGTCCTGAATCCTGTTGTGCCTGTGAATAGGCTGCAGGGGGACGGTGAAGACCAGCTACAGCTTTCAGGGCTGCCACCTTCCGTGTGGGACAAGGAGCCGGACGTGTGCCTTCTCGGAAACAGGCTCTGCCGAGGACGAGAGCCATGAGATGTTCCTCCTCTGGGCAAGCCCGGGTCCCAGATCCTGTTGTGCCTGTGAATAGGCTGCAGGGGGACGGTGAAGACCAGCAACATCTTTCAGGGCTGCCACCTTCCGTGTGGGACAAGGAGCCGGACGAGTGCCCTTTCGGGAAGAGGATCTGCCGAGGACAAGAGCCATGATATGTTCCTCCTCTGGGCATGCCCGGGTCCTGAATCCTGTTGTGCCTGTGAATAGGCTGCAGGGGGACGGTGAAGACCAGCAACAGCTTTCAGGGCTGCCACCTTCCGTGTGGGACAAGGAGGCGGACGTGTGACTTTTCGAAAAGAGGCCCTGCCGAGGACGAGAGACATGAGATGTTCCTCCTCTGGGCAAGCCCGGGTCCCAGATCCTGTTATGCCTGTGAATAGGCTGCAGGGGGACGGTGAAGACCAGCAACAGCTTTCAGGGCTGCCACCTTCCGTGTGGGACAAGGAGCCGGACGTGTGCCTTTTCGGAAACAGGCCCTGCCGAGGACGAGAGCCATGAGATGTTCCTCCTCTGGGCAAGCCCGCGTCGTGAATCCTGTTGTGCCTGTGAATAGGCTGCAGGGGGACAGTGAAGACCAGCAACAGCTTTCAGGGCTGCCACCTTCCGTGTGGGACAAGGAGCCGGACGTGTGCCTTTTCGGAAAGAGACTCTGCCGAGGACGAGAGCCATGAGATGTTCCTCCTCTGGGCATGCCCGGGTCCTGAATCCTGTTGTGCCTGTGAATAGGCTGCAGGGGGACGGTGAAGACCAGCTACAGCTTTCAGGGCTGCCACCTTCCGTGTGGGACAAGGAGCCGGACTTGTGCCTTCTCGGAAACAGGCTCTGCCGAGGACGAGAGCCATGAGATGTTCCTCCTCTGGGCAAGCCCGGGTCCCAGATCCTGTTGTGCCTGTGAATAGGCTGCAGGGGGACGGTGAAAACCAGCAACATCCTTCAGGGGTTCCAACTTCCGTGTGGGACAAGGAGCCGGACGTGTGCCTTTTCGGAAACAGGCCCTGTCGAGGACGAGAGCCATGAGATGTTCCTCCTCTGGGCAAGCCCGGGTCCTGAATCCTGTTGTACCTGTGAATAGGCTGCAGGGGGACGGTGAAGACCAGCAACAGCTTTCAGGGCTGCCACCTTCCGTGTGGGACAAGGAGCCGGACGTGTGCCTTTTCGGAAACAGGCCCTGCCGAGGACGAGAGCCATGAGATGTTCCTCCTCTGGGCAAGCCCGGGTCCCAGATCCTGTTGTGCATGTGAATAGGCTGCAGGGGGACGGTGAAGACCAGCAACAGCTTTCAGGGCTGCCACCTTCCGTGTGGGACAAGGAGCCGGACGTGTGCCTTCTCGGAAACAGGCTCTGTCGAGGACGAGAGCCATGAGATGTTCCTCCTCTGGGCAAGCCCAGGTCCCAGATCCTGTTGTACCTGTGAATAGGCTGCAGGGGGATGGTGAAGACCAGCAACAGCTTTCAGGGCTGCCACCTTCCGTGTGGGACAAGGAGCCGGATGTGTGCCTTTTCGGAATCAGGCTCTGCTGAGGACGAGAGCCATGAGATGTTCCTCCTCTGGGCATGCCCGGGTCCTGAATCCTGTTGTGCCTGTGAATAGGCTGCAGGGGACGGTGAAGACCAGCAACAGCTTTCAGGGCTGCCACCTTCCGTGTGGGACAAGGAGCCGGACGTGTGCCTTTTCGACAAGAGGCCCTGCCGAGGACGAGAGCCATGAGATGTTCCTCCTCTGGGCAATCCCGCGTCGTGAATCCTGTTGTGCCTGTGAATAGGCTGCAGGGGGACGGTGAAGACCAGCAACAGCTTTCAGGGCTGCCACCATCCGTGTGGGACAAGGAGGCGGACGTGTGCCTTCTCGGAAACAGGCTCTGCCGAGGACGAGAGCCATGAGATGTTCCTCCTCTGGGCAAGCCCGGGTCCCAAATCCTGTTGTGCCTGTGAATAGGCTGCAGGGGGACGGTGAAGACCAGCAACATCTTTCAGGGCTGCCACCTTCCGTGTGGGACAAGGAGCCGGACGAGTGCCCTTTCGGGAAGAGGATCTGCCGAGGACAAGAGCCATGATATGTTCCTCCTCTGGGCATGCCCGGGTCCTGAATCCTGTTGTGCCTGTGAATAGGCTGCAGGGGGACGGTGAAGACCAGCAACAGCTTTCAGGGCTGCCACCTTCCGTGTGGGACAAGGAGCCGGACGTGTGCCTTTTCGGAAACAGGCCCTGCCGAGGACGAGAGCCATGAGATGTTCCTCCTCTGGGCAAGCCCGCATCGTGAATCCTGTTGTGCCTGTGAATAGGCTGCAGGGGGACAGTGAAGACCAGCAACAGCTTTCAGGGCTGCCACCTTCCGTGTGGGACAAGGAGCCGGACGTGTGCCTTTTCGGAAAGAGACTCTGCCGAGGACGAGAGCCATGAGATGTTCCTCCTCTGGGCATGCCCGGGTCCTGAATCCTGTTGTGCCTGTGAATAGGCTGCAGGGGGACGGTGAAGACCAGCTACAGCTTTCAGGGCTGCCACCTTCCGTGTGGGACAAGGAGCCGGACTTGTGCCTTCTCGGAAACAGGCTCTGCCGAGTACGAGAGCCATGAGATGTTCCTCCTCTGGGCAAGCCCGGGTCCCAGATCCTGTTGTGCCTGTGAATAGGCTGCAGGGGGACGGTGAAAACCAGCAACATCCTTCAGGGGTTCCAACTTCCGTGTGGGACAAGGAGCCGGACGTGTGCCTTTTCGGAAACAGGCCCTGTCGAGGACGAGAGCCATGAGATGTTCCTCCTCTGGGCAAGCCCGGGTCCTGAATCCTGTTGTACCTGTGAATAGGCTGCAGGGGGACGGTGAAGACCAGCAACAGCTTTCAGGGCTGCCACCTTCCGTGTGGGACAAGGAGCCGGACGTGTGCCTTTTCGGAAACAGGCCCTGCCGAGGACGAGAGCCATGAGATGTTCCTCCTCTGGGCAAGCCCGGGTCCCAGATCCTGTTGTGCATGTGAATAGGCTGCAGGGGGACGGTGAAGACCAGCAACAGCTTTCAGGGCTGCCACCTTCCGTGTGGGACAAGGAGCCGGACGTGTGCCTTCTCGGAAACAGGCTCTGCCGAGGACGAGAGCCATGAGATGTTCCTCCTCTGGGCAAGCCCAGGTCCCAGATCCTGTTGTACCTGTGAATAGGCTGCAGGGGGACGGTGAAGACCAGCAACAGCTTTCAGGGCTGCCACCTTCCGTGTGGGACAAGGAGCCGGATGTGTGCCTTTTCGGAATCAGGCTCTGCTGAGGACGAGAGCCATGAGATGTTCCTCCTCTGGGCATGCCCGGGTCCTGAATCCTGTTGTGCCTGTGAATAGGCTGCAGGGGACGGTGAAGACCAGCAACAGCTTTCAGGGCTGCCACCTTCCGTGTGGGACAAGGAGCCGGACGTGTGCCTTTTCGACAAGAGGCCCTGCCGAGGACGAGAGCCATGAGATGTTCCTCCTCTGGGCAAGCCCGCGTCGAGAATCCTGTTGTGCCTGTGAATAGGCTGCAGGGGGACGGTGAAGACCAGCAACAGCTTTCAGGGCTGCCACCTTCCGTGTGGGACAAGGAGCCGGACGTGTGCCTTTTCGGAAACAGGCCCTGTCGAGGACGAGAGCCATGAGATGTTCCTCCTCTGGGCAAGCCCGGGTCCCAGATCCTGTTGTACCTGTGAATAGGCTGCAGGGGGACTTTGAAGACCAGCAACAGCTTTCAGGGCTGCCACCTTCTGTGTGGGACAAGGAGCCGGACGTGTGCCTTTTCGGAATCGGGCTCTGCCGAGGACGAGAGCCATGAGATGTTCCTCCTCTGGGCATGCCCGGGTCCTGAATCCTGTTGTGCCTGTGAATAGGCTGCAGGGGGACGGTGAAGACCAGCAACAGCTTTCAGGGCTGCCACCTTCCGTGTGGGACAAGGAGGCGGACGTGTGCCTTTTCGAAAAGAGGCCCTGCCGAGGACGAGAGCCATGAGATGTTCCTCCTCTGGGCAAGCCCGGGTCCCAGATCCTGTTGTGCCTGTGAATAGGCTGCAGGGGGACGGTGAAGACCAGCAACAGCTTTCAGGGCTGCCACCTTCCGTGTGGGACAAGGAGCCGGACGTGTGCCTTTTCGGAAAGAGGCCCTGCCGAGGACGAGAGCCATGAGATGTTACTCCTCTGGGCAAGCCCGCGTCGTGAATCCTGTTGTGCCTGTGAATAGGCTGCAGGGGGACAGTGAAGACCAGCAACAGCTTTCAGGGCTGCCACCTTCCGTGTGGGACAAGGAGCCGGACGTGTGCCTTTTCGGAATCGGGCTCTGCCGAGAAGAGAGCCATGAGATGTTCCTCCTCTGGGCATGCCCGGGTCCTGAATCCTGTTGTGCCTGTGAATAGGCTGCAGGGGGACGGTGAAGAGCAGCAACAGCTTCCAGGGCTGCCACCTTCCGTGTGGGACAAGGAGCCGGACGTGTGCCTTTTCGGAATCGGGCTCTGCCGAGGACGAGAGCCATGAGATGTTCCTCCTCTGGGCATGCCCGGGTCCTGAATCCTGTTGTGCCTGTGAATAGGCTGCAGGGGGACGGTGAAGACCAGCTACAGCTTTCAGGGCTGCCACCTTCCGTGTGGGACAAGGAGCCGGACGTGTGCCTTCTCGGAAACAGGCTCTGCCGAGGACGAGAGCCATGAGATGTTCCTCCTCTGGGCAAGCCCGGGTCCCAGATCCTGTTGTGCCTGTGAATAGGCTGCAGGGGGACGGTGAAGACCAGCAACATCTTTCAGGGCTGCCACCTTCCGTGTGGGACAAGGAGCCGGACGAGTGCCCTTTCGGGAAGAGGATCTGCCGAGGACAAGAGCCATGATATGTTCCTCCTCTGGGCATGCCCGGGTCCTGAATCCTGTTGTGCCTGTGAATAGGCTGCAGGGGGACGGTGAAGACCAGCAACAGGTTTCAGGGCTGCCACCTTCCGTGTGGGACAAGGAGCCGGACGTGTGCCTTTTCGGAAACAGGCCCTGCCGAGGACGAGAGCCATGAGATGTTCCTCCTCTGGGCAAGCCCGCATCGTGAATCCTGTTGTGCCTGTGAATAGGCTGCAGGGGGACAGTGAAGACCAGCAACAGCTTTCAGGGCTGCCACCTTCCGTGTGGGACAAGGAGCCGGACGTGTGCCTTTTCGGAAAGAGACACAGCCGAGGACGAGAGCCATGAGATGTTCCTCCTCTGGGCATGCCCGGGTCCTGAATCCTGTTGTGCCTGTGAATAGGCTGCAGGGGGACGGTGAAGACCAGCTACAGCTTTCAGGGCTGCCACCTTCCGTGTGGGACAAGGAGCCGGACTTGTGCCTTCTCGGAAACAGGCTCTGCCGAGGACGAGAGCCATGAGATGTTCCTCCTCTGGGCAAGCCCGGGTCCCAGATCCTGTTGTGCCTGTGAATAGGCTGCAGGGGGACGGTGAAAACCAGCAACATCCTTCAGGGGTTCCAACTTCCGTGTGGGACAAGGAGCCGGACGTGTGCCTTTTCGGAAACAGGCCCTGTCGAGGACGAGAGCCATGAGATGTTCCTCCTCTGGGCAAGCCCGGGTCCTGAATCCTGTTGTACCTGTGAATAGGCTGCAGGGGGACGGTGAAGACCAGCAACAGCTTTCAGGGCTGCCACCTTCCGTGTGGGACAAGGAGCCGGACGTGTGCCTTTTCGGAAACAGGCCCTGCCGAGGACGAGAGCCATGAGATGTTCCTCCTCTGGGCAAGCCCGGGTCCCAGATCCTGTTGTGCATGTGAATAGGCTGCAGGGGGACGGTGAAGACCAGCAACAGCTTTCAGGGCTGCCACCTTCCGTGTGGGACAAGGAGCCGGACGTGTGCCTTTTCGGAAAGAGACTCTGCCGAGGACGAGAGCCATGAGATGTTCCTCCTCTGGGCAAGCCCAGGTCCCAGATCCTGTTGTACCTGTGAATAGGCTGCAGGGGGACGGTGAAGACCAGCAACAGCTTTCAGGGCTGCCACCTTCCGTGTGGGACAAGGAGCCGGATGTGTGCCTTTTCGGAATCAGGCTCTGCTGAGGACGAGAGCCATGAGATGTTCCTCCTCTGGGCATGCCCGGGTCCTGAATCCTGTTGTGCCTGTGAATAGGCTGCAGGGGACGGTGAAGACCAGCAACAGCTTTCAGGGCTGCCACCTTCCGTGTGGGACAAGGAGCCGGACGTGTGCCTTTTCGACAAGAGGCCCTGCCGAGGACGAGAGCCATGAGATGTTCCTCCTCTGGGCAATCCCGCGTCGTGAATCCTGTTGTGCCTGTGAATAGGCTGCAGGGGGACGGTGAAGACCAGCAACAGCTTTCAGGGCTGCCACCATCCGTGTGGGACAAGGAGGCGGACGTGTGCCTTTTCGAAAAGAGGCCCTGCCGAGGACGAGAGCCATGAGATGTTCCTCCTCTGGGCAAGCCCGGGTCCCAGATCCTGTTGTGCCTGTGAATAGGCTGCAGGGGGACGGTGAAGACCAGCAACAGCTTTCAGGGCTGCCACCTTCCGTGTGGGACAAGGAGCCGGACGTGTGCCTTTTCGGAAACAGGCCCTGCCGAGGACGAGAGCCATGAGATGTTCCTCCTCTGGGCAAGCCCGCATCGTGAATCCTGTTGTGCCTGTGAATAGGCTGCAGGGGGACAGTGAAGACCAGCAACAGCTTTCAGGGCTGCCACCTTCCGTGTGGGACAAGGAGCCGGACGTGTGCCTTTTCGGAAAGAGACTCTGCCGAGGACGAGAGCCATGAGATGTTCCTCCTCTGGGCATGCCCGGGTCCTGAATCCTGTTGTGCCTGTGAATAGGCTGCAGGGGGACGGTGAAGACCAGCTACAGCTTTCAGGGCTGCCACCTTCCGTGTGGGACAAGGAGCCGGACTTGTGCCTTCTCGGAAACAGGCTCTGCCGAGGACGAGAGCCATGAGATGTTCCTCCTCTGGGCAAGCCCGGGTCCCAGATCCTGTTGTGCCTGTGAATAGGCTGCAGGGGGACGGTGAAAACCAGCAACATCCTTCAGGGGTTCCAACGTCCGTGTGGGACAAGGAGCCGGACGTGTGCCTTTTCGGAAACAGGCCCTGTCGAGGACGAGAGCCATGAGATGTTCCTCCTCTGGGCAAGCCCGGGTGCTGAATCCTGTTGTACCTGTGAATAGGCTGCAGGGGGACGGTGAAGACCAGCAACAGCTTTCAGGGCTGCCACCTTCCGTGTGGGACAAGGAGCCGGACGTGTGCCTTTTCGGAAACAGGCCCTGCCGAGGACGAGAGCCATGAGATGTTCCTCCTCTGGGCAAGCCCGGGTCCCAGATCCTGTTGTGCATGTGAATAGGCTGCAGGGGGACGGTGAAGACCAGCAACAGCTTTCAGGGCTGCCACCTTCCGTGTGGGACAAGGAGCCGGACGTGTGCCTTCTCGGAAACAGGCTCTGCCGAGGACGAGAGCCATGAGATGTTCCTCCTCTGGGCAAGCCCAGGTCCCAGATCCTGTTGTACCTGTGAATAGGCTGCAGGGGGACGGTGAAGACCAGCAACAGCTTTCAGGGCTGCCACCTTCCGTGTGGGACAAGGAGCCGGATGTGTGCCTTTTCGGAATCAGGCTCTGCTGAGGACGAGAGCCATGAGATGTTCCTCCTCTGGGCATGCCCGGGTCCTGAATCCTGTTGTGCCTGTGAATAGGCTGCAGGGGACGGTGAAGACCAGCAACAGCTTTCAGGGCTGCCACCTTCCGTGTGGGACAAGGAGCCGGACGTGTGCCTTTTCGACAAGAGGCCCTGCCGAGGACGAGAGCCATGAGATGTTCCTCCTCTGGGCAAGCCCGCGTCGTGAATCCTGTTGTGCCTGTGAATAGGCTGCAGGGGGACGGTGAAGACCAGCAACAGCTTTCAGGGCTGCCACCTTCCGTGTGGGACAAGGAGCCGGACGTGTGCCTTTTCGGAAACAGGCCCTGTCGAGGACGAGAGCCATGAGATGTTCCTCCTCTGGGCAAGCCCGGGTCCCAGATCCTGTTGTACCTGCGAATAGGCTGCAGGGGGACTTTGAAGACCAGCAACAGCTTTCAGGGCTGCCACCTTCTGTGTGGGACAAGGAGCCGGACGTGTGCCTTTTCGGAATCGGGCTCTGCCGAGGACGAGAGCCATGAGATGTTCCTCCTCTGGGCATGCCCGGGTCCTGAATCCTGTTGTGCCTGTGAATAGGCTGCAGGGGGACGGTGAAGACCAGCAACAGCTTTCAGGGCTGCCACCTTCCGTGTGGGACAAGGAGGCGGACGTGTGCCTTTTCGAAAAGAGGCCCTGCCGAGGACGAGAGCCATGAGATGTTCCTCCTCTGGGCAAGCCCGGGTCCCAGATCCTGTTGTGCCTGTGAATAGGCTGCAGGGGGACGGTGAAGACCAGCAACAGCTTTCAGGGCTGCCACCTTCCGTGTGGGACAAGGAGCCGGACGTGTGCCTTTTCGGAAAGAGGCCCTGCCGAGGACGAGAGCCATGAGATGTTACTCCTCTGGGCAAGCCCGCGTCGTGAATCCTGTTGTGCCTGTGAATAGGCTGCAGGGGGACTTTGAAGACCAGCAACAGCTTTCAGGGCTGCCACCTTCCTTGTGGGACAAGGAGCCGGACGTGTGCCTTTTCGGAATCGGGCTCTGCCGAGGACGAGAGCCATGAGATGTTCCTCCTCTGGGCAAGCCCGGGTCCTGAATCCTGTTGTGCCTGTGAATAGGCTGCAGGGGCACGGTGAAGACCAGCAACAGCTTTCAGGGCTGCCACCTTCCGTGTGGGACAAGGAGGCGGACGTGTGCCTTTTCGAAAAGAGGCCCTGCCGAGGACGAGAGCCATGAGATGTTCCTCCTCTGGGCAAGCCCGGGTCCCAGATCCTGTTGTGCCTGTGAATAGGCTGCAGGGGGATGGTGAAGACCAGCAACAGCTTTCAGGGCTGCCACCTTCCGTGTGGGACAAGGAGCCGGACGTGTGCCTTTTCGGAAAGAGACTCTGCCGAGGACGAGAGCCATGAGATGTTCCTCCTCTGGGCATGCCCGGGTCCTGAATCCTGTTGTGCCTGTGAATAGGCTGCAGGGGGACGGTGAAGACCAGCAACAGCTTTCAGGGCTGCCACCTTCCTTGTGGGACAAGGAGCCGGACGTGTGCCTTTTCGGAAAGAGACTCTGCCGAGGACGAGAGCCATGAGATGTTCCTCCTCTGGGCATGCCCGGGTCCTGAATCCTGTTGTGCCTGTGAATAGGCTGCAGGGGGA
This sequence comes from Astur gentilis, assembly GCF_929443795.1. Taxonomy (NCBI): domain Eukaryota; kingdom Metazoa; phylum Chordata; class Aves; order Accipitriformes; family Accipitridae; genus Astur; species Astur gentilis. The sequence goes on from NW_026061052.1 coordinate 941,334, forward strand.
CGGTGAAGACCAGCAACAGCTTTCAGGGCTGCCACCTTCCGTGTGGGACAAGGAGCCGGACGTGTGCCTTCTCGGAATCAGGCTCTGCCGAGGACGAGAGCCATGAGATGTTCCTCCTCTGGGCAAGCCCGGGTCCTGAATCCTGTTGTGCCTGTGAATAGGCTGCAGGGGGACGGTGAAGACCAGCAACAGCTTTCAGGGCTGCCACCTTCCGTGTGGGACAAGGAGCCGGACGTGTGCCTTTTCGGAAATAGGTTCTGCCGAGGACGAGAGCCATGAGATGTTCCTCCTCTGGGCAAGCCCGGGTCCCAGATCCTGTTGTGCCTGTGAATAGGCTGCAGGGGGATGGTGAAAACCAGCAACATTCTTCAGGGGTTCCAACTTCCGTGTGGGACAAGGAGCCGGACGTGTGCCTTTTCGGAAACAGGCCCTGTCGAGGACGAGAGCCATGAGATGTTCCTCCTCTGGGCAAGCCCGGGTCCTGAATCCTGTTGTACCTGTGAATAGGCTGCAGGGGGATGGTGAAGACCAGCAACAGCTTTCAGGGCTGCCACCTTCCGTGTGGGACAAGGAGCCGGACGTGTGCCTTTTCGGAAATAGGCTCTGCCGAGGACGAGAGCCATGAGATGTTCCTCCTCTGGGCAAGCCCGGGTCCCAGATCCTGTTGTGCCTGTGAATAGGCTGCAGGGGGACGGTGAAGACCAGCAACAGCTTTCAGGGCTGCCACCTTCCGTGTGGGACAAGGAGCCGGACGTGTGCCTTTTCGGAATCGGGCTCTGCTGAGGACGAGAGCCATGAGATGTTCCTCCTCTGGGCATGCCCGGGTCCTGAATCCTGTTGTGCCTGTGAATAGGCTGCAGGGGGACGGTGAAGACCAGCAACAGCTTTCAGGGCTGCCACCTTCCGTGTGGGACAAGGAGCCGGACGTGTGCCTTTTCGACAAGAGGCCCTGCCGAGGACGAGAGCCATGAGATGTTCCTCCTCTGGGCAAGCCCGCGTCATGAATCCTGTTGTGCCTGTGAATAGGCTGCAGGGGGACGGTGAAGACCAGCAACAGCTTCCAGGGCTGCCACCTTCCTTGTGGGACAAGGAGCCGGACGTGTGCCTTTTCGGAATCGGGCTCTGCCGAGGAAGAGAGCCATGAGATGTTCCTCCTCTGGGCATGCCCGGGTCCTGAATCCTGTTGTGCCTGTGAATAGGCTGCAGGGGGACAGTGAAGACCAGCAACAGCTTTCAGGGCTGCCACCTTCCGTGTGGGACAAGGAGCCGGACGTGTGCCTTTTCGAAAAGAGGCCCTGCCGAGGACGAGAGCCATGAGATGTTCCTCCTCTGGGCAAGCCCGGGTCCCAGATCCTGTTGTGCCTGTGAATAGGCTGCAGGGGGACGGTGAAGACCAGCAACAGCTTTCAGGGCTGCCACCTTCCGTGTGGGACAAGGAGCCGGACGTGTGCCTTTTCGGAAATAGGCTCTGCCGAGGACGAGAGCCATGAGATGTTCCTCCTCTGGGCAAGCCCGGGTCCTGAATCCTGTTGTACCTGTGAATAGGCTGCAGGGGGACAGTGAAGACCAGCAACATCTTTCAGGGCTGCCACCTTCCGTGTGGGACAAGGAGCCGGACGAGTGCCCTTTCGGGAAGAGGATCTGCCGAGGACAAGAGCCATGATATGTTCCTCCTCTGGGCATGCCCGGGTCCTGAATCCTGTTGTGCCTGTGAATAGGCTGCAGGGGGACTTTGAAGACCAGCAACAGCTTTCAGGGCTGCCACCTTCCGTGTGGGACAAGGAGGCGGACGTGTGCCTTTTCGAAAAGAGGCCCTGCCGAGGACGAGAGCCATGAGATGTTCCTCCTCTGGGCAAGCCCGGGTCCCAGATCCTGTTGTGCCTGTGAATAGGCTGCAGGGGGACGGTGAAGACCAGCAACAGCTTTCAGGGCTGCCACCTTCCGTGTGGGACAAGGAGCCGGACGTGTGCCTTTTCGGAAACAGGCCCTGCCGAGGAAGAGAGGCATGAGATGTTCCTCCTCTGGGCAAGCCCGCGTCGTGAATCCTGTTGTGCCTGTGAATAGGCTGCAGGGGGACAGTGAAGACCAGCAACAGCTATCAGGGCTGCCACCTTCCGTGTGGGACAAGGAGCCGGACGTGTGCCTTTTCGGAAATAGGCTCTGCCGAGGACGAGAGCTATGAGATGTTCCTCCTCTGGGCAAGCCCAGGTCCCAGATCCTGTTGTACCTGTGAATAGGCTGCAGGGGGACGGTGAAGACCAGCAACAGCTTTCAGGGCTGCCACCTTCCTTGTGGGACAAGGAGCCGGATGTGTGCCTTTTCGGAATCGGGCTCTGCTGAGGACGAGAGCCATGAGATGTTCCTCCTCTGGGCATGCCCGGGTCCTGAATCCTGTTGTGCCTGTGAATAGGCTGCAGGGGGACGGTGAAGACCAGCAACAGCTTTCAGGGCTGCCACCTTCCTTGTGGGACAAGGAGCCGGATGTGTGCCTTTTCGGAATCGGGCTCTGCTGAGGACGAGAGCCATGAGATGTTCCTCCTCTGTGCATGCCCGGGTCCTGAATCCTGTTGTGCCTGTGAATAGGCTGCAGGGGGACGGTGAAGACCAGCAACAGCTTTCAGGGCTGCCACCTTCCGTGTGGGACAAGGAGCCGGACGTGTGCCTTTTCGGAAAGAGGCCCTGCCGAGGACGAGAGCCATGAGATGTTCCTCCTCTGGGCAAGCCCGCGTCGTGAATCCTGTTGTGCCTGTGAATAGGCTGCAGGGGGACGGTGAAGACCAGCAACAGCTTTCAGGGCTGCCACCTTCCGTGTGGGACAAGGAGCCGGACGTGTGCCTTCTCGGAAACAGGCTCTGCCGAGGACGAGATCCATGAGATGTTCCTCCTCTGGGCAAGCCCGGGTCCTGAATCCTGTTGTACCTGTGAATAGGCTGCAGGGGGACGGTGAAGACCAGCAACAGCTTTCAGGGCTGCCACCTTCCGTGTGGGACAAGGAGCCGGACGGGTGCCTTTTCGGAAATAGGCTCTGCCGAGGACGAGAGCCATGAGATGTTCCTCCTCTGGGCAAGCCCGGGTCCCAGATCCTGTTGTGCCTGTGAATAGGCTGCAGGGGGACGGTGAAAACCAGCAACATCCTTCAGGGGTTCCAACTTCCGTGTGGGACAAGGAGCCGGACGTGTGCCTTTTCGGAAACAGGCCCTGTCGAGGACGAGAGCCATGAGATGTTCCTCCTCTGGGCAAGCCCTGGTCCCAGATCCTGTTGTACCTGTGAAAAGGCTGCAGGGGGACTTTGAAGACCAGCAACAGCTTTCAGGGCTGCCACCTTCCTTGTGGGACAAGGAGCCGGACGTGTGCCTTTTCGGAATCGGGCTCTGCCGAGGACGAGAGCCATGAGATGTTCCTCCTCTGGGCATGCCCGGGTCCCAGATCCTGTTGTGCCTGTGAATAGGCTGCAGGGGGACGGTGAAGACCAGCAACAGCTTTCAGGGCTGCCACCTTCCGTGTGGGACAAGGAGGCGGACGTGTGCCTTTTCGAAAAGAGGCCCTGCCGAGGACGAGAGCCATGAGATGTTCCTCCTCTGGGCAAGCCCGGGTCCCAGATCCTGTTGTGCCTGTGAATAGGCTGCAGGGGGACGGTGAAGACCAGCAACAGCTTTCAGGGCTGCCACCTTCCTTGTGGGACAAGGAGCCGGACGTGTGCCTTTTCGGAATCGGGCTCTGCCGAGGACGAGAGCCATGAGATGTTCCTCCTCTGGGCATGCCCGGGTCCTGAATCCTGTTGTGCCTGTGAATAGGCTGCAGGGGGACGGTGAAGACCAGCAACAGCTTTCAGGGCTGCCACCTTCCGTGTGGGACAAGGAGCCGGACGTGTGCCTTTTCGACAAGAGGCCCTGCCGAGGACGAGAGCCATGAGATGTTCCTCCTCTGGGCAAGCCCGCGTCGTGAATCCTGTTGTGCCTGTGAATAGGCTGCAGGGGGACGGTGAAGACCAGCAACAGCTTTCAGGGCTGCCACCTTCCTTGTGGGACAAGGAGCCGGACGTGTGCCTTTTCGGAATCGGGCTCTGCCGAGGAAGAGAGTCATGAGATGTTCCTCCTCTGGGCATGCCCGGGTCCTGAAGCCTGTTGTGCCTGTGAATAGGCTGCAGGGGGACAGTGAAGACCAGCAACAGCTTTCAGGGCTGCCACCTTCCTTGTGGGACAAGGAGCCGGACGTGTGCCTTTTCGGAAATAGGCTCTGCCGAGGACGAGAGCCATGAGATGTTCCTCCTCTGGGCAAGCCCGGGTCCCAGATCCTGTTGTGCCTGTGAATAGGCTGCAGGGGGACGGTGAAAACCAGCAACATCCTTCAGGGGTTCCAACTTCCGTGTGGGACAAGGAGCCGGACGTGTGCCTTTTCGGAAACAGGCCCTGTCGAGGACGAGAGCCATGAGATGTTCCTCCTCTGGGCAAGCCCTGGTCCCAGATCCTGTTGTACCTGTGAAAAGGCTGCAGGGGGACTTTGAAGACCAGCAACAGCTTTCAGGGCTGCCACCTTCCTTGTGGGACAAGGAGCCGGACGTGTGCCTTTTCGGAATCGGGCTCTGCCGAGGACGAGAGCCATGAGATGTTCCTCCTCTGGGCATGCCCGGGTCCCAGATCCTGTTGTGCCTGTGAATAGGCTGCAGGGGGACGGTGAAGACCAGCAACAGCTTTCAGGGCTGCCACCTTCCGTGTGGGACAAGGAGGCGGACGTGTGCCTTTTCGAAAAGAGGCCCTGCCGAGGACGAGAGCCATGAGATGTTCCTCCTCTGGGCAAGCCCGGGTCCCAGATCCTGTTGTGCCTGTGAATAGGCTGCAGGGGGACGGTGAAGACCAGCAACAGCTTTCAGGGCTGCCACCTTCCTTGTGGGACAAGGAGCCGGACGTGTGCCTTTTCGGAATCGGGCTCTGCCGAGGACGAGAGCCATGAGATGTTCCTCCTCTGGGCATGCCCGGGTCCTGAATCCTGTTGTGCCTGTGAATAGGCTGCAGGGGGACGGTGAAGACCAGCAACAGCTTTCAGGGCTGCCACCTTCCGTGTGGGACAAGGAGCCGGACGTGTGCCTTTTCGACAAGAGGCCCTGCCGAGGACGAGAGCCATGAGATGTTCCTCCTCTGGGCAAGCCCGCGTCGTGAATCCTGTTGTGCCTGTGAATAGGCTGCAGGGGGACGGTGAAGACCAGCAACAGCTTTCAGGGCTGCCACCTTCCTTGTGGGACAAGGAGCCGGACGTGTGCCTTTTCGGAATCGGGCTCTGCCGAGGAAGAGAGCCATGAGATGTTCCTCCTCTGGGCATGCCCGGGTCCTGAAGCCTGTTGTGCCTGTGAATAGGCTGCAGGGGGACAGTGAAGACCAGCAACAGCTTTCAGGGCTGCCACCTTCCGTGTGGGACAAGGAGCCGGACGTGTGCCTTTTCGAAAAGAGGCCCTGCCGAGGACGAGAGCCATGAGATGTTCCTCCTCTGGGCAAGCCCGGGTCCCAGATCCTGTTGTGCCTGTGAATAGGCTGCAGGGGGACGGTGAAGACCAGCAACAGCTTTCAGGGCTGCCACCTTCCGTGTGGGACAAGGAGCCGGACGTGTGCCTTTTCGGAAATAGGCTCTGCCGAGGACGAGAGCCATGAGATGTTCCTCCTCTGGGCAAGCCCGGGTCCCAGATCCTGTTGTGCCTGTGAATAGGCTGCAGGGGGATGGTGAAAACCAGCAACATCCTTCAGGGGTTCCAACTTCCGTGTGGGACAAGGAGCCGGACCTGTGCCTTTTCGGAATCGGGCTCTGCCGAGGACGAGAGCCATGAGATGTTCCTCCTCTGGGCAAGCCCGGGTCCCAGATCCTGTTGTACCTGTGAATAGGCTGCAGGGGGACGGTGAAAACCAGCAACATCCTTCAGGGGTTCCAACTTCCGTGTGGGACAAGGAGCCGGACGTGTGCCTTTTCGGAAAGAGGCCCTGCCGAGGACGAGAGCCATGAGATGTTCCTCCTCTGGGCATGCCCGGGTCCTGAATCCTGTTGTGCCTGTGAATAGGCTGCAGGGGGACGGTGAAGACCAGCAACAGCTTTCAGGGCTGCCACCTTCCGTGTGGGACAAGGAGGCGGACGTGTGCCTTTTCGAAAAGAGGCCCTGCCGAGGACGAGAGCCATGAGATGTTCCTCCTCTGGGCAAGCCCTGGTCCCAGATCCTGTTGTGCCTGTGAATAGGCTGCAGGGGGACGGTGAAGACCAGCAACAGCTTTCAGGGCTGCCACCTTCCTTGTGGGACAAGGAGCCGGACGTGTGCCTTTTCGGAAACGGGCTCTGCCGAGGACGAGAGCCATGAGATGTTCCTCCTCTGGGCATGCCCGGGTCCTGAATCCTGTTGTGCCTGTGAATAGGCTGCAGGGGGACGGTGAAGACCAGCAACAGCTTTCAGGGCTGCCACCTTCCGTGTGGGACAAGGAGCCGGACGTGTGCCTTTTCGTCAAGAGGCCCTGCCGAGGACGAGAGCCATGAGATGTTCCTCCTCTGGGCTAGCCCGCGTCGTGAATCCTGTTGTGCCTGTGAATAGGCTGCAGGGGGACGGTGAAGACCAGCAACAGCTTCCAGGGCTGCCACCTTCCTTGTGGGACAAGGAGCCGGACGTGTGCCTTTTCGGAATCGGGCTCTGCCGAGGAAGAGAGCCATGAGATGTTCCTCCTCTGGGCATGCCCGGGTCCTGAATCCTGTTGTGCCTGTGAATAGGCTGCAGGGGGACAGTGAAGACCAGCAACAGCTTTCAGGGCTGCCACCTTCCGTGTGGGACAAGGAGCCGGACGTGTGCCTTTTCGAAAAGAGGCCCTGCCGAGGACGAGAGCCATGAGATGTTCCTCCTCTGGGCAAGCCCGGGTCCCAGATCCTGTTGTGCCTGTGAATAGGCTGCAGGGGGACGGTGAAGACCAGCAACAGCTTTCAGGGCTGCCACCTTCCGTGTGGGACAAGGAGCCGGACGTGTGCCTTTTCGGATACAGGCTCTGCCGAGGACGAGAGCCATGAGATGTTCCTCCTCTGGGCAAGCCCGGGTCCTGAATCCTGTTGTACCTGTGAATAGGCTGCAGGGGGACAGTGAAGACCAGCAACATCTTTCAGGGCTGCCACCTTCCGTGTGGGACAAGGAGCCGGACGAGTGCCCTTTCGGGAAGAGGATCTGCCGAGGACAAGAGCCATGATATGTTCCTCCTCTGGGCAAGCCCGGGTCCTGAATCCTGTTGTACCTGTGAATAGGCTGCAGGGGGACTTTGAAGACCAGCAACAGCTTTCAGGGCTGCCACCTTCCTTGTGGGACAAGGAGCCGGACGTGTGCCTTTTCGGAATCGGGCTCTGCCGAGGACGAGAGCCATGAGATGTTCCTCCTCTGGGCAAGCCCGCGTCGTGAATCCTGTTGTGCCTGTGAATAGGCTGCAGGGGGACAGTGAAGACCAGCAACAGCTTTCAGGGCTGCCACCTTCCGTGTGGGACAAGGAGCCGGACGTGTGCCTTTTCGGAAATAGGCTCTGCCGAGGACGAGAGCTATGAGATGTTCCTCCTCTGGGCAAGCCCAGGTCCCAGATCCTGTTGTACCTGTGAATAGGCTGCAGGGGGACGGTGAAGACCAGCAACAGCTTTCAGGGCTGCCACCTTCCTTGTGGGACAAGGAGCCGGATGTGTGCCTTTTCGGAATCGGGCTCTGCCGAGGACGAGAGCCATGAGATGTTCCTCCTCTGGGCATGCCCGGGTCCTGAATCCTGTTGTGCCTGTGAATAGGCTGCAGGGGGACGGTGAAGACCAGCAACAGCTTTCAGGGCTGCCACCTTCCTTGTGGGACAAGGAGCCGGATGTGTGCCTTTTCGGAATCGGGCTCTGCTGAGGACGAGAGCCATGAGATGTTCCTCCTCTGGGCATGCCCGGGTCCTGAATCCTGTTGTGCCTGTGAATAGGCTGCAGGGGGACGGTGAAGACCAGCAACAGCTTTCAGGGCTGCCACCTTCCGTGTGGGACAAGGAGCCGGACGTGTGCCTTTTCGACAAGAGGCCCTGCCGAGGACGAGAGCCATGAGATGTTCCTCCTCTGGGCAAGCCCGCGTCGTGAATCCTGTTGTGCCTGTGAATAGGCTGCAGGGGGACGGTGAAGACCAGCAACAGCTTCCAGGGCTGCCACCTTCCGTGTGGGACAAGGAGCCGGACGTGTGCCTTCTCGGAAACAGGCTCTGCCGAGGACGAGATCCATGAGATGTTCCTCCTCTGGGCAAGCCCGGGTCCTGAATCCTGTTGTACCTGTGAATAGGCTGCAGGGGGACGGTGAAGACCAGCAACAGCTTTCAGGGCTGCCACCTTCCGTGTGGGACAAGGAGCCGGACGGGTGCCTTTTCGGAAATAGGCTCTGCCGAGGACGAGAGCCATGAGATGTTCCTCCTCTGGGCAAGCCCGGGTCCCAGATCCTGTTGTGCCTGTGAATAGGCTGCAGGGGGATGGTGAAAACCAGCAACATCCTTCAGGGGTTCCAACTTCCGTGTGGGACAAGGAGCCGGACGTGTGCCTTTTCGGAAACAGGCCCTGTCGAGGACGAGAGCCATGAGATGTTGCTCCTCTGGGCAAGCCCGGGTCCCAGATCTGTTGTACCTGTGAAAAGGCTGCAGGGGGACGGTGAAGACCAGCAACAGCTTTCAGGGCTGCCACCTTCCGTGTGGGACAAGGAGCCGGACGTGTGCCTTTTCGGAAACAGGCCCTGCCGAGGACGAGAGCCATGAGATGTTCCTCCTCTGGGCAAGCCTGCGTCGTGAATCCTGTTGTGCCTGTGAATAGGCTGCAGGGGGACAGTGAAGACCAGCAACAGCTTTCAGGGCTGCCACCTTCCGTGTGGGACAAGGAGCCGGACGTGTGCCTTTTCGGAATCGGGCTCTGCCGAGAAGAGAGCCATGAGATGTTCCTCCTCTGGGCATGTGCGGGTCCTGAATCCTGTTGTGCCTGTGAATAGGCTGCAGGGGGACGGTGAAGACCAGCAACAGCTTTCAGGGCTGCCACCTTCCGTGTGGGACAAGGAGCCGGACGAGTGCCTTTTCGGAAAGAGACTCTGCCGAGGACGAGAGCCATGAGATGTTCCTCCTCTGGGCATGCCCGGGTCCTGAATCCTGTTGTGCCTGTGAATAGGCTGCAGGGGGACGGTGAAGACCAGCTACAGCTTTCAGGGCTGCCACCTTCCGTGTGGGACAAGGAGCCGGACGTGTGCCTTTTCGGAAATAGGCTCTGCCGAGGACGAGAGCCATGAGATGTTCCTCCTCTGGGCAAGCCCGGGTCCAGAATCCTGTTGTACCTGTGAATAGGCTGCAGGGGGACGGTGAAGACCAGCAACAGCTTTCAGGGCTGCCACCTTCCGTGTGGGACAAGGAGCCGGACGTGTGCCTTTTCGGAATCGGGCTCTGCCGAGGACGAGAGCCATGAGATGTTCCTCCTCTGGGCATGCCCGGGTCCTGAATCCTGTTGTGCCTGTGAATAGGCTGCAGGGGGATGGTGAAGACCAGCAACAGCTTTCAGGGCTGCCACCTTCCGTGTGGGACAAGGAGCCGGACGTGTGCCTTTTCGACAAGAGGCCCTGCGGAGGACGAGAGCCATGAGATGTTCCTCCTCTGGGCATGCCCGGGTCCTGAATCCTGTTGTGCCTGTGAATAGGCTGCAGGGGGACGGTGAAGACCAGCAACAGCTTTCAGGGCTGCCACCTTCCTTGTGGGACAAGGAGCCGGATGTGTGCCTTTTCGGAATCGGGCTCTGCTGAGGACGAGAGCCATGAGATGTTCCTCCTCTGGGCATGCCCGGGTCCTGAATCCTGTTGTGCCTGTGAATAGGCTGCAGGGGGACGGTGAAGACCAGCAACAGCTTTCAGGGCTGCCACCTTCCGTGTGGGACAAGGAGCCGGACGTGTGCCTTTTCGACAAGAGGCCCTGCCGAGGACGAGAGCCATGAGATGTTCCTCCTCTGGGCAAGCCCGCGTCGTGAATCCTGTTGTGCCTGTGAATAGGCTGCAGGGGGACGGTGAAGACCAGCAACAGCTTCCAGGGCTGCCACCTTCCGTGTGGGACAAGGAGCCGGACGTGTGCCTTCTCGGAAACAGGCTCTGCCGAGGACGAGATCCATGAGATGTTCCTCCTCTGGGCAAGCCCGGGTCCTGAATCCTGTTGTACCTGTGAATAGGCTGCAGGGGGACGGTGAAGACCAGCAACAGCTTTCAGGGCTGCCACCTTCCGTGTGGGACAAGGAGCCGGACGGGTGCCTTTTCGGAAATAGGCTCTGCCGAGGACGAGAGCCATGAGATGTTCCTCCTCTGGGCAAGCCCGGGTCCCAGATCCTGTTGTGCCTGTGAATAGGCTGCAGGGGGATGGTGAAAACCAGCAACATCCTTCAGGGGTTCCAACTTCCGTGTGGGACAAGGAGCCGGACGTGTGCCTTTTCGGAAACAGGCCCTGTCGAGGACGAGAGCCATGAGATGTTCCTCCTCTGGGCAAGCCCGGGTCCCAGATCTGTTGTACCTGTGAAAAGGCTGCAGGGGGACGGTGAAGACCAGCAACAGCTTTCAGGGCTGCCACCTTCCGTGTGGGACAAGGAGCCGGACGTGTGCCTTTTCGGAAACAGGCCCTGCCGAGGACGAGAGCCATGAGATGTTCCTCCTCTGGGCAAGCCTGCGTCGTGAATCCTGTTGTGCCTGTGAATAGGCTGCAGGGGGACAGTGAAGACCAGCAACATCCTTCAGGGGTTCCAACTTCCGTGTGGGACAAGGAGCCGGACCTGTGCATTTTCGGAATCGGGCTCTGCCGAGGACGAGAGCCATGAGATGTTCCTCCTCTGGGCAAGCCCGGGTCCCAGATCCTGTTGTACCTGTGAATAGGCTGCAGGGGGACGGTGAAAACCAGCAACATCCTTCAGGGGTTCCAACTTCCGTGTGGGACAAGGAGCCGGACGTGTGCCTTTTCGGAAAGAGGCCCTGCCGAGGACGAGAGCCATGAGATGTTCCTCCTCTGGGCATGCCCGGGTCCTGAATCCTGTTGTGCCTGTGAATAGGCTGCAGGGGGACGGTGAAGACCAGCAACAGCTTTCAGGGCTGCCACCTTCCGTGTGGGACAAGGAGGCGGACGTGTGCCTTTTCGAAAAGAGGCCCTGCCGAGGACGAGAGCCATGAGATGTTCCTCCTCTGGGCAAGCCCTGGTCCCAGATCCTGTTGTGCCTGTGAATAGGCTGCAGGGGGACGGTGAAGACCAGCAACAGCTTTCAGGGCTGCCACCTTCCGTGTGGGACAAGGAGCCGGACGTGTGCCTTTTCGGAATCGGGCTCTGCCGAGGACGAGAGCCATGAGATGTTCCTCCTCTGGGCATGCCCGGGTCCTGAATCCTGTTGTGCCTGTGAATAGGCTGCAGGGGGACGGTGAAGACCAGCAACAGCTTTCAGGGCTGCCACCTTCCGTGTGGGACAAGGAGCCGGACGTGTGCCTTTTCGACAAGAGGCCCTGCCGAGGACGAGAGCCATGAGATGTTCCTCCTCTGGGCTAGCCCGCGTCGTGAATCCTGTTGTGCCTGTGAATAGGCTGCAGGGGGACGGTGAAGACCAGCAACAGCTTCCAGGGCTGCCACCTTCCTTGTGGGACAAGGAGCCGGACGTGTGCCTTTTCGGAATCGGGCTCTGCCGAGGAAGAGAGCCATGAGATGTTCCTCCTCTGGGCATGCCCGGGTCCTGAATCCTGTTGTGCCTGTGAATAGGCTGCAGGGGGACAGTGAAGACCAGCAACAGCTTTCAGGGCTGCCACCTTCCGTGTGGGACAAGGAGCCGGACGTGTGCCTTTTCGAAAAGAGGCCCTGCCGAGGACGAGAGCCATGAGATGTTCCTCCTCTGGGCAAGCCCGGGTCCCAGATCCTGTTGTGCCTGTGAATAGGCTGCAGGGGGACGGTGAAGACCAGCAACAGCTTTCAGGGCTGCCACCTTCCGTGTGGGACAAGGAGCCGGACGTGTGCCTTCTCGGATACAGGCTCTGCCGAGGACGAGAGCCATGAGATGTTCCTCCTCTGGGCAAGCCCGGGTCCTGAATCCTGTTGTACCTGTGAATAGGCTGCAGGGGGACAGTGAAGACCAGCAACATCTTTCAGGGCTGCCACCTTCCGTGTGGGACAAGGAGCCGGACGAGTGCCCTTTCGGGAAGAGGATCTGCCGAGGACAAGAGCCATGATATGTTCCTCCTCTGGGCAAGCCCGGGTCCTGAATCCTGTTGTACCTGTGAATAGGCTGCAGGGGGACTTTGAAGACCAGCAACAGCTTTCAGGGCTGCCACCTTCCTTGTGGGACAAGGAGCCGGACGTGTGCCTTTTCGGAATCGGGCTCTGCCGAGGAGGAGAGCCATGAGATGTTCCTCCTCTGGGCAAGCCCGCGTCGTGAATCCTGTTGTGCCTGTGAATAGGCTGCAGGGGGACAGTGAAGACCAGCAACAGCTTTCAGGGCTGCCACCTTCCGTGTGGGACAAGGAGCCGGACGTGTGCCTTTTCGGAAATAGGCTCTGCCGAGGACGAGAGCTATGAGATGTTCCTCCTCTGGGCAAGCCCAGGTCCCAGATCCTGTTGTACCTGTGAATAGGCTGCAGGGGGACGGTGAAGACCAGCAACAGCTTTCAGGGCTGCCACCTTCCTTGTGGGACAAGGAGCCGGATGTGTGCCTTTTCGGAATCGGGCTCTGCCGAGGACGAGAGCCATGAGATGTTCCTCCTCTGGGCATGCCCGGGTCCTGAATCCTGTTGTGCCTGTGAATAGGCTGCAGGGGGACGGTGAAGACCAGCAACAGCTTTCAGGGCTGCCACCTTCCTTGTGGGACAAGGAGCCGGATGTGTGCCTTTTCGGAATCGGGCTCTGCTGAGGACGAGAGCCATGAGATGTTCCTCCTCTGGGCATGCCCGGGTCCTGAATCCTGTTGTGCCTGTGAATAGGCTGCAGGGGGACGGTGAAGACCAGCAACAGCTTTCAGGGCTGCCACCTTCCGTGTGGGACAAGGAGCCGGACGTGTGCCTTTTCGACAAGAGGCCCTGCCGAGGACGAGAGCCATGAGATGTTCCTCCTCTGGGCAAGCCCGCGTCGTGAATCCTGTTGTGCCTGTGAATAGGCTGCAGGGGGACGGTGAAGACCAGCAACAGCTTCCAGGGCTGCCACCTTCCGTGTGGGACAAGGAGCCGGACGTGTGCCTTCTCGGAAACAGGCTCTGCCGAGGACGAGATCCATGAGATGTTCCTCCTCTGGGCAAGCCCGGGTCCTGAATCCTGTTGTACCTGTGAATAGGCTGCAGGGGGACGGTGAAGACCAGCAACAGCTTTCAGGGCTGCCACCTTCCGTGTGGGACAAGGAGCCGGACGGGTGCCTTTTCGGAAATAGGCTCTGCCGAGGACGAGAGCCATGAGATGTTCCTCCTCTGGGCAAGCCCGGGTCCCAGATCCTGTTGTGCCTGTGAATAGGCTGCAGGGGGATGGTGAAAACCAGCAACATCCTTCAGGGGTTCCAACTTCCGTGTGGGACAAGGAGCCGGACGTGTGCCTTTTCGGAAACAGGCCCTGTCGAGGACGAGAGCCATGAGATGTTCCTCCTCTGGGCAAGCCCGGGTCCCAGATCTGTTGTACCTGTGAAAAGGCTGCAGGGGGACGGTGAAGACCAGCAACAGCTTTCAGGGCTGCCACCTTCCGTGTGGGACAAGGAGCCGGACGTGTGCCTTTTCGGAAACAGGCACTGCCGAGGACGAGAGCCATGAGATGTTCCTCCTCTGGGCAAGCCTGCGTCGTGAATCCTGTTGTGCCTGTGAATAGGCTGCAGGGGGACAGTGAAGACCAGCAACAGCTTTCAGGGCTGCCACCTTCCGTGTGGGACAAGGAGCCGGACGTGTGCCTTTTCGGAATCGGGCTCTGCCGAGAAGAGAGCCATGAGATGTTCCTCCTCTGGGCATGTGCGGGTCCTGAATCCTGTTGTGCCTGTGAATAGGCTGCAGGGGGACGGTGAAGACCAGCAACAGCTTTCAGGGCTGCCACCTTCCGTGTGGGACAAGGAGCCGGACGAGTGCCTTTTCGGAAAGAGACTCTGCCGAGGACGAGAGCCATGAGATGTTCCTCCTCTGGGCATGCCCGGGTCCTGAATCCTGTTGTGCCTGTGAATAGGCTGCAGGGGGACGGTGAAGACCAGCTACAGCTTTCAGGGCTGCCACCTTCCGTGTGGGACAAGGAGCCGGACGTGTGCCTTTTCGGAAATAGGCTCTGCCGAGGACGAGAGCCATGAGATGTTCCTCCTCTGGGCAAGCCCGGGTCCAGAATCCTGTTGTACCTGTGAATAGGCTGCAGGGGGACGGTGAAGACCAGCAACAGCTTTCAGGGCTGCCACCTTCCTTGTGGGACAAGGAGCCGGACGTGTGCCTTTTCGGAATCGGGCTCTGCCGAGGACGAGAGCCATGAGATGTTCCTCCTCTGGGCATGCCCGGGTCCTGAATCCTGTTGTGCCTGTGAATAGGCTGCAGGGGGATGGTGAAGACCAGCAACAGCTTTCAGGGCTGCCACCTTCCGTGTGGGACAAGGAGCCGGACGTGTGCCTTTTCGACAAGAGGCCCTGCCGAGGACGAGAGCCATGAGATGTTCCTCCTCTGGGCATGCCCGGGTCCTGAATCCTGTTGTGCCTGTGAATAGGCTGCAGGGGGACGGTGAAGACCAGCAACAGCTTTCAGGGCTGCCACCTTCCTTGTGGGACAAGGAGCCGGATGTGTGCCTTTTCGGAATCGGGCTCTGCTGAGGACGAGAGCCATGAGATGTTCCTCCTCTGGGCATGCCCGGGTCCTGAATCCTGTTGTGCCTGTGAATAGGCTGCAGGGGGACGGTGAAGACCAGCAACAGCTTTCAGGGCTGCCACCTTCCGTGTGGGACAAGGAGCCGGACGTGTGCCTTTTCGACAAGAGGCCCTGCCGAGGACGAGAGCCATGAGATGTTCCTCCTCTGGGCAAGCCCGCGTCGTGAATCCTGTTGTGCCTGTGAATAGGCTGCAGGGGGACGGTGAAGACCAGCAACAGCTTCCAGGGCTGCCACCTTCCGTGTGGGACAAGGAGCCGGACGTGTGCCTTCTCGGAAACAGGCTCTGCCGAGGACGAGATCCATGAGATGTTCCTCCTCTGGGCAAGCCCGGGTCCTGAATCCTGTTGTGCCTGTGAATAGGCTGCAGGGGGACGGTGAAGACCAGCAACAGCTTTCAGGGCTGCCACCTTCCGTGTGGGACAAGGAGCCGGACGGGTGCCTTTTCGGAAACAGGCTCTGCCGAGGACGAGAGCCATGAGATGTTCCTCCTCTGGGCAAGCCCGGGTCCCAGATCCTGTTGTGCCTGTGAATAGGCTGCAGGGGGATGGTGAAAACCAGCAACATCCTTCAGGGGTTCCAACTTCCGTGTGGGACAAGGAGCCGGACGTGTGCCTTTTCGGAAACAGGCCCTGTCGAGGACGAGAGCCATGAGATGTTCCTCCTCTGGGCAAGCCCGGGTCCCAGATCTGTTGTACCTGTGAAAAGGCTGCAGGGGGACGGTGAAGACCAGCAACAGCTTTCAGGGCTGCCACCTTCCGTGTGGGACAAGGAGCCGGACGTGTGCCTTTTCGGAAACAGGCCCTGCCGAGGACGAGAGCCATGAGATGTTCCTCCTCTGGGCAAGGCTGCGTCGTGAATCCTGTTGTGCCTGTGAATAGGCTGCAGGGGGACAGTGAAGACCAGCAACAGCTTTCAGGGCTGCCACCTTCCGTGTGGGACAAGGAGCCGGACGTGTGCCTTTTCGGAATCGGGCTCTGCCGAGAAGAGAGCCATGAGATGTTCCTCCTCTGGGCATGTGCGGGTCCTGAATCCTGTTGTGCCTGTGAATAGGCTGCAGGGGGACGGTGAAGACCAGCAACAGCTTTCAGGGCTGCCACCTTCCGTGTGGGACAAGGAGCCGGACGAGTGCCTTTTCGGAAAGAGACTCTGCCGAGGACGAGAGCCATGAGATGTTCCTCCTCTGGGCATGCCCGGGTCCTGAATCCTGTTGTGCCTGTGAATAGGCTGCAGGGGGACGGTGAAGACCAGCTACAGCTTTCAGGGCTGCCACCTTCCGTGTGGGACAAGGAGCCGGACGTGTGCCTTTTCGGAATCGGGCTCTGCCGAGGACGAGAGCCATGAGATGTTCCTCCTCTGGGCATGCCCGGGTCCTGAATGCTGTTGTGCCTGTGAATAGGCTGCAGGGGGACGGTGAAGACCAGCAACAGCTTTCAGGGCTGCCACCTTCCGTGTGGGACAAGGAGCCGGACGTGTGCCTTTTCGACAAGAGGCCCTGCCGAGGACGAGAGCCATGAGATGTTCCTCCTCTGGGCAAGCCCGCGTCGTGAATCCTGTTGTGCCTGTGAATAGGCTGCAGGGGGACGGTGAAGACCAGCAACAGCTTCCAGGGCTGCCACCTTCCTTGTGGGACAAGGAGCCGGACGTGTGCCTTTTCGGAATCGGGCTCTGCCGAGGAAGAGAGCCATGAGATGTTCCTCCTCTGGGCATGCCCGGGTCCTGAATCCTGTTGTGCCTGTGAATAGGCTGCAGGGGGACAGTGAAGACCAGCAACAGCTTTCAGGGCTGCCACCTTCCGTGTGGGACAAGGAGCCGGACGTGTGCCTTTTCGAAAAGAGGCCCTGCCGAGGACGAGAGCCATGAGATGTTCCTCCTCTGGGCAAGCCCGGGTCCCAGATCCTCTTGTGCCTGTGAATAGGCTGCAGGGGGACGGTGAAGACCAGCAACAGCTTTCAGGGCTGCCACCTTCCGTGTGGGACAAGGAGCCGGACGTGTGCCTTCTCGGATACAGGCTCTGCCGAGGACGAGAGCCATGAGATGTTCCTCCTCTGGGCAAGCCCGGGTCCTGAATCCTGTTGTACCTGTGAATAGGCTGCAGGGGGACGGTGAAGACCAGCAACATCTTTCAGGGCTGCCACCTTCCGTGTGGGACAAGGAGCCGGACGAGTGCCCTTTCGGGAAGAGGATCTGCCGAGGACAAGAGCCATGATATGTTCCTCCTCTGGGCAAGCCCGGGTCCTGAATCCTGTTGTACCTGTGAATAGGCTGCAGGGGGACTTTGAAGACCAGCAACAGCTTTCAGGGCTGCCACCTTCCTTGTGGGACAAGGAGCCGGACGTGTGCCTTTTCGGAATCGGGCTCTGCCGAGGACGAGAGCCATGAGATGTTCCTCCTCTGGGCAAGCCCGCGTCGTGAATCCTGTTGTGCCTGTGAATAGGCTGCAGGGGGACAGTGAAGACCAGCAACAGCTTTCAGGGCTGCCACCTTCCGTGTGGGACAAGGAGCCGGACGTGTGCCTTTTCGGAAATAGGCTCTGCCGAGGACGAGAGCAATGAGATGTTCCTCCTCTGGGCAAGCCCAGGTCCCAGATCCTGTTGTACCTGTGAATAGGCTGCAGGGGGACGGTGAAGACCAGCAACAGCTTTCAGGGCTGCCACCTTCCTTGTGGGACAAGGAGCCGGATGTGTGCCTTTTCGGAATCGGGCTCTGCCGAGGACGAGAGCCATGAGATGTTCATCCTCTGGGCATGCCCGGGTCCTGAATCCTGTTGTGCCTGTGAATAGGCTGCAGGGGGACGGTGAAGACCAGCAACAGCTTTCAGGGCTGCCACCTTCCTTGTGGGACAAGGAGCCGGATGTGTGCCTTTTCGGAATCGGGCTCTGCTGAGGACGAGAGCCATGAGATGTTCCTCCTCTGGGCATGCCCGGGTCCTGAATCCTGTTGTGCCTGTGAATAGGCTGCAGGGGGACGGTGAAGACCAGCAACAGCTTTCAGGGCTGCCACCTTCCGTGTGGGACAAGGAGCCGGACGTGTGCCTTTTCGACAAGAGGCCCTGCCGAGGACGAGAGCCATGAGATGTTCCTCCTCTGGGCAAGCCCGCGTCGTGAATCCTGTTGTGCCTGTGAATAGGCTGCAGGGGGACGGTGAAGACCAGCAACAGCTTCCAGGGCTGCCACCTTCCGTGTGGGACAAGGAGCCGGACGTGTGCCTTCTCGGAAACAGGCTCTGCCGAGGACGAGATCCATGAGATGTTCCTCCTCTGGGCAAGCCCGGGTCCTGAATCCTATTGTGCCTGTGAATAGGCTGCAGGGGGACGGTGAAGACCAGCAACAGCTTTCAGGGCTGCCACCTTCCGTGTGGGACAAGGAGCCGGACGTGTGCCTTTTCGGAAATAGGCTCTGCCGAGGACGAGAGCCATGAGATGTTCCTCCTCTGGGCAAGCCCGGGTCCCAGATCCTGTTGTGCCTGTGAATAGGCTGCAGGGGGATGGTGAAAACCAGCAACATCCTTCAGGGGTTCCAACTTCCGTGTGGGACAAGGAGCCGGACGTGTGCCTTTTCGGAAACAGGCCCTGTCGAGGACGAGAGCCATGAGATGTTCCTCCTCTGGGCAAGCCCGGGTCCCAGATCTGTTGTACCTGTGAAAAGGCTGCAGGGGGACGGTGAAGACCAGCAACAGCTTTCAGGGCTGCCACCTTCCGTGTGGGACAAGGAGCCGGACGTGTGCCTTTTCGGAAACAGGCACTGCCGAGGACGAGAGCCATGAGATGTTCCTCCTCTGGGCAAGCCTGCGTCGTGAATCCTGTTGTGCCTGTGAATAGGCTGCAGGGGGACAGTGAAGACCAGCAACAGCTTTCAGGGCTGCCACCTTCCGTGTGGGACAAGGAGCCGGACGTGTGCCTTTTCGGAATCGGGCTCTGCCGAGAAGAGAGCCATGAGATGTTCCTCCTCTGGGCATGTGCGGGTCCTGAATCCTGTTGTGCCTGTGAATAGGCTGCAGGGGGACGGTGAAGACCAGCAACAGCTTTCAGGGCTGCCACCTTCCGTGTGGGACAAGGAGCCGGACGAGTGCCTTTTCGGAAAGAGACTCTGCCGAGGACGAGAGCCATGAGATGGTCCTCCTCTGGGCATGCCCGGGTCCTGAATCCTGTTGTGCCTGTGAATAGGCTGCAGGGGGACGGTGAAGACCAGCTACAGCTTTCAGGGCTGCCACCTTCCGTGTGGGACAAGGAGCCGGACGTGTGCCTTTTCGGAAATAGGCTCTGCCGAGGACGAGAGCCATGAGATGTTCCTCCTCTGGGCAAGCCCGGGTCCTGAATCCTGTTGTACCTGTGAATAGGCTGCAGGGGGACGGTGAAGACCAGCAACAGCTTTCAGGGCTGCCACCTTCCGTGTGGGACAAGGAGCCGGACGTGTGCCTTTTCGGAATCGGGCTCTGCCGAGGACGAGAGCCATGAGATGTTCCTCCTCTGGGCATGCCCGGGTCCTGAATCCTGTTGTGCCTGTGAATAGGCTGCAGGGGGATGGTGAAGACCAGCAACAGCTTTCAGGGCTGCCACCTTCCGTGTGGGACAAGGAGCCGGACGTGTGCCTTTTCGACAAGAGGCCCTGCCGAGGACGAGAGCCATGAGATGTTCCTCCTCTGGGCAAGCCCGGGTCCCAGATCCTGTTGTGCCTGTGAATAGGCTGCAGGGGGATGGTGAAGACCAGCAACAGCTTTCAGGGCTGCCACCTTCCGTGTGGGACAAGGAGCCGGACGTGTGCCTTCTCGGAAACAGGCTCTGCCGAGGACGAGAGCCATGAGATGTTCCTCCTCTGGGCAAGCCCGTGTCCCAAATCCTGTTGTCCCTGTGAATAGGCTGCAGGGGGACAGTGAAGACCAGCAACATCTTTCAGGGCTGCCACCTTCCGTGTGGGACAAGGAGCCGGACGAGTGCCCTTTCGGGAAGAGGATCTGCCAAGGACAAGAGCCATGATATGTTCCTCCTCTGGGCAAGCCCGGGTCCTGAATCCTGTTGTACCTGTGAATAGGCTGCAGGGGGACGGTGAAGACCAGCAACAGCTTTCAGGGCTGCCACCTTCCGTGTGGGACAAGGAGGCGGACGTGTGCCTTTTCGAAAAGAGGCCCTGCCGAGGACGAGAGCCATGAGATGTTCCTCCTCTGGGCAAGCCCGGGTCCCAGATCTGTTGTACCTGTGAAA
Source organism: Astur gentilis (assembly GCF_929443795.1). Lineage (NCBI taxonomy): Eukaryota > Metazoa > Chordata > Aves > Accipitriformes > Accipitridae > Astur > Astur gentilis. The sequence continues at coordinate 961,378 of NW_026061052.1, forward strand.
AGGCTGCAGGGGGACTTTGAAGACCAGCAACAGCTTTCAGGGCTGCCACCTTCCTTGTGGGACAAGGAGCCGGACGTGTGCCTTTTCGGAATCGGGCTCTGCCGAGGACGAGAGCCATGAGATGTTCCTCCTCTGGGCATGCCCGGGTCCTGAATCCTGTTGTGCCTGTGAATAGGCTGCAGGGGGACGGTGAAGACCAGCAACAGCTTTCAGGGCTGCCACCTTCCGTGTGGGACAAGGAGGCGGACGTGTGCCTTTTCGAAAAGAGGTCCTGCCGAGGACGAGAGCCATGAGATGTTCCTCCTCTGGGCAAGCCCGGGTCCCAGATCCTGTTGTGCCTGTGAATAGGCTGCAGGGGGACGGTGAAGACCAGCAACAGCTTTCAGGGCTGCCACCTTCCGTGTGGGACAAGGAGCCGGACGTGTGCCTTTTCGGAAACAGGCCCTGCCGAGGACGAGAGCCATGAGATGTTCCTCCTCTGGGCAAGCCTGCGTCGTGAATCCTGTTGTGCCTGTGAATAGGCTGCAGGGGGACAGTGAAGACCAGCAACAGCTTTCAGGGCTGCCACCTTCCGTGTGGGACAAGGAGCCGGACGTGTGCCTTTTCGGAATCGGGCTCTGCCGAGAAGAGAGCCATGAGATGTTCCTCCTCTGGGCATGTGCGGGTCCTGAATCCTGTTGTGCCTGTGAATAGGCTGCAGGGGGACGGTGAAGACCAGCAACAGCTTTCAGGGCTGCCACCTTCCGTGTGGGACAAGGAGCCGGACGAGTGCCTTTTCGGAAAGAGACTCTGCCGAGGACGAGAGCCATGAGATGTTCCTCCTCTGGGCATGCCCGGGTCCTGAATCCTGTTGTGCCTGTGAATAGGCTGCAGGGGGACGGTGAAGACCAGCTACAGCTTTCAGGGCTGCCACCTTCCGTGTGGGACAAGGAGCCGGACGTGTGCCTTTTCGGAAATAGGCTCTGCCGAGGACGAGAGCCATGAGATGTTCCTCCTCTGGGCAAGCCCGGGTCCTGAATCCTGTTGTACCTGTGAATAGGCTGCAGGGGGACGGTGAAGACCAGCAACAGCTTTCAGGGCTGCCACCTTCCGTGTGGGACAAGGAGCCGGACGTGTGCCTTTTCGGAATCGGGCTCTGCCGAGGACGAGAGCCATGAGATGTTCCTCCTCTGGGCATGCCCGGGTCCTGAATCCTGTTGTGCCTGTGAATAGGCTGCAGGGGGATGGTGAAGACCAGCAACAGCTTTCAGGGCTGCCACCTTCCGTGTGGGACAAGGAGCCGGACGTGTGCCTTTTCGACAAGAGGCCCTGCCGAGGACGAGAGCCATGAGATGTTCCTCCTCTGGGCAAGCCCGGGTCCCAGATCCTGTTGTGCCTGTGAATAGGCTGCAGGGGGAAGGTGAAGACCAGCAACAGCTTTCAGGGCTGCCACCTTCCGTGTGGGACAAGGAGCCGGACGTGTGCCTTCTCGGAAACAGGCTCTGCCGAGGACGAGAGCCATGAGATGTTCCTCCTCTGGGCAAGCCCGTGTCCCAAATCCTGTTGTCCCTGTGAATAGGCTGCAGGGGGACAGTGAAGACCAGCAACATCTTTCAGTGCTGCCACCTTCCGTGTGGGACAAGGAGCCGGACGAGTGCCCTTTCGGGAAGAGGATCTGCCGAGGACAAGAGCCATGATATGTTCCTCCTCTGGGCAAGCCCGGGTCCTGAATCCTGTTGTGCCTGTGAATAGGCTGCAGGGGGACGGTGAAGACCAGCAACAGCTTTCAGGGCTGCCACCTTCCGTGTGGGACAAGGAGCCGGACGTGTGCCTTTCCAGAAATAGGCTCTGCCGAGGACGAGAGCCATGAGATGTTCCTCCTCTGGGCAAGCCCGGGTCCCAGATCCTGTTGTACCTGTGAATAGGCTGCAGGGGGACTTTGAAGACCAGCAACAGCTTTCAGGGCTGCCACCTTCCTTGTGGGACAAGGAGCCGGACGTGTGCCTTTTCGGAATCGGGCTCTGCCGAGGACGAGAGCCATGAGATGTTCCTCCTCTGGGCAAGCCCGGGTCCTGAATCCTGTTGTGCCTGTGAATAGGCTGCAGGGGGACGGTGAAGACCAGCAACAGCTTTCAGGGCTGCCACCTTCCGTGTGGGACAAGGAGGCGGACGTGTGCCTTTTCGGAAAGAGGCCCTGCCGAGGACGAGAGCCATGAGATGTTCCTCCTCTGGGCAAGCCCGGGTCCCAGATCCTGTTGTGCCTGTGAATAGGCTGCAGGGGGACGGTGAAGACCAGCAACAGCTTTCAGGGCTGCCACCTTCCGTGTGGGACAAGGAGCCGGACGTGTGCCTTTTCGGAAACAGGCCCTGCCGAGGACGAGAGCCATGAGATGTTCCTCCTCTGGGCAAGCCCGCGTCGTGAATCCTGTTGTGCCTGTGAATAGGCTGCAGGGGGACAGTGAAGACCAGCAACAGCTTTCAGGGCTGCCACCTTCCGTGTGGGACAAGGAGCCGGACGTGTGCCTTTTCGGAATCGGGCTCTGCCGAGAAGAGAGCCATGAGATGTTCCTCCTCTGGGCATGTGCGGGTCCTGAATCCTGTTGTGCCTGTGAATAGACTGCAGGGGGACGGTGAAGACCAGCAACAGCTTTCAGGGCTGCCACCTTCCGTGTGGGACAAGGAGCCGGACGTGTGCCTTTTCGGAAAGAGACTCTGCCGAGGACGAGAGCCATGAGATGTTCCTCCTCTGGGCATGCCCGGGTCCTGAATCCTGTTGTGCCTGTGAATAGGCTGCAGGGGGACGGTGAAGACCAGCTACAGCTTTCAGGGCTGCCACCTTCCGTGTGGGACAAGGAGCCGGACGTGTGCCTTCTCGGAAACAGGCTCTGCCGAGGACGAGAGCCATGAGATGTTCCTCCTCTGGGCAAGCCCGGGTCCCAGATCCTGTTGTGCCTGTGAATAGGCTGCAGGGGGACGGTGAAGACCAGCAACAGCTTTCAGGGCTGCCACCTTCCGTGTGGGACAAGGAGCCGGACGTGTGCCTTTTCGGAAATAGGCTCTGCCGAGGACGAGAGCCATGAGATGTTCCTCCTCTGGGCAAGCCCGGGTCCCAGATTCTGTTGTGCCTGTGAATAGGCTGCAGGGGGATGGTGAAAACCAGCAACATCCTTCAGGGGTTCCAACTTCCTTGTGGGACAAGGAGCCGGACCTGTGCCTTTTCGGAATCGGGCTCTGCCGAGGACGAGAGCCATGAGATGTTCCTCCTCTGGGCATGCCCGGGTCCTGAATCCTGTTGTGCCTGTGAATAGGCTGCAGGGGGACGGTGAAGACCAGCAACAGCTTTCAGGGCTGCCACCTTCCGTGTGGGACAAGGAGCCGGACGTGTGCCTTTTCGAAAAGAGGCCCTGCCGAGGACGAGAGCCATGAGATGTTCCTCCTCTGGGCAAGCCCGCGTCGTGAATCCTGTTGTGCCTGTGAATAGGCTGCAGGGGGACAGTGAAGACCAGCAACAGCTTTCAGGGCTGCCACCTTCCGTGTGGGACAAGGAGCCAGACGTGTGCCTTTTCGGAAATAGGCTCTGCCGAGGACGAGAGCTATGAGATGTTCCTCCTCTGGGCAAGCCCAGGTCCCAGATCCTGTTGTACCTGTGAATACGCTGCAGGGGGACGGTGAAGACCAGCAACAGCTTTCAGGGCTGCCACCTTCCTTGTGGGACAAGGAGCCGGACGTGTGCCTTTTCGGAATCGGGCTCTGCCGAGGACGAGAGCCATGAGATGTTCCTCCTCTGGGCATGCCCGGGTCCTGAATCCTGTTGTGCCTGTGAATAGGCTGCAGGGGGACGGTGAAGACCAGCAACAGCTTTCAGGGCTGCCACCTTCCGTGTGGGACAAGGAGCTGGACGTGTGCCTTTTCGACAAGAGGCCCTGCTGAGGACGAGAGCCATGAGATGTTCCTCCTCTGGGCAAGCCCGCGTCGTGAATCCTGTTGTGCCTGTGAATAGGCTGCAGGGGGACGGTGAAGACCAGCAACAGCTTCCAGGGCTGCCACCTTCCTTGTGGGACAAGGAGCCGGACGTGTGCCTTTTCGGAATCGGGCTCTGCCGAGGAAGAGAGCCATGAGATGTTCCTCCTCTGGGCAAGCCCGGGTCCCAGATCCTGTTGTGCCTGTCAATAGGCTGCAGGGGGACGGTGAAGACCAGCAACAGCTTTCAGGGCTGCCACCTTCCGTGTGGGACAAGGAGCCGGACGTGTGCTTTTTCGGAAACAGGCCCTGCCGAGGACGAGAGCCATGAGATGTTCCTCCTCTGGGCAAGCCCGCGTCGTGAATCCTGTTGTGCCTGTGAATAGGCTGCAGGGGGACAGTGAAGACCAGCAACAGCTTTCAGGGCTGCCACCTTCCGTGTGGGACAAGGAGCCGGACGTGTGCCTTTTCGGAATCGGGCTCTTCCGAGAAGAGAGCCATGAGATGTTCCTCCTCTGGGCATGTGCGGGTCCTGAATCCTGTTGTGCCTGTGAATAGGCTGCAGGGGGACGGTGAAGACCAGCAACAGCTTTCAGGGCTGCCACCTTCCGTGTGGGACAAGGAGCCGGACGTGTGCCTTTTCGGAAAGAGACTCTGCCGAGGACGAGAGCCATGAGATGTTCCTCCTCTGGGCAAGCCCGGGTCCTGAATCCTGTTGTACCTGTGAATAGGCTGCAGGGGGACGGTGAAGACCAGCAACAGCTTTCAGGGCTGCCACCTTCCGTGTGGGACAAGGAGCCGGACGTGTGCCTTTTCGGAAATAGGCTCTGCCGAGGACGAGAGCCATGAGATGTTCCTCCTCTGGGCAAGCCCGGGTCCCAGATTCTGTTGTGCCTGTGAATAGGCTGCAGGGGGATGGTGAAAACCAGCAACATCCTTCAGGGGTTCCAACTTCCGTGTGGGACAAGGAGCCGGACGTGTGCCTTTTCGGAATCGGGCTCTGCCGAGGAAGAGAGCCATGAGATGTTCCTCCTCTGGGCAAGCCCGGGTCCCAGATCCTGTTGTGCCTGTCAATAGGCTGCAGGGGGACGGTGAAGACCAGCAACAGCTTTCAGGGCTGCCACCTTCCGTGTGGGACAAGGAGCCGGACGTGTGCTTTTTCGGAAACAGGCCCTGCCGAGGACGAGAGCCATGAGATGTTCCTCCTCTGGGCAAGCCCGCGTCGTGAATCCTGTTGTGCCTGTGAATAGGCTGCAGGGGGACAGTGAAGACCAGCAACAGCTTTCAGGGCTGCCACCTTCCGTGTGGGACAAGGAGCCGGACGTGTGCCTTTTCGGAATCGGGCTCTTCCGAGAAGAGAGCCATGAGATGTTCCTCCTCTGGGCATGTGCGGGTCCTGAATCCTGTTGTGCCTGTGAATAGGCTGCAGGGGGACGGTGAAGACCAGCAACAGCTTTCAGGGCTGCCACCTTCCGTGTGGGACAAGGAGCCGGACGTGTGCCTTTTCGGAAAGAGACTCTGCCGAGGACGAGAGCCATGAGATGTTCCTCCTCTGGGCAAGCCCGGGTCCTGAATCCTGTTGTACCTGTGAATAGGCTGCAGGGGGACGGTGAAGACCAGCAACAGCTTTCAGGGCTGCCACCTTCCGTGTGGGACAAGGAGCCGGACGTGTGCCTTTTCGGAAATAGGCTCTGCCGAGGACGAGAGCCATGAGATGTTCCTCCTCTGGGCAAGCCCGGGTCCCAGATTCTGTTGTGCCTGTGAATAGGCTGCAGGGGGATGGTGAAAACCAGCAACATCCTTCAGGGGTTCCAACTTCCGTGTGGGACAAGGAGCCGGACGTGTGCCTTTTCGGAAACAGGCCCTGTCGAGGACGAGAGCCATGAGATGTTCCTCCTCTGGGCAAGCCCGGGTCCTGAATCCTGTTGTACCTGTGAATAGGCTGCAGGGGGACGGTGAAGACCAGCAACAGCTTTCAGGGCTGCCACCTTCCGTGTGGGACAAGGAGCCGGACGTGTGCCTTTTCGGAAATAGGCTCTGCCGAGGACGAGAGCCATGAGATGTTCCTCCTCTGGGCAAGCCCGGGTCCCAGATCCTGTCGTACCTGTGAATAGGCTGCAGGGGGACGGTGAAGACCAGCAACAGCTTTCAGGGCTGCCACCTTCCTTGTGGGACAAGGAGCCGGACGTGTGCCTTTTCGGAATCGGGCTCTGCCGAGGACGAGAGCCATGAGATGTTCCTCCTCTGGGCATGCCCGGGTCCTGAATCCTGTTGTGCCTGTGAATAGGCTGCAGGGGGACGGTGAAGACCAGCAACAGCTTTCAGGGCTGCCACCTTCCGTGTGGGACAAGGAGCCGGACGTGTGCCTTTTCGAAAAGAGGCCCTGCCGAGGACGAGATCCATGAGATGTTCCTCCTCTGGGCAAGCCCGGGTCCCAGATCCTGTTGTGCCTGTGAATAGGCTGCAGGGGGACGGTGAAGACCAGCAACAGCTTTCAGGGCTGCCACCTTCCGTGTGGGACAAGGAGCCGGACGTGTGCCTTTTCGGAAACAGGCCCTGCCGAGGACGAGAGCCATGAGATGTTCCTCCTCTGGGCAAGCCCGCGTCGTGAATCCTGTTGTGCCTGTGAATAGGCTGCAGGGGGACAGTGAAGACCAGCAACAGCTTTCAGGGCTGCCACCTTCCGTGTGGGACAAGGAGCCGGACGTGTGCCTTTTCGGAAATAGGCTCTGCCGAGGACGAGAGCTATGAGATGTTCCTCCTCTGGGCAAGCCCAGGTCCCAGATCCTGTTGTACCTGTGAATACGCTGCAGGGGGACGGTGAAGACCAGCAACAGCTTTCAGGGCTGCCACCTTCCTTGTGGGACAAGGAGCCGGACGTGTGCCTTTTCGGAATCGAGCTCTGCTGAGGAAGAGAGCCATGAGATGTTCCTCCTCTGGGCATGCCCGGGTCCTGAATCCTGTTGTGCCTGTGAATAGGCTGCAGGGGGACGGTGAAGACCAGCAACAGCTTTCAGGGCTGCCACCTTCCGTGTGGGACAAGGAGCCGGACGTGTGCCTTTTCGGAAACAGGCCCTGCCGAGGACGAGAGCCATGAGATGTTCCTCCTCTGGGCAAGCCTGCGTCGTGAATCCTGTTGTGCCTGTGAATAGGCTGCAGGGGGACAGTGAAGACCAGCAACAGCTTTCAGGGCTGCCACCTTCCGTGTGGGACAAGGAGCCGGACGTGTGCCTTTTCGGAATCGGGCTCTGCCGAGAAGAGAGCCATGAGATGTTCCTCCTCTGGGCATGTGCGGGTCCTGAATCCTGTTGTGCCTGTGAATAGGCTGCAGGGGGACGGTGAAGACCAGCAACAGCTTTCAGGGCTGCCACCTTCCGTGTGGGACAAGGAGCCGGACGAGTGCCTTTTCGGAAAGAGACTCTGCCGAGGACGAGAGCCATGAGATGTTCCTCCTCTGGGCATGCCCGGGTCCTGAATCCTGTTGTGCCTGTGAATAGGCTGCAGGGGGACGGTGAAGACCAGCTACAGCTTTCAGGGCTGCCACCTTCCGTGTGGGACAAGGAGCCGGACGTGTGCCTTTTCGGAAATAGGCTCTGCCGAGGACGAGAGCCATGAGATGTTCCTCCTCTGGGCAAGCCCGGGTCCTGAATCCTGTTGTACCTGTGAATAGGCTGCAGGGGGACGGTGAAGACCAGCAACAGCTTTCAGGGCTGCCACCTTCCGTGTGGGACAAGGAGCCGGACGTGTGCCTTTTCGGAATCGGGCTCTGCCGAGGACGAGAGCCATGAGATGTTCCTCCTCTGGGCATGCCCGGGTCCTGAATCCTGTTGTGCCTGTGAATAGGCTGCAGGGGGATGGTGAAGACCAGCAACAGCTTTCAGGGCTGCCACCTTCCGTGTGGGACAAGGAGCCGGACGTGTGCCTTTTCGACAAGAGGCCCTGCCGAGGACGAGAGCCATGAGATGTTCCTCCTCTGGGCAAGCCCGGGTCCCAGATCCTGTTGTGCCTGTGAATAGGCTGCTGGGGGATGGTGAAGACCAGCAACAGCTTTCAGGGCTGCCACCTTCCGTGTGGGACAAGGAGCCGGACGTGTGCCTTCTCGGAAACAGGCTCTGCCGAGGACGAGAGCCATGAGATGTTCCTCCTCTGGGCAAGCCCGTGTCCCAAATCCTGTTGTCCCTGTGAATAGGCTGCAGGGGGACAGTGAAGACCAGCAACATCTTTCAGTGCTGCCACCTTCCGTGTGGGACAAGGAGCCGGACGAGTGCCCTTTCGGGAAGAGGATCTGCCGAGGACAAGAGCCATGATATGTTCCTCCTCTGGGCAAGCCCGGGTCCTGAATCCTGTTGTGCCTGTGAATAGGCTGCAGGGGGACGGTGAAGACCAGCAACAGCTTTCAGGGCTGCCACCTTCCGTGTGGGACAAGGAGCCGGACGTGTGCCTTTCCAGAAATAGGCTCTGCCGAGGACGAGAGCCATGAGATGTTCCTCCTCTGGGCAAGCCCGGGTCCCAGATCCTGTTGTACCTGTGAATAGGCTGCAGGGGGACTTTGAAGACCAGCAACAGCTTTCAGGGCTGCCACCTTCCTTGTGGGACAAGGAGCCGGACGTGTGCCTTTTCGGAATCGGGCTCTGCCGAGGACGAGAGCCATGAGATGTTCCTCCTCTGGGCAAGCCCGGGTCCTGAATCCTGTTGTGCCTGTGAATAGGCTGCAGGGGGACGGTGAAGACCAGCAACAGCTTTCAGGGCTGCCACCTTCCGTGTGGGACAAGGAGCCGGACGTGTGCCTTTTCGAAAAGAGGCCCTGCCGAGGACGAGAGCCATGAGATGTTCCTCCTCTGGGCAAGCCCGGGTCCCAGATCCTGTTGTGCCTGTGAATAGGCTGCAGGGGGACGGTGAAGACCAGCAACAGCTTTCAGGGCTGCCACCTTCCGTGTGGGACAAGGAGCCGGACGTGTGCCTTTTCGGAAACAGGCCCTGCCGAGGACGAGAGCCATGAGATGTTCCTCCTCTGGGCAAGCCCGCGTCGTGAATCCTGTTGTGCCTGTGAATAGGCTGCAGGGGGACAGTGAAGACCAGCAACAGCTTTCAGGGCTGCCACCTTCCGTGTGGGACAAGGAGCCGGACGTGTGCCTTTTCGGAATCGGGCTCTGCCGAGAAGAGAGCCATGAGATGTTCCTCCTCTGGGCATGTGCGGGTCCTGAATCCTGTTGTGCCTGTGAATAGACTGCAGGGGGACGGTGAAGACCAGCAACAGCTTTCAGGGCTGCCACCTTCCGTGTGGGACAAGGAGCCGGACGTGTGCCTTTTCGGAAAGAGACTCTGCCGAGGACGAGAGCCATGAGATGTTCCTCCTCTGGGCATGCCCGGGTCCTGAATCCTGTTGTGCCTGTGAATAGGCTGCAGGGGGACGGTGAAGACCAGCTACAGCTTTCAGGGCTGCCACCTTCCGTGTGGGACAAGGAGCCGGACGTGTGCCTTCTCGGAAACAGGCTCTGCCGAGGACGAGAGCCATGAGATGTTCCTCCTCTGGGCAAGCCCGGGTCCCAGATCCTGTTGTGCCTGTGAATAGGCTGCAGGGGGACGGTGAAGACCAGCAACAGCTTTCAGGGCTGCCACCTTCCGTGTGGGACAAGGAGCCGGACGTGTGCCTTTTCGGAAATAGGCTCTGCCGAGGACGAGAGCCATGAGATGTTCCTCCTCTGGGCAAGCCCGGGTCCCAGATTCTGTTGTGCCTGTGAATAGGCTGCAGGGGGATGGTGAAAACCAGCAACATCCTTCAGGGGTTCCAACTTCCTTGTGGGACAAGGAGCCGGACCTGTGCCTTTTCGGAATCGGGCTCTGCCGAGGACGAGAGCCATGAGATGTTCCTCCTCTGGGCATGCCCGGGTCCTGAATCCTGTTGTGCCTGTGAATAGGCTGCAGGGGGACGGTGAAGACCAGCAACAGCTTTCAGGGCTGCCACCTTCCGTGTGGGACAAGGAGCCGGACGTGTGCCTTTTCGAAAAGAGGCCCTGCCGAGGACGAGAGCCATGAGATGTTCCTCCTCTGGGCAAGCCCGCGTCGTGAATCCTGTTGTGCCTGTGAATAGGCTGCAGGGGGACAGTGAAGACCAGCAACAGCTTTCAGGGCTGCCACCTTCCGTGTGGGACAAGGAGCCAGACGTGTGCCTTTTCGGAAATAGGCTCTGCCGAGGACGAGAGCTATGAGATGTTCCTCCTCTGGGCAAGCCCAGGTCCCAGATCCTGTTGTACCTGTGAATACGCTGCAGGGGGACGGTGAAGACCAGCAACAGCTTTCAGGGCTGCCACCTTCCTTGTGGGACAAGGAGCCGGACGTGTGCCTTTTCGGAATCGGGCTCTGCCGAGGACGAGAGCCATGAGATGTTCCTCCTCTGGGCATGCCCGGGTCCTGAATCCTGTTGTGCCTGTGAATAGGCTGCAGGGGGACGGTGAAGACCAGCAACAGCTTTCAGGGCTGCCACCTTCCGTGTGGGACAAGGAGCTGGACGTGTGCCTTTTCGACAAGAGGCCCTGCTGAGGACGAGAGCCATGAGATGTTCCTCCTCTGGGCAAGCCCGCGTCGTGAATCCTGTTGTGCCTGTGAATAGGCTGCAGGGGGACGGTGAAGACCAGCAACAGCTTCCAGGGCTGCCACCTTCCTTGTGGGACAAGGAGCCGGACGTGTGCCTTTTCGGAATCGGGCTCTGCCGAGGAAGAGAGCCATGAGATGTTCCTCCTCTGGGCAAGCCCGGGTCCCAGATCCTGTTGTGCCTGTCAATAGGCTGCAGGGGGACGGTGAAGACCAGCAACAGCTTTCAGGGCTGCCACCTTCCGTGTGGGACAAGGAGCCGGACGTGTGCTTTTTCGGAAACAGGCCCTGCCGAGGACGAGAGCCATGAGATGTTCCTCCTCTGGGCAAGCCCGCGTCGTGAATCCTGTTGTGCCTGTGAATAGGCTGCAGGGGGACAGTGAAGACCAGCAACAGCTTTCAGGGCTGCCACCTTCCGTGTGGGACAAGGAGCCGGACGTGTGCCTTTTCGGAATCGGTCTCTTCCGAGAAGAGAGCCATGAGATGTTCCTCCTCTGGGCATGTGCGGGTCCTGAATCCTGTTGTGCCTGTGAATAGGCTGCAGGGGGACGGTGAAGACCAGCAACAGCTTTCAGGGCTGCCACCTTCCGTGTGGGACAAGGAGCCGGACGTGTGCCTTTTCGGAAAGAGACTCTGCCGAGGACGAGAGCCATGAGATGTTCCTCCTCTGGGCAAGCCCGGGTCCTGAATCCTGTTGTACCTGTGAATAGGCTGCAGGGGGACGGTGAAGACCAGCAACAGCTTTCAGGGCTGCCACCTTCCGTGTGGGACAAGGAGCCGGACGTGTGCCTTTTCGGAAATAGGCTCTGCCGAGGACGAGAGCCATGAGATGTTCCTCCTCTGGGCAAGCCCGGGTCCCAGATTCTGTTGTGCCTGTGAATAGGCTGCAGGGGGATGGTGAAAACCAGCAACATCCTTCAGGGGTTCCAACTTCCGTGTGGGACAAGGAGCCGGACGTGTGCCTTTTCGGAAACAGGCCCTGCCGAGGACGAGAGCCATGAGATGTTCCTCCTCTGGGCAAGCCCGGGTCCTGAATCCTGTTGTTCCTGTGAATAGGCTGCAGGGGGACGGTGAAGACCAGCAACAGCTTTCAGGGCTGCCACCTTCCGTGTGGGACAAGGAGCCGGACGTGTGCCTTTTCGGAAATAGGCTCTGCCGAGGACGAGAGCCATGAGATGTTCCTCCTCTGGGCAAGCCCGGGTCCCAGATCCTGTTGTACCTGTGAATAGGCTGCAGGGGGACGGTGAAGACCAGCAACAGCTTTCAGGGCTGCCACCTTCCTTGTGGGACAAGGAGCCGGACGTGTGCCTTTTCGGAATCGGGCTCTGCCGAGGACGAGAGCCATGAGATGTTCCTCCTCTGGGCATGCCCGGGTCCTGAATCCTGTTGTGCCTGTGAATAGGCTGCAGGGGGACGGTGAAGACCAGCAACAGCTTTCAGGGCTGCCACCTTCCGTGTGGGACAAGGAGCCGGACGTGTGCCTTTTCGAAAAGAGGCCCTGCCGAGGACGAGATCCATGAGATGTTCCTCCTCTGGGCAAGCCCGGGTCCCAGATCCTGTTGTGCCTGTGAATAGGCTGCAGGGGGACGGTGAAGACCAGCAACAGCTTTCAGGGCTGCCACCTTCCGTGTGGGACAAGGAGCCGGACGTGTGCCTTTTCGGAAACAGGCCCTGCCGAGGACGAGAGCCATGAGATGTTCCTCCTCTGGGCAAGCCCGCGTCGTGAATCCTGTTGTGCCTGTGAATAGGCTGCAGGGGGACAGTGAAGACCAGCAACAGCTTTCAGGGCTGCCACCTTCCGTGTGGGACAAGGAGCCGGACGTGTGCCTTTTCGGAAATAGGCTCTGCCGAGGACGAGAGCTATGAGATGTTCCTCCTCTGGGCAAGCCCAGGTCCCAGATCCTGTTGTACCTGTGAATACGCTGCAGGGGGACGGTGAAGACCAGCAACAGCTTTCAGGGCTGCCACCTTCCTTGTGGGACAAGGAGCCGGACGTGTGCCTTTTCGGAATCGAGCTCTGCTGAGGAAGAGAGCCATGAGATGTTCCTCCTCTGGGCATGCCCGGGTCCTGAATCCTGTTGTGCCTGTGAATAGGCTGCAGGGGGACGGTGAAGACCAGCAACAGCTTTCAGGGCTGCCACCTTCCGTGTGGGACAAGGAGCCGGACGTGTGCCTTTTCGACAAGAGGCCCTGCTGAGGACGAGAGCCATGAGATGTTCCTCCTCTGGGCAAGCCCGCGTCGTGAATCCTGTTGTGCCTGTGAATAGGCTGCAGGGGGACGGTGAAAACCAGCAACATCCTTCAGGGGTTCCAACTTCCGTGTGGGACAAGGAGCCGGACGTGTGCCTTTTCGGAAATAGGCTCTGCCGAGGAAGAGAGCCATGAGATGTTCCTCCTCTGGGCAAGCCCGGGTCCTGAATCCTGTTGTGCCTGTGAATAGGCTGCAGGGGGACGGTGAAGACCAGCAACAGCTTTCAGGGCTGCCACCTTCCTTGTGGGACAAGGAGCCGGACGTGTGCCTTTTCGGAATCGGGCTCTGCTGAGGACGAGAGCCATGAGATGTTCCTCCTCTGGGCAAGCCCGGGTCCTGAATCCTGTTGTACCTGTGAATAGGCTGCAGGGGGACGGTGAAGACCAGCAACAGCTTTCAGGGCTGCCACCTTCCGTGTGGGACAAGGAGCCGGACGTGTGCCTTTTCGGAATCGGGCTCTGCTGAGGACGAGAGCCATGAGATGTTCCTCCTCTGGGCATGCCCGGGTCCTGAATCCTGTTGTGCCTGTGAATAGGCTGCAGGGGGACGGTGAAGACCAGCAACAGCTTTCAGGGCTGCCACCTTCCGTGTGGGACAAGGAGCCGGACGTGTGCCTTTTCGACAAGAGGCCCTGCCGAGGACGAGAGCCATGAGATGTTCCTCCTCTGGGCAAGCCCGCGTCGTGAATCCTGTTGTGCCTGTGAATAGGCTGCAGGGGGATGGTGAAGACCAGCAACAGCTTTCAGGGCTGCCACCTTCCGTGTGGGACAAGGAGCCGGACGTGTGCCTTCTCGGAAACAGGCTCTGCCGAGGACGAGAGCCATGAGATGTTCCTCCTCTGGGCAAGCCCGTGTCCCAAATCCTGTTGTGCCTGTGAATAGGCTGCAGGGGGACAGTGAAGACCAGCAACATCTTTCAGGGCTGCCACCTTCCGTGTGGGACAAGGAGCCGGACGAGTGCCCTTTCGGGAAGAGGATCTGCCGAGGACAAGAGCCATGATATGTTCCTCCTCTGGGCAAGCCCGGGTCCTGAATCCTGTTGTGCCTGTGAATAGGCTGCAGGGGGACGGTGAAGACCAGCAACAGCTTTCAGGGCTGCCACCTTCCGTGTGGGACAAGGAGCCGGACGTGTGCCTTTCCAGAAATAGGCTCTGCCGAGGACGAGAGCCATGAGATGTTCCTCCTCTGGGCAAGCCCGGGTCCCAGATCCTGTTGTGCCTGTGAATAGGCTGCAGGGGGACGGTGAAGACCAGCAACAGCTTTCAGGGCTGCCACCTTCCGTGTGGGACAAGGAGCCGGACGTGTGCCTTTTCGGAAACAGGCCCTGCCGAGGACGAGAGCCATGAGATGTTCCTCCTCTGGGCCAGCCCGCGTCGTGAATCCTGTTGTGCCTGTGAATAGGCTGCAGGGGGACAGTGAAGACCAGCAACAGCTTTCAGGGCTGCCACCTTCCGTGTGGGACAAGGAGCCGGACGTGTGCCTTTTCGGAAATAGGCTCTGCCGAGGACGAGAGCTATGAGATGTTCCTCCTCTGGGCAAGCCCAGGTCCCAGATCCTGTTGTACCTGTGAATACACTACAGGGGGACGGTGAAGACCAGCAACAGCTTTCAGGGCTGCCACCTTCCTTGTGGGACAAGGAGCCGGACGTGTGCCTTTTCGGAATCGGGCTCTGCTGAGGACGAGAGCCATGAGATGTTCCTCCTCTGGGCATGCCCGGGTCCTGAATCCTGTTGTGCCTGTGAATAGGCTGCAGGGGGACGGTGAAGACCAGCAACAGCTTTCAGGGCTGCCACCTTCCGTGTGGGACAAGGAGCCGGACGTGTGCCTTCTCGGAAACAGGCTCTGCCGAGGACGAGAGCCATGAGATGTTCCTCCTCTGGGCAAGCCCGGGTCCCAGATCCTGTTGTACCTGTGAATAGGCTGCAGGGGGACGGTGAAGACCAGCAACAGCTTTCAGGGCTGCCACCTTCCTTGTGGGACAAGGAGCCGGACGTGTGCCTTTCCGGAATCAGGCTCTGCCGAGGACGAGAGCCATGAGATGTTCCTCCTCTGGGCAAGCCCGTGTCCCAAATCCTGTTGTGCCTGTGAATAGGCTGCAGGGGGACGGTGAAAACCAGCAACATCCTTCAGGGGTTCCAACTTCCGTGTGGGACAAGGAGCCGGACGTGTGCCTTTTCGGAAACAGGCCCTGTCGAGGACGAGAGCCATGAGATGTTCCTCCTCTGGGCATGCCCGGGTCCTGAATCCTGTTGTGCCTGTGAATAGGCTGCAGGGGGACGGTGAAGACCAGCTACAGCTTTCAGGGCTGCCACCTTCCCTGTGGGACAAGGAGCCGGACGTGTGCCTTTTCGGAAATAGGCTCTGCCGAGGACGAGAGCCATGAGATGTTCCTCCTCTGGGCAAGCCCGGGTCCTGAATCCTGTTGTACCTGTGAATAGGCTGCAGGGGGACGGTGAAGACCAGCAACAGCTTTCAGGGCTGCCACCTTCCTTGTGGGACAAGGAGCCGGACCTGTGCCTTTTCGGAATCGGGCTCTGCCGAGGACGAGAGCCATGAGATGTTCCTCCTCTGGGCATGCCCGGGTCCTGAATCCTGTTGTGCCTGTGAATAGGCTGCAGGGGGATGGTGAAGACCAGCAACAGCTTTCAGGGCTGCCACCTTCCGTGTGGGACAAGGAGCCGGACGTGTGCCTTTTCGAAAAGAGGCCCTGCCGAGGACGAGAGCCATGAGATGTTCCTCCTCTGGGAAAGCCCGGGTCCCAGATCCTGTTGTGCCTGTGAATAGGCTGCAGGGGGACGGTGAAGAGCAGCAACAGCTTTCAGGGCTGCCACCTTCCGTGTGGGACAAGGAGCCGGACGTGTGCCTTTTCGGAAATAGGCTCTGCCGAGGACGAGAGCCATGAGATGTTCCTCCTCTGGGCAAGCCCGGGTCCTGAATCCTGTTGTGCCTGTGAATAGGCTGCAGGGGGACGGTGAAGACCAGCAACAGCTTTCAGGGCTGCCACCTTCCGTGTGGGACAAGGAGGCGGACGTGTGCCTTTTGAAAAGAGGCCCTGCCGATGACGAGAGCCATGAGATGTTCCTCCTCTGGGCAAGCCCGGGTCCCAGATCCTGTTGTGCCTGTGAATAGGCTGCAGGGGGACGGTGAAGACCAGCAACAGCTTTCAGGGCTGCCACCTTCCGTGTGGGACAAGGAGCCGGACGTGTGCCTTTTCGGAAACAGGCCCTGCCGAGGACGAGAGCCATGAGATGTTCCTCCTCTGGGCAAGCCCGCATCGTGAATCCTGTTGTGCCTGTGAATAGGCTGCAGGGGGACAGTGAAGACCAGCAACAGCTATCAGGGCTGCCACCTTCCGTGTGGGACAAGGAGCCGGACGTGTGCCTTTTCGGAAATAGGCTCTGCCGAGGACGAGAGCCATGAGATGTTCCTCCTCTGGGCAAGCCCGGGTCCTGAATCCTGTTGTACCTGTGAATAGGCTGCAGGGGGACGGTGAAGACCAGCAACAGCTTTCAGGGCTGCCACCTTCCGTGTGGGACAAGGAGCCGGACGTGTGCCTTTTCGGAATCGGGCCCTGCTGAGGACGAGAGCCATGAGATGTTCCTCCTCTGGGCATGCCCGGGTCCTGAATCCTGTTGTGCCTGTGAATAGGCTGCAGGGGGACGGTGAAGACCAGCAACAGCTTTCAGGGCTGCCACCTTCCGTGTGGGACAAGGAGCCGGACGTGTGCCTTTTCGACAAGAGGCTCTGCCGAGGACGAGAGCCATGAGATGTTCCTCCTCTGGGCAAGCCCGTGTCCCAAATCCTGTTGTGCCTGTGAATAGGCTGCAGGGGGACAGTGAAGACCAGCAACATCTTTCAGGGCTGCCACCTTCCGTGTGGGACAAGGAGCCGGACGAGTGCCCTTTCGGGAAGAGGATCTGCCGAGGACAAGAGCCATGATATGTTCCTCCTCTGGGCAAGCCGGGGTCCTGAATCCTGTTGTACCTGTGAATAGGCTGCAGGGGGACGGTGAAGACCAGCAACAGCTTTCAGGGCTGCCACCTTCCGTGTGGGACAAGGAGCCGGACGTGTGCCTTTCCAGAAATAGGCTCTGCCGAGGACGAGAGCCATGAGATGTTCCTCCTCTGGGCAAGCCCGGGTCCCAGATCCTGTTGTACCTGTGAATAGGCTGCAGGGGGACTTTGAAGACCAGCAACAGCTTTCAGGGCTGCCACCTTCCTTGTGGGACAAGGAGCCGGACGTGTGCCTTTTCGGAATCGGGCTCTGCCGAGGACGAGAGCCATGAGATGTTCCTCCTCTGGGCAAGCCCAGGTCCTGAATCCTGTTGTGCCTGTGAATAGGCTGCAGGGGGACGGTGAAGACCAGCAACAGCTTTCAGGGCTGCCACCTTCCGTGTGGGACAAGGAGGCGGACGTGTGCCTTTTCGAAAAGAGGCCCTGCCGAGGACGAGAGCCATGAGATGTTCCTCCTCTGGGCAAGCCCGGGTCCCAGATCCTGTTGTGCCTGTGAATAGGCTGCAGGGGGACGGTGAAGACCAGCAACAGCTTTCAGGGCTGCCACCTTCCGTGTGGGACAAGGAGCCGGACGTGTGCCTTTTCGGAAACAGGCCCTGCTGAGGACGAGAGCCATGAGATGTTCCTCCTCTGGGCAAGCCCGCGTCGTGAATCCTGTTGTGCCTGTGAATAGGCTGCAGGGGGACAGTGAAGACCAGCAACAGCTTTCAGGGCTGCCACCTTCCGTGTGGGACAAGGAGCCGGACGTGTGCCTTTTCGGAATCGGGCTCTGCCGAGAAGAGAGCCATGAGATGTTCCTCCTCTGGGCATGTGCGGGTCCTGAATCCTGTTGTGCCTGTGAATAGGCTGCAGGGGGACGGTGAAGACCAGCAACAGCTTTCAGGGCTGCCACCTTCCGTGTGGGACAAGGAGCCGGACGTGTGCCTTTTCGGAAAGAGACTCTGCCAAGGACGAGAGCCATGAGATGTTCCTCCTCTGGGCATGCCCGGGTCCTGAATCCTGTTGTGCCTGTGAATAGGCTGCAGGGGGACGGTGAAGACCAGCTACAGCTTTCAGGGCTGCCACCTTCCGTGTGGGACAAGGAGCCGGACGTGTGCCTTCTCGGAAACAGGCTCTGCCGAGGACGAGAGCCATGAGATGTTCCTCCTCTGGGCAAGCCCGGGTCCTGAATCCTGTTGTACCTGTGAATAGGCTGCAGGGGGACGGTGAAGACCAGCTACAGCTTTCAGGGCTGCCACCTTCCGTGTGGGACAAGGAGGCGGACGTGTGCCTTTTCGGAAATAGGCTCTGCCGAGGACGATAGCTATGAGATGTTCCTCCTCTGGGCAAGCCCAGGTCCCAGATCCTGTTGTACCTGTGAATACGCTGCAGGGGGACGGTGAAGACCAGCAACAGCTTTCAGGGCTGCCACCTTCCTTGTGGGACAAGGAGCCGGACGTGTGCCTTTTCGCAATCGGGCTCTGCTGAGGACGAGAGCCATGAGATGTTCCTCCTCTGGGCATGCCCGGGTCCTGAATCCTGTTGTGCCTGTGAATAGGCTGCAGGGGGACGGTGAAGACCAGCAACAGCTTTCAGGGCTGCCACCTTCCGTGTGGGACAAGGAGCCGGACGTGTGCCTTCTCGGAAACAGGCTCTGCCGAGGACGAGAGCCATGAGATGTTCCTCCTCTGGGCAAGCCCGTGTCCCAGATCCTGTTGTACCTGTGAATAGGCTGCAGGGGGACGGTGAAGACCAGCAACAGCTTTCAGGGCTGCCACCTTCCTTGTGGGACAAGGAGCCGGACGTGTGCCTTTCCGGAATCAGGCTCTGCCGAGGACGAGAGCCATGAGATGTTCCTCCTCTGGGCAAGCCCGTGTCCCAAATCCTGTTGTGCCTGTGAATAGGCTGCAGGGGGACGGTGAAAACCAGCAACATCCTTCAGGGGTTCCAACTTCCGTGTGGGACAAGGAGCCGGACGTGTGCCTTTTCGGAAACAGGCCCTGTCGAGGACGAGAGCCATGAGATGTTCCTCCTCTGGGCATGCCCGGGTCCTGAATCCTATTGTGCCTGTGAATAGGCTGCAGGGGGACGGTGAAGACCAGCTACAGCTTTCAGGGCTGCCACCTTCCGAGTGGGTCAAGGAGCCGGACGTGTGCCTTTTCGGAAATAGGCTCTGCCGAGGACGAGAGCCATGAGATGTTCCTCCTCTGGGCAAGCCCGGGTCCTGAATCCTGTTGTACCTGTGAATAGGCTGCAGGGGGACGGTGAAGACCAGCAACAGCTTTCAGGGCTGCCACCTTCCGTGTGGGACAAGGAGCCGGACGTGTGCCTTTTCGGAATCGGGCTCTGCCGAGGACGAGAGCCATGAGATGTTCCTCCTCTGGGCATGCCCGGGTCCTGAATCCTGTTGTGCCTGTGAATAGGCTGCAGGGGGACAGTGAAGACCAGCAACATCTTTCAGGGCTGCCACCTTCCGTGTGGGACAAGGAGCCGGACGAGTGCCCTTTCGGGAAGAGGATCTGCCGAGGACAAGAGCCATGATATGTTCCTCCTCTGGGCAAGCCCGGGTCCTGAATCCTGTTGTACCTGTGAATAGGCTGCAGGGGGACGGTGAAGACCAGCAACAGCTTTCAGGGCTGCCACCTTCCGTGTGGGACAAGGAGCCGGACGTGTGCCTTTCCAGAAATAGGCTCTGCCGAGGACGAGAGCCATGAGATGTTCCTCCTCTGGGCAAGCCCGGGTCCCAGATCCTGTTGTACCTGTGAATAGGCTGCAGGGGGACTTTGAAGACCAGCAACAGCTTTCAGGGCTGCCACCTTCCTTGTGGGACAAGGAGCCGGACGTGTGCCTTTTCGGAATCGGGCTCTGCCGAGGACGAGAGCCATGAGATGTTCCTCCTCTGGGCAAGCCCAGGTCCTGAATCCTGTTGTGCCTGTGAATAGGCTGCAGGGGGACGGTGAAGACCAGCAACAGCTTTCAGGGCTGCCACCTTCCGTGTGGGACAAGGAGCCGGACGTGTGCCTTTTCGGAATCGGGCTCTGCCGAGAAGAGAGCCATGAGATGTTCCTCCTCTGGGCATGTGCGGGTCCTGAATCCTGTTGTGCCTGTGAATAGGCTGCAGGGGGACGGTGAAGACCAGCAACAGCTTTCAGGGCTGCCACCTTCCGTGTGGGACAAGGAGCCGGACGTGTGCCTTTTCGGAAACAGGCCCTGCTGAGGACGAGAGCCATGAGATGTTCCTCCTCTGGGCAAGCCCGCGTCGTGAATCCTGTTGTGCCTGTGAATAGGCTGCAGGGGGACAGTGAAGACCAGCAACAGCTTTCAGGGCTGCCACCTTCCGTGTGGGACAAGGAGCCGGACGTGTGCCTTTTCGGAATCAGGCTCTGCCGAGGACGAGAGCCATGAGATGTTCCTCCTCTGGGCATGTGCGGGTCCTGAATCCTGTTGTGCCTGTGAATAGGCTGCAGGGGGACGGTGAAGACCAGCAACAGCTTTCAGGGCTGCCACCTTCCGTGTGGGACAAGGAGCCGGACGTGTGCCTTTTCGGAAAGAGACTCTGCCAAGGACGAGAGCCATGAGATGTTCCTCCTCTGGGCATGCCCGGGTCCTGAATCCTGTTGTGCCTGTGAATAGGCTGCAGGGGGACGGTGAAGACCAGCTACAGCTTTCAGGGCTGCCACCTTCCGTGTGGGACAAGGAGCCGGACGTGTGCCTTCTCGGAAACAGGCTCTGCCGAGGACGAGAGCCATGAGATGTTCCTCCTCTGGGCAAGCCCGGGTCCTGAATCCTGTTGTACCTGTGAATAGGCTGCAGGGGGACGGTGAAGACCAGCAACAGCTTTCAGGGCTGCCACCTTCCGTGTGGGACAAGGAGCCGGACGTGTGCCTTTTCGGAAATAGGCTCTGCCGAGGACGAGAGCTATGAGATGTTCCTCCTCTGGGCAAGCCCAGGTCCCAGATCCTGTTGTACCTGTGAATACGCTGCAGGGGGACGGTGAAGACCAGCAACAGCTTTCAGGGCTGCCACCTTCCTTGTGGGACAAGGAGCCGGACGTGTGCCTTTTCGCAATCGGGCTCTGCTGAGGACGAGAGCCATGAGATGTTCCTCCTCTGGGCATGCCCGGGTCCTGAATCCTGTTGTGCCTGTGAATAGGCTGCAGGGGGACGGTGAAGACCAGCAACAGCTTTCAGGGCTGCCACCTTCCGTGTGGGACAAGGAGCCGGACGTGTGCCTTCTCGGAAACAGGCTCTGCCGAGGACGAGAGCCATGAGATGTTCCTCCTCTGGGCAAGCCCGGGTCCCAGATCCTGTTGTACCTGTGAATAGGCTGCAGGGGGACGGTGAAGACCAGCAACAGCTTTCAGGGCTGCCACCTTCCTTGTGGGACAAGGAGCCGGACGTGTGCCTTTCCGGAATCAGGCTCTGCCGAGGACGAGAGCCATGAGATGTTCCTCCTCTGGGCAAGCCCGTGTCCCAAATCCTGTTGTGCCTGTGAATAGGCTGCAGGGGGACGGTGAAAACCAGCAACATCCTTCAGGGGTTCCAACTTCCGTGTGGGACAAGGAGCCGGACGTGTGCCTTTTCGGAAACAGGCCCTGTCGAGGACGAGAGCCATGAGATGTTCCTCCTCTGGGCATGCCCGGGTCCTGAATCCTATTGTGCCTGTGAATAGGCTGCAGGGGGACGGTGAAGACCAGCTACAGCTTTCAGGGCTGCCACCTTCCGAGTGGGTCAAGGAGCCGGACGTGTGCCTTTTCGGAAATAGGCTCTGCCGAGGACGAGAGCCATGAGATGTTCCTCCTCTGGGCAAGCCCGGGTCCTGAATCCTGTTGTACCTGTGAATAGGCTGCAGGGGGACGGTGAAGACCAGCAACAGCTTTCAGGGCTGCCACCTTCCTTGTGGGACAAGGAGCCGGACCTGTGCCTTTTCGGAATCGGGCTCTGCCGAGGACGAGAGCCATGAGATGTTCCTCCTCTGGGCATGCCCGGGTCCTGAATCCTGTTGTGCCTGTGAATAGGCTGCAGGGGGATGGTGAAGACCAGCAACAGCTTTCAGGGCTGCCACCTTCCGTGTGGGACAAGGAGCCGGACGTGTGCCTTTTCGAAAAGAGGCCCTGCCGAGGACGAGAGCCATGAGATGTTCCTCCTCTGGGAAAGCCCGGGTCCCAGATCCTGTTGTGCCTGTGAATAGGCTGCAGGGGGACGGTGAAGAGCAGCAACAGCTTTCAGGGCTGCCACCTTCCGTGTGGGACAAGGAGCCGGACGTGTGCCTTTTCGGAAATAGGCTCTGCCGAGGAAGAGAGCCATGAGATGTTCCTCCTCTGGGCAAGCCCGGGTCCTGAATCCTGTTGTGCCTGTGAATAGGCTGCAGGGGGACGGTGAAGACCAGCAACAGCTTTCAGGGCTGCCACCTTCCGTGTGGGACAAGGAGGCGGACGTGTGCCTTTTGAAAAGAGGCCCTGCCGATGACGAGAGCCATGAGATGTTCCTCCTCTGGGCAAGCCCGGGTCCCAGATCCTGTTGTGCCTGTGAATAGGCTGCAGGGGGACGGTGAAGACCAGCAACAGCTTTCAGGGCTGCCACCTTCCGTGTGGGACAAGGAGCCGGACGTGTGCCTTTTCGGAAATAGGCTCTGCCGAGGACGAGAGCTATGAGATGTTCCTCCTCTGGGCAAGCCCAGGTCCCAGATCCTGTTGTACCTGTGAATACGCTGCAGGGGGACGGTGAAGACCAGCAACAGCTTTCAGGGCTGCCACCTTCCTTGTGGGACAAGGAGCCGGACGTGTGCCTTTTCGCAATCGGGCTCTGCTGAGGACGAGAGCCATGAGATGTTCCTCCTCTGGGCATGCCCGGGTCCTGAATCCTGTTGTGCCTGTGAATAGGCTGCAGGGGGACAGTGAAGACCAGCAACAGCTTTCAGGGCTGCCACCTTCCGTGTGGGACAAGGAGCCGGACGTGTGCCTTCTCGGAAACAGGCTCTGCCGAGGACGAGAGCCATGAGATGTTCCTCCTCTGGGCAAGCCCGGGTCCCAGATCCTGTTGTACCTGTGAATAGGCTGCAGGGGGACGGTGAAGACCAGCAACAGCTTTCAGGGCTGCCACCTTCCTTGTGGGACAAGGAGCCGGACGTGTGCCTTTCCGGAATCAGGCTCTGCCGAGGACGAGAGCCATGAGATGTTCCTCCTCTGGGCAAGCCCGTGTCCCAAATCCTGTTGTGCCTGTGAATAGGCTGCAGGGGGACGGTGAAAACCAGCAACATCCTTCAGGGGTTCCAACTTCCGTGTGGGACAAGGAGCCGGACGTGTGCCTTTTCGGAAACAGGCCCTGTCGAGGACGAGAGCCATGAGATGTTCCTCCTCTGGGCATGCCCGGGTCCTGAATCCTATTGTGCCTGTGAATAGGCTGCAGGGGGACGGTGAAGACCAGCTACAGCTTTCAGGGCTGCCACCTTCCGAGTGGGTCAAGGAGCCGGACGTGTGCCTTTTCGGAAATAGGCTCTGCCGAGGACGAGAGCCATGAGATGTTCCTCCTCTGGGCAAGCCCGGGTCCTGAATCCTGTTGTACCTGTGAATAGGCTGCAGGGGGACGGTGAAGACCAGCAACAGCTTTCAGGGCTGCCACCTTCCTTGTGGGACAAGGAGCCGGACCTGTGCCTTTTCGGAATCGGGCTCTGCCGAGGACGAGAGCCATGAGATGTTCCTCCTCTGGGCATGCCCGGGTCCTGAATCCTGTTGTTCCTGTGAATAGGCTGCAGGGGGATGGTGAAGACCAGCAACAGCTTTCAGGGCTGCCACCTTCCGTGTGGGACAAGGAGCCGGACGTGTGCCTTTTCGAAAAGAGGCCCTGCCGAGGACGAGAGCCATGAGATGTTCCTCCTCTGGGAAAGCCCGGGTCCCAGATCCTGTTGTGCCTGTGAATAGGCTGCAGGGGGACGGTGAAGAGCAGCAACAGCTTTCAGGGCTGCCACCTTCCGTGTGGGACAAGGAGCCGGACGTGTGCCTTTTCGGAAATAGGCTCTGCCGAGGAAGAGAGCCATGAGATGTTCCTCCTCTGGGCAAGCCCGGGTCCTGAATCCTGTTGTGCCTGTGAATAGGCTGCAGGGGGACGGTGAAGACCAGCAACAGCTTTCAGGGCTGCCACCTTCCGTGTGGGACAAGGAGGCGGACGTGTGCCTTTTGAAAAGAGGCCCTGCCGATGACGAGAGCCATGAGATGTTCCTCCTCTGGGCAAGCCCGGGTCCCAGATCCTGTTGTGCCTGTGAATAGGCTGCAGGGGGACGGTGAAGACCAGCAACAGCTTTCAGGGCTGCCACCTTCCGTGTGGGACAAGGAGCCGGACGTGTGCCTTTTCGGAAACAGGCCCTGCCGAGGACGAGAGCCATGAGATGTTCCTCCTCTGGGCAAGCCCGCATCGTGAATCCTGTTGTGCCTTTGAATAGGCTGCAGGGGGACCGTGAAGACCAGCAACAGCTATCAGGGCTGCCACCTTCCGTGTGGGACAAGGAGCCGGACGTGTGCCTTTTCGGAAATAGGCTCTGCCGAGGACGAGAGCCATGAGATGTTCCTCCTCTGGGCAAGCCCGGGTCCTGAATCCTGTTGTACCTGTGAATAGGCTGCAGGGGGACGGTGAAGACCAGCAACAGCTTTCAGGGCTGCCACCTTCCGTGTGGGACAAGGAGCCGGACGTGTGCCTTTTCGGAATCGGGCTCTGCTGAGGACGAGAGCCATGAGATGTTCCTCCTCTGGGCATGCCCGGGTCCTGAATCCTGTTGTGCCTGTGAATAGGCTGCAGGGGGACGGTGAAGACCAGCAACAGCTTTCAGGGCTGCCACCTTCCGTGTGGGACAAGGAGCCGGACGTGTGCCTTTTCGACAAGAGGCCCTGCCGAGGACGAGAGCCATGAGATGTTCCTCCTCTGGGCAAGCCCGGGTCCCAGATCCTGTTGTGCCTGTGAATAGGCTGCAGGGGGATGGTGAAGACCAGCAACAGCTTTCAGGGCTGCCACCTTCCGTGTGGGACAAGGAGCCGGACGTGTGCCTTCTCGGAAACAGGCTCTGCCGAGGACGAGAGCCATGAGATGTTCCTCCTCTGGGCAAGCCCGTGTCCCAAATCCTGTTGTGCCTGTGAATAGGCTGCAGGGGGACAGTGAAGACCAGCAACATCTTTCAGGGCTGCCACCTTCCGTGTGGGACAAGGAGCCGGACGAGTGCCCTTTCGGGAAGAGGATCTGCCGAGGACAAGAGCCATGAGATATTCCTCCTCTGGGCAAGCCCGGGTCCTGAATCCTGTTGTACCTGTGAATAGGCTGCAGGGGGACGGTGAAGACCAGCAACAGCTTTCAGGGCTGCCACCTTCCGTGTGGGACAAGGAGCCGGACGTGTGCCTTCTCGGAAACAGGCTCTGCCGAGGACGAGAGCCATGAGATGTTCCTCCTCTGGGCAAGCCCGGGTCCCAGATCCTGTTGTACCTGTGAATAGGCTGCAGGGGGACGGTGAAGACCAGCAACAGCTTTCAGGGCTGCCACCTTCCTTGTGGGACAAGGAGCCGGACGTGTGCCTTTCCGGAATCAGGCTCTGCCGAGGACGAGAGCCATGAGATGTTCCTCCTCTGGGCAAGCCCGGGTCCTGAATCCTGTTGTGCCTGTGAATAGGCTGCAGGGGGACGGTGAAGACCAGCAACAGCTTTCAGGGCTGCCACCTTCCGTGTGGGACAAGGAGGCGGACGTGTGCCTTTTCGAAAAGAGGCCCTGCCGAAGACGAGAGCCATGAGATGTTCCTCCTCTGAGCAAGCCCGGGTCCCAGATCCTGTTGTGCCTGTGAATAGGCTGCAGGGGGACGGTGAAGACCAGCAACAGCTTTCAGGGCTGCCACCTTCCGTGTGGGACAAGGAGCCGGACGTGTGCCTTTCGGAATCGGGCCCTGCCGAGGACGAGATCCATGAGATGTTCCTCCTCTGGGCAAGCCCGCGTCGTGAATCCTGTTGTGCCTGTGAATAGGCTGCAGGGGGACAGTGAAGACCAGCAACAGCTTTCAGGGCTGCCACCTTCCGTGTGGGACAAGGAGCCGGACGTGTGCCTTTTCGGAATCGGGCTCTGCCGAGAAGAGAGCCATGAGATGTTCCTCCTCTGGGCATGTGCGGGTCCTGAATCCTGTTGTGCCTGTGAATAGGCTGCAGGGGGACGGTGAAGACCAGCAACAGCTTTCAGGGCTGCCACCTTCCGTGTGGGACAAGGAGCCGGACGTGTGCCTTTTCGGAAAGAGACTCTGCCGAGGACGAGAGCCATGAGATGTTCCTCCTCTGGGCATGCCCGGGTCCTGAATCCTGTTGTGCCTGTGAATAGGCTGCAGGGGGACGGTGAAGACCAGCTACAGCTTTCAGGGCTGCCACCTTCCGTGTGGGACAAGGAGCCGGACGTGTGCCTTCTCGGAAACAGGCTCTGCCGAGGACGAGAGCCATGAGATGTTCCTCCTCTGGGCAAGCCCGGGTCCTGAATCCTGTTGTACCTGTGAATAGGCTGCAGGGGGACGGTGAAGAGCAGCAACAGCTTTCAGGGCTGCCACCTTCCGTGTGGGACAAGGAGCCGGACGTGTGCCTTTTCGGAAATAGGCTCTGCCGAGGACGAGAGCCATGAGATGTTCCTCCTCTGGGCAAGCCCGGGTCCCAGATTCTGCTGTGCCTGTGAATAGGCTGCAGGGGGATGGTGAAAACCAGCAACATCCTTCAGGGGTTCCAACTTCCGTGTGGGACAAGGAGCCGGACGTGTGCCTTTTCGGAAACAGGCCCTGTCGAGGACGAGAGCCATGAGATGTTCCTCCTCTGGGCAAGCCCGGGTCCTGAATCCTGTTGTACCTGTGAATAGGCTGCAGGGGGACGGTGAAGACCAGCAACAGCTTTCAGGGCTGCCACCTTCCGTGTGGGACAAGGAGCCGGACGTGTGCCTTTTCGGAAATAGGCTCTGCCGAGGACGAGAGCCATGAGATGTTCCTCCTCTGGGCAAGCCCGGGTCCCAGATCCTGTTGTACCTGTGAATAGGCTGCAGGGGGACGGTGAAGACCAGCAACAGCTTTCAGGGCTGCCACCTTCCGTGTGGGACAAGGAGCCGGACGTGTGCCTTTTCGGAATCGGGCGCTGCCGAGGACGAGAGCCATGAGATGTTCCTCCTCTGGGCATGCCCGGGTCCTGAATCCTGTTGTGCCTGTGAATAGGCTGCAGGGGGACGGTGAAGACCAGCAACAGCTTTCAGGGCTGCCACCTTCCGTGTGGGACAAGGAGCCGGACGTGTGCCTTTTCGGAAACAGGCCCTGCCGAGGACGAGAGCCATGAGATGTTCCTCCTCTGGGCAAGCCCGCGTCGTGAATCCTGTTGTGCCTGTGAATAGGCTGCAGGGGGACAGTGAAGACCAGCAACAGCTTTCAGGGCTGCCACCTTCCGTGTGGGACAAGGAGCCGGACGTGTGCCTTTTCGACAAGAGGCCCTGCTGAGGACGAGAGCCATGAGATGTTCCTCCTCTGGGCAAGCCCGCGTCATGAATCCTGTTGTGCCTGTGAATAGGCTGCAGGGGGACGGTGAAGACCAGCAACAGCTTTCAGGGCTGCCACCTTCCGTGTGGGACAAGGAGCCGGACGTGTGCCTTCTCGGAAACAGGCTCTGCCGAGGACGAGAGCCATGAGATGTTCCTCCTCTGGGCAAGCCCGGGTCCCAGATCCTGTTGTACCTGTGAATAGGCTGCAGGGGGACGGTGAAGACCAGCAACAGCTTTCAGGGCTGCCACCTTCCTTGTGGGACAAGGAGCCGGACGTGTGCCTTTCCGGAATCAGGCTCTGCCGAGGACGAGAGCCATGAGATGTTCCTCCTCTGGGCAAGCCCGTGTCCCAAATCCTGTTGTGCCTGTGAAGAGGCTGCAGGGGGACGGTGAAAACCAGCAACATCCTTCAGGGGTTCCAACTTCCGTGTGGGACAAGGAGCCGGACGTGTGCCTTTTCGGAAACAGGCCCTGTCGAGGACGAGAGCCATGAGATGTTCCTCCTCTGGGCAAGCCCGGGTCCCAGATCCTGTTGTGCCTGTGAATAGGCTGCAGGGGGACGGTGAAGACCAGCAACAGCTTTCAGGGCTGCCACCTTCCGTGTGGGACAAGGAGCCGGACGTGTGCCTTCTCGGAAACAGGCTCTGCCGAGGACGAGAGCCATGAGATGTTCCTCCTCTGGGCAAGCCCGGGTCCCAAATCCTGTTGTGCCTGTGAATAGGCTGCAGGGGGACAGTGAAGACCAGCAACATCTTTCAGGGCTGCCACCTTCCGTGTGGGACAAGGAGCCGGACGAGTGCCCTTTCGGGAAGAGGATCTGCCGAGGACAAGAGCCATGATATGTTCCTCCTCTGGGCAAGCCCAGGTCCTGAATCCTGTTGTACCTGTGAATAGGCTGCAGGTTGGACTTTGAAGACCAGCAACAGCTTTCAGGGCTGCCACCTTCCTTGTGGGACAAGGAGGCGGACGTGTTCCTTTTCGGTATCGGGCTCTGCCGAGGACGAGAGCCATGAGATGTTCCTCCTCTGGGCAAGCCCGGGTCCCAGATCCTGTTGTGCCTGTGAATAGGCTGCAGGGGGACGGTGAAGACCAGCAACAGCTTTCAGGGCTGCCACCTTCCGTGTGGGACAAGGAGCCGGACGTGTGCCTTTTCGGAAACAGGCCCTGCCGAGGACGAGAGCCATGAGATGTTCCTCCTCTGGGCAAGCCCGCGTCGTGAATCCTGTTGTGCCTGTGAATAGGCTGCAGGGGGACAGTGAAGACCAGCAACAGCTTTCAGGGCTGCCACCTTCCGTGTGGGACAAGGAGCCGGACGTGTGCCTTTTCGGAAATAGGCTCTGCCGAGGACGAGAGCTATGAGATGTTCCTCCTCTGGGCAAGCCCAGGTCCCAGATCCTGTTGTACCTGTGAATAGGCTGCAGGGGGACGGTGAAGACCAGCAACAGCTTTCAGGGCTGCCACCTTCCGTGTGGGACAAGGAGCCGGACGTGTGCCTTTTCGACAAGAGGCCCTGCCGAGGACGAGAGCCATGAGATGTTCCTCCTCTGGGCAAGCCCGCGTCGTGAATCCTGTTGTGCCTGTGAATAGGCTGCAGGGGGACAGTGAAGACCAGCAACAGCTTTCAGGGCTGCCACCTTCCGTGTGGGACAAGGAGCCGGACGTGTGCCTTTTCGGAATCGGGCTCTGCCGAGAAGAGAGCCATGAGATATTCCTCCTCTGGGCATGTGCGGGTCCTGAATCCTGTTGTGCCTGTGAATAGGCTGCAGGGGGACGGTGAAGACCAGCAACAGCTTTCAGGGCTGCCACCTTCCGTGTGGGACAAGGAGCCGGACGTGTGCCTTTTCGGAAAGAGACTCTGCCGAGGACGAGAGCCATGAGATGTTCCTCCTCTGGGCATGCCCGGGTCCTGAATCCTGTTGTGCCTGTGAATAGGCTGCAGGGGGACGGTGAAGACCAGCTACAGCTTTCAGGGCTGCCACCTTCCGTGTGGGACAAGGAGCCGGACGTGTGCCTTTTCGGAAATAGGCTCTGCCGAGGACGAGAGCCATGAGATGTTCCTCCTCTGGGCAAGCCCGGGTCCTGAATCCTGTTGTACCTGTGAATAGGCTGCAGGGGGACGGTGAAGACCAGCAACAGCTTTCAGGGCTGCCACCTTCCGTGTGGGACAAGGAGCCGGACGTGTGCCTTTTCGGAAATAGGCTCTGCCGAGGACGAGAGCCATGAGATGTTCCTCCTCTGGGCAAGCCCGGGTCCCAGATTCTGTTGTGCCTGTGAATAGGCTGCAGGGGGATGGTGAAAACCAGCAACATCCTTCAGGGGTTCCAACTTCCGTGTGGGACAAGGAGCCGGACGTGTGCCTTTTCGGAAACAGGCCCTGTCGAGGACGAGAGCCATGAGATGTTCCTCCTCTGGGCAAGCCCGGGTCCTGAATCCTGTTGTACCTGTGAATAGGCTGCAGGGGGACGGTGAAGACCAGCAACAGCTTTCAGGGCTGCCACCTTCCGTGTGGGACAAGGAGCCGGACGTGTGCCTTTTCGGAAATAGGCTCTGCCGAGGACGAGAGCCATGAGATGTTCCTCCTCTGGGCAAGCCCGGGTCCCAGATCCTGTTGTACCTGTGAATAGGCTGCAGGGGGACGGTGAAGACCAGCAACAGCTTTCAGGGCTGCCACCTTCCTTGTGGGACAAGGAGCCGGACGTGTGCCTTTTCGGAATCGGGCTCTGCCGAGGACGAGAGCCATGAGATGTTCCTCCTCTGGGCATGCCCGGGTCCTGAATCCTGTTGTGCCTGTGAATAGGCTGCAGGGGGACGGTGAAGACCAGCAACAGCTTTCAGGGCTGCCACCTTCCGTGTGGGACAAGGAGCCGGACGTGTGCCTTTTCGGAAACAGGCCCTGCCGAGGACGAGAGCCATGAGATGTTCCTCCTCTGGGCAAGCCCGCGTCGTGAATCCTGTTGTGCCTGTGAATAGGCTGCAGGGGGACAGTGAAGACCAGCAACAGCTTTCAGGGCTGCCACCTTCCGTGTGGGACAAGGAGCCGGACGTGTGCCTTTTCGACAAGAGGCCCTGCTGAGGACGAGAGCCATGAGATGTTCCTCCTCTGGGCAAGCCCGCGTCATGAATCCTGTTGTGCCTGTGAATAGGCTGCAGGGGGACGGTGAAGACCAGCAACAGCTTTCAGGGCTGCCACCTTCCGTGTGGGACAAGGAGCCGGACGTGTGCCTTCTCGGAAACAGGCTCTGCCGAGGACGAGAGCCATGAGATGTTCCTCCTCTGGGCAAGCCCGGGTCCCAGATCCTGTTGTACCTGTGAATAGGCTGCAGGGGGACGGTGAAGACCAGCAACAGCTTTCAGGGCTGCCACCTTCCGTGTGGGACAAGGAGCCGGACGTGTGCCTTCTCGGAAACAGGCTCTGCCGAGGACGAGAGCCATGAGATGTTCCTCCTCTGGGCAAGCCCGGGTCCCAGATCCTGTTGTGCCTGTGAATAGGCTGCAGGGGGATGGTGAAAACCAGCAACATCCTTCAGGGGTTCCAACTTCCGTGTGGGACAAGGAGCCGGACGTGTGCCTTTTCGGAAACAGGCCCTGTCGAGGACGAGAGCCATGAGATGTTCCTCCTCTGGGCAAGCCCGGGTCCTGAATCCTGTTGTACCTGTGAATAGGCTGCAGGGGGACGGTGAAGACCAGCAACAGCTTTCAGGGCTGCCACCTTCCGTGTGGGACAAGGAGCCGGACGTGTGCCTTTTCAGAAATAGGCTCTGCCGAGGACGAGAGCCATGAGATGTTCCTCCTCTGGGCAAGCCCGGGTCCCAGATCCTGTTGTACCTGTGAATAGGCTGCAGGGGGACTTTGAAGACCAGCAACAGCTTTCAGGGCTGCCACCTTCCTTGTGGGACAAGGAGCCGGACGTGTGCCTTTTCGGAATCGGGCTCTGCCGAGGACGAGAGCCATGAGATGTTCCTCCTCTGGGCATGCCCGGGTCCTGAATCCTGTTGTGCCTGTGAATAGGCTGCAGGGGGACGGTGAAGACCAGCAACAGCTTTCAGGGCTGCCACCTTCCGTGTGGGACAAGGAGCCGGACGTGTGCCTTTTCGGAATCGGGCTCTGCCGAGGACGAGAGCCATGAGATGTTCCTCCTCTGGGCATGTGCGGGTCCTGAATCCTGTTGTGCCTGTGAATAGGCTGCAGGGGGACGGTGAAGACCAGCAACAGCTTTCAGGGCTGCCACCTTCAGTGTGGGACAAGGAGCCGGACCTGTGCCTTTTCGGAAAGAGACTCTGCCGAGGACGAGAGCCATGAGATGTTCCTCCTCTGGGCATGCCCGGGTCCTGAATCCTGTTGTGCCTGTGAATAGGCTGCAGGGGGACGGTGAAGACCAGCAACAGCTTTCAGGGCTGCCACCTTCCGTGTGGGACAAGGAGCCTGACGTGTGCCTTTTCGGAAATAGGCTCTGCCGAGGACGAGAGCCATGAGATGTTCCTCCTCTGGGCATGCCCGGGTCCTGAATCCTGTTGTGCCTGTGAATAGGCTGCAGGGGGACGGTGAAGACCAGCAACAGCTTTCAGGGCTGCCACCTTCCGTGTGGGACAAGGAGGCGGACCTGTGCCTTTTCGAAAAGAGGCCCTGCCGAGGACGAGAGCCATGAGATGTTCCTCCTCTGGGCAAGCCCGGGTCCCAGATCCTGTTGTGCCTGTGAATAGGCTGCAGGGGGACGGTGAAGACCAGCAACAGCTTTCAGGGCTGCCACCTTCCGTGTGGGACAAGGAGCCGGACGTGTGCCTTTTCGGAAACAGGCCCTGCCGAGGACGAGAGCCATGAGATGTTCCTCCTCTGGGCAAGCCCGCGTCGTGAATCCTGTTGTGCCTGTGAATAGGCTGCAGGGGGACAGTGAAGACCAGCAACAGCTTTCAGGGCTGCCACCTTCCGTGTGGGACAAGGAGCCGGACGTGTGCCTTTTCGGAAATAGGCTCTGCCGAGGACGAGAGCCATGAGATGTTCCTCCTCTGGGCAAGCCCGGGTCCCAGATCCTGTTGTGCCTGTGAATAGGCTGCAGGGGGACGGTGAAGACCAGCTACAGCTTTCAGGGCTGCCACCTTCCGTGTGGGACAAGGAGCCGGACGTGTGCCATTTCGGAATCGGGCTCTGCTGAGGACGAGAGCCATGAGATGTTCCTCCTCTGGGCATGCCCGGGTCCTGAATCCTGTTGTGCCTGTGAATAGGCTGCAGGGGGACGGTGAAGACCAGCAACAGCTTTCAGGGCTGCCACCTTCCGTGTGGGACAAGGAGCCGGGCGTGTGCCTTTTCGACAAGAGGCCCTGCCGAGGACGAGAGCCATGAGATGTTCCTCCTCTGGGCAAGCCCGGGTCCCAGATCCTGTTGTGCCTGTGAATAGGCTGCAGGGGGATGGTGAAGACCAGCAACAGCTTTCAGGGCTGCCACCTTCCTTGTGGGACAAGGAGCCGGACGTGTGCCTTCTCGGAAACAGGCTCTGCCGAGGACGAGAGCCATGAGATGTTCCTCCTCTGGGCAAGCCCGTGTCCCAAATCCTGTTGTGCCTGTGAATAGGCTGCAGGGGGACAGTGAAGACCAGCAACATCTTTCAGGGCTGCCACCTTCCGTGTGGGACAAGGAGCCGGACGAGTGCCCTTTCGGGAAGAGGATCTGCCGAGGACGAGAGCCATGATATGTTCCTCCTCTGGGCAAGCCCGGGTCCTGAATCCTGTTGTACCTGTGAATAGGCTGCAGGGGGACGGTGAAGACCAGCAACAGCTTTCAGGGCTGCCACCTTCCGTGTGGGACAAGGAGCCGGACGTGTGCCTTTTCGAAAAGAGGCCCTGCCGAGGACGAGAGCCATGAGATGTTCCTCCTCTGGGCAAGCCCGGGTCCCAGATCCTGTTGTGCCTGTGAATAGGCTGCAGGGGGACGGTGAAGACCAGCAACAGCTTTCAGGGCTGCCACCTTCCGTGTGGGACAAGGAGCCGGACGTGTGCCTTTTGGAAACAGGCCCTGCCGAGGACGAGAGCCATGAGATGTTCCTCCTCTGGGCAAGCCCGGGTCCTGAATCCTGTTGTGCCTGTGAATAGGCTGCAGGGGGACAGTGAAGACCAGCAACAGCTTTCAGGGCTGCCACCTTCCGTGTGGGACAAGGAGCCGGACGTGTGCCTTTTCGGAATCGGGCTCTGCCGATAAGAGAGCCATGAGATGTTCCTCCTCTGGGCATGTGCGGGTCCTCAATCCTGTTGTGCCTGTGAATAGGCTGCAGGGGGACGGTGAAGACCAGCAACAGCTTTCAGGGCTGCCACCTTCAGTGTGGGACAAGGAGCCGGACCTGTGCCTTTTCGGAAACAGACTCTGCCGAGGACGAGAGCCATGAGATGTTCCTCCTCTGGGCATGCCCGGGTCCCAGATCCTGTTGTGCCTGTGAATAGGCTGCAGGGGGACGGTGAAGACCAGCAACAGCTTTCAGGGCTGCCACCTTCCGTGTGGGACAAGGAGCCTGACGTGTGCCTTTTCGGAAATAGGCTCTGCCGAGGACGAGAGCCATGAGATGTTCCTCCTCTGGGCATGCCCGGGTCCTGAATCCTGTTGTGCCTGTGAATAGGCTGCAGGGGGACGGTGAAGACCAGCAACAGCTTTCAGGGCTGCCACCTTCCGTGTGGGACAAGGAGCCGGACGTGTGCCTTTTCGAAAAGAGGCCCTGCCGAGGACGAGAGCCATGAGATGTTCCTCCTCTGGGCAAGCCCGGGTCCCAGATCCTGTTGTGCCTGTGAATAGGCTGCAGGGGGACGGTGAAGACCAGCAACAGCTTTCAGGGCTGCCACCTTCCGTGTGGGACAAGGAGCCGGACGTGTGCCTTTTCGGAAACAGGCCCTGCCGAGGACGAGAGCCATGAGATGTTCCTCCTCTGGGCAAGCCCGCGTCGTGAATCCTGTTGTGCCTGTGAATAGGCTGCAGGGGGACAGTGAAGACCAGCAACAGCTTTCAGGGCTGCCACCTTCCGTGTGGGACAAGGAGCCGGACGTGTGCCTTTTCGGAAATAGGCTCTGCCGAGGACGAGAGCCATGAGATGTTCCTCCTCTGGGCAAGCCCGGGTCCTGAATCCTGTTGTACCTGTGAATAGGCTGCAGGGGGACGGTGAAGACCAGCAACAGCTTTCAGGGCTGCCACCTTCCGTGTGGGACAAGGAGCCGAACGTGTGCCATTTAGGATTCGGGCTCTGCTGAGGACGAGAGCCATGAGATGTTCCTCCTCTGGGCAAGCCCGGGTCCTGAATCCTGTTGTGCCTGTGAATAGGCTGCAGGGGGACGGTGAAGACCAGCAACAGCTTTCAGGGCTGCCACCTTCCGTGTGGGACAAGGAGGCGGACGTGTGCCTTTTCGACAAGAGGCCCTGCCGAGGACGAGAGCCATGAGATGTTCCTCCTCTGGGCAAGCCCGGGTCCCAGATCCTGTTGTGCCTGTGAATAGGCTGCAGGGGGACGGTGAAGACCAGCAACAGCTTTCAGGGCTGCCACCTTCCGTGTGGGACAAGGAGCCGGACGTGTGCCTTTTGGAAACAGGCCCTGCCGAGGACGAGAGCCATGAGATGTTCCTCCTCTGGGCAAGCCCGGGTCCTGAATCCTGTTGTGCCTGTGAATAGGCTGCAGGGGGACAGTGAAGACCAGCAACAGCTTTCAGGGCTGCCACCTTCCGTGTGGGACAAGGAGCCGGACGTGTGCCTTTTCGGAATCGGGCTCTGCCGATAAGAGAGCCATGAGATGTTCCTCCTCTGGGCATGTGCGGGTCCTGAATCCTGTTGTGCCTGTGAATAGGCTGCAGGGGGACGGTGAAGACCAGCAACAGCTTTCAGGGCTGCCACCTTCAGTGTGGGACAAGGAGCCGGACCTGTGCCTTTTCGGAAAGAGACTCTGCCGAGGACGAGAGCCATGAGATGTTCCTCCTCTGGTGTAGACATTCGTCTGATCACCCCGTGGGACTCGGCACAGGGTCCACCATACCCTGGGCCACAGAGCACTGACACCAATATGAGGATGCTGCAAATGGCGTTTATTCAACTGCGTCACGCCCTTATATACTGCCTGTCGGTCATCCCGCCTCCCTTAACCCTTCTCTTTCCGTACATCGCGAGATCTTCCGAGCGCCAATCCCTACAATTCCCCCCTCACTATGGCGGATGACCGACGGTACAAACTGGCGTTACAGGTATAAGTGATCCCTCCACCTCATAGTAATTCGTGTACTGGTGGGTACCCGCACTCTGTATAAAGAGTTTCCGCACGCAAACAGTCAGTGCTGGTATCCCACAACAAACCATAATAACCACCACCAAAAGGATTCCAAATAGAGTCAACGTTTTTCAGTCAATCAAAGACAGGAGCCATTGCCAGGTCGACGAGAGGAGATTGTCAAGCCACTGTCACCTGCCTCCTGTAATTGATTGGCTTTGTCTAAAAGCATATCATAGTCCCCTGCTTATGGGGTACACACAGCGGTTGCTGTAAAGTGGATCTGCGGTGTTCAAAACATCGGTCACACCATTTTGATGTTCGGCTGGTGCGTCTCCAGAGTTGTTGTCCACAGCGGTCATACTTGACAAGCACCCAAGGGTCACAATGACCACAGTGCAGGTACTCAGATGATCTTCTGAACGGCATCCTGCAAAATAACTCACAACAAATCGTTATTGACTGAGGTCTGGTTTCAACCACCGTGACGGCACCCAGCGCACACGTGAGTCTGGGTGCTCTGATGACTGTACTGCAGTATACCCTCTTCCCTGTGTCACCAAGCGCCACCCTCCTTCCCACTTTCCTGTTGGGTCTCAACTAGTGCTGCTTGTAATCTGTTTGTCCAAGCTTCCTTCTAAATCAAAAAAAAATGGGAGTCAAAATCATACTGCAAAACTGTCGCGAATCCCAGGGAGTTAGTGAACCTGAAAAAAAAAACCACGTCTAACAGAGAGCCTGTCATGGGATGTCCTAAGCCGTAATCATCCACGGTCTTCTTCACTTGTTGCAAAAGCTTGCTATCTAACGGAGACCACTCCACCCCTACACCACCTGGACCAGCTCGGACTGGGCAAACTAAAGGGGGTCCTTCAAAGCGTATGCCGTCCATAACACATTCCTTTGCTACAATTTTCCAGTCTGGCAACGTGATCTTCGGTGAATCGGGAACTCCTTTCTGTTCCCCAGCTGCTTGTAGCAGCTGCCGCTGTTGCTTCACCTGCTCCCGCAACTCCTCTACTACTCGCTGCAGCATCTGCAGCGGATCTGTAGCTGGGTCGGGCACAGGTATTAAAGGCATAGGCGTTGCCTTTTCACTGGCTGCTGCCGACTGCGCCTTACAGTCGGAGATAGCCTTTTGTTTTACCGCTGCGTGCGGCGGACGACAGCGGTGTCCGCCCACCAGCTGCCACGCCTCCTCTAACCGTTGAGCCGACCCCTCGATTGAGTCCGGCCCACTCTCTTCCTCTTCCGCTACGCGCGTAAGAGGGGGTGTCCTGACTTTCCTTCCTCCTTCCTTTGGCCGTGCTCCGCCTCTCCCGACCTCCGGAGAGACATCCGGGGAGAAGGCGGATGTCGGCGCCATCTTAGGGTGAGCTTGTGGCGCGGTTCGCAAAACACGTCCCGGCACCCAATCCTCCGGATCATACAGGGGAACCGCTCCCTCCTCTACCTGCTCCTTTTCTGATCCCTCCATCACAGCCCTCTCCGCCTCCTCTAGTCTCTGCCTCTCCTTCTCCCGTCTCCTTTGCTCAGCCACGGGTTCCTCTGCCTCCTGAATTAACTGTCGCTCTTTCTCCCGCTCCTCCTCTCTCGCCCGTTCACGCTCCCGTTCAAACTCCTCCCAAGGGTATCCCGGTGGTTCGGCCGGTGCTGACGGCTGCACTGGGAGCACCAGAGGCGTCTGCTCCGCTACCTCCGTCAGCCCTTCTGTCCGCGCCCCCCCATCCGCCTGCACGCCCCGCTCCGCCTGCGCGTGCATCAATCTCTTTGCTTCCTTCCATGTTAAGCCCTCCTCCCGCACTTTCCTGAAAATCGCCCTAATCCGCCCCCACGTCTTTAACTCCGGACCATGCTGCGTCGCCATAGCCCGTTCCGCTAAAGCCGCGGTGCATTTCGGCCAGCACTCAGGAGACAATATGTCCCCCGGGCGCTCTATCGCTTCCTCTTTCAGGAGCCGCTCTAGGCAAGCTTTCGCTTCTTTTTGTCCCATAGGGATTTTTACCTCTCTAGAGCACGAGTCCAACACCTTCAGGACTCCTTCCATGCCTGGCCAGGCCTTCGATTACGCCCCGCGTAATCCGCCGATGTCCAATCACGTCAGGGTCACCACTTGTAGACATTCGTCTGATCACCCCGTGGGACTCGGCACAGGGTCCACCATACCCTGGGCCACAGAGCACTGACACCAATATGAGGATGCTGCAAATGGCGTTTATTCAACTGCGTCACGCCCTTATATACTGCCTGTCGGTCATCCCGCCTCCCTTAACCCTTCTCTTTCCGTACATCGCGAGATCTTCCGAGCGCCAATCCCTACACTCTGGGCATGCCCGGGTCCTGAATCCTGTTGTGCCTGTGAATAGGCTGCAGGGGGACGGTGAAGACCAGCAACAGCTTTCAGGGCTGCCACCTTCCGTGTGGGACAAGGAGCCTGACGTGTGCCTTTTCGGAAATAGGCTCTGCCGAGGACGAGAGCCATGAGATGTTCCTCCTCTGGGCATGCCCGGGTCCTGAATCCTGTTGTGCCTGTGAATAGGCTGCAGGGGGACGGTGAAGACCAGCAACAGCTTTCAGGGCTGCCACCTTCCGTGTGGGACAAGGAGGCGGACGTGTGCCTTTTCGAAAAGAGGCCCTGCCGAGGACGAGAGCCATGAGATGTTCCTCCTCTGGGCAAGCCCGGGTCCCAGATCCTGTTGTGCCTGTGAATAGGCTGCAGGGGGACGGTGAAGACCAGCAACAGCTTTCAGGGCTGCCACCTTCCGTGTGGGACAAGGAGCCGGACGTGTGCCTTTTCGGAAACAGGCCCTGCCGAGGACGAGAGCCATGAGATGTTCCTCCTCTGGGCAAGCCCGCGTCGTGAATCCTGTTGTGCCTGTGAATAGGCTGCAGGGGGACAGTGAAGACCAGCAACAGCTTTCAGGGCTGCCACCTTCCGTGTGGGACAAGGAGCCGGACGTGTGCCTTTTCGGAAATAGGCTCTGCCGAGGACGAGAGCCATGAGATGTTCCTCCTCTGGGCAAGCCCGGGTCCTGAATCCTGTTGTACCTGTGAATAGGCTGCAGGGGGACGGTGAAGACCAGCAACAGCTTTCAGGGCTGCCACCTTCCGTGTGGGACAAGGAGCCGAACGTGTGCCATTTAGGAATCGGGCTCTGCTGAGGACGAGAGCCATGAGATGTTCCTCCTCTGGGCAAGCCCGGGTCCCAGATCCTGTTGTGCCTGTGAATAGGCTGCAGGGGGACGGTGAAGACCAGCAACAGCTTTCAGGGCTGCCACCTTCCGTGTGGGACAAGGAGCCGGACGTGTGCCTTTTCGACAAGAGGCCCTGCCGAGGACGAGAGCCATGAGATGTTCCTCCTCTGGGCAAGCCTGGGTCCCAGATCCTGTTGTGCCTGTGAATAGGCTGCAGGGGGATGGTGAAGACCAGCAACAGCTTTCAGGGCTGCCACCTTCCGTGTGGGACAAGGAGCCGGACGTGTGCCTTCTCGGAAACAGGCTCTGCCGAGGACGAGAGCCATGAGATGTTCCTCCTCTGGGCAAGCCCGTGTCCCAAATCCTGTTGTGCCTGTGAATAGGCTGCAGGGGGACAGTGAAGACCAGCAACATCTTTCAGGGCTGCCACCTTCCGTGTGGGACAAGGAGCCGGACGAGTGCCCTTTCGGGAAGAGGATCTGCCGAGGACGAGAGCCATGATATGTTCCTCCTCTGGGCAAGCCCGGGTCCTGAATCCTGTTGTACCTGTGAATAGGCTGCAGGGGGACGGTGAAGACCAGCAACAGCTTTCAGGGCTGCCACCTTCCGTGTGGGACAAGGAGCCGGACGTGTGCCTTTTCAGAAATAGGCTCTGCCGAGGACGAGAGCCATGAGATGTTCCTCCTCTGGGCAAGCCCGGGTCCCAGATCCTGTTGTACCTGTGAATAGGCTGCAGGGGGACTTTGAAGACCAGCAACAGCTTTCAGGGCTGCCACCTTCCTTGTGGGACAAGGAGCCGGACGTGTGCCTTTTCGGAATCGGGCTCTGCCGAGGACGAGAGCCATGAGATGTTCCTCCTCTGGGCAAGCCCGGGTCCTGAATCCTGTTGTGCCTGTGAATAGGCTGCAGGGGGACGGTGAAGACCAGCAACAGCTTTCAGGGCTGCCACCTTCCGTGTGGGACAAGGAGCCGGACGTGTGCCTTTTCGAAAAGAGGCCCTGCCGAGGACGAGAGCCATGATATGTTCCTCCTCTGGGCAAGCCCGGGTCCCAGATCCTGTTGTGCCTGTGAATAGGCTGCAGGGGGACAGTGAAGACCAGCAACAGCTTTCAGGGCTGCCACCTTCCGTGTGGGACAAGGAGTCGGACGTGTGCCTTTTCGGAAACAGGCCCTGCCGAGGACGAGAGCCATGAGATGTTCCTCCTCTGGGCCAGCCCGCGTCGTGAATCCTGTTGTGCCTGTGAATAGGCTGCAGGGGGACAGTGAAGACCAGCAACAGCTTTCAGGGCTGCCACCTTCCGTGTGGGACAAGGAGCCGGACGTGTGCCTTTTCGGAATCGGGCTCTGCCGAGAAGAGAGCCATGAGATGTTCCTCCTCTGGGCATGTGCGGGTCCTGAATCCTGTTGTGCCTGTGAATAGGCTGCAGGGGGACGGTGAAGACCAGCAACAGCTTTCAGGGCTGCCACCTTCCGTGTGGGACAAGGAGCCGGACGTGTGCCTTTTCGGAAAGAGACTCTGCCGAGGACGAGAGCCATGAGATGTTCCTCCTCTGGGCATGCCCGGGTCCTGAATCCTGTTGTGCCTGTGAATAGGCTGCAGGGGGACGGTGAAGACCAGCTACAGCTTTCAGGGCTGCCACCTTCCGTGTGGGACAAGGAGCCGGACGTGTGCCTTCTCGGAAACAGGCTCTGCCGAGGACGAGAGCCATGAGATGTTCCTCCTCTGGGCAAGCCCGGGTCCTGAATCCTGTTGTACCTGTGAATAGGCTGCAGGGGGACGGTGAAGACCAGCAACAGCTTTCAGGGCTGCCACCTTCCGTGTGGGACAAGGAGCCGGAAGTGTGCCTTTTCGGAAATAGGCTCTGCCGAGGACGAGAGCCATGAGATGTTCCTCCTCTTGGAAAGCCCGGGTCCCAGATCCTGTTGTGCCTGTGAATAGGCTGCAGGGGGACGGTGAAAACCAGCAACATCCTTCAGGGGTTCCAACTTCCGTGTGGGACAAGGAGCCGGACGTGTGCCTTTTCGGAAACAGGCCCTGTCGAGGACGAGAGCCATGAGATGTTCCTCCTCTGGGCAAGCCCGGGTCCTGAATCCTGTTGTACCTGTGAATAGGCTGCAGGGGGACGGTGAAGACCAGCAACAGCTTTCAGAGCTGCCACCTTCCGTGTGGGACAAGGAGCCGGACGTGTGCCTTTTCGGAAATAGGCTCTGCCGAGGACGAGAGCCATGAGATGTTCCTCCTCTGGGCAAGCCCGGGTCCCAGATCCTGTTGTGCCTGTGAATAGGCTGCAGGGGGACGGTGAAGACCAGCAACAGCTTTCAGGGCTGCCACCTTCCGTGTGGGACAAGGAGCCGGACGTGTGCCTTTTCGGAAACAGGCCCTGCCGAGGACGAGAGCCATGAGATGTTCCTCCTCTGGGCAAGCCCGCGTCGTGAATCCTGTTGTGCCTGTGAATAGGCTGCAGGGGGACAGTGAAGACCAGCAACAGCTTTCAGGGCTGCCACCTTCCGTGTGGGACAAGGAGCCGGACGTGTGCCTTTTCGGAAATAGGCTCTGCCGAGGACGAGAGCTATGAGATGTTCCTCCTCTGGGCAAGCCCAGGTCCCAGATCCTGTTGTACCTGTGAATAGGCTGCAGGGGGACGGTGAAGACCAGCAACAGCTTTCAGGGCTGCCACCTTCCGTGTGGGACAAGGAGCCGGACGTGTGCCTTTTCGACAAGAGGCCCTGCCGAGGACGAGAGCCATGAGATGTTCCTCCTCTGGGCAAGCCCGCGTCGTGAATCCTGTTGTGCCTGTGAATAAGCTGCAGGGGGACGGTGAAGACCAGCAACAGCTTCCAGGGCTGCCACCTTCCGTGTGGGACAAGGAGCCGGACGTGTGCCTTCTCGGAAACAGGCCCTGCCGAGGACGAGAGCCATGAGATGTTCCTCCTCTGGGCAAGCCCTGGTCCCAGATCCTGTTGTGCCTGTGAATAGGCTGCAGGGGGATGGTGAAAACCAGCAACATCCTTCAGGGGTTCCAACTTCCGTGTGGGACAAGGAGCCGGACGTGTGTCTTTTCGGAAACAGGCCCTGTCGAGGACGAGAGCCATGAGATGTTCCTCCTCTGGGCAAGCCCGGGTCCTGAATCCTGTTGTACCTGTGAATAGGCTGCAGGGGGACGGTGAAGACCAGCAACGGCTTTCAGGGCTGCCACCTTCCGTGTGGGACAATGAGCCGGACGTGTGCCTTTTCGGAAAGAGGCCCTGCCGAGGACGAGAGCCATGAGATGTTCCTCCTCTGGGCAAGCCCGGGTCCCAGATCCTGTTGTGCCTGTGAATAGGCTGCAGGGGGACGGTGAAGACCAGCAACAGCTTTCAGGGCTGCCACCTTCCTTGTGGGACAAGGAGCCGGACGTGTGCCTTTTCGGAATCGGGCTCTGCCGAGGAAGAGAGCCATGAGATGTTCCTCCTCTGGGCATGCCCAGGTCCTGAATCCTGTTGTGCCTGTGAATAGGCTGCAGGGGGACAGTGAAGACCAGCAACAGCTTTCAGGGCTGCCACCTTCCGTGTGGGACAAGGAGCCGGACGTGTGCCTTTTCGAAAAGAGGCCCTGCCGAGGACGAGAGCCATGAGATGTTCCTCCTCTGGGCAAGCCCGGGTCCCAGATCCTGTTGTGCCTGTGAATAGGCTGCAGGGGGATGGTGAAGACCAGCAACAGCTTTCAGGGCTGCCACCTTCCGTGTGGGACAAGGAGCCGGACGTGTGCCTTCTCGGAAACAGGCTCTGCCGAGGACGAGAGCCATGAGATGTTCCTCCTCTGGGCAAGCCCGGGTCCTGAATCCTGTTGTACCTGTGAATAGGCTGCAGGGGGACGGTGAAGACCAGCTACAGCTTTCAGGGCTGCCACCTTCCGTGTGGGACAAGGAGCCGGACGTGTGCCTTCTCGGAAACAGGCTCTGCCGAGGACGAGAGCCATGAGATGTTCCTCCTCTGGGCAAGCCCGGGTCCTGAATCCTGTTGTACCTGTGAATAGGCTGCAGGGGGACGGTGAAGACCAGCAACAGCTTTCAGGGCTGCCACCTTCCGTGTGGGACAAGGAGCCGGACGTGTGCCTTTTCGGAAATAGGCTCTGCCGAGGACGAGAGCCATGAGATGTTCCTCCTCTGGGAAAGCCCGGGTCCCAGATCCTGTTGTGCCTGTGAATAGGCTGCAGGGGGACGGTGAAAACCAGCAACATCCTTCAGGGGTTCCAACTTCCGTGTGGGACAAGGAGCCGGACGTGTGCCTTTTCGGAAACAGGCCCTGTCGAGGACGAGAGCCATGAGATGTTCCTCCTCTGGGCAAGCCCGGGTCCTGAATCCTGTTGTACCTGTGAATAGGCTGCAGGGGGACGGTGAAGACCAGCAACAGCTTTCAGGGCTGCCACCTTCCGTGTGGGACAAGGAGCCGGACGTGTGCCTTTTCGGAAATAGGCTCTGCCGAGGACGAGAGCCATGAGATGTTCCTCCTCTGGGCAAGCCCGGGTTCCAGATCCTGTTGTGCCTGTGAATAGGCTGCAGGGGGACGGTGAAGACCAGCAACAGCTTTCAGGGCTGCCACCTTCCTTGTGGGACAAGGAGCCGGACGTGTGCCTTTTCGGAATCGGGCTCTGCTGAGGACGAGAGCCATGAGATGTTCCTCCTCTGGGCATGCCCGGGTCCTGAATCCTGTTGTGCCTGTGAATAGGCTGCAGGGGGACGGTGAAGACCAGCAACAGCTTTCAGGGCTGCCACCTTCCGTGTGGGACAAGGAGCCGGACGTGTGCCTTTTCGACAAGAGGCCCTGCCGAGGACGAGAGCCATGAGATGTTCCTCCTCTGGGCAAGCCCGCGTCGTGAATCCTGTTGTGCCTGTGAATAGGCTGCAGGGGGACGGTGAAGACCAGCAACAGCTTCCAGGGCTGCCACCTTCCGTGTGGGACAAGGAGCCGGACGTGTGCCTTCTCGGAAACAGGCTCTGCCGAGGACGAGAGCCATGAGATGTTCCTCCTCTGGGCAAGCCCGGGTCC
Source organism: Astur gentilis (assembly GCF_929443795.1). Taxonomy (NCBI): domain Eukaryota; kingdom Metazoa; phylum Chordata; class Aves; order Accipitriformes; family Accipitridae; genus Astur; species Astur gentilis. The sequence goes on from NW_026061052.1 coordinate 1,005,117, forward strand.
TGAATCCTGTTGTACCTGTGAATAGGCTGCAGGGGGACGGTGAAGACCAGCAACAGCTTTCAGGGCTGCCACCTTCCGTGTGGGACAAGGAGCCGGACGTGTGCCTTTTCGGAAATAGGCTCTGCCGAGGACGAGAGCCATGAGATGTTCCTCCTCTGGGCAAGCCCGGGTCCCAGATCCTGTTGTGCCTGTGAATAGGCTGCAGGGGGATGGTGAAAACCAGCAACATCCTTCAGGGGTTCCAACTTCCGTGTGGGACAAGGAGCCGGACGTGTGCCTTTTCGGAAACAGGCCCTGTCGAGGACGAGAGCCATGAGATGTTCCTCCTCTGGGCAAGCCCGGGTCCTGAATCCTGTTGTACCTGTGAATAGGCTGCAGGGGGACGGTGAAGACCAGCAACAGCTTTCAGGGCTGCCACCTTCCGTGTGGGACAATGAGCCGGACGTGTGCCTTTTCGGAAAGAGGCCCTGCCGAGGACGAGAGCCATGAGATGTTCCTCCTCTGGGCAAGCCCGGGTCCCAGATCCTGTTGTGCCTGTGAATAGGCTGCAGGGGGACGGTGAAGACCAGCAACAGCTTTCAGGGCTGCCACCTTCCGTGTGGGACAAGGAGCCGGACGTGTGCCTTTTCGGAAACAGGCCCTGTCGAGGACGAGAGCCATGAGATGTTCCTCCTCTGGGCAAGCCCGGGTCCTGAATCCTGTTGTACCTGTGAATAGGCTGCAGGGGGACGGTGAAGACCAGCAACAGCTTTCAGGGCTGCCACCTTCCGTGTGGGACAAGGAGCCGGACGTGTGCCTTTTCGGAAATAGGCTCTGCCGGGACGAGAGCCATGAGATGTTACTCCACTGGGCAAGCCCGGGTTCCAGATCCTGTTGTGCCTGTGAATAGGCTGCAGGGGGACGGTGAAGACCAGCAACAGCTTTCAGGGCTGCCACCTTCCTTGTGGGACAAGGAGCCGGACGTGTGCCTTTTCGGAATCGGGCTCTGCTGAGGACGAGAGCCATGAGATGTTCCTCCTCTGGGCATGCCCGGGTCCTGAATCCTGTTGTGCCTGTGAATAGGCTGCAGGGGGACGGTGAAGACCAGCAACAGCTTTCAGGGCTGCCACCTTCCGTGTGGGACAAGGAGCCGGACGTGTGCCTTTTCGACAAGAGGCCCTGCCGAGGACGAGAGCCATGAGATGTTCCTCCTCTGGGCAAGCCCGCGTCGTGAATCCTGTTGTGCCTGTGAATAGGCTGCAGGGGGACGGTGAAGACCAGCAACAGCTTCCAGGGCTGCCACCTTCCGTGTGGGACAAGGAGCCGGACGTGTGCCTTCTCGGAAACAGGCTCTGCCGAGGACGAGAGCCATGAGATGTTCCTCCTCTGGGCAAGCCCTGGTCCCAGATCCTGTTGTGCCTGTGAATAGGCTGCAGGGGGATGGTGAAAACCAGCAACATCCTTCAGGGGTTCCAACTTCCGTGTGGGACAAGGAGGCGGACGTGTGCCTTTTCGGAAACAGGCCCTGTCGAGGACGAGAGCCATGAGATGTTCCTCCTCTGGGCAAGCCCGGGTCCTGAATCCTGTTGTACCTGTGAATAGGCTGCAGGGGGACGGTGAAGACCAGCAACGGCTTTCAGGGCTGCCACCTTCCGTGTGGGACAATGAGCCGGACGTGTGCCTTTTCGGAAAGAGGCCCTGCCGAGGACGAGAGCCATGAGATGTTCCTCCTCTGGGCAAGCCCGGGTCCCAGATCCTGTTGTGCCTGTGAATAGGCTGCAGGGGGACGGTGAAGACCAGCAACAGCTTTCAGGGCTGCCACCTTCCTTGTGGGACAAGGAGCCGGACGTGTGCCTTTTCGGAATCGGGCTCTGCCGAGGAAGAGAGCCATGAGATGTTCCTCCTCTGGGCATGCCCAGGTCCTGAATCCTGTTGTGCCTGTGAATAGGCTGCAGGGGGACAGTGAAGACCAGCAACAGCTTTCAGGGCTGCCACCTTCCGTGTGGGACAAGGAGCCGGACGTGTGCCTTTTCGAAAAGAGGCCCTGCCGAGGACGAGAGCCATGAGATGTTCCTCCTCTGGGCAAGCCCGGGTCCCAGATCCTGTTGTGCCTGTGAATAGGCTGCAGGGGGATGGTGAAGACCAGCAACAGCTTTCAGGGCTGCCACCTTCCGTGTGGGACAAGGAGCCGGACGTGTGCCTTCTCGGAAACAGGCTCTGCCGAGGACGAGAGCCATGAGATGTTCCTCCTCTGGGCAAGCCCGGGTCCTGAATCCTGTTGTACCTGTGAATAGGCTGCAGGGGGACGGTGAAGACCAGCTACAGCTTTCAGGGCTGCCACCTTCCGTGTGGGACAAGGAGCCGGACGTGTGCCTTCTCGGAAACAGGCTCTGCCGAGGACGAGAGCCATGAGATGTTCCTCCTCTGGGCAAGCCCGGGTCCTGAATCCTGTTGTACCTGTGAATAGGCTGCAGGGGGACGGTGAAGACCAGCAACAGCTTTCAGGGCTGCCACCTTCCGTGTGGGACAAGGAGCCGGACGTGTGCCTTTTCGGAAATAGGCTCTGCCGAGGACGAGAGCCATGAGATGTTCCTCCTCTGGGAAAGCCCGGGTCCTGAATCCTGTTGTGCCTGTGAATAGGCTGCAGGGGGACGGTGAAAACCAGCAACATCCTTCAGGGGTTCCAACTTCCGTGTGGGACAAGGAGCCGGACGTGTGCCTTTTCGGAAACAGGCCCTGTCGAGGACGAGAGCCATGAGATGTTCCTCCTCTGGGCAAGCCCGGGTCCTGAATCCTGTTGTACCTGTGAATAGGCTGCAGGGGGACGGTGAAGACCAGCAACAGCTTTCAGGGCTGCCACCTTCCGTGTGGGACAAGGAGCCGGACGTGTGCCTTTTCGGAAATAGGCTCTGCCGAGGACGAGAGCCATGAGATGTTCCTCCTCTGGGCAAGCCCGGGTTCCAGATCCTGTTGTGCCTGTGAATAGGCTGCAGGGGGACGGTGAAGACCAGCAACAGCTTTCAGGGCTGCCACCTTCCTTGTGGGACAAGGAGCCGGACGTGTGCCTTTTCGGAATCGGGCTCTGCTGAGGACGAGAGCCATGAGATGTTCCTCCTCTGGGCATGCCCGGGTCCTGAATCCTGTTGTGCCTGTGAATAGGCTGCAGGGGGACGGTGAAGACCAGCAACAGCTTTCAGGGCTGCCACCTTCCGTGTGGGACAAGGAGCCGGACGTGTGCCTTTTCGACAAGAGGCCCTGCCGAGGACGAGAGCCATGAGATGTTCCTCCTCTGGGCAAGCCCGCGTCGTGAATCCTGTTGTGCCTGTGAATAGGCTGCAGGGGGACGGTGAAGACCAGCAACAGCTTCCAGGGCTGCCACCTTCCGTGTGGGACAAGGAGCCGGACGTGTGCCTTCTCGGAAACAGGCTCTGCCGAGGACGAGAGCCATGAGATGTTCCTCCTCTGGGCAAGCCCGGGTCCTGAATCCTGTTGTACCTGTGAATAGGCTGCAGGGGGACGGTGAAGACCAGCAACAGCTTTCAGGGCTGCCACCTTCCGTGTGGGACAAGGAGCCGGACGTGTGCCTTTTCGGAAATAGGCTCTGCCGAGGACGAGAGCCATGAGATGTTCCTCCTCTGGGCAAGCCCGGGTCCCAGATCCTGTTGTGCCTGTGAATAGGCTGCAGGGGGATGGTGAAAACCAGCAACATCCTTCAGGGGTTCCAACTTCCGTGTGGGACAAGGAGCCGGACGTGTGCCTTTTCGGAAACAGGCCCTGTCGAGGACGAGAGCCATGAGATGTTCCTCCTCTGGGCAAGCCCGGGTCCTGAATCCTGTTGTACCTGTGAATAGGCTGCAGGGGGACGGTGAAGACCAGCAACAGCTTTCAGGGCTGCCACCTTCCGTGTGGGACAATGAGCCGGACGTGTGCCTTTTCGGAAAGAGGCCCTGCCGAGGACGAGAGCCATGAGATGTTCCTCCTCTGGGCAAGCCCGGGTCCCAGATCCTGTTGTGCCTGTGAATAGGCTGCAGGGGGACGGTGAAGACCAGCAACAGCTTTCAGGGCTGCCACCTTCCGTGTGGGACAAGGAGCCGGACGTGTGCCTTTTCGGAAACAGGCCCTGTCGAGGACGAGAGCCATGAGATGTTCCTCCTCTGGGCAAGCCCGGGTCCTGAATCCTGTTGTACCTGTGAATAGGCTGCAGGGGGACGGTGAAGACCAGCAACAGCTTTCAGGGCTGCCACCTTCCGTGTGGGACAAGGAGCCGGACGTGTGCCTTTTCGGAAATAGGCTCTGCCGAGGACGAGAGCCATGAGATGTTCCTCCTCTGGGCAAGCCCGGGTTCCAGATCCTGTTGTGCCTGTGAATAGGCTGCAGGGGGACGGTGAAGACCAGCAACAGCTTTCAGGGCTGCCACCTTCCTTGTGGGACAAGGAGCCGGACGTGTGCCTTTTCGGAATCGGGCTCTGCTGAGGACGAGAGCCATGAGATGTTCCTCCTCTGGGCATGCCCGGGTCCTGAATCCTGTTGTGCCTGTGAATAGGCTGCAGGGGGACGGTGAAGACCAGCAACAGCTTTCAGGGCTGCCACCTTCCGTGTGGGACAAGGAGCCGGACGTGTGCCTTTTCGACAAGAGGCCCTGCCGAGGACGAGAGCCATGAGATGTTCCTCCTCTGGGCAAGCCCGCGTCGTGAATCCTGTTGTGCCTGTGAATAGGCTGCAGGGGGACGGTGAAGACCAGCAACAGCTTCCAGGGCTGCCACCTTCCGTGTGGGACAAGGAGCCGGACGTGTGCCTTCTCGGAAACAGGCTCTGCCGAGGACGAGAGCCATGAGATGTTCCTCCTCTGGGCAAGCCCGGGTCCTGAATCCTGTTGTACCTGTGAATAGGCTGCAGGGGGACGGTGAAGACCAGCAACAGCTTTCAGGGCTGCCACCTTCCGTGTGGGACAAGGAGCCGGACGTGTGCCTTTTCGGAAATAGGCTCTGCCGAGGACGAGAGCCATGAGATGTTCCTCCTCTGGGCAAGCCCGGGTCCCAGATCCTGTTGTGCCTGTGAATAGGCTGCAGGGGGATGGTGAAAACCAGCAACATCCTTCAGGGGTTCCAACTTCCGTGTGGGACAAGGAGCCGGACGTGTGCCTTTTCGGAAACAGGCCCTGTCGAGGACGAGAGCCATGAGATGTTCCTCCTCTGGGCAAGCCCGGGTCCTGAATCCTGTTGTACCTGTGAATAGGCTGCAGGGGGACGGTGAAGACCAGCAACAGCTTTCAGGGCTGTCACCTTCCGTGTGGGACAATGAGCCGGACGTGTGCCTTTTCGGAAAGAGGCCCTGCCGAGGACGAGAGCCATGAGATGTTCCTCCTCTGGGCAAGCCCGGGTCCCAGATCCTGTTGTGCCTGTGAATAGGCTGCAGGGGGACGGTGAAGACCAGCAACAGCTTTCAGGGCTGCCACCTTCCGTGTGGGACAAGGAGCCGGACGTGTGCCTTTTCGGAATCGGGCTCTGCCGAGGAAGAGAGCCATGAGATGTTCCTCCTCTGGGCATGCCCAGGTCCTGAATCCTGTTGTGCCTGTGAATAGGCTGCAGGGGGACAGTGAAGACCAGCAACAGCTTTCAGGGCTGCCACCTTCCGTGTGGGACAAGGAGCCGGACGTGTGCCTTTTCGAAAAGAGGCCCTGCCGAGGACGAGAGCCATGAGATGTTCCTCCTCTGGGCAAGCCCGGGTCCCAGATCCTGTTGTGCCTGTGAATAGGCTGCAGGGGGACGGTGAAGACCAGCAACAGCTTTCAGGGCTGCCACCTTCCGTGTGGGACAAGGAGCCGGACGTGTGCCTTTTCGGAAACAGGCCCTGCCGAGGACGAGAGCCATGAGATGTTCCTCCTCTGGGCAAGCCCGCGTCGTGAATCCTGTTGTGCCTGTGAATAGGCTGCAGGGGGACAGTGAAGACCAGCAACAGCTTTCAGGGCTGCCACCTTCCGTGTGGGACAAGGAGCCGGACGTGTGCCTTTTCGGAAATAGGCTCTGCCGAGGACGAGAGCTATGAGATGTTCCTCCTCTGGGCAAGCCCAGGTCCCAGATCCTGTTGTACCTGTGAATAGGCTGCAGGGGGACGGTGAAGACCAGCAACAGCTTTCAGGGCTGCCACCTTCCGTGTGGGACAAGGAGCCGGACGTGTGCCTTTTCGACAAGAGGCCCTGCCGAGGACGAGAGCCATGAGATGTTCCTCCTCTGGGCAAGCCCGCGTCGTGAATCCTGTTGTGCCTGTGAATAGGCTGCAGGGGGACGGTGAAGACCAGCAACAGCTTCCAGGGCTGCCACCTTCCGTGTGGGACAAGGAGCCGGACGTGTGCCTTCTCGGAAACAGGCCCTGCCGAGGACGAGAGCCATGAGATGTTCCTCCTCTGGGCAAGCCCTGGTCCCAGATCCTGTTGTGCCTGTGAATAGGCTGCAGGGGGATGGTGAAAACCAGCAACATCCTTCAGGGGTTCCAACTTCCGTGTGGGACAAGGAGCCGGACGTGTGCCTTTTCGGAAACAGGCCCTGTCGAGGACGAGAGCCATGAGATGTTCCTCCTCTGGGCAAGCCCGGGTCCTGAATCCTGTTGTACCTGTGAATAGGCTGCAGGGGGACGGTGAAGACCAGCAACGGCTTTCAGGGCTGCCACCTTCCGTGTGGGACAATGAGCCGGACGTGTGCCTTTTCGGAAAGAGGCCCTGCCGAGGACGAGAGCCATGAGATGTTCCTCCTCTGGGCAAGCCCGGGTCCCAGATCCTGTTGTGCCTGTGAATAGGCTGCAGGGGGACGGTGAAGACCAGCAACAGCTTTCAGGGCTGCCACCTTCCTTGTGGGACAAGGAGCCGGACGTGTGCCTTTTCGGAATCGGGCTCTGCCGAGGAAGAGAGCCATGAGATGTTCCTCCTCTGGGCATGCCCAGGTCCTGAATCCTGTTGTGCCTGTGAATAGGCTGCAGGGGGACAGTGAAGACCAGCAACAGCTTTCAGGGCTGCCACCTTCCGTGTGGGACAAGGAGCCGGACGTGTGCCTTTTCGAAAAGAGGCCCTGCCGAGGACGAGAGCCATGAGATGTTCCTCCTCTGGGCAAGCCCGGGTCCCAGATCCTGTTGTGCCTGTGAATAGGCTGCAGGGGGATGGTGAAGACCAGCAACAGCTTTCAGGGCTGCCACCTTCCGTGTGGGACAAGGAGCCGGACGTGTGCCTTCTCGGAAACAGGCTCTGCCGAGGACGAGAGCCATGAGATGTTCCTCCTCTGGGCAAGCCCGGGTCCTGAATCCTGTTGTACCTGTGAATAGGCTGCAGGGGGACGGTGAAGACCAGCTACAGCTTTCAGGGCTGCCACCTTCCGTGTGGGACAAGGAGCCGGACGTGTGCCTTTTCGAAAAGAGGCCCTGCCGAGGACGAGAGCCATGAGATGTTCCTCCTCTGGGCAAGCCCGGGTCCCAGATCCTGTTGTGCCTGTGAATAGGCTGCAGGGGGACGGTGAAGACCAGCAACAGCTTTCAGGGCTGCCACCTTCCGTGTGGGACAAGGAGCCGGACGTGTGCCTTTTCGGAAACAGGCCCTGCCGAGGACGAGAGCCATGAGATGTTCCTCCTCTGGGCAAGCCCGCGTCGTGAATCCTGTTGTGCCTGTGAATAGGCTGCAGGGGGACAGTGAAGACCAGCAACAGCTTTCAGGGCTGCCACCTTCCGTGTGGGACAAGGAGCCGGACGTGTGCCTTTTCGACAAGAGGCCCTGCCGAGGACGAGAGCCATGAGATGTTCCTCCTCTGGGCAAGCCCGCGTCGTGAATCCTGTTGTGCCTGTGAATAGGCTGCAGGGGGACGGTGAAGACCAGCAACAGCTTCCAGGGCTGCCACCTTCCGTGTGGGACAAGGAGCCGGACGTGTGCCTTCTCGGAAACAGGCCCTGCCGAGGACGAGAGCCATGAGATGTTCCTCCTCTGGGCAAGCCCTGGTCCCAGATCCTGTTGTGCCTGTGAATAGGCTGCAGGGGGATGGTGAAAACCAGCAACATCCTTCAGGGGTTCCAACTTCCGTGTGGGACAAGGAGCCGGACGTGTGCCTTTTCGGAAACAGGCCCTGTCGAGGACGAGAGCCATGAGATGTTCCTCCTCTGGGCAAGCCCGGGTCCTGAATCCTGTTGTACCTGTGAATAGGCTGCAGGGGGACGGTGAAGACCAGCAACGGCTTTCAGGGCTGCCACCTTCCGTGTGGGACAATGAGCCGGACGTGTGCCTTTTCGGAAAGAGGCCCTGCCGAGGACGAGAGCCATGAGATGTTCCTCCTCTGGGCAAGCCCGGGTCCCAGATCCTGTTGTGCCTGTGAATAGGCTGCAGGGGGACGGTGAAGACCAGCAACAGCTTTCAGGGCTGCCACCTTCCTTGTGGGACAAGGAGCCGGACGTGTGCCTTTTCGGAATCGGGCTCTGCCGAGGAAGAGAGCCATGAGATGTTCCTCCTCTGGGCATGCCCAGGTCCTGAATCCTGTTGTGCCTGTGAATAGGCTGCAGGGGGACAGTGAAGACCAGCAACAGCTTTCAGGGCTGCCACCTTCCGTGTGGGACAAGGAGCCGGACGTGTGCCTTTTCGAAAAGAGGCCCTGCCGAGGACGAGAGCCATGAGATGTTCCTCCTCTGGGCAAGCCCGGGTCCCAGATCCTGTTGTGCCTGTGAATAGGCTGCAGGGGGATGGTGAAGACCAGCAACAGCTTTCAGGGCTGCCACCTTCCGTGTGGGACAAGGAGCCGGACGTGTGCCTTCTCGGAAACAGGCTCTGCCGAGGACGAGAGCCATGAGATGTTCCTCCTCTGGGCAAGCCCGGGTCCTGAATCCTGTTGTACCTGTGAATAGGCTGCAGGGGGACGGTGAAGACCAGCTACAGCTTTCAGGGCTGCCACCTTCCGTGTGGGACAAGGAGCCGGACGTGTGCCTTATCGGAAACAGGCTCTGCCGAGGACGAGAGCCATGAGATGTTCCTCCTCTGGGCAAGCCCGGGTCCTGAATCCTGTTGTACCTGTGAATAGGCTGCAGGGGGACGGTGAAGACCAGCAACAGCTTTCAGGGCTGCCACCTTCCGTGTGGGACAAGGAGCCGGACGTGTGCCTTTTCGGAAATAGGCTCTGCCGAGGACGAGAGCCATGAGAAGTTCCTCCTCTGGGAAAGCCCGGGTCCCAGATCCTGTTGTGCCTGTGAATAGGCTGCAGGGGGACGGTGAAAACCAGCAACATCCTTCAGGGGTTCCAACTTCCGTGTGGGACAAGGAGCCAGACGTGTGCCTTTTCGGAAACAGGCCCTGTCGAGGACGAGAGCCATGAGATGTTCCTCCTCTGGGCAAGCCCGGGTCCTGAATCCTGTTGTACCTGTGAATAGGCTGCAGGGGGACGGTGAAGACCAGCAACAGCTTTCAGGGCTGCCACCTTCCGTGTGGGACAAGGAGCCGGACGTGTGCCTTTTCGGAAATAGGCTCTGCCGAGGACGAGAGCCATGAGATGTTCCTCCTCTGGGCAAGCCCGGGTTCCAGATCCTGTTGTGCCTGTGAATAGGCTGCAGGGGGACGGTGAAGACCAGCAACAGCTTTCAGGGCTGCCACCTTCCTTGTGGGACAAGGAGCCGGACGTGTGCCTTTTCGGAATCGGGCTCTGCTGAGGACGAGAGCCATGAGATGTTCCTCCTCTGGGCATGCCCGGGTCCTGAATCCTGTTGTGCCTGTGAATAGGCTGCAGGGGGACGGTGAAGACCAGCAACAGCTTTCAGGGCTGCCACCTTCCGTGTGGGACAAGGAGCCGGACGTGTGCCTTTTCGACAAGAGGCCCTGCCGAGGACGAGAGCCATGAGATGTTCCTCCTCTGGGCAAGCCCGCGTCGTGAATCCTGTTGTGCCTGTGAATAGGCTGCAGGGGGACGGTGAAGACCAGCAACAGCTTCCAGGGCTGCCACCTTCCGTGTGGGACAAGGAGCCGGACGTGTGCCTTCTCGGAAACAGGCTCTGCCGAGGACGAGAGCCATGAGATGTTCCTCCTCTGGGCAAGCCCGGGTCCTGAATCCTGTTGTACCTGTGAATAGGCTGCAGGGGGACGGTGAAGACCAGCAACAGCTTTCAGGGCTGCCACCTTCCGTGTGGGACAAGGAGCCGGACGTGTGCCTTTTCGGAAATAGGCTCTGCCGAGGACGAGAGCCATGAGATGTTCCTCCTCTGGGCAAGCCCGGGTCCCAGATCCTGTTGTGCCTGTGAATAGGCTGCAGGGGGATGGTGAAAACCAGCAACATCCTTCAGGGGTTCCAACTTCCGTGTGGGACAAGGAGCCGGACGTGTGCCTTTTCGGAAACAGGCCCTGTCGAGGACGAGAGCCATGAGATGTTCCTCCTCTGGGCAAGCCCGGGTCCTGAATCCTGTTGTACCTGTGAATAGGCTGCAGGGGGACGGTGAAGACCAGCAACAGCTTTCAGGGCTGCCACCTTCCGTGTGGGACAATGAGCCGGACGTGTGCCTTTTCGGAAAGAGGCCCTGCCGAGGACGAGAGCCATGAGATGTTCCTCCTCTGGGCAAGCCCGGGTCCCAGATCCTGTTGTGCCTGTGAATAGGCTGCAGGGGGACGGTGAAGACCAGCAACAGCTTTCAGGGCTGCCACCTTCCTTGTGGGACAAGGAGCCGGACGTGTGCCTTTTCGGAATCGGGCTCTGCCGAGGAAGAGAGCCATGAGATGTTCCTCCTCTGGGCATGCCCAGGTCCTGAATCCTGTTGTGCCTGTGAATAGGCTGCAGGGGGACAGTGAAGACCAGCAACAGCTTTCAGGGCTGCCACCTTCCGTGTGGGACAAGGAGCCGGACGTGTGCCTTTTCGAAAAGAGGCCCTGCCGAGGACGAGAGCCATGAGATGTTCCTCCTCTGGGCAAGCCCGGGTCCCAGATCCTGTTGTGCCTGTGAATAGGCTGCAGGGGGACGGTGAAGACCAGCAACAGCTTTCAGGGCTGCCACCTTCCGTGTGGGACAAGGAGCCGGACGTGTGCCTTCTCGGAAACAGGCTCTGCCGAGGACGAGAGCCATGAGATGTTCCTCCTCTGGGCAAGCCCGGGTCCTGAATCCTGTTGTACCTGTGAATAGGCTGCAGGGGGACGGTGAAGACCAGCTACAGCTTTCAGGGCTGCCACCTTCCGTGTGGGACAAGGAGCCGGACGTGTGCCTTCTCGGAAACAGGCTCTGCCGAGGACGAGAGCCATGAGATGTTCCTCCTCTGGGCAAGCCCGGGTCCTGAATCCTGTTGTACCTGTGAATAGGCTGCAGGGGGACGGTGAAGACCAGCAACAGCTTTCAGGGCTGCCACCTTCCGTGTGGGACAAGGAGCCGGACGTGTGCCTTTTCGGAAATAGGCTCTGCCGAGGACGAGAGCCATGAGATGTTCCTCCTCTGGGCAAGCCCGGGTTCCAGATCCTGTTGTGCCTGTGAATAGGCTGCAGGGGGACGGTGAAGACCAGCAACAGCTTTCAGGGCTGCCACCTTCCTTGTGGGACAAGGAGCCGGACGTGTGCCTTTTCGGAATCGGGCTCTGCTGAGGACGAGAGCCATGAGATGTTCCTCCTCTGGGCATGCCCGGGTCCTGAATCCTGTTGTGCCTGTGAATAGGCTGCAGGGGGACGGTGAAGACCAGCAACAGCTTTCAGGGCTGCCACCTTCCGTGTGGGACAAGGAGCCGGACGTGTGCCTTTTCGGAAATAGGCTCTGCCGAGGACGAGAGCCATGAGATGTTCCTCCTCTGGGCAAGCCCGGGTCCCAGATCCTGTTGTGCCTGTGATTGGGCTGCAGGGGGACGGTGAAGACCAGCAACAGCTTTCAGGGCTGCCACCTTCCGTGTGGGACAAGGAGCCGGACGTGTGCCTTTTCGGAAACAGGCCCTGCCGAGGACGAGAGCCATGAGATGTTCCTCCTCTGGGCAAGCCCGCGTCGTGAATCCTGTTGTGCCTGTGAATAGGCTGCAGGGGGACAGTGAAGACCAGCAACAGCTTTCAGGGCTGCCACCTTCCGTGTGGGACAAGGAGCCGGACGTGTGCCTTTTCGGAAATAGGCTCTGCCGAGGACGAGAGCTATGAGATGTTCCTCCTCTGGGCAAGCCCAGGTCCCAGATCCTGTTGTACCTGTGAATAGGCTGCAGGGGGACGGTGAAGACCAGCAACAGCTTTCAGGGCTGCCACCTTCCGTGTGGGACAAGGAGCCGGACGTGTGCCTTTTCGACAAGAGGCCCTGCCGAGGACGAGAGCCATGAGATGTTCCTCCTCTGGGCAAGCCCGCGTCGTGAATCCTGTTGTGCCTGTGAATAGGCTGCAGGGGGACGGTGAAGACCAGCAACAGCTTCCAGGGCTGCCACCTTCCGTGTGGGACAAGGAGCCGGACGTGTGCCTTCTCGGAAACAGGCCCTGCCGAGGACGAGGGCCATGAGATGTTCCTCCTCTGGGCAAGCCCTGGTCCCAGATCCTGTTGTGCCTGTGAATAGGCTGCAGGGGGATGGTGAAAACCAGCAACATCCTTCAGGGGTTCCAACTTCCGTGTGGGACAAGGAGCCGGACGTGTGCCTTTTCGGAAACAGGCCCTGTCGAGGACGAGAGCCATGAGATGTTCCTCCTCTGGGCAAGCCCGGGTCCTGAATCCTGTTGTACCTGTGAATAGGCTGCAGGGGGACGGTGAAGACCAGCAACGGCTTTCAGGGCTGCCACCTTCCGTGTGGGACAATGAGCCGGACGTGTGCCTTTTCGGAAAGAGGCCCTGCCGAGGACGAGAGCCATGAGATGTTCCTCCTCTGGGCAAGCCCGGGTCCCAGATCCTGTTGTGCCTGTGAATAGGCTGCAGGGGGACGGTGAAGACCAGCAACAGCTTTCAGGGCTGCCACCTTCCTTGTGGGACAAGGAGCCGGACGTGTGCCTTTTCGGAATCGGGCTCTGCCGAGGAAGAGAGCCATGAGATGTTCCTCCTCTGGGCATGCCCAGGTCCTGAATCCTGTTGTGCCTGTGAATAGGCTGCAGGGGGACAGTGAAGACCAGCAACAGCTTTCAGGGCTGCCACCTTCCGTGTGGGACAAGGAGCCGGACGTGTGCCTTTTCGAAAAGAGGCCCTGCCGAGGACGAGAGCCATGAGATGTTCCTCCTCTGGGCAAGCCCGGGTCCCAGATCCTGTTGTGCCTGTGAATAGGCTGCAGGGGGATGGTGAAGACCAGCAACAGCTTTCAGGGCTGCCACCTTCCGTGTGGGACAAGGAGCCGGACGTGTGCCTTCTCGGAAACAGGCTCTGCCGAGGACGAGAGCCATGAGATGTTCCTCCTCTGGGCAAGCCCGGGTCCTGAATCCTGTTGTACCTGTGAATAGGCTGCAGGGGGACGGTGAAGACCAGCTACAGCTTTCAGGGCTGCCACCTTCCGTGTGGGACAAGGAGCCGGACGTGTGCCTTCTCGGAAACAGGCTCTGCCGAGGACGAGAGCCATGAGATGTTCCTCCTCTGGGCAAGCCCGGGTCCTGAATCCTGTTGTACCTGTGAATAGGCTGCAGGGGGACGGTGAAGACCAGCAACAGCTTTCAGGGCTGCCACCTTCCGTGTGGGACAAGGAGCCGGACGTGTGCCTTTTCGGAAATAGGCTCTGCCGAGGACGAGAGCCATGAGAAGTTCCTCCTCTGGGAAAGCCCGGGTCCCAGATCCTGTTGTGCCTGTGAATAGGCTGCAGGGGGACGGTGAAAACCAGCAACATCCTTCAGGGGTTCCAACTTCCGTGTGGGACAAGGAGCCGGACGTGTGCCTTTTCGGAAACAGGCCCTGTCGAGGACGAGAGCCATGAGATGTTCCTCCTCTGGGCAAGCCCGGGTCCTGAATCCTGTTGTACCTGTGAATAGGCTGCAGGGGGACGGTGAAGACCAGCAACAGCTTTCAGGGCTGCCACCTTCCGTGTGGGACAAGGAGCCGGACGTGTGCCTTTTCGGAAATAGGCTCTGCCGAGGACGAGAGCCATGAGATGTTCCTCCTCTGGGCAAGCCCGGGTTCCAGATCCTGTTGTGCCTGTGAATAGGCTGCAGGGGGACGGTGAAGACCAGCAACAGCTTTCAGGGCTGCCACCTTCCTTGTGGGACAAGGAGCCGGACGTGTGCCTTTTCGGAATCGGGCTCTGCTGAGGACGAGAGCCATGAGATGTTCCTCCTCTGGGCATGCCCGGGTCCTGAATCCTGTTGTGCCTGTGAATAGGCTGCAGGGGGACGGTGAAGACCAGCAACAGCTTTCAGGGCTGCCACCTTCCGTGTGGGACAAGGAGCCGGACGTGTGCCTTTTCGACAAGAGGCCCTGCCGAGGACGAGAGCCATGAGATGTTCCTCCTCTGGGCAAGCCCGCGTCGTGAATCCTGTTGTGCCTGTGAATAGGCTGCAGGGGGACGGTGAAGACCAGCAACAGCTTCCAGGGCTGCCACCTTCCGTGTGGGACAAGGAGCCGGACGTGTGCCTTCTCGGAAACAGGCTCTGCCGAGGACGAGAGCCATGAGATGTTCCTCCTCTGGGCAAGCCCGGGTCCTGAATCCTGTTGTACCTGTGAATAGGCTGCAGGGGGACGGTGAAGACCAGCAACAGCTTTCAGGGCTGCCACCTTCCGTGTGGGACAAGGAGCCGGACGTGTGCCTTTTCGGAAATAGGCTCTGCCGAGGACGAGAGCCATGAGATGTTCCTCCTCTGGGCAAGCCCGGGTCCCAGATCCTGTTGTGCCTGTGAATAGGCTGCAGGGGGATGGTGAAAACCAGCAACATCCTTCAGGGGTTCCAACTTCCGTGTGGGACAAGGAGCCGGACGTGTGCCTTTTCGGAAACAGGCCCTGTCGAGGACGAGAGCCATGAGATGTTCCTCCTCTGGGCAAGCCCGGGTCCTGAATCCTGTTGTACCTGTGAATAGGCTGCAGGGGGACGGTGAAGACCAGCAACAGCTTTCAGGGCTGCCACCTTCCGTGTGGGACAATGAGCCGGACGTGTGCCTTTTCGGAAAGAGGCCCTGCCGAGGACGAGAGCCATGAGATGTTCCTCCTCTGGGCAAGCCCGGGTCCCAGATCCTGTTGTGCCTGTGAATAGGCTGCAGGGGGACGGTGAAGACCAGCAACAGCTTTCAGGGCTGCCACCTTCCTTGTGGGACAAGGAGCCGGACGTGTGCCTTTTCGGAATCGGGCTCTGCCGAGGAAGAGAGCCATGAGATGTTCCTCCTCTGGGCATGCCCAGGTCCTGAATCCTGTTGTGCCTGTGAATAGGCTGCAGGGGGACAGTGAAGACCAGCAACAGCTTTCAGGGCTGCCACCTTCCGTGTGGGACAAGGAGCCGGACGTGTGCCTTTTCGAAAAGAGGCCCTGCCGAGGACGAGAGCCATGAGATGTTCCTCCTCTGGGCAAGCCCGGGTCCCAGATCCTGTTGTGCCTGTGAATAGGCTGCAGGGGGACGGTGAAGACCAGCAACAGCTTTCAGGGCTGCCACCTTCCGTGTGGGACAAGGAGCCGGACGTGTGCCTTCTCGGAAACAGGCTCTGCCGAGGACGAGAGCCATGAGATGTTCCTCCTCTGGGCAAGCCCGGGTCCTGAATCCTGTTGTACCTGTGAATAGGCTGCAGGGGGACGGTGAAGACCAGCTACAGCTTTCAGGGCTGCCACCTTCCGTGTGGGACAAGGAGCCGGACGTGTGCCTTCTCGGAAACAGGCTCTGCCGAGGACGAGAGCCATGAGATGTTCCTCCTCTGGGCAAGCCCGGGTCCTGAATCCTGTTGTACCTGTGAATAGGCTGCAGGGGGACGGTGAAGACCAGCAACAGCTTTCAGGGCTGCCACCTTCCGTGTGGGACAAGGAGCCGGACGTGTGCCTTTTCGGAAATAGGCTCTGCCGAGGACGAGAGCCATGAGATGTTCCTCCTCTGGGCAAGCCCGGGTTCCAGATCCTGTTGTGCCTGTGAATAGGCTGCAGGGGGACGGTGAAGACCAGCAACAGCTTTCAGGGCTGCCACCTTCCTTGTGGGACAAGGAGCCGGACGTGTGCCTTTTCGGAATCGGGCTCTGCTGAGGACGAGAGCCATGAGATGTTCCTCCTCTGGGCATGCCCGGGTCCTGAATCCTGTTGTGCCTGTGAATAGGCTGCAGGGGGACGGTGAAGACCAGCAACAGCTTTCAGGGCTGCCACCTTCCGTGTGGGACAAGGAGCCGGACGTGTGCCTTTTCGGAAATAGGCTCTGCCGAGGACGAGAGCCATGAGATGTTCCTCCTCTGGGCAAGCCCGGGTCCCAGATCCTGTTGTGCCTGTGAATAGGCTGCAGGGGGATGGTGAAAACCAGCAACATCCTTCAGGGGTTCCAACTTCCGTGTGGGACAAGGAGCCGGACGTGTGCCTTTTCGGAAACAGGCCCTGTCGAGGACGAGAGCCATGAGATGTTCCTCCTCTGGGCAAGCCCGGGTCCTGAATCCTGTTGTACCTGTGAATAGGCTGCAGGGGGACGGTGAAGACCAGCAACAGCTTTCAGGGCTGCCACCTTCCGTGTGGGACAATGAGCCGGACGTGTGCCTTTTCGGAAAGAGGCCCTGCCGAGGACGAGAGCCATGAGATGTTCCTCCTCTGGGCAAGCCCGGGTCCTGAATCCTGTTGTACCTCTGAATAGGCTGCAGGGGGACGGTGAAGACCAGCAACAGCTTTCAGGGCTGCCACCTTCCGTGTGGGACAATGAGCCGGACGTGTGCCTTTTCGGAAAGAGGCCCTGCCGAGGACGAGAGCCATGAGATGTTCCTCCTCTGGGCAAGCCCGGGTCCCAGATCCTGTTGTGCCTGTGAATAGGCTGCAGGGGGACGGTGAAGACCAGCAACAGCTTTCAGGGCTGCCACCTTCCTTGTGGGACAAGGAGCCGGACGTGTGCCTTTTCGGAATCGGGCTCTGCCGAGGAAGAGAGCCATGAGATGTTCCTCCTCTGGGCATGCCCGGGTCCTGAATCCTGTTGTGCCTGTGAATAGGCTGCAGGGGGACAGTGAAGACCAGCAACAGCTTTCAGGGCTGCCACCTTCCGTGTGGGACAAGGAGCCGGACGTGTGCCTTTTCGAAAAGAGGCCCTGCCGAGGACGAGAGCCATGAGATGTTCCTCCTCTGGGCAAGCCCGGGTCCCAGATCCTGTTGTGCCTGTGAATAGGCTGCAGGGGGATGGTGAAGACCAGCAACAGCTTTCAGGGCTGCCACCTTCCGTGTGGGACAAGGAGCCGGACGTGTGCCTTCTCGGAAACAGGCTCTGCCGAGGACGAGAGCCATGAGATGTTCCTCCTCTGGGCAAGCCCGGGTCCTGAATCCTGTTGTGCCTGTGAATAGGCTGCAGGGGGACAGTGAAGACCAGCAACATCTTTCAGGGCTGCCACCTTCCGTGTGGGACAAGGAGCCGGACGAGTGCCCTTTCGGGAAGAGGATCTGCCGAGGACAAGAGTCATGAGATGTTCCTCCTCTGGGCAAGCCCGGGTCCTGAATCCTGTTGTACCTGTGAATAGGCTGCAGGGGGACGGTGAAGACCAGCAACAGCTTTCAGGGCTGCCACCTTCCGTGTGGGACAAGGAGCCGGACGTGTGCCTTTTCGGAAACAGGCCCTGCCGAGGACGAGAGCCATGAGATGTTCCTCCTCTGGCAAGCCCGGGTCCCAGATCCTGTTGTACCTGTGAATAGGCTGCAGGGGGACGGTGAAGACCAGCAACAGCTTTCAGGGCTGCCACCTTCCGTGTGGGACAAGGAGCCGGACGTGTGCCTTTTCGGAAACAGGCCCTGCCGAGGACGAGAGCCATGAGATGTTCCTCCTCTGGGCAAGCCCGCGTCGTGAATCCTGTTGTACCTGTGAATAGGCTGCAGGGGGACAGTGAAGACCAGCAACAGCTTTCAGGGCTGCCACCTTCCGTGTGGGACAAGGAGCCGGACGTGTGCCTTTTCGGAAATAGGCTCTGCCGAGGACGAGAGCTATGAGATGTTCCTCCTCTGGGCAAGCCCAGGTCCCAGATCCTGTTGTACCTGTGAATAGGCTGCAGGGGGACGGTGAAGACCAGCAACAGCTTTCAGGGCTGCCACCTTCCTTGTGGGACAAGGAGCCGGACGTGTGCCTTTTCGGAATCGGGCTCTGCTGAGGACGAGAGCCATGAGATGTTCCTCCTCTGGGCATGCCCGGGTCCTGAATCCTGTTGTGCCTGTGAATAGGCTGCAGGGGGACGGTGAAGACCAGCAACAGCTTTCAGGGCTGCCACCTTCCGTGTGGGAAAAGGAGCCGGACGTGTGCCTTTTCGGAAACAGGCCCTGCCGAGGACGAGAGCCATGAGATGTTCCTCCTCTGGGCAAGCCCGCGTCGTGAATCCTGTTGTGCCTGTGAATAGGCTGCAGGGGGACAGTGAAGACCAGCAACAGCTTTCAGGGCTGCCACCTTCCGTGTGGGACAAGGAGCCGGACGTGTGCCTTTTCGGAAATAGGCTCTGCCGAGGACGAGAGCTATGAGATGTTCCTCCTCTGGGCAAGCCCAGGTCCCAGATCCTGTTGTACCTGTGAATAGGCTGCAGGGGGACGGTGAAGACCAGCAACAGCTTTCAGGGCTGCCACCTTCCGTGTGGGACAAGGAGCCGGACGTGTGCCTTTTCGACAAGAGGCCCTGCCGAGGACGAGAGCCATGAGATGTTCCTCCTCTGGGCAAGCCCGCGTCGTGAATCCTGTTGTGCCTGTGAATAGGCTGCAGGGGGACGGTGAAGACCAGCAACAGCTTTCAGGGCTGCCACCTTCCGTGTGGGACAAGGAGCCGGACGTGTGCCTTCTCGGAAACAGGCTCTGCCGAGGACGAGAGCCATGAGATGTTCCTCCTCTGGGCAAGCCCGGGTCCTGAATCCTGTTGTACCTGTGAATAGGCTGCAGGGGGACGGTGAAGACCAGCTACAGCTTTCAGGGCTGCCACCTTCCGTGTGGGACAAGGAGCCGGACGTGTGCCTTCTCGGAAACAGGCTCTGCCGAGGACGAGAGCCATGAGATGTTCCTCCTCTGGGCAAGCCCGGGTCCTGAATCCCGTTGTACCTGTGAATAGGCTGCAGGGGGACGGTGAAGACCAGCAACAGCTTTCAGGGCTGCCACCTTCCGTGTGGGACAAGGAGCCGGACGTGTGCCTTTTCGGAAATAGGCTCTGCCGAGGACGAGAGCCATGAGATGTTCCTCCTCTGGGCAAGCCCGGGTCCCAGATCCTGTTGTGCCTGTGAATAGGCTGCAGGGGGACGGTGAAAACCAGCAACATCCTTCAGGGGTTCCAACTTCCGTGTGGGACAAGGAGCCGGACGTGTGCCTTTTCGGAAACAGGCCCTGTCGAGGACGAGAGCCATGAGATGTTCCTCCTCTGGGCAAGCCCGGGTCCTGAATCCTGTTGTACCTGTGAATAGGCTGCAGGGGGACGGTGAAGACCAGCAACAGCTTTCAGGGCTGCCACCTTCCGTGTGGGACAAGGAGCCGGACGTGTGCCTTTTCGGAAATAGGCTCTGCCGAGGACGAGAGCCATGAGATGTTCCTCCTCTGGGCAAGCCCGGGTCCCAGATCCTGTTGTGCCTGTGAATAGGCTGCAGGGGGACGGTGAAGACCAGCAACAGCTTTCAGGGCTGCCACCTTCCGTGTGGGACAAGGAGCCGGACGTGTGCCTTTTCGGAATCGGGCTCTGCTGAGGACGAGAGCCATGAGATGTTCCTCCTCTGGGCATGCCCGGGTCCTGAATCCTGTTGTGCCTGTGAATAGGCTGCAGGGGGACGGTGAAGACCAGCAACAGCTTTCAGGGCTGCCACCTTCCGTGTGGGACAAGGAGCCGGACGTGTGCCTTTTCGACAAGAGGCCCTGCCGAGGACGAGAGCCATGAGATGTTCCTCCTCTGGGCAAGCCCGCGTCGTGAATCCTGTTGTGCCTGTGAATAGGCTGCAGGGGGACGGTGAAGACCAGCAACAGCTTCCAGGGCTGCCACCTTCCGTGTGGGACAAGGAGCCGGACGTGTGCCTTCTCGGAAACAGGCTCTGCCGAGGACGAGAGCCATGAGATGTTCCTCCTCTGGGCATGCCCGGGTCCAGAATCCTGTTGTACCTGTGAATAGGCTGCAGGGGGACGGTGAAGACCAGCAACAGCTTTCAGGGCTGCCACCTTCCGTGTGGGACAAGGAGCCGGACGTGTGCCTTTTCGGAAATAGGCTCTGCCGAGGACGAGAGCCATGAGATGTTCCTCCTCTGGGCAAGCCCGGGTCCCAGATCCTGTTGTGCCTGTGAATAGGCTGCAGGGGGATGGTGAAAACCAGCAACATCCTTCAGGGGTTCCAATTTCCGTGTGGGACAAGGAGCCGGACGTGTGCCTTTTCGGAAACAGGCCCTGTCGAGGACGAGAGCCATGAGATGTTCCTCCTCTGGGCAAGCCCGGGTCCTGAATCCTGTTGTACCTGTGAATAGGCTGCAGGGGGACGGTGAAGACCAGCAACAGCTTTCAGGGCTGCCACCTTCCGTGTGGGACAATGAGCCGGACGTGTGCCTTTTCGGAAAGAGGCCCTGCCGAGGACGAGAGCCATGAGATGTTCCTCCTCTGGGCAAGCCCGGGTCCCAGATCCTGTTGTGCCTGTGAATAGGCTGCAGGGGGACGGTGAAGACCAGCAACAGCTTTCAGGGCTGCCACCTTCCTTGTGGGACAAGGAGCCGGACGTGTGCCTTTTCGGAATCGGGCTCTGCCGAGGAAGAGAGCCATGAGATGTTCCTCCTCTGGGCATGCCCGGGTCCTGAATCCTGTTGTGCCTGTGAATAGGCTGCAGGGGGACAGTGAAGACCAGCAACAGCTTTCAGGGCTGCCACCTTCCGTGTGGGACAAGGAGCCGGACGTGTGCCTTTTCGAAAAGAGGCCCTGCCGAGGACGAGAGCCATGAGATGTTCCTCCTCTGGGCAAGCCCGGGTCCCAGATCCTGTTGTGCCTGTGAATAGGCTGCAGGGGGATGGTGAAGACCAGCAACAGCTTTCAGGGCTGCCACCTTCCGTGTGGGACAAGGAGCCGGACGTGTGCCTTCTCGGAAACAGGCTCTGCCGAGGACGAGAGCCATGAGATGTTCCTCCTCTGGGCAAGCCCGGGTCCTGAATCCTGTTGTACCTGTGAATAGGCTGCAGGGGGACGGTGAAGACCAGCAACAGCTTTCAGGGCTGCCACCTTCCGTGTGGGACAAGGAGCCGGACGTGTGCCTTTCCGGAATCAGGCTCTGCCGAGGACGAGAGCCATGAGATGTTCCTCCTCTGGGCAAGCCCGGGTCCCAGATCCTGTTGTGCCTGTGAATAGGCTGCAGGGGGACGGTGAAGACCAGCAACAGCTTTCAGGGCTGCCACCTTCCGTGTGGGACAAGGAGCCGGACGAGTGCCCTTTCGGGAAGAGGATCTGCCGAGGACAAGAGCCATGAGATGTTCCTCCTCTGGGCAAGCCCGGGTCCTGAATCCTGTTGTACCTGTGAATAGGCTGCAGGGGGACGGTGAAGACCAGCAACAGCTTTCAGGGCTGCCACCTTCCGTGTGGGACAAGGAGCCGGACGTGTGCCTTTTCAGAAATAGGCTCTGCCGAGGACGAGAGCCATGAGATGTTCCTCCTCTGGGCAAGCCCGGGTCCCAGATCCTGTTTTACCTGTGAATAGGCTGCAGGGGGACTTTGAAGACCAGCAACAGCTTTCAGGGCTGCCACCTTCCTTGTGGGACAAGGAGGCGGACGTGTTCCTTTTCGGAATCGGGCTCTGCCGAGGACGAGAGCCATGAGATGTTCCTCCTCTGGGCATGCCCGGGTCCTGAATCCTGTTGTGCCTGTGAATAGGCTGCAGGGGGACGGTGAAGACCAGCAACAGCTTTCAGGGCTGCCACCTTCCGTGTGGGACAAGGAGGCGGACGTGTGCCTTTTCGGAAACAGGCCCTGCCGAGGACGAGAGCCATGAGATGTTCCTCCTCTGGGCAAGCCCGGGTCCTGAATCCTGTTGTACCTGTGAATAGGCTGCAGGGGGACGGTGAAGACCAGCAACAGCTTTCAGGGCTGCCACCTTCCGTGTGGGACAAGGAGCCGGACGTGTGCCTTTTCGGAAATAGGCTCTGACGAGGACGAGAGCCATGAGATGTTCCTCCTCTGGGCAAGCCCGGGTCCCAGATCCTGTTGTGCCTGTGAATAGGCTGCAGGGGGATGGTGAAAACCAGCAACATCCTTCAGGGGTTCCAACTTCCGTGTGGGACAAGGAGCCGGACGTGTGCCTTTTCGGAAACAGGCCCTGTCGAGGACGAGAGCCATGAGATGTTCCTCCTCTGGGCAAGCCCGGGTCCTGAATCCTGTTGTACCTGTGAATAGGCTGCAGGGGGACGGTGAAGACCAGCAACAGCTTTCAGGTCTGCCACCTTCCGTGTGGGACAATGAGCCGGACGTGTGCCTTTTCGGAAAGAGGCCCTGCCGAGGACGAGAGCCATGAGATGTTCCTCCTCTGGGCAAGCCCGGGTCCCAGATCCTGTTGTGCGTGTGAATAGGCTGTAGGGGGACGGTGAAGACCAGCAACAGCTTTCAGGGCTGCCACCTTCCTTGTGGGACAAGGAGCCGGACGTGTGCCTTTTCGGAAACAGGCTCTGCCGAGGACGAGAGCCATGAGATGTTCCTCCTCTGGGCAAGCCCGGGTCCCAGATCCTGTTGTGCCTGTGAATAGGCTGCAGGGGGACGGTGAAGACCAGCAACAGCTTTCAGGGCTGCCACCTTCCGTGTGGGACAAGGAGCCGGACGTGTGCCTTTTCGGAAACAGGCCCTGCCGAGGACGAGAGCCATGAGATGTTCCTCCTCTGGGCAAGCCCGCGTCGTGAATCCTGTTGTACCTGTGAATAGGCTGCAGGGGGACAGTGAAGACCAGCAACAGCTTTCAGGGCTGCCACCTTCCGTGTGGGACAAGGAGCCGGACGTGTGCCTTTTCGGAAATAGGCTCTGCCGAGGACGAGAGCTATGAGATGTTCCTCCTCTGGGCAAGCCCAGGTCCCAGATCCTGTTGTACCTGTGAATAGGCTGCAGGGGGACGATGAAGACCAGCAACAGCTTTCAGGGCTGCCACCTTCCTTGTGGGACAAGGAGCCGGACGTGTGCCTTTTCGGAATCGGGCTCTGCTGAGGACGAGAGCCATGAGATGTTCCTCCTCTGGGCATGCCCGGGTCCTGAATCCTGTTGTGCGTGTGAATAGGCTGTAGGGGGACGGTGAAGACCAGCAACAGCTTTCAGGGCTGCCACCTTCCTTGTGGGACAAGGAGCCGGACGTGTGCCTTTTCGGAATCGGGCTCTGCCGAGGAAGAGAGCCATGAGATGTTCCTCCTCTGGGCATGCCCGGGTCCTGAATCCTGTTGTGCCTGTGAATAGGCTGCAGGGGGACAGTGAAGACCAGCAACAGCTTTCAGGGCTGCCACCTTCCGTGTGGGACAAGGAGCCGGACGTGTGCCTTTTCGAAAAGAGGCCCTGCCGAGGACGAGAGCCATGAGATGTTCCTCCTCTGGGCAAGCCCGGGTCCCAGATCCTGTTGTGCCTGTGAATAGGCTGCAGGGGGACGGTGAAGACCAGCAACAGCTTTCAGGGCTGCCACCTTCCGTGTGGGACAATGAGCCGGACGTGTGCCTTCTCGGAAACAGGCTCTGCCGAGGACGAGAGCCATGAGATGTTCCTCCTCTGGGCAAGCCCGGGTCCTGAATCCTGTTGTACCTGTGAATAGGCTGCAGGGGGACGGTGAAGACCAGCAACAGCTTTCAGGGCTGCTACCTTCCGTGTGGGACAAGGAGCCGGACGTGTGCCTTTTCGGAATCAGGCTCTGCCGAGGACGAGTGCCATGAGATGTTCCTCCTCTGGGCAAGCCCGGGTCCCAGATCCTGTTGTGCCTGTGAATAGGCTGCAGGGGGACGGTGAAAACCAGCAACATCCTTCAGGGGTTCCAACTTCCGTGTGGGACAAGGAGCCGGACGTGTGCCTTTTCGGAAACAGGCCCTGTCGAGGACGAGAGCCATGAGATGTTCCTCCTCTGGGCAAGCCCGGGTCCCAGATCCTGTTGTGCCTGTGAATAGGCTGCAGGGGGATGGTGAAGACCAGCAACAGCTTTCAGGGCTGCCACCTTCCGTGTGGGACAAGGAGCCGGACGTGTGCCTTCTCGGAAACAGGCTCTGCCGAGGACGAGAGCCATGAGATGTTCCTCCTCTGGGCAAGCCCGCGTCGTGAATCCTGTTGTGCCTGTGAACAGGCTGCAGGGGGACAGTGAAGACCAGCAACAGCTTTCAGGGCTGCCACCTTCCGTGTGGGACAAGGAGCCGGACGTGTGCCTTTTCAGAAATAGGCTCTGCTGAGGACGAGAGCCATGAGATGTTCCTCCTCTGGGCAAGCCCGGGTCCCAGATCCTGTTGTACCTGTGAATAGGCTGCAGGGGGACTTTGAAGACCAGCAACAGCTTTCAGGGCTGCCACCTTCCTTGTGGGACAAGGAGCCGGACCTGTGCCTTTTCGGAAATAGGCTCTGCCGAGGACGAGAGCCATGAGATGTTCCTCCTCTGGGCATGCCCGGGTCCTGAATCCTGTTGTGCCTGTGAATAGGCTGCAGGGGGACGGTGAAGACCAGCAACAGCTTTCAGGGCTGCCACCTTCCGTGTGGGACAAGGAGGCGGACGTGTGCCTTTTCGAAAAGAGGCCCTGCCGAGGACGAGAGCCATGAGATGTTCCTCCTCTGGGCAAGCCCGGGTCCCAGATCCTGTTGTGCCTGTGAATAGGCTGCAGGGGGACGGTGAAGACCAGCAACATCTTTCAGGGCTGCCACCTTCCGTGTGGGACAAGGAGCCGGACGTGTGCCTTTTCGGAAACAGGCCCTGCCGAGGACGAGAGCCATGAGATGTTCCTCCTCTGGGCAAGCCCGCGTCGTGAATCCTGTTGTGCCTGTGAATAGGCTGCAGGGGGACAGTGAAGACCAGCAACAGCTTTCAGGGCTGCCACCTTCCGTGTGGGACAAGGAGCCGGACGTGTGCCTTTTCGGAAAGAGACTCTGCCGAGGACGAGAGCCATGAGATGTTCCTCCTCTGGGCATGCCTGGGTCCTGAATCCTGTTGTGCCTGTGAATAGGCTGCAGGGGGACGGTGAAAACCAGCAACATCCTTCAGGGGTTCCAACTTCCGTGTGGGACAAGGAGCCGGACGTGTGCCTTTTCGGAAACAGGCTCTGCCGAGGACGAGAGCCATGAGATGTTCCTCCTCTGGGCAAGCCCGCGTCGTGAATCCTGTTGTGCCTGTGAATAGGCTGCAGGGGGACAGTGAAGACCAGCAACAGCTTTCAGGGCTGCCACCTTCCGTGTGGGACAAGGAGCCGGACGTGTGCCTTTTCGGAAATAGGCTCTGCCGAGGACGAGAGCCATGAGATGTTCCTCCTCTGGGCAAGCCCAGGTCCCAGATCCTGTTGTACCTGTGAATAGGCTGCAGGGGGACGGTGAAGACCAGCAACAGCTTTCAGGGCTGCCACCTTCCGTGTGGGACAAGGAGCCGGACGTGTGCCTTTTCGGAAAGAGGCCCTGCCGAGGACGAGAGCCATGAGATGTTCCTCCTCTGGGCAAGCCCGGGTCCCAGATCCTGTTGTGCCTGTGAATAGGCTGCAGGGGGACGGTGAAGACCAGCAACAGCTTTCAGGGCTGCCACCTTCCTTGTGGGACAAGGAGCCGGACGTGTGCCTTTTCGGAATCGGGCTCTGCCGAGGAAGAGAGCCATGAGATGTTCCTCCTCTGGGCATGCCCAGGTCCTGAATCCTGTTGTGCCTGTGAATAGGCTGCAGGGGGACAGTGAAGACCAGCAACAGCTTTCAGGGCTGCCACCTTCCGTGTGGGACAAGGAGCCGGACGTGTGCCTTTTCGAAAAGAGGCCCTGCCGAGGACGAGAGCCATGAGATGTTCCTCCTCTGGGCAAGCCCGGGTCCCAGATCCTGTTGTGCCTGTGAATAGGCTGCAGGGGGATGGTGAAGACCAGCAACAGCTTTCAGGGCTGCCACCTTCCGTGTGGGACAAGGAGCCGGACGTGTGCCTTCTCGGAAACAGGCTCTGCCGAGGACGAGAGCCATGAGATGTTCCTCCTCTGGGCAAGCCCGGGTCCTGAATCCTGTTGTACCTGTGAATAGGCTGCAGGGGGACGGTGAAGACCAGCAACAGCTTTCAGGGCTGCCACCTTCCGTGTGGGACAAGGAGCCGGACGTGTGCCTTCTCGGAAACAGGCTCTGCCGAGGACGAGAGCCATGAGATGTTCCTCCTCTGGGCAAGCCCGGGTCCTGAATCCTGTTGTACCTGTGAATAGGCTGCAGGGGGACGGTGAAGACCAGCAACAGCTTTCAGGGCTGCCACCTTCCGTGTGGGACAAGGAGCCGGACGTGTGCCTTTTCGGAAATAGGCTCTGCCGAGGACGAGAGCCATGAGAAGTTCCTCCTCTGGGAAAGCCCGGGTCCCAGATCCTGTTGTGCCTGTGAATAGGCTGCAGGGGGACGGTGAAGACCAGCAACATCCTTCAGGGGTTCCAACTTCCGTGTGGGACAAGGAGCCGGACGTGTGCCTTTTCGGAAACAGGCCCTGTCGAGGACGAGAGCCATGAGATGTTCCTCCTCTGGGCAAGCCCGGGTCCTGAATCCTGTTGTACCTGTGAATAGGCTGCAGGGGGACGGTGAAGACCAGCAACAGCTTTCAGGGCTGCCACCTTCCGTGTGGGACAAGGAGACGGACGTGTGCCTTTTCGGAAATAGGCTCTGCCGAGGACGAGAGCCATGAGATGTTCCTCCTCTGGGCAAGCCCGGGTCCCAGATCCTGTTGTGCCTGTGAATAGGCTGCAGGGGGACGGTGAAGACCAGCAACAGCTTTCAGGGCTGCCACCTTCCTTGTGGGACAAGGAGCCGGACGTGTGCCTTTTCGGAATCGGGCTCTGCTGAGGACGAGAGCCATGAGATGTTCCTCCTCTGGGCATGCCCGGGTCCTGAATCCTGTTGTGCCTGTGAATAGGCTGCAGGGGGACGGTGAAGACCAGCAACAGCTTTCAGGGCTGCCACCTTCCGTGTGGGACAAGGAGCCGGACGTGTGCCTTTTCGACAAGAGGCCCTGCCGAGGACGAGAGCCATGAGATGTTCCTCCTCTGGGCAAGCCCGCGTCGTGAATCCTGTTGTGCCTGTGAATAGGCTGCAGGGGGACGGTGAAGACCAGCAACAGCTTCCAGGGCTGCCACCTTCCGTGTGGGACAAGGAGCCGGACGTGTGCCTTCTCGGAAACAGGCTCTGCCGAGGACGAGAGCCATGAGATGTTCCTCCTCTGGGCAAGCCCGGGTCCTGAATCCTGTTGTACCTGTGAATAGGCTGCAGGGGGACGGTGAAGACCAGCAACAGCTTTCAGGGCTGCCACCTTCCGTGTGGGACAAGGAGCCGGACGTGTGCCTTTTCGGAAATAGGCTCTGCCGAGGACGAGAGCCATGAGATGTTCCTCCTCTGGGCAAGCCCGGGTCCCAGATCCTGTTGTGCCTGTGAATAGGCTGCAGGGGGATGGTGAAAACCAGCAACATCCTTCAGGGGTTCCAACTTCCGTGTGGGACAAGGAGCCGGACGTGTGCCTTTTCGGAAACAGGCCCTGTCGAGGACGAGAGCCATGAGATGTTCCTCCTCTGGGCAAGCCCGGGTCCTGAATCCTGTTGTACCTGTGAATAGGCTGCAGGGGGACGGTGAAGACCAGCAACAGCTTTCAGGGCTGCCACCTTCCGTGTGGGACAATGAGCCGGACGTGTGCCTTTTCGGAAAGAGGCCCTGCCGAGGACGAGAGCCATGAGATGTTCCTCCTCTGGGCAAGCCCGGGTCCCAGATCCTGTTGTGCCTGTGAATAGGCTGCAGGGGGACGGTGAAGACCAGCAACAGCTTTCAGGGCTGCCACCTTCCTTGTGGGACAAGGAGCCGGACGTGTGCCTTTTCGGAATCGGGCTCTGCCGAGGAAGAGAGCCATGAGATGTTCCTCCTCTGGGCATGCCCAGGTCCTGAATCCTGTTGTGCCTGTGAATAGGCTGCAGGGGGACAGTGAAGACCAGCAACAGCTTTCAGGGCTGCCACCTTCCGTGTGGGACAAGGAGCCGGACGTGTGCCTTTTCGAAAAGAGGCCCTGCCGAGGACGAGAGCCATGAGATGTTCCTCCTCTGGGCAAGCCCGGGTCCCAGATCCTGTTGTGCCTGTGAATAGGCTGCAGGGGGACGGTGAAGACCAGCAACAGCTTTCAGGGCTGCCACCTTCCGTGTGGGACAAGGAGCCGGACGTGTGCCTTCTCGGAAACAGGCTCTGCCGAGGACGAGAGCCATGAGATGTTCCTCCTCTGGGCAAGCCCGGTTCCTGAATCCTGTTGTACCTGTGAATAGGCTGCAGGGGGACGGTGAAGACCAGCTACAGCTTTCAGGGCTGCCACCTTCCGTGTGGGACAAGGAGCCGGACGTGTGCCTTCTCGGAAACAGGCTCTGCCGAGGACGAGAGCCATGAGATGTTCCTCCTCTGGGCAAGCCCGGGTCCTGAATCCTGTTGTACCTGTGAATAGGCTGCAGGGGGACGGTGAAGACCAGCAACAGCTTTCAGGGCTGCCACCTTCCGTGTGGGACAAGGAGCCGGACGTGTGCCTTTTCTGAAATAGGCTCTGCCGAGGACGAGAGCCATGAGATGTTCCTCCTCTGGGAAAGCCCGGGTCCCAGATCCTGTTGTGCCTGTGAATAGGCTGCAGGGGGACGGTGAAAACCAGCAACATCCTTCAGGGGTTCCAACTTCCGTGTGGGACAAGGAGCCGGACGTGTGCCTTTTCGGAAACAGGCCCTGCCGAGGACGAGAGCCATGAGATGTTCCTCCTCTGGGCAAGCCCGGGTCCTGAATCCTGTTGTACCTGTGAATAGGCTGCAGGGGGACGGTGAAGACCAGCAACAGCTTTCAGGGCTGCCACCTTCCGTGTGGGACAAGGAGCCGGACGTGTGCCTTTTCGGAAATAGGCTCTGCCGAGGACGAGAGCCATGAGATGTTCCTCCTCTGGGCAAGCCCGGGTTCCAGATCCTGTTGTGCCTGTGAATAGGCTGCAGGGGGACGGTGAAGACCAGCAACAGCTTTCAGGGCTGCCACCTTCCTTGTGGGACAAGGAGCCGGACGTGTGCCTTTTCGGAATCGGGCTCTGCTGAGGACGAGAGCCATGAGATGTTCCTCCTCTGGGCATGCCCGGGTCCTGAATCCTGTTGTGCCTGTGAATAGGCTGCAGGGGGACGGTGAAGACCAGCAACAGCTTTCAGGGCTGCCACCTTCCGTGTGGGACAAGGAGCCGGACGTGTGCCTTTTCGGAAATAGGCTCTGCCGAGGACGAGAGCCATGAGATGTTCCTCCTCTGGGCAAGCCCGGGTCCCAGATCCTGTTGTGCCTGTGAATAGGCTGCAGGGGGATGGTGAAAACCAGCAACATCCTTCAGGGGTTCCAACTTCCGTGTGGGACAAGGAGCCGGACGTGTGCCTTTTCGGAAACAGGCCCTGTCGAGGACGAGAGCCATGAGATGTTCCTCCTCTGGGCAAGCCCGGGTCCTGAATCCTGTTGTACCTGTGAATAGGCTGCAGGGGGACGGTGAAGACCAGCAACAGCTTTCAGGGCTGCCACCTTCCGTGTGGGACAATGAGCCGGACGTGTGCCTTTTCGGAAAGAGGCCCTGCCGAGGACGAGAGCCATGAGATGTTCCTCCTCTGGGCAAGCCCGGGTCCTGAATCCTGTTGTACCTCTGAATAGGCTGCAGGGGGACGGTGAAGACCAGCAACAGCTTTCAGGGCTGCCACCTTCCGTGTGGGACAATGAGCCGGACGTGTGCCTTTTCGGAAAGAGGCCCTGCCGAGGACGAGAGCCATGAGATGTTCCTCCTCTGGGCAAGCCCGGGTCCCAGATCCTGTTGTGCCTGTGAATAGGCTGCAGGGGGACGGTGAAGACCAGCAACAGCTTTCAGGGCTGCCACCTTCCTTGTGGGACAAGGAGCCGGACGTGTGCCTTTTCGGAATCGGGCTCTGCCGAGGAAGAGAGCCATGAGATGTTCCTCCTCTGGGCATGCCCGGGTCCTGAATCCTGTTGTGCCTGTGAATAGGCTGCAGGGGGACAGTGAAGACCAGCAACAGCTTTCAGGGCTGCCACCTTCCGTGTGGGACAAGGAGCCGGACGTGTGCCTTTTCGAAAAGAGGCCCTGCCGAGGACGAGAGCCATGAGATGTTCCTCCTCTGGGCAAGCCCGGGTCCCAGATCCTGTTGTGCCTGTGAATAGGCTGCAGGGGGATGGTGAAGACCAGCAACAGCTTTCAGGGCTGCCACCTTCCGTGTGGGACAAGGAGCCGGACGTGTGCCTTCTCGGAAACAGGCTCTGCCGAGGACGAGAGCCATGAGATGTTCCTCCTCTGGGCAAGCCCGGGTCCTGAATCCTGTTGTGCCTGTGAATAGGCTGCAGGGGGACAGTGAAGACCAGCAACATCTTTCAGGGCTGCCACCTTCCGTGTGGGACAAGGAGCCGGACGAGTGCCCTTTCGGGAAGAGGATCTGCCGAGGACAAGAGTCATGAGATGTTCCTCCTCTGGGCAAGCCCGGGTCCTGAATCCTGTTGTACCTGTGAATAGGCTGCAGGGGGACGGTGAAGACCAGCAACAGCTTTCAGGGCTGCCACCTTCCGTGTGGGACAAGGAGCCGGACGTGTGCCTTTTCGGAAACAGGCCCTGCCGAGGACGAGAGCCATGAGATGTTCCTCCTCTGGCAAGCCCGGGTCCCAGATCCTGTTGTACCTGTGAATAGGCTGCAGGGGGACGGTGAAGACCAGCAACAGCTTTCAGGGCTGCCACCTTCCGTGTGGGACAAGGAGCCGGACGTGTGCCTTTTCGGAAACAGGCCCTGCCGAGGACGAGAGCCATGAGATGTTCCTCCTCTGGGCAAGCCCGCGTCGTGAATCCTGTTGTACCTGTGAATAGGCTGCAGGGGGACAGTGAAGACCAGCAACAGCTTTCAGGGCTGCCACCTTCCGTGTGGGACAAGGAGCCGGACGTGTGCCTTTTCGGAAATAGGCTCTGCCGAGGACGAGAGCTATGAGATGTTCCTCCTCTGGGCAAGCCCAGGTCCCAGATCCTGTTGTACCTGTGAATAGGCTGCAGGGGGACGGTGAAGACCAGCAACAGCTTTCAGGGCTGCCACCTTCCTTGTGGGACAAGGAGCCGGACGTGTGCCTTTTCGGAATCGGGCTCTGCTGAGGACGAGAGCCATGAGATGTTCCTCCTCTGGGCATGCCCGGGTCCTGAATCCTGTTGTGCCTGTGAATAGGCTGCAGGGGGACGGTGAAGACCAGCAACAGCTTTCAGGGCTGCCACCTTCCGTGTGGGAAAAGGAGCCGGACGTGTGCCTTTTCGGAAACAGGCCCTGCCGAGGACGAGAGCCATGAGATGTTCCTCCTCTGGGCAAGCCCGCGTCGTGAATCCTGTTGTGCCTGTGAATAGGCTGCAGGGGGACAGTGAAGACCAGCAACAGCTTTCAGGGCTGCCACCTTCCGTGTGGGACAAGGAGCCGGACGTGTGCCTTTTCGGAAATAGGCTCTGCCGAGGACGAGAGCTATGAGATGTTCCTCCTCTGGGCAAGCCCAGGTCCCAGATCCTGTTGTACCTGTGAATAGGCTGCAGGGGGACGGTGAAGACCAGCAACAGCTTTCAGGGCTGCCACCTTCCGTGTGGGACAAGGAGCCGGACGTGTGCCTTTTCGACAAGAGGCCCTGCCGAGGACGAGAGCCATGAGATGTTCCTCCTCTGGGCAAGCCCGCGTCGTGAATCCTGTTGTGCCTGTGAATAGGCTGCAGGGGGACGGTGAAGACCAGCAACAGCTTTCAGGGCTGCCACCTTCCGTGTGGGACAAGGAGCCGGACTTGTGCCTTCTCGGAAACAGGCTCTGCCGAGGACGAGAGCCATGAGATGTTCCTCCTCTGGGCAAGCCCGGGTCCTGAATCCTGTTGTACCTGTGAATAGGCTGCAGGGGGACGGTGAAGACCAGCTACAGCTTTCAGGGCTGCCACCTTCCGTGTGGGACAAGGAGCCGGACGTGTGCCTTCTCGGAAACAGGCTCTGTCGAGGACGAGAGCCATGAGATGTTCCTCCTCTGGGCAAGCCCGGGTCCTGAATCCTGTTGTACCTGTGAATAGGCTGCAGGGGGACGGTGAAGACCAGCAACAGCTTTCAGGGCTGCCACCTTCCGTGTGGGACAAGGAGCCGGACGTGTGCCTTTTCGGAAATAGGCTCTGCCGAGGACGAGAGCCATGAGATGTTCCTCCTCTGGGCAAGCCCGGGTCCCAGATCCTGTTGTGCCTGTGAATAGGCTGCAGGGGGACGGTGAAAACCAGCAACATCCTTCAGGGGTTCCAACTTCCGTGTGGGACAAGGAGCCGGACGTGTGCCTTTTCGGAAACAGGCCCTGTCGAGGACGAGAGCCATGAGATGTTCCTCCTCTGGGCAAGCCCGGGTCCTGAATCCTGTTGTACCTGTGAATAGGCTGCAGGGGGACGGTGAAGACCAGCAACAGCTTTCAGGGCTGCCACCTTCCGTGTGGGACAAGGAGCCGGACGTGTGCCTTTTCGGAAATAGGCTCTGCCGAGGACGAGAGCCATGAGATGTTCCTCCTCTGGGCAAGCCCGGGTCCCAGATCCTGTTGTGCCTGTGAATAGGCTGCAGGGGGACGGTGAAGACCAGCAACAGCTTTCAGGGCTGCCACCTTCCGTGTGGGACAAGGAGCCGGACGTGTGCCTTTTCGGAATCGGGCTCTGCTGAGGACGAGAGCCATGAGATGTTCCTCCTCTGGGCATGCCCGGGTCCTGAATCCTGTTGTGCCTGTGAATAGGCTGCAGGGGGACGGTGAAGACCAGCAACAGCTTTCAGGGCTGCCACCTTCCGTGTGGGACAAGGAGCCGGACGTGTGCCTTTTCGACAAGAGGCCCTGCCGAGGACGAGAGCCATGAGATGTTCCTCCTCTGGGCAAGCCCGCGTCGTGAATCCTGTTGTGCCTGTGAATAGGCTGCAGGGGGACGGTGAAGACCAGCAACAGCTTCCAGGGCTGCCACCTTCCGTGTGGGACAAGGAGCCGGACGTGTGCCTTCTCGGAAACAGGCTCTGCCGAGGACGAGAGCCATGAGATGTTCCTCCTCTGGGCATGCCCGGGTCCTGAATCCTGTTGTACCTGTGAATAGGCTGCAGGGGGACGGTGAAGACCAGCAACAGCTTTCAGGGCTGCCACCTTCCGTGTGGGACAAGGAGCCGGACGTGTGCCTTTTCGGAAATAGGCTCTGCCGAGGACGAGAGCCATGAGATGTTCCTCCTCTGGGCAAGCCCGGGTCCCAGATCCTGTTGTGCCTGTGAATAGGCTGCAGGGGGATGGTGAAAACCAGCAACATCCTTCAGGGGTTCCAATTTCCGTGTGGGACAAGGAGCCGGACGTGTGCCTTTTCGGAAACAGGCCCTGTCGAGGACGAGAGCCATGAGATGTTCCTCCTCTGGGCAAGCCCGGGTCCTGAATCCTGTTGTACCTGTGAATAGGCTGCAGGGGGACGGTGAAGACCAGCAACAGCTTTCAGGGCTGCCACCTTCCGTGTGGGACAATGAGCCGGACGTGTGCCTTTTCGGAAAGAGGCCCTGCCGAGGACGAGAGCCATGAGATGTTCCTCCTCTGGGCAAGCCCGGGTCCCAGATCCTGTTGTGCCTGTGAATAGGCTGCAGGGGGACGGTGAAGACCAGCAACAGCTTTCAGGGCTGCCACCTTCCTTGTGGGACAAGGAGCCGGACGTGTGCCTTTTCGGAATCGGGCTCTGCCGAGGAAGAGAGCCATGAGATGTTCCTCCTCTGGGCATGCCCGGGTCCTGAATCCTGTTGTGCCTGTGAATAGGCTGCAGGGGGACAGTGAAGACCAGCAACAGCTTTCAGGGCTGCCACCTTCCGTGTGGGACAAGGAGCCGGACGTGTGCCTTTTCGACAAGAGGCCCTGCCGAGGACGAGAGCCATGAGATGTTCCTCCTCTGGGCAAGCCCGGGTCCCAGATCCTGTTGTGCCTGTGAATAGGCTGCAGGGGGATGGTGAAGACCAGCAACAGCTTTCAGGGCTGCCACCTTCCGTGTGGGACAAGGAGCCGGACGTGTGCCTTCTCGGAAACAGGCTCTGCCGAGGACGAGAGCCATGAGATGTTCCTCCTCTGGGCAAGCCCGGGTCCCAGATCCTGTTGTGCCTGTGAATAGGCTGCAGGGGGACGGTGAAGACCAGCAACAGCTTTCAGGGCTGCCACCTTCCGTGTGGGACAAGGAGCCGGACGTGTGCCTTCTCGGAAACAGGCTCTGCCGAGGACGAGAGCCATGAGATGTTCCTCCTCTGGGCAAGCCCGGGTCCCAAATCCTGTTGTGCCTGTGAATAGGCTGCAGGGGGACAGTGAAGACCAGCAACATCTTTCAGGGCTGCCACCTTCCGTGTGGGACAAGGAGCCGGACGAGTGCCCTTTCGGGAAGAGGATCTGCCGAGGACAAGAGCCATGAGATGTTCCTCCTCTGGGCAAGCCCGGGTCCTGAATCCTGTTGTACCTGTGAATAGGCTGCAGGGGGACGGTGAAGACCAGCAACAGCTTTCAGGGCTGCCACCTTCCGTGTGGGACAAGGAGCCGGACGTGTGCCTTTTCAGAAATAGGCTCTGCCGAGGACGAGAGCCATGAGATGTTCCTCCTCTGGGCAAGCCCGGGTCCCAGATCCTGTTTTACCTGTGAATAGGCTGCAGGGGGACTTTGAAGACCAGCAACAGCTTTCAGGGCTGCCACCTTCCTTGTGGGACAAGGAGGCGGACGTGTTCCTTTTCGGAATCGGGCTCTGCCGAGGACGAGAGCCATGAGATGTTCCTCCTCTGGGCATGCCCGGGTCCTGAATCCTGTTGTGCCTGTGAATAGGCTGCAGGGGGACGGTGAAGACCAGCAACAGCTTTCAGGGCTGCCACCTTCCGTGTGGGACAAGGAGGCGGACGTGTGCCTTTTCGGAAAAAGGCCCTGCCGAGGACGAGAGCCATGAGATGTTCCTCCTCTGGGCAAGCCCGGGTCCTGAATCCTGTTGTACCTGTGAATAGGCTGCAGGGGGACGGTGAAGACCAGCAACAGCTTTCAGGGCTGCCACCTTCCGTGTGGGACAAGGAGCCGGACGTGTGCCTTTTCGGAAATAGGCTCTGACGAGGACGAGAGCCATGAGATGTTCCTCCTCTGGGCAAGCCCGGGTCCCAGATCCTGTTGTGCCTGTGAATAGGCTGCAGGGGGATGGTGAAAACCAGCAACATCCTTCAGGGGTTCCAACTTCCGTGTGGGACAAGGAGCCGGACGTGTGCCTTTTCGGAAACAGGCCCTGTCGAGGACGAGAGCCATGAGATGTTCCTCCTCTGGGCAAGCCCGGGTCCTGAATCCTGTTGTACCTGTGAATAGGCTGCAGGGGGACGGTGAAGACCAGCAACAGCTTTCAGGGCTGCCACCTTCCGTGTGGGACAATGAGCCGGACGTGTGCCTTTTCGGAAAGAGGCCCTGCCGAGGACGAGAGCCATGAGATGTTCCTCCTCTGGGCAAGCCCGGGTCCCAGATCCTGTTGTGCCTGTGAATAGGCTGCAGGGGGACGGTGAAGACCAGCAACAGCTTTCAGGGCTGCCACCTTCCTTGTGGGACAAGGAGCCGGACGTGTGCCTTTTCGGAATCGGGCTCTGCCGAGGAAGAGAGCCATGAGATGTTCCTCCTCTGGGCATGCCCGGGTCCTGAATCCTGTTGTGCCTGTGAATAGGCTGCAGGGGGACAGTGAAGACCAGCAACAGCTTTCAGGGCTGCCACCTTCCGTGTGGGACAAGGAGCCGGACGTGTGCCTTTTCGAAAAGAGGCCCTGCCGAGGACGAGAGCCATGAGATGTTCCTCCTCTGGGCAAGCCCGGGTCCCAGATCCTGTTGTGCCTGTGAAAAGGCTGCAGGGGGATGGTGAAGACCAGCAACAGCTTTCAGGGCTGCCACCTTCCGTGTGGGACAAGGAGCCGGACGTGTGCCTTCTCGGAAACAGGCTCTGCCGAGGACGAGAGCCATGAGATGTTCCTCCTCTGGCCAAGCCCGGGTCCTGAATCCTGTTGTACCTGTGAATAGGCTGCAGGGGGACGGTGAAGACCAGCAACAGCTTTCAGGGCTGCCACCTTCCGTGTGGGACAAGGAGCCGGACGTGTGCCTTTCCGGAATCAGGCTCTGCCGAGGACGAGAGCCATGAGATGTTCCTCCTCTGGGCAAGCCCGGGTCCCAGATCCTGTTGTGCCTGTGAATAGGCTGCAGGGGGACGGTGAAGACCAGCAACAGCTTTCAGGGCTGCCACCTTCCGTGTGGGACAAGGAGCCGGACGTGTGCCTTCTCGGAAACAGGCTCTGCCGAGGACGAGAGCCATGAGATGTTCCTCCTCTGGGCAAGCCCGGGTCCCAAATCCTGTTGTGCCTGTGAATAGGCTGCAGGGGGACAGTGAAGACCAGCAACATCTTTCAGGGCTGCCACCTTCCGTGTGGGACAAGGAGCCGGACGAGTGCCCTTTCGGGAAGAGGATCTGCCGAGGACAAGAGCCATGAGATGTTCCTCCTCTGGGCAAGCCCGGGTCCTGAATCCTGTTGTACCTGTGAATAGGCTGCAGGGGGACGGTGAAGACCAGCAACAGCTTTCAGGGCTGCCACCTTCCGTGTGGGACAAGGAGCCGGACGTGTGCCTTTTCAGAAATAGGCTCTGCCGAGGACGAGAGCCATGAGATGTTCCTCCTCTGGGCAAGCCCGGGTCCCAGATCCTGTTTTACCTGTGAATAGGCTGCAGGGGGACTTTGAAGACCAGCAACAGCTTTCAGGGCTGCCACCTTCCTTGTGGGACAAGGAGGCGGACGTGTTCCTTTTCGGAATCGGGCTCTGCCGAGGACGAGAGCCATGAGATGTTCCTCCTCTGGGCATGCCCGGGTCCTGAATCCTGTTGTGCCTGTGAATAGGCTGCAGGGGGACGGTGAAGACCAGCAACAGCTTTCAGGGCTGCCACCTTCCGTGTGGGACAAGGAGGCGGACGTGTGCCTTTTCGGAAACAGGCCCTGCCGAGGACGAGAGCCATGAGATGTTCCTCCTCTGGGCAAGCCCGGGTCCTGAATCCTGTTGTACCTGTGAATAGGCTGCAGGGGGACGGTGAAGACCAGCAACAGCTTTCAGGGCTGCCACCTTCCGTGTGGGACAAGCAGCCGGACGTGTGCCTTTTCGGAAATAGGCTCTGACGAGGACGAGAGCCATGAGATGTTCCTCCTCTGGGCAAGCCCGGGTCCCAGATCCTGTTGTGCCTGTGAATAGGCTGCAGGGGGATGGTGAAAACCAGCAACATCCTTCAGGGGTTCCAACTTCCGTGTGGGACAAGGAGCCGGACGTGTGCCTTTTCGGAAACAGGCCCTGTCGAGGACGAGAGCCATGAGATGTTCCTCCTCTGGGCAAGCCCGGGTCCTGAATCCTGTTGTACCTGTGAATAGGCTGCAGGGGGACGGTGAAGACCAGCAACAGCTTTCAGGGCTGCCACCTTCCGTGTGGGACAATGAGCCGGACGTGTGCCTTTTCGGAAAGAGGCCCTGCCGAGGACGAGAGCCATGAGATGTTCCTCCTCTGGGCAAGCCCGGGTCCTGAATCCTGTTGTGCCTGTGAATAGGCTGCAGGGGGACAGTGAAGACCAGCAACAGCTTTCAGGGCTGCCACCTTCCGTGTGGGACAAGGAGCCGGACGTGTGCCTTTTCGAAAAGAGGCCCTGCCGAGGACGAGAGCCATGAGATGTTCCTCCTCTGGGCAAGCCCGGGTCCCAGATCCTGTTGTGCCTGTGAATAGGCTGCAGGGGGATGGTGAAGACCAGCAACAGCTTTCAGGGCTGCCACCTTCCGTGTGGGACAAGGAGCCGGACGTGTGCCTTCTCGGAAACAGGCTCTGCCGAGGACGAGAGCCATGAGATGTTCCTCCTCTGGGCAAGCCCGGGTCCTGAATCCTGTTGTACCTGTGAATAGGCTGCAGGGGGACGGTGAAGACCAGCAACAGCTTTCAGGGCTGCCACCTTCCGTGTGGGACAAGGAGCCGGACGTGTGCCTTTCCGGAATCAGGCTCTGCCGAGGACGAGAGCCATGAGATGTTCCTCCTCTGGGCAAGCCCGGGTCCCAGATCCTGTTGTGCCTGTGAATAGGCTGCAGGGGGACGGTGAAGACCAGCAACAGCTTTCAGGGCTGCCACCTTCCGTGTGGGACAAGGAGCCGGACGTGTGCCTTCTCGGAAACAGGCTCTGCCGAGGACGAGAGCCATGAGATGTTCCTCCTCTGGGCAAGCCCGGGTCCCAAATCCTGTTGTGCCTGTGAATAGGCTGCAGGGGGACAGTGAAGACCAACAACATCTTTCAGGGCTGCCACCTTCCGTGTGGGACAAGGAGCCGGACGAGTGCCCTTTCGGGAAGAGGATCTGCCGAGGACAAGAGCCATGAGATGTTCCTCCTCTGGGCAAGCCCGGGTCCTGAATCCTGTTGTACCTGTGAATAGGCTGCAGGGGGACGGTGAAGACCAGCAACAGCTTTCAGGGCTGCCACCTTCCGTGTGGGACAAGGAGCCGGACGTGTGCCTTTTCAGAAATAGGCTCTGCCGAGGACGAGAGCCATGAGATGTTCCTCCTCTGGGCAAGCCCGGGTCCCAGATCCTGTTTTACCTGTGAATAGGCTGCAGGGGGACTTTGAAGACCAGCAACA
Organism: Astur gentilis; assembly: GCF_929443795.1. Lineage (NCBI taxonomy): Eukaryota > Metazoa > Chordata > Aves > Accipitriformes > Accipitridae > Astur > Astur gentilis. The sequence continues at coordinate 1,043,921 of NW_026061052.1, forward strand.
GCTTTCAGGGCTGCCACCTTCCTTGTGGGACAAGGAGGCGGACGTGTTCCTTTTCGGAATCGGGCTCTGCCGAGGACGAGAGCCATGAGATGTTCCTCCTCTGGGCATGCCCGGGTCCTGAATCCTGTTGTGCCTGTGAATAGGCTGCAGGGGGACGGTGAAGACCAGCAACAGCTTTCAGGGCTGCCACCTTCCGTGTGGGACAAGGAGGCGGACGTGTGCCTTTTCGGAAACAGGCCCTGCCGAGGACGAGAGCCATGAGATGTTCCTCCTCTGGGCAAGCCCGGGTCCTGAATCCTGTTGTACCTGTGAATAGGCTGCAGGGGGACGGTGAAGACCAGCAACAGCTTTCAGGGCTGCCACCTTCCGTGTGGGACAAGGAGCCGGACGTGTGCCTTTTCGGAAATAGGCACTGACGAGGACGAGAGCCATGAGATGTTCCTCCTCTGGGCAAGCCCGGGTCCCAGATCCTGTTGTGCCTGTGAATAGGCTGCAGGGGGATGGTGAAAACCAGCAACATCCTTCAGGGGTTCCAACTTCCGTGTGGGACAAGGAGCCGGACGTGTGCCTTTTCGGAAACAGGCCCTGTCGAGGACGAGAGCCATGAGATGTTCCTCCTCTGGGCAAGCCCGGGTCCTGAATCCTGTTGTACCTGTGAATAGGCTGCAGGGGGACGGTGAAGACCAGCAACAGCTTTCAGGGCTGCCACCTTCCGTGTGGGACAATGAGCCGGACGTGTGCCTTTTCGGAAAGAGGCCCTGCCGAGGACGAGAGCCATGAGATGTTCCTCCTCTGGGCAAGCCCGGGTCCCAGATCCTGTTGTGCGTGTGAATAGGCTGTAGGGGGACGGTGAAGACCAGCAACAGCTTTCAGGGCTGCCACCTTCCTTGTGGGACAAGGAGCCGGACGTGTGCCTTTTCGGAAACAGGCTCTGCCGAGGACGAGAGCCATGAGATGTTCCTCCTCTGGGCAAGCCCGGGTCCCAGATCCTGTTGTGCCTGTGAATAGGCTGCAGGGGGACGGTGAAGACCAGCAACAGCTTTCAGGGCTGCCACCTTCCGTGTGGGACAAGGAGCCGGACGTGTGCCTTTTCGGAAACAGGCCCTGCCGAGGACGAGAGCCATGAGATGTTCCTCCTCTGGGCAAGCCCGCGTCGTGAATCCTGTTGTACCTGTGAATAGGCTGCAGGGGGACAGTGAAGACCAGCAACAGCTTTCAGGGCTGCCACCTTCCGTGTGGGACAAGGAGCCGGACGTGTGCCTTTTCGGAAATAGGCTCTGCCGAGGACGAGAGCTATGAGATGTTCCTCCTCTGGGCAAGCCCAGGTCCCAGATCCTGTTGTACCTGTGAATAGGCTGCAGGGGGACGATGAAGACCAGCAACAGCTTTCAGGGCTGCCACCTTCCTTGTGGGACAAGGAGCCGGACGTGTGCCTTTTCGGAATCGGGCTCTGCTGAGGACGAGAGCCATGAGATGTTCCTCCTCTGGGCATGCCCGGGTCCTGAATCCTGTTGTGCGTGTGAATAGGCTGTAGGGGGACGGTGAAGACCAGCAACAGCTTTCAGGGCTGCCACCTTCCTTGTGGGACAAGGAGCCGGACGTGTGCCTTTTCGGAATCGGGCTCTGCCGAGGAAGAGAGCCATGAGATGTTCCTCCTCTGGGCATGCCCGGGTCCTGAATCCTGTTGTGCCTGTGAATAGGCTGCAGGGGGACAGTGAAGACCAGCAACAGCTTTCAGGGCTGCCACCTTCCGTGTGGGACAAGGAGCCGGACGTGTGCCTTTTCGAAAAGAGGCCCTGCCGAGGACGAGAGCCATGAGATGTTCCTCCTCTGGGCAAGCCCGGGTCCCAGATCCTGTTGTGCCTGTGAATAGGCTGCAGGGGGACGGTGAAGACCAGCAACAGCTTTCAGGGCTGCCACCTTCCGTGTGGGACAATGAGCCGGACGTGTGCCTTCTCGGAAACAGGCTCTGCCGAGGACGAGAGCCATGAGATGTTCCTCCTCTGGGCAAGCCCGGGTCCTGAATCCTGTTGTACCTGTGAATAGGCTGCAGGGGGACGGTGAAGACCAGCAACAGCTTTCAGGGCTGCCACCTTCCGTGTGGGACAAGGAGCCGGACGTGTGCCTTTCCGGAATCAGGCTCTGCCGAGGACGAGTGCCATGAGATGTTCCTCCTCTGGGCAAGCCCGGGTCCCAGATCCTGTTGTGCCTGTGAATAGGCTGCAGGGGGACGGTGAAAACCAGCAACATCCTTCAGGGGTTCCAACTTCCGTGTGGGACAAGGAGCCGGACGTGTGCCTTTTCGGAAACAGGCCCTGTCGAGGACGAGAGCCATGAGATGTTCCTCCTCTGGGCAAGCCCGGGTCCCAGATCCTGTTGTGCCTGTGAATAGGCTGCAGGGGGATGGTGAAGACCAGCAACAGCTTTCAGGGCTGCCACCTTCCGTGTGGGACAAGGAGCCGGACGTGTGCCTTCTCGGAAACAGGCTCTGCCGAGGACGAGAGCCATGAGATGTTCCTCCTCTGGGCAAGCCCGCGTCGTGAATCCTGTTGTGCCTGTGAACAGGCTGCAGGGGGACAGTGAAGACCAGCAACAGCTTTCAGGGCTGCCACCTTCCGTGTGGGACAAGGAGCCGGACGTGTGCCTTTTCAGAAATAGGCTCTGCCGAGGACGAGAGCCATGAGATGTTCCTCCTCTGGGCAAGCCCGGGTCCCAGATCCTGTTGTACCTGTGAATAGGCTGCAGGGGGACTTTGAAGACCAGCAACAGCTTTCAGGGCTGCCACCTTCCTTGTGGGACAAGGAGCCGGACCTGTGCCTTTTCGGAAATAGGCTCTGCCGAGGACGAGAGCCATGAGATGTTCCTCCTCTGGGCATGCCCGGGTCCTGAATCCTGTTGTGCCTGTGAATAGGCTGCAGGGGGACGGTGAAGACCAGCAACAGCTTTCAGGGCTGCCACCTTCCGTGTGGGACAAGGAGGCGGACGTGTGCCTTTTCGAAAAGAGGCCCTGCCGAGGACGAGAGCCATGAGATGTTCCTCCTCTGGGCAAGCCCGGGTCCCAGATCCTGTTGTGCCTGTGAATAGGCTGCAGGGGGACGGTGAAGACCAGCAACAGCTTTCAGGGCTGCCACCTTCCGTGTGGGACAAGGAGCCGGACGTGTGCCTTTTCGGAAACAGGCCCTGCCGAGGACGAGAGCCATGAGATGTTCCTCCTCTGGGCAAGCCCGCGTCGTGAATCCTGTTGTGCCTGTGAATAGGCTGCAGGGGGACAGTGAAGACCAGCAACAGCTTTCAGGGCTGCCACCTTCCGTGTGGGACAAGGAGCCGGACGTGTGCCTTTTCGGAAAGAGACTCTGCCGAGGACGAGAGCCATGAGATGTTCCTCCTCTGGGCATGCCTGGGTCCTGAATCCTGTTGTGCCTGTGAATAGGCTGCAGGGGGACGGTGAAAACCAGCAACATCCTTCAGGGGTTCCAACTTCCGTGTGGGACAAGGAGCCGGACGTGTGCCTTTTCGGAAACAGGCTCTGCCGAGGACGAGAGCCATGAGATGTTCCTCCTCTGGGCAAGCCCGCGTCGTGAATCCTGTTGTGCCTGTGAATAGGCTGCAGGGGGACAGTGAAGACCAGCAACAGCTTTCAGGGCTGCCACCTTCCGTGTGGGACAAGGAGCCGGACGTGTGCCTTTTCGGAAATAGGCTCTGCCGAGGACGAGAGCCATGAGATGTTCCTCCTCTGGGCAAGCCCAGGTCCCAGATCCTGTTGTACCTGTGAATAGGCTGCAGGGGGACGGTGAAGACCAGCAACAGCTTTCAGGGCTGCCACCTTCCTTGTGGGACAAGGAGCCGGACGTGTGCCTTTTCGGAATCGGGCTCTGCTGAGGACGAGAGCCATGAGATGTTCCTCCTCTGGGCATGCCCGGGTCCTGAATCCTGTTGTGCCTGTGAATAGGCTGCAGGGGGACGGTGAAGACCAGCAACAGCTTTCAGGGCTGCCACCTTCCGTGTGGGACAAGGAGCCGGACGTGTGCCTTTTCGACAAGAGGCCCTGCCGAGGACGAGAGCCATGAGATGTTCCTCCTCTGGGCAAGCCCGCGTCGTGAATCCTGTTGTGCCTGTGAATAGGCTGCAGGGGGACGGTGAAGACCAGCAACAGCTTCCAGGGCTGCCACCTTCCGTGTGGGACAAGGAGCCAGACGTGTGCCTTCTCGGAAACAGGCTCTGCCGAGGACGAGAGCCATGAGATGTTCCTCCTCTGGGAAAGCCCGGGTCCTGAATCCTGTTGTGCCTGTGAATAGGCTGCAGGGGGACGGTGAAGACCAGCAACAGCTTTCAGGGCTGCCACCTTCCGTGTGGGACAAGGAGCCGGACGTGTGCCTTTTCGGAAATAGGCTCTGCCGAGGACGAGAGCCATGAGATGTTCCTCCTCTGGGCAAGCCCGGGTCCCAGATCCTGTTGTGCCTGTGAATAGGCTGCAGGGGGATGGTGAAAACCAGCAACATCCTTCAGGGGTTCCAACTTCCGTGTGGGACAAGGAGCCGGACGTGTGCCTTTTCGGAAACAGGCCCTGTCGAGGACGAGAGCCATGAGATGTTCCTCCTCTGGGCAAGCCCGGGTCCTGAATCCTGTTGTACCTGTGAATAGGCTGCAGGGGGACGGTGAAGACCAGCAACAGCTTTCAGGGCTGCCACCTTCCGTGTGGGACAATGAGCCGGACGTGTGCCTTTTCGGAAAGAGGCCCTGCCGAGGACGAGAGCCATGAGATGTTCCTCCTCTGGGCAAGCCCGGGTCCCAGCTCCTGTTGTGCCTGTGAATAGGCTGCAGGGGGACGGTGAAGACCAGCAACAGCTTTCAGGGCTGCCACCTTCCTTGTGGGACAAGGAGCCGGACGTGTGCCTTTTCGGAATCGGGCTCTGCCGAGGAAGAGAGCCATGAGATGTTCCTCCTCTGGGCATGCCCGGGTCCTGAATCCTGTTGTGCCTGTGAATAGGCTGCAGGGGGACAGTGAAGACCAGCAACAGCTTTCAGGGCTGCCACCTTCCGTGTGGGACAAGGAGCCGGACGTTTGCCTTTTCGAAAAGAGGCCCTGCCGAGGACGAGAGCCATGAGATGTTGCTCCTCTGGGCAAGCCCGGGTCCCAGATCCTGTTGTGCCTGTGAATAGGCTGCAGGGGGACGGTGAAGACCAGCAACAGCTTTCAGGGCTGCCACCTTCCGTGTGGGACAAGGAGCCGGACGTGTGCCTTTCCGGAATCAGGCTCCGCCGAGGACGAGAGCCATGAGATGTTCCTCCTCAGGGCAAGCCCAGGTCCCAGATCCTCTTGTACCTGTGAATAGGCTGCAGGGGGACGGTGAAGACCAGCAACAGCTTTCAGGGCTGCCACCTTCCTTGTGGGACAAGGAGCCGGACGTGTGCCTTTTCGGAATCGGGCTCTGCTGAGGACGAGAGCCATGAGATGTTCCTCCTCTGGGCAAGCCCGGGTCCTGAATCCTGTTGTGCCTGTGAATAGGCTGCAGGGGGACGGTGAAGACCAGCAACAGCTTTCAGGGCTGCCACCTTCCGTGTGGGACAAGGAGCCGGACGTGTGCCTTTTCGACAAGAGGCCCTGCCGAGGACGAGAGCCATGAGATGTTCCTCCTCTGGGCAAGCCCGCGTCGTGAATCCTGTTGTGCCTGTGAATAGGCTGCAGGGGGACGGTGAAGACCAGCAACAGCTTCCAGGGCTGCCACCTTCCGTGTGGGACAAGGAGCCGGACGTGTGCCTTCTCGGAAACAGGCTCTGCCGAGGACGAGAGCCATGAGATGTTCCTCCTCTGGGCAAGCCCGGGTCCTGAATCCTGTTGTACCTGTGAATAGGCTGCAGGGGGACGGTGAAGACCAGCAACAGCTTTCAGGGCTGCCACCTTCCGTGTGGGACAAGGAGCCGGACGTGTGCCTTTTCGGAAATAGGCTCTGCCGAGGACGAGAGCCATGAGATGTTCCTCCTCTGGGCAAGCCCGGGTCCCAGATCCTGTTGTGCCTGTGAATAGGCTGCAGGGGGATGGTGAAGACCAGCAACATCCTTCAGGGGTTCCAACTTCCGTGTGGGACAAGGAGCCGGACGTGTGCCTTTTCGGAAACAGGCCCTGTGGAGGACGAGAGCCATGAGATGTTCCTCCTCTGGGCAAGCCCGGGTCCCAGCTCCTGTTGTGCCTGTGAATAGGCTGCAGGGGGACGGTGAAGACCAGCAACAGCTTTCAGGGCTGCCACCTTCCTTGTGGGACAAGGAGCCGGACGTGTGCCTTTTCGGAATCGGGCTCTGCCGAGGACGAGAGCCATGAGATGTTCCTCCTCTGGGCATGCCCGGGTCCTGAATCCTGTTGTTCCTGTGAATAGGCTGCAGGGGGACAGTGAAGACCAGCAACAGCTTTCAGGGCTGCCACCTTCCGTGTGGGACAAGGAGCCGGACGTGTGCCTTTTCGAAAAGAGGCCCTGCCGAGGACGAGAGCCATGAGATGTTCCTCCTCTGGGCAAGCCCGGGTCCCAGATCCTGTTGTGCCTGTGAATAGGCTGCAGGGGGATGGTGAAAACCAGCAACATCCTTCAGGGGTTCCAACTTCCGTGTGGGACAAGGAGCCGGACGTGTGCCTTTTCGGAAACAGGCCCTGTCGAGGACGAGAGCCATGAGATGTTCCTCCTCTGGGCAAGCCCGGGTCCTGAATCCTGTTGTACCTGTGAATAGGCTGCAGGGGGACGGTGAAGACCAGCAACAGCTTTCAGGGCTGCCACCTTCCGTGTGGGACAATGAGCCGGACGTGTGCCTTTCCGGAATCAGGCTCTGCCGAGGACGAGTGCCATGAGATGTTCCTCCTCTGGGCAAGCCCGGGTCCCAGATCCTGTTGTGCCTGTGAATAGGCTGCAGGGGGACGGTGAAAACCAGCAACATCCTTCAGGGGTTCCAACTTCCGTGTGGGACAAGGAGCCGGACGTGTGCCTTTTCGGAAACAGGCCCTGTCGAGGACGAGAGCCATGAGATGTTCCTCCTCTGGGCAAGCCCGGGTCCCAGATCCTGTTGTGCCTGTGAATAGGCTGCAGGGGGATGGTGAAGACCAGCAACAGCTTTCAGGGCTGCCACCTTCCGTGTGGGACAAGGAGCCGGACGTGTGCCTTCTCGGAAACAGGCTCTGCCGAGGACGAGAGCCATGAGATGTTCCTCCTCTGGGCAAGCCCGCGTCGTGAATCCTGTTGTGCCTGTGAACAGGCAGCAGGGGGACAGTGAAGACCAGCAACATCTTTCAGGGCTGCCACCTTCCGTGTGGGACAAGGAGCCGGACGAGTGCCCTTTCGGGAAGAGGATCTGCCGAGGACGAGAGCCATGAGATGTTCCTCCTCTGGGCAAGCCCGGGTCCTGAATCCTGTTGTACCTGTGAATAGGCTGCAGGGGGACGGTGAAGACCAGCAACAGCTTTCAGGGCTGCCACCTTCCGTGTGGGACAAGGAGCCGGACGTGTGCCTTTTCAGAAATAGGCTCTGCCGAGGACGAGAGCCATGAGATGTTCCTCCTCTGGGCAAGCCCGGGTCCCAGATCCTGTTGTACCTGTGAATAGGCTGCAGGGGGACTTTGAAGACCAGCAACAGCTTTCAGGGCTGCCACCTTCCTTGTGGGACAAGGAGCCGGACCTGTGCCTTTTCGGAATCGGGCTCTGCCGAGGACGAGAGCCATGAGATGTTCCTCCTCTGGGCATGCCCGGGTCCTGAATCCTGTTGTGCCTGTGAATAGGCTGCAGGGGGACGGTGAAGACCAGCAACAGCTTTCAGGGCTGCCACCTTCCGTGTGGGACAAGGAGGCGGACGTGTGCCTTTTCGAAAAGAGGCCCTGTCGAGGACGAGAGCCATGAGATGTTCCTCCTCTGGGCAAGCCCGGGTCCCAGATCCTGTTGTGCCTGTGAATAGGCTGCAGGGGGACGGTGAAGACCAGCAACAGCTTTCAGGGCTGCCACCTTCCGTGTGGGACAAGGAGCCGGACGTGTGCCTTTTCGGAAACAGGCCCTGCCGAGGACGAGAGCCATGAGATGTTCCTCCTCTGGGCAAGCCCGCGTCGTGAATCCTGTTGTGCCTGTGAATAGGCTGCAGGGGGACAGTGAAGACCAGCAACAGCTTTCAGGGCTGCCACCTTCCGTGTGGGACAAGGAGCCGGACGTGTGCCTTTTCGGAAAGAGACTCTGCTGAGGACGAGAGCCATGAGATGTTCCTCCTCTGGGCATGCCTGGGTCCTGAATCCTGTTGTGCCTGTGAATAGGCTGCAGGGGGACGGTGAAAACCAGCAACATCCTTCAGGGGTGCCACCTTCCGTGTGGGACAAGGAGCCGGACGTGTGCCTTTTCGGAAACAGGCTCTGCCGAGGACGAGAGCCATGAGATGTTCCTCCTCTGGGCAAGCCCGCGTCGTGAATCCTGTTGTGCCTGTGAATAGGCTGCAGGGGGACAGTGAAGACCAGCAACAGCTTTCAGGGCTGCCACCTTCCGTGTGGGACAAGGAGCCGGACGTGTGCCTTTTCGGAAATAGGCTCTGCCGAGGACGAGAGCCATGAGATGTTCCTCCTCTGGGCAAGCCCAGGTCCCAGATCCTGTTGTGCCTGTGAATAGGCTGCAGGGGGACGGTGAAGACCAGCAACAGCTTTCAGGGCTGCCACCTTCCTTGTGGGACAAGGAGCCGGACGTGTGCCTTTTCGGAATCGGGCTCTGCTGAGGACGAGAGCCATGAGATGTTCCTCCTCTGGGCATGCCCGGGTCCTGAATCCTGTTGTGCCTGTGAATAGGCTGCAGGGGGACGGTGAAGACCAGCAACAGCTTTCAGGGCTGCCACCTTCCGTGTGGGACAAGGAGCCGGACGTGTGCCTTTTCGACAAGAGGCCCTGCCGAGGACGAGAGCCATGAGATGTTCCTCCTCTGGGCAAGCCCGCGTCGTGAATCCTGTTGTGCCTGTGAATAGGCTGCAGGGGGACGGTGAAGACCAGCAACAGCTTCCAGGGCTGCCACCTTCCGTGTGGGACAAGGAGCCGGACGTGTGCCTTCTCGGAAACAGGCTCTGCCGAGGACGAGAGCCATGAGATGTTCCTCCTCTGGGAAAGCCCGGGTCCTGAATCCTGTTGTGCCTGTGAATAGGCTGCAGGGGGACGGTGAAGACCAGCAACAGCTTTCAGGGCTGCCACCTTCCGTGTGGGACAAGGAGCCGGACGTGTGCCTTTTCGGAAATAGGCTCTGCCGAGGACGAGAGCCATGAGATGTTCCTCCTCTGGGCAAGCCCGGGTCCCAGATCCTGTTGTGCCTGTGAATAGGCTGCAGGGGGATGGTGAAAACCAGCAACATCCTTCAGGGGTTCCAACTTCCGTGTGGGACAAGGAGCCGGACGTGTGCCTTTTCGGAAACAGGCCCTGTCGAGGACGAGAGCCATGAGATGTTCCTCCTCTGGGCAAGCCCGGGTCCTGAATCCTGTTGTACCTGTGAATAGGCTGCAGGGGGACGGTGAAGACCAGCAACAGCTTTCAGGGCTGCCACCTTCCGTGTGGGACAATGAGCCGGACGTGTGCCTTTTCGGAAAGAGGCCCTGCCGAGGACGAGAGCCATGAGATGTTCCTCCTCTGGGCAAGCCCGGGTCCCAGCTCCTGTTGTGCCTGTGAATAGGCTGCAGGGGGACGGTGAAGACCAGCAACAGCTTTCAGGGCTGCCACCTTCCTTGTGGGACAAGGAGCCGGACGTGTGCCTTTTCGGAATCGGGCTCTGCCGAGGAAGAGAGCCATGAGATGTTCCTCCTCTGGGCATGCCCGGGTCCTGAATCCTGTTGTGCCTGTGAATAGGCTGCAGGGGGACAGTGAAGACCAGCAACAGCTTTCAGGGCTGCCACCTTCCGTGTGGGACAAGGAGCCGGACGTGTGCCTTTTCGAAAAGAGGCCCTGCCGAGGACGAGAGCCATGAGATGTTGCTCCTCTGGGCAAGCCCGGGTCCCAGATCCTGTTGTGCCTGTGAATAGGCTGCAGGGGGACGGTGAAGACCAGCAACAGCTTTCAGGGCTGCCACCTTCCGTGTGGGACAAGGAGCCGGACGTGTGCCTTTCCGGAATCAGGCTCCGCCGAGGACGAGAGCCATGAGATGTTCCTCCTCAGGGCAAGCCCAGGTCCCAGATCCTCTTGTACCTGTGAATAGGCTGCAGGGGGACGGTGAAGACCAGCAACAGCTTTCAGGGCTGCCACCTTCCTTGTGGGACAAGGAGCCGGACGTGTGCCTTTTCGGAATCGGGCTCTGCTGAGGACGAGAGCCATGAGATGTTCCTCCTCTGGGCAAGCCCGGGTCCTGAATCCTGTTGTGCCTGTGAATAGGCTGCAGGGGGACGGTGAAGACCAGCAACAGCTTTCAGGGCTGCCACCTTCCGTGTGGGACAAGGAGCCGGACGTGTGCCTTTTCGACAAGAGGCCCTGCCGAGGACGAGAGCCATGAGATGTTCCTCCTCTGGGCAAGCCCGCGTCGTGAATCCTGTTGTGCCTGTGAATAGGCTGCAGGGGGACGGTGAAGACCAGCAACAGCTTCCAGGGCTGCCACCTTCCGTGTGGGACAAGGAGCCGGACGTGTGCCTTCTCGGAAACAGGCTCTGCCGAGGACGAGAGCCATGAGATGTTCCTCCTCTGGGCAAGCCCGGGTCCTGAATCCTGTTGTACCTGTGAATAGGCTGCAGGGGGACGGTGAAGACCAGCAACAGCTTTCAGGGCTGCCACCTTCCGTGTGGGACAAGGAGCCGGACGTGTGCCTTTTCGAAAAGAGGCCCTGCCGAGGACGAGAGCCATGAGATGTTCCTCCTCTGGGCAAGCCCGGGTCCCAGATCCTGTTGTGCCTGTGAATAGGCTGCAGGGGGATGGTGAAAACCAGCAACATCCTTCAGGGGTTCCAACTTCCGTGTGGGACAAGGAGCCGGACGTGTGCCTTTTCGGAAACAGGCCCTGTCGAGGACGAGAGCCATGAGATGTTCCTCCTCTGGGCAAGCCCGGGTCCTGAATCCTGTTGTACCTGTGAATAGGCTGCAGGGGGACGGTGAAGACCAGCAACAGCTTTCAGGGCTGCCACCTTCCGTGTGGGACAATGAGCCGGACGTGTGCCTTTTCGGAAAGAGGCCCTGCCGAGGACGAGAGCCATGAGATGTTCCTCCTCTGGGCAAGCCCGGGTCCCAGATCCTGTTGTGCCTGTGAATAGGCTGCAGGGGGATGGTGAAAACCAGCAACATCCTTCAGGGGTTCCAACTTCCGTGTGGGACAAGGAGCCGGACGTGTGCCTTTTCGGAAACAGGCCCTGTCGAGGACGAGAGCCATGAGATGTTCCTCCTCTGGGCAAGCCCGGGTCCTGAATCCTGTTGTACCTGTGAATAGGCTGCAGGGGGACGGTGAAGACCAGCAACAGCTTTCAGGGCTGCCACCTTCCGTGTGGGACAATGAGCCGGACGTGTGCCTTTTCGGAAAGAGGCCCTGCCGAGGACGAGAGCCATGAGATGTTCCTCCTCTGGGCAAGCCCGGGTCCCAGCTCCTGTTGTGCCTGTGAATAGGCTGCAGGGGGACGGTGAAGACCAGCAACAGCTTTCAGGGCTGCCACCTTCCTTGTGGGACAAGGAGCCGGACGTGTGCCTTTTCGGAATCGGGCTCTGCCGAGGAAGAGAGCCATGAGATGTTCCTCCTCTGGGCATGCCCGGGTCCTGAATCCTGTTGTGCCTGTGAATAGGCTGCAGGGGGACAGTGAAGACCAGCAACAGCTTTCAGGGCTGCCACCTTCCGTGTGGGACAAGGAGCCGGACGTGTGCCTTTTCGAAAAGAGGCCCTGCCGAGGACGAGAGCCATGAGATGTTGCTCCTCTGGGCAAGCCCGGGTCCCAGATCCTGTTGTGCCTGTGAATAGGCTGCAGGGGGACGGTGAAGACCAGCAACAGCTTTCAGGGCTGCCACCTTCCGTGTGGGACAAGGAGCCGGACGTGTGCCTTTCCGGAATCAGGCTCCGCCGAGGACGAGAGCCATGAGATGTTCCTCCTCAGGGCAAGCCCAGGTCCCAGATCCTCTTGTACCTGTGAATAGGCTGCAGGGGGACGGTGAAGACCAGCAACAGCTTTCAGGGCTGCCACCTTCCTTGTGGGACAAGGAGCCGGACGTGTGCCTTTTCGGAATCGGGCTCTGCTGAGGACGAGAGCCATGAGATGTTCCTCCTCTGGGCAAGCCCGGGTCCTGAATCCTGTTGTGCCTGTGAATAGGCTGCAGGGGGACGGTGAAGACCAGCAACAGCTTTCAGGGCTGCCACCTTCCGTGTGGGACAAGGAGCCGGACGTGTGCCTTTTCGACAAGAGGCCCTGCCGAGGACGAGAGCCATGAGATGTTCCTCCTCTGGGCAAGCCCGCGTCGTGAATCCTGTTGTGCCTGTGAATAGGCTGCAGGGGGACGGTGAAGACCAGCAACAGCTTCCAGGGCTGCCACCTTCCGTGTGGGACAAGGAGCCGGACGTGTGCCTTCTCGGAAACAGGCTCTGCCGAGGACGAGAGCCATGAGATGTTCCTCCTCTGGGCAAGCCCGGGTCCCAGATCCTGTTGTGCCTGTGAATAGGCTGCAGGGGGATGGTGAAAACCAGCAACATCCTTCAGGGGTTCCAACTTCCGTGTGGGACAAGGAGCCGGACGTGTGCCTTTTCGGAAACAGGCCCTGTCGAGGACGAGAGCCATGAGATGTTCCTCCTCTGGGCAAGCCCGGGTCCCAGCTCCTGTTGTGCCTGTGAATAGGCTGCAGGGGGACGGTGAAGACCAGCAACAGCTTTCAGGGCTGCCACCTTCCGTGTGGGACAAGGAGCCGGACGTGTGCCTTCTCGGAAACAGGCTCTGCCGAGGACGAGAGCCATGAGATGTTCCTCCTCTAGGCAAGCCCGGGTCCTGAATCCTGTTGTACCTGTGAATAGGCTGCAGGGGGACGGTGAAGACCAGCAACAGCTTTCAGGGCTGCCACCTTCCGTGTGGGACAAGGAGCCGGACGTGTGCCTTTCCGGAATCAGGCTCTGCCGAGGACGAGAGCCATGAGATGTTCCTCCTCTGGGCAAGCCCGGGTCCCAGATCCTGTTGTACCTGTGAATAGGCTGCAGGGGGACGGTGAAGACCAGCAACAGCTTTCAGGGCTGCCACCTTCCTTGTGGGACAAGGAGCCGGACGTGTGCCTTTTCGGAATCGGGCTCTGCTGAGGACGAGAGCCATGAGATGTTCCTCCTCTGGACAAGCCCATGTCCTGAATCCTGTTGTGCCTGTGAATAGGCTGCAGGGGGACGGTGAAGACCAGCAAGAGCTTTCAGGGCTGCCACCTTCCGTGTGGGACAAGGAGCCGGACGTGTGCCTTCTCGGAAACAGGCTCTGCCGAGGACGAGAGCCATGAGATGTTCCTCCTCTGGGCAAGCCCGGGTCCTGAATCCTGTTGTACCTGTGAATAGGCTGCAGGGGGACGGTGAAGACCAGCAACAGCTTTCAGGGCTGCCACCTTCCGTGTGGGACAAGGAGCCGGACGTGTGCCTTTCCGGAATCAGGCTCTGCCGAGGACGAGAGCCATGAGATGTTCCTCCTCTGGGCAAGCCCGGGTCCCAGATCCTGTTGTGCCTGTGAATAGGCTGCAGGGGGACGGTGAAGACCAGCAACATCCTTCAGGGGTTCCAACTTCCGTGTGGGACAAGGAGCCGGACGTGTGCCTTTTCGGAAACAGGCCCTGTCGAGGACGAGAGCCATGAGATGTTCCTCCTCTGGGCAAGCCCGGGTCCCAGATCCTGTTGTGCCTGTGAATAGGCTGCAGGGGGATGGTGAAGACCAGCAACAGCTTTCAGGGCTGCCACCTTCCGTGTGGGACAAGGAGCCGGACGTGTGCCTTCACGGAAACAGGCTCTGCCGAGGACGAGAGCCATGAGATGTTCCTCCTCTGGGCAAGCCCGGGTCCCAAATCCTGTTGTGCCTGTGAATAGGCTGCAGGGGGACAGTGAAGACCAGCAACATCTTTCAGGGCTGCCACCTTCCGTGTGGCACAAGGAGCCGGACGAGTGCCCTTTCGGGAAGAGGATCTGCCGAGGACAAGAGCCATGAGATGTTCCTCCTCTGGGCATGCCCGGGTCCTGAATCCTGTTGTGCCTGTGAATAGGCTGCAGGGGGACGGTGAAGACCAGCAACAGCTTTCAGGGCTGCCACCTTCCGTGTGGGACAAGGAGCCGGACGTGTGCCTTTTCGGAAATAGGCTCTGCCGAGGACGAGAGCCATGAGATGTTCCTCCTCTGGGCAAGCCCGGGTCCCAGATCCTGTTGTGCCTGTGAATAGGCTGCAGGGGGATGGTGAAAACCAGCAACATCCTTCAGGGGTTCCAACTTCCGTGTGGGACAAGGAGCCGGACGTGTGCCTTTTCGGAAACAGGCCCTGTCGAGGACGAGAGCCATGAGATGTTCCTCCTCTGGGCAAGCCCGGGTCCTGAATCCTGTTGTACCTGTGAATAGGCTGCAGGGGGACGGTGAAGACCAGCAACAGCTTTCAGGGCTGCCACCTTCCGTGTGGGACAAGGAGCCGGACGTGTGCCTTTTCGGAAATAGGCTCTGCCGAGGACGAGAGCCATGACATGTTCCTCCTCTGGGCAAGCCCGGGTCCCAGATCCTGTTGTGCCTGTGAATAGGCTGCAGGGGGATGGTGAAGACCAGCAACATCCTTCAGGGGTTCCAACTTCCGTGTGGGACAAGGAGCCGGACGTGTGCCTTTTCGGAAACAGGCCCTGTCGAGGACGAGAGCCATGAGATGTTCCTCCTCTGGGCAAGCCCGGGTCCCAGCTCCTGTTGTGCCTGTGAATAGGCTGCAGGGGGACGGTGAAGACCAGCAACAGCTTTCAGGGCTGCCACCTTCCTTGTGGGACAAGGAGCCGGACGTGTGCCTTTTCGGAATCGGGCTCTGCCGAGGACGAGAGCCATGAGATGTTCCTCCTCTGGGCATGCCCGGGTCCTGAATCCTGTTGTTCCTGTGAATAGGCTGCAGGGGGACAGTGAAGACCAGCAACAGCTTTCAGGGCTGCCACCTTCCGTGTGGGACAAGGAGCCGGACGTGTGCCTTTTCGAAAAGAGGCCCTGCCGAGGACGAGAGCCATGAGATGTTCCTCCTCTGGGCAAGCCCGGGTCCCAGATCCTGTTGTGCCTGTGAATAGGCTGCAGGGGGATGGTGAAAACCAGCAACATCCTTCAGGGGTTCCAACTTCCGTGTGGGACAAGGAGCCGGACGTGTGCCTTTTCGGAAACAGGCCCTGTCGAGGACGAGAGCCATGAGATGTTCCTCCTCTGGGCAAGCCCGGGTCCTGAATCCTGTTGTACCTGTGAATAGGCTGCAGGGGGACGGTGAAGACCAGCAACAGCTTTCAGGGCTGCCACCTTCCGTGTGGGACAATGAGCCGGACGTGTGCCTTTCCGGAATCAGGCTCTGCCGAGGACGAGTGCCATGAGATGTTCCTCCTCTGGGCAAGCCCGGGTCCCAGATCCTGTTGTGCCTGTGAATAGGCTGCAGGGGGACGGTGAAAACCAGCAACATCCTTCAGGGGTTCCAACTTCCGTGTGGGACAAGGAGCCGGACGTGTGCCTTTTCGGAAACAGGCCCTGTCGAGGACGAGAGCCATGAGATGTTCCTCCTCTGGGCAAGCCCGGGTCCCAGATCCTGTTGTGCCTGTGAATAGGCTGCAGGGGGATGGTGAAGACCAGCAACAGCTTTCAGGGCTGCCACCTTCCGTGTGGGACAAGGAGCCGGACGTGTGCCTTCTCGGAAACAGGCTCTGCCGAGGACGAGAGCCATGAGATGTTCCTCCTCTGGGCAAGCCCGCGTCGTGAATCCTGTTGTGCCTGTGAACAGGCTGCAGGGGGACAGTGAAGACCAGCAACATCTTTCAGGGCTGCCACCTTCCGTGTGGGACAAGGAGCCGGACGAGTGCCCTTTCGGGAAGAGGATCTGCCGAGGACGAGAGCCATGAGATGTTCCTCCTCTGGGCAAGCCCGGGTCCTGAATCCTGTTGTACCTGTGAATAGGCTGCAGGGGGACGGTGAAGACCAGCAACAGCTTTCAGGGCTGCCACCTTCCGTGTGGGACAAGGAGCCGGACGTGTGCCTTTTCAGAAATAGGCTCTGCCGAGGACGAGAGCCATGAGATGTTCCTCCTCTGGGCAAGCCCGGGTCCCAGATCCTGTTGTACCTGTGAATAGGCTGCAGGGGGACTTTGAAGACCAGCAACAGCTTTCAGGGCTGCCACCTTCCTTGTGGGACAAGGAGCCGGACCTGTGCCTTTTCGGAATCGGGCTCTGCCGAGGACGAGAGCCATGAGATGTTCCTCCTCTGGGCATGCCCGGGTCCTGAATCCTGTTGTGCCTGTGAATAGGCTGCAGGGGGACGGTGAAGACCAGCAACAGCTTTCAGGGCTGCCACCTTCCGTGTGGGACAAGGAGGCGGACGTGTGCCTTTTCGAAAAGAGGCCCTGTCGAGGACGAGAGCCATGAGATGTTCCTCCTCTGGGCAAGCCCGGGTCCCAGATCCTGTTGTGCCTGTGAATAGGCTGCAGGGGGACGGTGAAGACCAGCAACAGCTTTCAGGGCTGCCACCTTCCGTGTGGGACAAGGAGCCGGACGTGTGCCTTTTCGGAAACAGGCCCTGCCGAGGACGAGAGCCATGAGATGTTCCTCCTCTGGGCAAGCCCGCGTCGTGAATCCTGTTGTGCCTGTGAATAGGCTGCAGGGGGACAGTGAAGACCAGCAACAGCTTTCAGGGCTGCCACCTTCCGTGTGGGACAAGGAGCCGGACGTGTGCCTTTTCGGAAAGAGACTCTGCTGAGGACGAGAGCCATGAGATGTTCCTCCTCTGGGCATGCCTGGGTCCTGAATCCTGTTGTGCCTGTGAATAGGCTGCAGGGGGACGGTGAAAACCAGCAACATCCTTCAGGGGTTCCAACTTCCGTGTGGGACAAGGAGCCGGACGTGTGCCTTTTCGGAAACAGGCTCTGCCGAGGACGAGAGCCATGAGATGTTCCTCCTCTGGGCAAGCCCGCGTCGTGAATCCTGTTGTGCCTGTGAATAGGCTGCAGGGGGACAGTGAAGACCAGCAACAGCTTTCAGGGCTGCCACCTTCCGTGTGGGACAAGGAGCCGGACGTGTGCCTTTTCGGAAATAGGCTCTGCCGAGGACGAGAGCCATGAGATGTTCCTCCTCTGGGCAAGCCCAGGTCCCAGATCCTGTTGTACCTGTGAATAGGCTGCAGGGGGACGGTGAAGACCAGCAACAGCTTTCAGGGCTGCCACCTTCCTTGTGGGACAAGGAGCCGGACGTGTGCCTTTTCGGAATCGGGCTCTGCTGAGGACGAGAGCCATGAGATGTTCCTCCTCTGGGCATGCCCGGGTCCTGAATCCTGTTGTGCCTGTGAATAGGCTGCAGGGGGACGGTGAAGACCAGCAACAGCTTTCAGGGCTGCCACCTTCCGTGTGGGACAAGGAGCCGGACGTGTGCCTTTTCGACAAGAGGCCCTGCCGAGGACGAGAGCCATGAGATGTTCCTCCTCTGGGCAAGCCCGCGTCGTGAATCCTGTTGTGCCTGTGAATAGGCTGCAGGGGGACGGTGAAGACCAGCAACAGCTTCCAGGGCTGCCACCTTCCGTGTGGGACAAGGAGCCGGACGTGTGCCTTCTCGGAAAAAGGCCCTGTCGAGGACGAGAGCCATGAGGTGTTCCTCCTCTGGGAAAGCCCGGGTACTGAATCCTGTTGTGCCTGTGAATAGGCTGCAGGGGGACGGTGAAGACCAGCAACAGCTTTCAGGGCTGCCACCTTCCGTGTGGGACAAGGAGCCGGACGTGTGCCTTTTCGGAAATAGGCTCTGCCGAGGACGAGAGCCATGAGATGTTCCTCCTCTGGGCAAGCCCGGGTCCCAGATCCTGTTGTGCCTGTGAATAGGCTGCAGGGGGATGGTGAAAACCAGCAACATCCTTCAGGGGTTCCAACTTCCGTGTGGGACAAGGAGCCGGACGTGTGCCTTTTCGGAAACAGGCCCTGTCGAGGACGAGAGCCATGAGATGTTCCTCCTCTGGGCAAGCCCGGGTCCTGAATCCTGTTGTACCTGTGAATAGGCTGCAGGGGGACGGTGAAGACCAGCAACAGCTTTCAGGGCTGCCACCTTCCGTGTGGGACAATGAGCCGGACGTGTGCCTTTTCGGAAAGAGGCCCTGCCGAGGACGAGAGCCATGAGATGTTCCTCCTCTGGGCAAGCCCGGGTCCCAGCTCCTGTTGTGCCTGTGAATAGGCTGCAGGGGGACGGTGAAGACCAGCAACAGCTTTCAGGGCTGCCACCTTCCTTGTGGGACAAGGAGCCGGACGTGTGCCTTTTCGGAATCGGGCTCTGCCGAGGAAGAGAGCCATGAGATGTTCCTCCTCTGGGCATGCCCGGGTCCTGAATCCTGTTGTGCCTGTGAATAGGCTGCAGGGGGACAGTGAAGACCAGCAACAGCTTTCAGGGCTGCCACCTTCCGTGTGGGACAAGGAGCCGGACGTGTGCCTTTTCGAAAAGAGGCCCTGCCGAGGACGAGAGCCATGAGATGTTGCTCCTCTGGGCAAGCCCGGGTCCCAGATCCTGTTGTGCCTGTGAATAGGCTGCAGGGGGACGGTGAAGACCAGCAACAGCTTTCAGGGCTGCCACCTTCCGTGTGGGACAAGGAGCCGGACGTGTGCCTTTCCGGAATCAGGCTCCGCCGAGGACGAGAGCCATGAGATGTTCCTCCTCAGGGCAAGCCCAGGTCCCAGATCCTCTTGTACCTGTGAATAGGCTGCAGGGGGACGGTGAAGACCAGCAACAGCTTTCAGGGCTGCCACCTTCCTTGTGGGACAAGGAGCCGGACGTGTGCCTTTTCGGAATCGGGCTCTGCTGAGGACGAGAGCCATGAGATGTTCCTCCTCTGGGCAAGCCCGGGTCCTGAATCCTGTTGTGCCTGTGAATAGGCTGCAGGGGGACGGTGAAGACCAGCAACAGCTTTCAGGGCTGCCACCTTCCGTGTGGGACAAGGAGCCGGACGTGTGCCTTTTCGACAAGAGGCCCTGCCGAGGACGAGAGACATGAGATGTTCCTCCTCTGGGCAAGCCCGCGTCGTGAATCCTGTTGTGCCTGTGAATAGGCTGCAGGGGGACGGTGAAGACCAGCAACAGCTTCCAGGGCTGCCACCTTCCGTGTGGGACAAGGAGCCGGACGTGTGCCTTCTCGGAAACAGGCTCTGCCGAGGACGAGAGCCATGAGATGTTCCTCCTCTGGGCAAGCCCGGGTCCTGAATCCTGTTGTACCTGTGAATAGGCTGCAGGGGGACGGTGAAGACCAGCAACAGCTTTCAGGGCTGCCACCTTCCGTGTGGGACAAGGAGCCGGACGTGTGCCTTTTCGAAAAGAGGCCCTGCCGAGGACGAGAGCCATGAGATGTTCCTCCTCTGGGCAAGCCCGGGTCCCAGATCCTGTTGTGCCTGTGAATAGGCTGCAGGGGGATGGTGAAAACCAGCAACATCCTTCAGGGGTTCCAACTTCCGTGTGGGACAAGGAGCCGGACGTGTGCCTTTTCGGAAACAGGCCCTGTCGAGGACGAGAGCCATGAGATGTTCCTCCTCTGGGCAAGCCCGGGTCCTGAATCCTGTTGTACCTGTGAATAGGCTGCAGGGGGACGGTGAAGACCAGCAACAGCTTTCAGGGCTGCCACCTTCCGTGTGGGACAATGAGCCGGACGTGTGCCTTTTCGTAAAGAGGCCCTGCCGAGGACGAGAGCCATGAGATGTTCCTCCTCTGGGCAAGCCCGGGTCCCAGATCCTGTTGTGCCTGTGAATAGGCTGCAGGGGGATGGTGAAAACCAGCAACATCCTTCAGGGGTTCCAACTTCCGTGTGGGACAAGGAGCCGGACGTGTGCCTTTTCGGAAACAGGCCCTGTCGAGGACGAGAGCCATGAGATGTTCCTCCTCTGGGCAAGCCCGGGTCCTGAATCCTGTTGTACCTGTGAATAGGCTGCAGGGGGACGGTGAAGACCAGCAACAGCTTTCAGGGCTGCCACCTTCCGTGTGGGACAATGAGCCGGACGTGTGCCTTTTCGGAAAGAGGCCCTGCCGAGGACGAGAGCCATGAGATGTTCCTCCTCTGGGCAAGCCCGGGTCCCAGCTCCTGTTGTGCCTGTGAATAGGCTGCAGGGGGACGGTGAAGACCAGCAACAGCTTTCAGGGCTGCCACCTTCCTTGTGGGACAAGGAGCCGGACGTGTGCCTTTTCGGAATCGGGCTCTGCCGAGGAAGAGAGCCATGAGATGTTCCTCCTCTGGGCATGCCCGGGTCCTGAATCCTGTTGTGCCTGTGAATAGGCTGCAGGGGGACAGTGAAGACCAGCAACAGCTTTCAGGGCTGCCACCTTCCGTGTGGGACAAGGAGCCGGACGTGTGCCTTTTCGAAAAGAGGCCCTGCCGAGGACGAGAGCCATGAGATGTTGCTCCTCTGGGCAAGCCCGGGTCCCAGATCCTGTTGTGCCTGTGAATAGGCTGCAGGGGGACGGTGAAGACCAGCAACAGCTTTCAGGGCTGCCACCTTCCGTGTGGGACAAGGAGCCGGACGTGTGCCTTTCCGGAATCAGGCTCCGCCGAGGACGAGAGCCATGAGATGTTCCTCCTCAGGGCAAGCCCAGGTCCCAGATCCTCTTGTACCTGTGAATAGGCTGCAGGGGGACGGTGAAGACCAGCAACAGCTTTCAGGGCTGCCACCTTCCTTGTGGGACAAGGAGCCGGACGTGTGCCTTTTCGGAATCGGGCTCTGCTGAGGACGAGAGCCATGAGATGTTCCTCCTCTGGGCAAGCCCGGGTCCTGAATCCTGTTGTGCCTGTGAATAGGCTGCAGGGGGACGGTGAAGACCAGCAACAGCTTTCAGGGCTGCCACCTTCCGTGTGGGACAAGGAGCCGGACGTGTGCCTTTTCGACAAGAGGCCCTGCCGAGGACGAGAGCCATGAGATGTTCCTCCTCTGGGCAAGCCCGCGTCGTGAATCCTGTTGTGCCTGTGAATAGGCTGCAGGGGGACGGTGAAGACCAGCAACAGCTTCCAGGGCTGCCACCTTCCGTGTGGGACAAGGAGCCGGACGTGTGCCTTCTCGGAAACAGGCTCTGCCGAGGACGAGAGCCATGAGATGTTCCTCCTCTGGGCAAGCCCGGGTCCCAGATCCTGTTGTGCCTGTGAATAGGCTGCAGGGGGATGGTGAAAACCAGCAACATCCTTCAGGGGTTCCAACTTCCGTGTGGGACAAGGAGCCGGACGTGTGCCTTTTCGGAAACAGGCCCTGTCGAGGACGAGAGCCATGAGATGTTCCTCCTCTGGGCAAGCACGGGTCCCAGCTCCTGTTGTGCCTGTGAATAGGCTGCAGGGGGACGGTGAAGACCAGCAACAGCTTTCAGGGCTGCCACCTTCCGTGTGGGACAAGGAGCCGGACGTGTGCCTTCTCGGAAACAGGCTCTGCCGAGGACGAGAGCCATGAGATGTTCCTCCTCTAGGCAAGCCCGGGTCCTGAATCCTGTTGTGCCTGTGAATAGGCTGCAGGGGGACGGTGAAGACCAGCAACAGCTTTCAGGGCTGCCACCTTCCGTGTGGGACAAGGAGCCGGACGTGTGCCTTTCCGGAATCAGGCTCTGCCGAGGACGAGAGCCATGAGATGTTCCTCCTCTGGGCAAGCCCGGGTCCCAGATCCTGTTGTACCTGTGAATAGGCTGCAGGGGGACGGTGAAGACCAGCAACAGCTTTCAGGGCTGCCACCTTCCTTGTGGGACAAGGAGCCGGACGTGTGCCTTTTCGGAATCGGGCTCTGCTGAGGACGAGAGCCATGAGATGTTCCTCCTCTGGACAAGCCCATGTCCTGAATCCTGTTGTGCCTGTGAATAGGCTGCAGGGGGACGGTGAAGACCAGCAAGAGCTTTCAGGGCTGCCACCTTCCGTGTGGGACAAGGAGCCGGACGTGTGCCTTCTCGGAAACAGGCTCTGCCGAGGACGAGAGCCATGAGATGTTCCTCCTCTGGGCAAGCCCGGGTCCTGAATCCTGTTGTGCCTGTGAATAGGCTGCAGGGGGACGGTGAAGACCAGCAACAGCTTTCAGGGCTGCCACCTTCCGTGTGGGACAAGGAGCCGGACGTGTGCCTTTCCGGAATCAGGCTCTGCCGAGGACGAGAGCCATGAGATGTTCCTGCTCTGGGCATGCCCGGGTCCTGAATCCTGTTGTGCCTGTGAATAGGCTGCAGGGGGACGGTGAAGACCAGCAACAGCTTTCAGGGCTGCCACCTTCCGTGTGGGACAAGGAGCCGGACGTGTGCCTTTTCGGAAATAGGCTCTGCCGAGGACGAGAGCCATGAGATGTTCCTCCTCTGGGCAAGCCCGGGTCCCAGATCCTGTTGTGCCTGTGAATAGGCTGCAGGGGGATGGTGAAAACCAGCAACATCCTTCAGGGGTTCCAACTTCCGTGTGGGACAAGGAGCCGGACGTGTGCCTTTTCGGAAACAGGCCCTGTCGAGGACGAGAGCCATGAGATGTTCCTCCTCTGGGCAAGCCCGGGTCCTGAATCCTGTTGTACCTGTGAATAGGCTGCAGGGGGACGGTGAAGACCAGCAACAGCTTTCAGGGCTGCCACCTTCCGTTTGGGACAAGGAGCCGGACGTGTGCCTTTTCGGAAATAGGCTCTGCCGAGGACGAGAGCCATGACATGTTCCTCCTCTGGGCAAGCCCGGGTCCCAGCTCCTGTTGTGCCTGTGAATAGGCTGCAGGGGGACGGTGAAGACCAGCAACAGCTTTCAGGGCTGCCACCTTCCTTGTGGGACAAGGAGCCGGACGTGTGCCTTTTCGGAATCGGGCTCTGCCGAGGAAGAGAGCCATGAGATGTTCCTCCTCTGGGCATGCCCGGGTCCTGAATCCTGTTGTGCCTGTGAATAGGCTGCAGGGGGACAGTGAAGACCAGCAACAGCTTTCAGGGCTGCCACCTTCCGTGTGGGACAAGGAGCCGGACGTGTGCCTTTTCGAAAAGAGGCCCTGCCGAGGACGAGAGCCATGAGATGTTCCCCCTCTGGGCAAGCCCGGGTCCCAGATCCTGTTGTGCCTGTGAATAGGCTGCAGGGGGACGGTGAAGACCAGCAACAGCTTTCAGGGCTGCCACCTTCCGTGTGGGACAAGGAGCCGGACGTGTGCCTTCTCGGAAACAGGCTCTGCCGAGGACGAGAGCCATGAGATGTTCCTCCTCTGGGCAAGCCCGGGTCCTGAATCCTGTTGTACCTGTGAATAGGCTGCAGGGGGACGGTGAAGACCAGCAACAGCTTTCAGGGCTGCCACCTTCCGTGTGGGACAAGGAGCCGGACGTGTGCCTTTCCGGAATCAGGCTCTGCCGAGGACGAGAGCCATGAGATGTTCCTCCTCTGGGCAAGCCCGGGTCCCAGATCCTGTTGTGCCTGTGAATAGGCTGCAGGGGGACGGTGAAAACCAGCAACATCCTTCAGGGGTTCCAACTTCCGTGTGGGACAAGGAGCCGGACGTGTGCCTTTTCGGAAACAGGCCCTGTCGAGGACGAGAGCCATGAGATGTTCCTCCTCTGGGCAAGCCCGGGTCCCAGATCCTGTTGTGCCTGTGAATAGGCTGCAGGGGGATGGTGAAGACCAGCAACAGCTTTCAGGGCTGCCACCTTCCGTGTGGGACAAGGAGCCGGACGTGTGCCTTCACGGAAACAGGCTCTGCCGAGGACGAGAGCCATGAGATGTTCCTCCTCTGGGCAAGCCCGGGTCCCAAATCCTGTTGTGCCTGTGAATAGGCTGCAGGGGGACAGTGAAGACCAGCAACATCTTTCAGGGCTGCCACCTTCCGTGTGGGACAAGGAGCCGGACGAGTGCCCTTTCGGGAAGAGGATCTGCCGAGGACAAGAGCCATGAGATGTTCCTCCTCTGGGCAAGCCCGGGTCCTGAATCCTGTTGTACCTGTGAATAGGCTGCAGGGGGACGGTGAAGACCAGCAACAGCTTTCAGGGCTGCCACCTTCCGTGTGGGACAAGGAGCCGGACGTGTGCCTTTTCAGAAATAGGCTCTGCCGAGGACGAGAGCCATGAGATGTTCCTCCTCTGGGCAAGCCCGGGTCCCAGATCCTGTTGTACCTGTGAATAGGCTGCAGGGGGACTTTGAAGACCAGCAACAGCTTTCAGGGCTGCCACCTTCCGTGTGGGACAAGGAGCCGGACATGTGCCTTTTCGGAATCGGGCTCTGCCGAGGACGAGAGCCATGAGATGTTCCTCCTCTGGGCATGCCCGGGTCCTGAATCCTGTTGTGCCTGTGAATAGGCTGCAGGGGGACGGTGAAGACCAGCAACAGCTTTCAGGGCTGCCACCTTCCGTGTGGGACAAGGAGCTGGACGTGTGCCTTTTCGAAAAGAGGCCCTGCCGAGGACGAGAGCCATGAGATGTTCCTCCTCTGGGCAAGCCCGGGTCCCAGATCCTGTTGTGCCTGTGAATAGGCTGCAGGGGGACGCTGAAGACCAGCAACAGCTTTCAGGGCTGCCACCTTCCGTGTGGGACAAGGAGCCGGACGTGTGCCTTTTCGGAAAGAGGCCCTGTCGAGGACGAGAGCCATGAGACGTTCCTCCTCTGGGCAAGCCCGGGTCCTGAATCCTGTTGTGCCTGTGAATAGGCTGCAGGGGGACGGTGAAGACCAGCAACAGCTTTCAGGGCTGCCACCTTCCTTGTGGGACAAGGAGCCGGACGTGTGCCTTTTCGGAATCGGGCTCTGCTGAGGACGAGAGCCATGAGATGTTCCTCCTCTGGGCAAGCCCGGGTCCTGAATCCTGTTGTGCCTGTGAATAGGCTGCAGGGGGACGGTGAAGACCAGCAACAGCTTTCAGGGCTGCCACCTTCCGTGTGGGACAAGGAGCCGGACGTGTGCCTTTTCGACAAGAGGCCCTGCCGAGGACGAGAGCCATGAGATGTTCCTCCTCTGGGCAAGCCCGCGTCGTGAATCCTGTTGTGCCTGTGAATAGGCTGCAGGGGGACGGTGAAGACCAGCAACAGCTTCCAGGGCTGCCACCTTCCGTGTGGGACAAGGAGCCGGACGTGTGCCTTCTCGGAAACAGGCTCTGCCGAGGACGAGAGCCATGAGATGTTCCTCCTCTGGGCAAGCCCGGGTCCCAGATCCTGTTGTGCCTGTGAATAGGCTGCAGGGGGATGGTGAAAACCAGCAACATCCTTCAGGGGTTCCAACTTCCGTGTGGGACAAGGAGCCGGACGTGTGCCTTTTCGGAAACAGGCCCTGTCGAGGACGAGAGCCATGAGATGTTCCTCCTCTGGGCAAGCCCGGGTCCCAGCTCCTGTTGTGCCTGTGAATAGGCTGCAGGGGGACGGTGAAGACCAGCAACAGCTTTCAGGGCTGCCACCTTCCGTGTGGGACAAGGAGCCGGACGTGTGCCTTCTCGGAAACAGGCTCTGCCGAGGACGAGAGCCATGAGATGTTCCTCCTCTAGGCAAGCCCGGGTCCTGAATCCTGTTGTACCTGTGAATAGGCTGCAGGGGGACGGTGAAGACCAGCAACAGCTTTCAGGGCTGCCACCTTCCGTGTGGGACAAGGAGCCGGACGTGTGCCTTTCCGGAATCAGGCTCTGCCGAGGACGAGAGCCATGAGATGTTCCTCCTCTGGGCAAGCCCGGGTCCCAGATCCTGTTGTACCTGTGAATAGGCTGCAGGGGGACGGTGAAGACCAGCAACAGCTTTCAGGGCTGCCACCTTCCTTGTGGGACAAGGAGCCGGACGTGTGCCTTTTCGGAATCGGGCTCTGCTGAGGACGAGAGCCATGAGATGTTCCTCCTCTGGACAAGCCCATGTCCTGAATCCTGTTGTGCCTGTGAATAGGCTGCAGGGGGACGGTGAAGACCAGCAAGAGCTTTCAGGGCTGCCACCTTCCGTGTGGGACAAGGAGCCGGACGTGTGCCTTCTCGGAAACAGGCTCTGCCGAGGACGAGAGCCATGAGATGTTCCTCCTCTGGGCAAGCCCGGGTCCTGAATCCTGTTGTACCTGTGAATAGGCTGCAGGGGGACGGTGAAGACCAGCAACAGCTTTCAGGGCTGCCACCTTCCGTGTGGGACAAGGAGCCGGACGTGTGCCTTTCCGGAATCAGGCTCTGCCGAGGACGAGAGCCATGAGATGTTCCTGCTCTGGGCATGCCCGGGTCCTGAATCCTGTTGTGCCTGTGAATAGGCTGCAGGGGGACGGTGAAGACCAGCAACAGCTTTCAGGGCTGCCACCTTCCGTGTGGGACAAGGAGCCGGACGTGTGCCTTTTCGGAAATAGGCTCTGCCGAGGACGAGAGCCATGAGATGTTCCTCCTCTGGGCAAGCCCGGGTCCCAGATCCTGTTGTGCCTGTGAATAGGCTGCAGGGGGATGGTGAAAACCAGCAACATCCTTCAGGGGTTCCAACTTCCGTGTGGGACAAGGAGCCGGACGTGTGCCTTTTCGGAAACAGGCCCTGTCGAGGACGAGAGCCATGAGATGTTCCTCCTCTGGGCAAGCCCGGGTCCTGAATCCTGTTGTACCTGTGAATAGGCTGCAGGGGGACGGTGAAGACCAGCAACAGCTTTCAGGGCTGCCACCTTCCGTTTGGGACAAGGAGCCGGACGTGTGCCTTTTCGGAAATAGGCTCTGCCGAGGACGAGAGCCATGACATGTTCCTCCTCTGGGCAAGCCCGGGTCCCAGCTCCTGTTGTGCCTGTGAATAGGCTGCAGGGGGACGGTGAAGACCAGCAACAGCTTTCAGGGCTGCCACCTTCCTTGTGGGACAAGGAGCCGGACGTGTGCCTTTTCGGAATCGGGCTCTGCCGAGGAAGAGAGCCATGAGATGTTCCTCCTCTGGGCATGCCCGGGTCCTGAATCCTGTTGTGCCTGTGAATAGGCTGCAGGGGGACAGTGAAGACCAGCAACAGCTTTCAGGGCTGCCACCTTCCGTGTGGGACAAGGAGCCGGACGTGTGCCTTTTCGAAAAGAGGCCCTGCCGAGGACGAGAGCCATGAGATGTTCCTCCTCTGGGCAAGCCCGGGTCCCAGATCCTGTTGTGCCTGTGAATAGGCTGCAGGGGGACGGTGAAGACCAGCAACAGCTTTCAGGGCTGCCACCTTCCGTGTGGGACAAGGAGCCGGACGTGTGCCTTCTCGGAAACAGGCTCTGCCGAGGACGAGAGCCATGAGATGTTCCTCCTCTGGGCAAGCCCGGGTCCTGAATCCTGTTGTACCTGTGAATAGGCTGCAGGGGGACGGTGAAGACCAGCAACAGCTTTCAGGGCTGCCACCTTCCGTGTGGGACAAGGAGCCGGACGTGTGCCTTTCCGGAATCAGGCTCTGCCGAGGACGAGAGCCATGAGATGTTCCTCCTCTGGGCAAGCCCGGGTCCCAGATCCTGTTGTGCCTGTGAATAGGCTGCAGGGGGACGGTGAAAACCAGCAACATCCTTCAGGGGTTCCAACTTCCGTGTGGGACAAGGAGCCGGACGTGTGCCTTTTCGGAAACAGGCCCTGTCGAGGACGAGAGCCATGAGATGTTCCTCCTCTGGGCAAGCCCGGGTCCCAGATCCTGTTGTGCCTGTGAATAGGCTGCAGGGGGACGGTGAAGACCAGCAACAGCTTTCAGGGCTGCCACCTTCCGTGTGGGACAAGGAGCCGGACGTGTGCCTTCACGGAAACAGGCTCTGCCGAGGACGAGAGCCATGAGATGTTCCTCCTCTGGGCAAGCCCGGGTCCAGAATCCTGTTGTGCCTGTGAATAGGCTGCAGGGGGACAGTGAAGACCAGCAACATCTTTCAGGGCTGCCACCTTCCGTGTGGGACAAGGAGCCGGACGAGTGCCCTTTCGGGAAGAGGATCTGCCGAGGACAAGAGCCATGAGATGTTCCTCCTCTGGGCAAGCCCGGGTCCTGAATCCTGTTGTACCTGTGAATAGGCTGCAGGGGGACGGTGAAGACCAGCAACAGCTTTCAGGGCTGCCACCTTCCGTGTGGGACAAGGAGCCGGACGTGTGCCTTTTCAGAAATAGGCTCTGCCGAGGACGAGAGCCATGAGATGTTCCTCCTCTGGGCAAGCCCGGGTCCCAGATCCTGTTGTACCTGTGAATAGGCTGCAGGGGGACTTTGAAGACCAGCAACAGCTTTCAGGGCTGCCACCTTCCGTGTGGGACAAGGAGCCGGACATGTGCCTTTTCGGAATCGGGCTCTGCCGAGGACGAGAGCCATGAGATGTTCCTCCTCTGGGCATGCCCGGGTCCTGAATCCTGTTGTGCCTGTGAATAGGCTGCAGGGGGACGGTGAAGACCAGCAACAGCTTTCAGGGCTGCCACCTTCCGTGTGGGACAAGGAGCTGGACGTGTGCCTTTTCGAAAAGAGGCCCTGCCGAGGACGAGAGCCATGAGATGTTCCTCCTCTGGGCAAGCCCGGGTCCCAGATCCTGTTGTGCCTGTGAATAGGCTGCAGGGGGACGGTGAAGACCAGCAACAGCTTTCAGGGCTGCCACCTTCCGTGTGGGACAAGGAGCCGGACGTGTGCCTTTTCGGAAAGAGGCCCTGTCGAGGACGAGAGCCATGAGACGTTCCTCCTCTGGGCAAGCCCGGGTCCTGAATCCTGTTGTGCCTGTGAATAGGCTGCAGGGGGACGGTGAAGACCAGCAACAGCTTTCAGGGCTGCCACCTTCCGTGTGGGACAATGAGCCGGACGTGTGCCTTTTCGGAAAGAGGCCCTGCCGAGGATGAGAGCCATGAGATGTTCCTCCTCTGGGCAAGCCCGGGTCCCAGATCCTGTTGTGCCTGTGAATAGGCTGCAGGGGGACGGTGAAGACCAGCAACAGCTTTCAGGGCTGCCACCTTCCGTGTGGGACAAGGAGCCGGACGTGTGCCTTTTCGGAATCGGGCTCTGCCGAGAAGAGAGCCATGAGATGTTCCTCCTCTGGGCATGTCCGGGTCCTGAATCCTGTTGTGCCTGTGAATAGGCTGCAGGGGGACGGTGAAGACCAGCAACAGCTTTCAGGGCTGCCACCTTCCGTGTGGGACAAGGAGCCGGACATGTGCCTTTTCGGAAATAGGCCCTGCCGAGGACGAGAGCCATGAGATGTTCCTCCTCTGGGCATGCCCGGGTCCTGAATCCTGTTGTGCCTGTGAATAGGCTGCAGGGGGACGGTGAAGACCAGCAACAGCTTTCAGGGCTGCCACCTTCCGTGTGGGACAAGGAGCCGGACGTGTGCCTTTTCGACAAGAGGCCCTGCCGAGGACGAGAGCCATGAGATGTTCCTCCTCTGGGCAAGCCCGCGTCGTGAATCCTGTTGTGCCTGTGAATAGGCTGCAGGGGGACGGTGAAGACCAGCAACAGCTTCCAGGGCTGCCACCTTCCGTGTGGGACAAGGAGCCGGACGTGTGCCTTCTCGGAAACAGGCTCTGCCGAGGACGAGAGCCATGATATGTTCCTCCTCTGGGCAAGCCCGGGTCCTGAATCCTGTTGTACCTGTGAATAGGCTGCAGGGGGACGGTGAAGACCAGCAACAGCTTTCAGGGCTGCCACCTTCCGTGTGGGACAAGGAGCCGGACGTGTGCCTTTTCGGAATCGGGCTCTGCCGAGGACGAGAGCCATGAGATGTTCCTCCTCTGGGCAAGCCCGGGTCCCAGATCCTGTTGTGCCTGTGAATAGGCTGCAGGGGGATGGTGAAAACCAGCAACATCCTTCAGGGGTTCCAACTTCCGTGTGGGAAAAGGAGCCGGACGTGTGCCTTTTCGGAAACAGGCCCTGTCGAGGACGAGAGCCATGAGATGTTCCTCCTCTGGGCAAGCCCGGGTCCCAGCTCCTGTTGTGCCTGTGAATAGGCTGCAGGGGGACGGTGAAGACCAGCAACAGCTTTCAGGGCTGCCACCTTCCTTGTGGGACAAGGAGCTGGACGTGTGCCTTTTCGGAATCGGGCTCTGCCGAGGACGAGAGCCATGAGATGTTCCTCCTCTGGGCAAGCCCGGGTCCCAGATCCTGTTGTGCCTGTGAATAGGCTGCAGGGGGACGGTGAAGACCAGCAACAGCTTTCAGGGCTGCCACCTTCCGTGTGGGACAAGGAGCCGTACGTGTGCCTTCTCGGAAACAGGCTCTGCCGAGGACGAGAGCCATGAGATGTTCCTCCTCTAGGCAAGCCCGGGTCCTGAATCCTGTTGTACCTGTGAATAGGCTGCAGGGGGACGGTGAAGACCAGCAACAGCTTTCAGGGCTGCCACCTTCCGTGTGGGACAAGGAGCCGGACGTGTGCCTTCTCGGAAACAGGCTCTGCCGAGGACGAGAGCCATGAGATGTTCCTCCTCTGGGCAAGCCCGGGTCCCAGATCCTGTTGTGCCTGTGAATAGGCTGCAGGGGGATGGTGAAAACCAGCAACATCCTTCAGGGGTTCCAACTTCCGTGTGGGACAAGGAGCCGGACGTGTGCCTTTTCGGAAACAGGCCCTGTCGAGGACGAGAGCCATGAGATGTTCCTCCTCTGGGCAAGCCCGGGTCCCAGCTCCTGTTGTGCCTGTGAATAGGCTGCAGGGGGACGGTGAAGACCAGCAACAGCTTTCAGGGCTGCCACCTTCCGTGTGGGACAAGGAGCCGGACGTGTGCCTTTTCGGAAATAGGCTCTGCCGAGGACGAGAGCCATGAGATGTTCCTGCTCTGGGCATGCCCGGGTCCTGAATCCTGTTGTGCCTGTGAATAGGCTGCAGGGGGACGGTGAAGACCAGCAACAGCTTTCAGGGCTGCCACCTTCCGTGTGGGACAAGGAGCTGGACGTGTGCCTTTTCGGAAATAGGCTCTGCCGAGGACGAGAGCCATGAGATGTTCCTCCTCTGGGCAAGCCCGGGTCCCAGATCCTGTTGTGCCTGTGAATAGGCTGCAGGGGGATGGTGAAAACCAGCAACATCCTTCAGGGGTTCCAACTTCCGTGTGGGACAAGGAGCCGGACGAGTGCCTTTTCGGAAACAGGCCCTGTCGAGGACGAGAGCCATGAGATGTTCCTCCTCTGGGCAAGCCCGGGTCCTGAATCCTGTTGTACCTGTGAATAGGCTGCAGGGGGACGGTGAAGACCAGCAACAGCTTTCAGGGCTGCCACCTTCCGTGTGGGACAATGAGCCGGACGTGTGCCTTTTCGGAAAGAGGCCCTGCCGAGGACGAGAGCCATGACATGTTCCTCCTCTGGGCAAGCCCGGGTCCCAGCTCCTGTTGTGCCTGTGAATAGGCTGCAGGGGGACGGTGAAGACCAGCAACAGCTTTCAGGGCTGCCACCTTCCTTGTGGGACAAGGAGCCGGACGTGTGCCTTTTCGGAATCGGGCTCTGCCGAGGAAGAGAGCCATGAGATGTTCCTCCTCTGGGCATGCCCGGGTCCTGAATCCTGTTGTGCCTGTGAATAGGCTGCAGGGGGACAGTGAAGACCAGCAACAGCTTTCAGGGCTGCCACCTTCCGTGTGGGACAAGGAGCCGGACGTGTGCCTTTTCGAAAAGATGCCCTGCCGAGGACGAGAGCCATGAGATGTTCCTCCTCTGGGCAAGCCCGGGTCCCAGATCCTGTTGTGCCTGTGAATAGGCTGCAGGGGGACGGTGAAGACCAGCAAGAGCTTTCAGGGCTGCCACCTTCCGTGTGGGACAAGGAGCCGGACGTGTGCCTTTTCGGAAACAGGCTCTGCCGAGGACGAGAGCCATGAGATGTTCCTCCTCTGGGCAAGCCCGGGTCCTGAATCCTGTTGTACCTGTGAATAGGCTGCAGGGGGACGGTGAAGACCAGCAACAGCTTTCAGGGCTGCCACCTTCCGTGTGGGACAAGGAGCCGGACGTGTGCCTTTCCGGAATCAGGCTCTGCCGAGGACGAGAGCCATGAGATGTTCCTCCTCTGGGCAAGCCCGGGTCCCAGATCCTGTTGTGCCTGTGAATAGGCTGCAGGGGGACGGTGAAAACCAGCAACATCCTTCAGGGGTTCCAACTTCCGTGTGGGACAAGGAGCCGGACGTGTGCCTTTTCGGAAACAGGCCCTGCCGAGGACGAGAGCCATGAGATGTTCCTCCTCTGGGCAAGCCCAGGTCCCAGATCCTGTTGTGCCTGTGAATAGGCTGCAGGGGGACGGTGAAGACCAGCAACATCCTTCAGGGGTTCCAACTTCCGTGTGGGACAAGGAGCCGGACGTGTGCCTTTTCGGAAACAGGCCCTGCCGAGGACGAGAGCCATGAGATGTTCCTCCTCTGGGCAAGCCCAGGTCCCAGATCCTGTTGTGCCTGTGAATAGGCTGCAGGGGGACGGTGAAGACCAGCAACAGCTTTCAGGGCTGCCACCTTCCTTGTGGGACAAGGAGCCGGACGTGTGCCTTTTCGGAATCGGGCTCTGCCGAGGAAGAGAGCCATGAGATGTTCCTCCTCTGGGCATGCCCGGGTCCTGAATCCTGTTGTGCCTGTGAATAGGCTGCAGGGGGACAGTGAAGACCAGCAACAGCTTTCAGGGCTGCCACCTTCCGTGTGGGACAAGGAGCCGGACGTGTGCCTTTTCGAAAAGATGCCCTGCCGAGGACGAGAGCCATGAGATGTTCCTCCTCTGGGCAAGCCCGGGTCCCAAATCCTGTTGTGCCTGTGAATAGGCTGCAGGGGGACAGTGAAGACCAGCAACAGCTTTCAGGGCTGCCACCTTCCGTGTGGGACAAGGAGCCGGACGAGTGCCCTTTCGGGAAGAGGAACTGCCGAGGACAAGAGCCATGAGATGTTCCTCCTCTGGGCAAGCCCGGGTCCTGAATCCTGTTGTACCTGTGAATAGGCTGCAGGGGGACGGTGAAGACCAGCAACAGCTTTCAGGGCTGCCACCTTCCGTGTGGGAGAAGGAGCCGGACGTGTGCCTTTTCAGAAATAGGCTCTGCCGAGGACGAGAGCCATGAGATGTTCCTCCTCTGGGCAAGCCCGGGTCCCAGATCCTGTTGTACCTGTGAATAGGCTGCAGGGGGACTTTGAAGACCAGCAACAGCTTTCAGGGCTGCCACCTTCCGTGTGGGACAAGGAGCCGGACGTGTGCCTTTTCGGAAAGAGGCCCTGTCGAGGACGAGAGCCATGAGACGTTCCTCCTCTGGGCAAGCCCGGGTCCTGAATCCTGTTGTGCCTGTGAATAGGCTGCAGGGGGACGGTGAAGACCAGCAACAGCTTTCAGGGCTGCCACCTTCCGTGTGGGACAATGAGCCGGACGTGTGCCTTTTCGGAAAGAGGCCCTGCCGAGGATGAGAGCCATGAGATGTTCCTCCTCTGGGCAAGCCCGGGTCCCAGATCCTGTTGTGCCTGTGAATAGGCTGCAGGGGGACGGTGAAGACCAGCAACAGCTTTCAGGGCTGCCACCTTCCGTGTGGGACAAGGAGCCGGACGTGTGCCTTTTCGGAATCGGGCTCTGCCGAGAAGAGAGCCATGAGATGTTCCTCCTCTGGGCATGTCCGGGTCCTGAATCCTGTTGTGCCTGTGAATAGGCTGCAGGGGGACGGTGAAGACCAGCAACAGCTTTCAGGGCTGCCACCTTCCGTGTGGGACAAGGAGCCGGACATGTGCCTTTTCGGAAACAGGCCCTGCCGAGGACGAGAGCCATGAGATGTTCCTCCTCTGGGCATGCCCGGGTCCCAGATCCTGTTGTGCCTGTGAATAGGCTGCAGGGGGACGGTGAAGACCAGCTACAGCTTTCAAGGCTGCCACCTTCCGTGTGGGACAAGGAGCCGGACGTGTGCCTTCTCGGAAACAGACTCTGCCGAGGACGAGAGCCATGAGATGTTCCTCCTCTGGGCAAGCCCGGTTCCTGAATCCTGTTGTACCTGTGAATAGGCTGCAGGGGGACGGTGAAGACCAGCAACAGCTTTCAGGGCTGCCACCTTCCGTGTGGGACAAGGAGCCGGACGTGTGCCTTTCCGGAATCAGGCTCTGCCGAGGACGAGAGCCATGAGATGTTCCTCCTCTGGGCAAGCCCAGGTCCCAGATCCTGTTGTGCCTGTGAATAGGCTGCAGGGGGACGGTGAAAACCAGCAACATCCTTCAGGGGTTCCAACTTCCGTGTGGGACAAGGAGCCGGACGTGTGCCTTTTCGGAAACAGGCCCTGTCGAGGACGAGAGCCATGAGATGTTCCTCCTCTGGGCAAGCCCGGGTCCCAGATCCTGTTGTGCCTGTGAATAGGCTGCAGGGGGATGGTGAAGACCAGCAACAGCTTTCAGGGCTGCCACCTTCCGTGTGGGACAAGGAGCCGGACGTGTGCCTTTTCGGAAACAGGCTCTGCCGAGGACGAGAGCCATGAGATGTTCCTCCTCTGGGCAAGCCCGGGTCCCAGATCCTGTTGTGCCTGTGAATAGGCTGCAGGGGGATGGTGAAGACCAGCAACATCTTTCAGGGCTGCCACCTTCCTTGTGGGACAAGGAGCCGGACGAGTGCCCTTTCGGGAAGAGGATCTGCCGAGGACAAGAGCCATGAGATGTTCCTCCTCCGGGCAAGCCCGGGTCCTGAATCCTGTTGTACCTGTGAATAGGCTGCAGGGGGACGGTGAAGACCAGCAACAGCTTTCAGGGCTGCCACCTTCCGTGTGGGACAAGGAGCCGGAAGTGTGCCTTTTCGGAAATAGGCTCTGCCGCGGACGAGAGCCATGAGATGTTCCTCCTCTGGGCAAGCCCGGGTCCCAGATCCTGTTGTGCCTGTGAATAGGCTGCAGGGGGACTTTGAAGACCAGCAACAGCTTTCAGGGCTGCCACCTTCCTTGTGGGACAAGGAGCCGGACGTGTGCCTTTTCGGAATCGGACTCTGCCGAGGACGAGAGCCATGAGATGTTCCTCCTCTGGGCATGCCCGGGTCCTGAATCCTGTTGTGCCTGTGAATAGGCTGCAGGGGGACGGTGAAGACCAGCAACAGCTTTCAGGGCTGCCACCTTCCGTGTGGGACAAGGAGCCGGACGTGTGCCTTTTCGAAAAGAGGCCCTGCCGAGGACGAGAGCCATGAGATGTTCCTCCTCTGGGCAAGCCCGGGTCCCAGATCCTGTTGTGCCTGTGAATAGGCTGCAGGGGGACGGTGAAGACCAGCAACAGCTTTCAGGGCTGCCACCTTCCGTGTGGGACAAGGAGCCGGACGTGTGCCTTTTCGGAAACAGGCCCTGCCGAGGACGAGAGCCATGAGATGTTCCTCCTCTGGGCAAGCCCGGGTCCCAGATCCTGTTGTGCCTGTGAATAGGCTGCAGGGGGACGGTGAAGACCAGCAACAGCTTTCACGGCTGCCACCTTCCTTGTGGGACAAGGAGCCGGACGTGTGCCTTTTCGGAATCGGGCTCTGCCGAGGAAGAGAGCCATGAGATGTTCCTCCTCTGGGCATGCCCGGGTCCTGAATCCTGTTGTGCCTGTGAATAGGCTGCAGGGGGACAGTGAAGACCAGCAACAGCTTTCAGGGCTGCCACCTTCCGTGTGGGACAAGGAGCCGGACGTGTGCCTTTTCGGAAACAGGCCCTGTCGAGGACGAGAGCCATGAGACGTTCCTCCTCTGGGCAAGCCCGGGTCCTGAATCCTGTTGTGCCTGTGAATAGGCTGCAGGGGGACGGTGAAGACCAGCAACAGCTTTCAGGGCTGCCACCTTCCGTGTGGGACAATGAGCCGGACGTGTGCCTTTT
This sequence comes from Astur gentilis, assembly GCF_929443795.1. Lineage (NCBI taxonomy): Eukaryota > Metazoa > Chordata > Aves > Accipitriformes > Accipitridae > Astur > Astur gentilis. The sequence continues at coordinate 1,079,611 of NW_026061052.1, forward strand.
CGGAAAGAGGCCCTGCCGAGGATGAGAGCCATGAGATGTTCCTCCTCTGGGCAAGCCCGCGTCGTGAATCCTGTTGTGCCTGTGAATAGGCTGCAGGGGGACGGTGAAGACCAGCAACAGCTTCCAGGGCTGCCACCTTCCGTGTGGGACAAGGAGCCGGACGTGTGCCTTTTCGGAATCGGGCTCTGCCGAGGACGAGAGCCATGAGATGTTCCTCCTCTGGGCATGCCCGGGTCCTGAATCCTGTTGTGCCTGTGAATAGGCTGCAGGGGGACGGTGAAGACCAGCAACAGCTTTCAGGGCTGCCACCTTCCGTGTGGGACAAGGAGCCGGACGTGTGCCTTCTCGGAAACAGACTCTGCCGAGGACGAGAGCCATGAGATGTTCCTCCTCTGGGCAAGCCCGGGTCCTGAATCCTGTTGTACCTGTGAATAGGCTGCAGGGGGACGGTGAAGACCAGCAACAGCTTTCAGGGCTGCCACCTTCCGTGTGGGACAAGGAGCCGGACGTGTGCCTTTCCGGAATCAGGCTCTGCCAAGGACGAGAGCCATGAGATGTTCCTCCTCTGGGCAAGCCCGGGTCGCAGATCCTGTTGTGCCTGTGAATAGGCTGCAGGGGGACGGTGAAAACCAGCAACATCCTTCAGGTGTTCCAACTTCCGTATGGGACAAGGAGCCGGACGTGTGCCTTTTCGGAATCAGGCCCTGTCGAGGACGAGAGCCATGCGATGTTCCTCCTCTGGGCAAGCCCGGGTCCCAGATCCTGTTGTGCCTGTGAATAGGCTGCAGGGGGACGGTGAAGACCAGCAACAGCTTTCAGGGCTGCCACCTTCCGTGTGGGACAAGGAGCCGGACGTGTGCCTTTTCGGAAACAGGCCCTGCCGAGGACGAGAGCCATGAGATGTTCCTCCTCTGGGCAAGACCGCGTCGTGAATCCTGTTGTGCCTGTGAATAGGCTGCAGGGGGACAGTGAAGACCAGCAACAGCTTTCAGGGCTGCCACCTTCCGTGTGGGACAAGGAGCCGGACGTGTGCCTTCTCGGAATCGGGCTCTGCCGAGAAGAGAGCCATGAGATGTTCCTCCTCTGGGCATGTGCGGGTCCTGAATCCTGTTGTGCCTGTGAATAGGCTGCAGGGGGACGGTGAAGACCAGCAACAGCTTTCAGGGCTGCCACCTTCCGTGTGGGACAAGGAGCCGGACGTGTGCCTTCTCGGAAACAGGCTCTGCCGAGGACGAGAGCCATGAGATGTTCCTCCTCTGGGCAAGCCCGGGTCCCAAATCCTGTTGTGCCTGTGAATAGGCTGCAGGGGGACGGTGAAGACCAGCAACATCTTTCAGGGCTGCCACCTTCCTTGTGGGACAAGGAGCCGGACGAGTGCCCTTTCGGGAAGAGGATCTGCCGAGGACAAGAGCCATGATATGTTCCTCCTCCGGGCAAGCCCGGGTCATGAATCCTGTTGTACCTGTGAATAGGCTGCAGGGGGACGGTGAAGACCAGCAACAGCTTTCAGGGCTGCCACCTTCCGTGTGGGACAAGGAGCCGGACGTGTGCCTTTTCGGAAATAGGCTCTGCCGAGGACGAGAGCCATGAGATGTTCCTCCTCTGGTCAAGCCCGGGTCCCAGATCCTGTTGTGCCTCTGAATAGGCTGCAGGGGGACGGTGAAGACCAGCAACAGCTTTCAGGGCTGCCACCTTCCGTGTGGGACAAGGAGCCGGACGTGTGCCTTTCCGGTAAAAGGCCCTACCGAGGACGAGAGCCATGAGATGTTCCTCCTCTGGGCAAGCCCGCGTCGTGAATCCTGTTGTGCCTGTGAATAGGCTGCAGGGGGACGGTGAAGACCAGCAACAGCTTTCAGGGCTGCCACCTTCCGTGTGGGACAAGGAGCCGGACGTGTGCCTTTTCGGAAATAGGCTCTGCCGAGGACGAGAGCTATGAGATGTTCCTCCTCTGGGCAAGCCCAGGTCCCAGATCCTGTTGTACCTGTGAATAGGCTGCAGGGGGACGGTGAAGACCAGCAACAGCTTTCAGGGCTGCCACCTTCCTTGTGGGACAAGGAGCCGGACGTGTGCCTTTTCGGAATCGGGCTCTGCTGAGGACGAGAGCCATGAGATGTTCCTCCTCTGGGCAAGCCCGGGTCCCAGATCCTGTTGTGCCTGTGAATAGGCTGCAGGGGGATGGTGAAAACCAGCAACATCCTTCAGGGGTTCCAACTTCCGTGTGGGACAAGGAGCCGGACGTGTGCCTTTTCGGAAACAGTCCCTGTCGAGGACGAGAGCCATGAGATGTTCCTCCTCTGGGCAAGCCCGGGTCCTGAATCGTGTTGTACCTGTGAATAGGCTGCAGGGGGACGGTGAAGACCAGCAACAGCTTTCAGGGCTGCCACCTTCCGTGTGGGACAATGAGGCGGACGTGTGCCTTTTCGGAAAGAGGCCCTGCCGAGGATGAGAGCCATGAGATGTTCCTCCTCTGGGCAAGCCCGGGTCCCAGATCCTGTTGTGCCTGTGAATAGGCTGCAGGGGGACGGTGAAGACCAGCAACAGCTTTCAGGGCTGCCACCTTCCTTGTGGGACAAGGAGCCGGACGTGTGCCTTTTCGGAATCGGGCTCTGCCAAGGAAGAGAGCCATGAGATGTTCCTCCTCTGGGCATGCCCGGGTCCTGAATCCTGTTGTGCCTGTGGATAGGCTGCAGGGGGACAGTGAAGACCAGCAACAGCTTTCAGGGCTGCCACCTTCCGTGTGGGAGAAGGAGCCGGACGCGTGCCTTTTCGAAAAGAGGCCCTGCCGAGGACGAGAGCCATGAGATGTTCCTCCTCTGGGCAAGCCCGGGTCCCAGATCCTGTTGTGCCTGTGAATAGGCTGCAGGGGGACGGTGAAGACCAGCAACAGCTTTCAGGGCTGCCACCTTCCGTGTGGGACAAGGAGCCGGACGTGTGCCTTTTCGGAATCGGGCTCTGCCGAGAAGAGAGCCATGAGATGTTCCTCCTCTGGGCATGTCCGGGTCCTGAATCCTGTTGTGCCTGTGAATAGGCTGCAGGGGGACGGTGAAGACCAGCAACAGCTTTCAGGGCTGCCACCTTCCGTGTGGGACAAGGAGCCGGACGTGTGCCTTTTCGGAAACAGGCCCTGCCGAGGACGAGAGCCATGAGATGTTCCTCCTCTGGGCATGCCCGGGTCCTGAATCCTGTTGTGCCTGTGAATAGGCTGCAGGGGGACGGTGAAGACCAGCAACAGCTTTCAGGGCTGCCACCTTCCGTGTGGGACAAGGAGCCGGACGTGTGCCTTCTCGGAAACAGACTCTGCCGAGGACGAGAGCCATGAGATGTTCCTCCTCTGGGCAAGCCCGGGTCCTGAATCCTGTTGTACCTGTGAATAGGCTGCAGGGGGACGGTGAAGACCAGCAACAGCTTTCAGGGCTGCCACCTTCCGTGTGGGACAAGGAGCCGGACGTGTGCCTTTCCGGAATCAGACTCTGCCGAGGACGAGAGCCATGAGATGTTCCTCCTCTGGGCAAGCCCGGGTCCCAGATCCTGTTGTGCCTGTGAATAGGCTGCAGGGGGACGGTGAAAACCAGCAACATCCTTCAGGGGTTCCAACTTCCGTGTGGGACAAGGAGCCGGACGTGTGCCTTTTCGGAAACAGGCCCTGTCGAGGACGAGAGCCATGAGATGTTCCTCCTCTGGGCATGCCCGGGTCCTGAATCCTGTTGTGCCTGTGAATAGGCTGCAGGGGGACGGTGAAGACCAGCAACAGCTTTCAGGGCTGCCACCTTCCGTGTGGGACAATGAGCCGGACGTGTGCCTTTTCGGAAAGAGGCCCTGCCGAGGATGAGAGCCATGAGATGTTCCTCCTCTGGGCAAGCCCGGGTCCCAGATCCTGTTGTGCCTGTGAATAGGCTGCAGGGGGACGGTGAAGACCAGCAACAGCTTTCAGGGCTGCCACCTTCCTTGTGGGACAAGGAGCCGGACGTGTGCCTTTTCGGAATCGGGCTCTGCCGAGGAAGAGAGCCATGAGATGTTCCTCCTCTGGGCATGCCCGGGTCCTGAATCCTGTTGTGCCTGTGGATAGGCTGCAGGGGGACAGTGAAGACCAGCAACAGCTTTCAGGGCTGCCACCTTCCGTGTGGGACAAGGAGCCGGACGTGTGCCTTTTGGAAAAGAGGCCCTGTCGAGGACGAGAGCCATGAGATGTTCCTCCTCTGGGCAAGCCCGGGTCCCAGATCCTGTTGTGCCTGTGAATAGGCTGCAGGGGGACGGTGAAGACCAGCAACAGCTTTCAGGGCTGGCACCTTCCGTGTGGGACAAGGAGCCGGACGTGTGCCTTTTCGGAATCGGGCTCTGCCGAGAAGAGAGCCATGAGATGTTCCTCCTCTGGGCATGTCCGGGTCCTGAATCCTGTTGTGCCTGTGAATAGGCTGCAGGGGGACGGTGAAGACCAGCAACAGCTTTCAGGGCTGCCACCTTCCGTGTGGGACAAGGAGCCGGACGTGTGCCTTTTCGGAAACAGGCCCTGCCGAGGACGAGAGCCATGAGATGTTCCTCCTCTGGGCATGCCCAGGTCCTGAATCCTGTTGTGCCTGTGAATAGGCTGCAGGGGGACGGTGAAGACCACCAGCAGCTTTCAGGGCTGCCACCTTCCTTGTGGGACAAGGAGCCGGACGTGTGCCTTCTCGGAAACAGACTCTGCCGAGGACGAGAGCCATGAGATGTTCCTCCTCTGGGCAAGCCCGGGTCCTGAATCCTGTTGTACCTGTGAATAGGCTGCAGGGGGACGGTGAAGACCAGCAACAGCTTTCAGGGCTGCCACCTTCCGTGTGGGACAAGGAGCCGGACGTGTGCCTTTCCGGAATCAGGCTCTGCCGAGGACGAGAGCCATGAGATGTTCCTCCTCTGGGCAAGCCCGGGTCCCAGATCCTGTTGTGCCTGTGAATAGGCTGCAGGGGGACGGTGAAAACCAGCAACATCCTTCAGGGGTTCCAACTTCCGTGTGGGACAAGGAGCCGGACGTGTGCCTTTTCGGAAACAGGCCCTGTCGAGGACGAGAGCCATGAGATGTTCCTCCTCTGGGCAAGCCCGGATCCCAGATCCTGTTGTGCCTGTGAATAGGCTGCAGGGGGATGGTGAAGACCAGCAACAGCTTTCAGGGCTGCCACCTTCCGTGTGGGACAAGGAGCCGGACGTGTGCCTTCTCGGAAACAGGCTCTGCCGAGGACGAGAGCCATGAGATGTTCCTCCTCTGGGCAAGCCCGGGTCCCAAATCCTGTTGTGCCTGTGAATAGGCTGCAGGGGGACGGTGAAGACCAGCAACATCTTTCAGGGCTGCCACCTTCCTTGTGGGACAAGGAGCCGGACGAGTGCCCTTTCGGGAAGAGGATCTGCCGAGGACAAGAGCCATGATATGTTCCTCCTCCGGGCAAGCCCGGGTCCTGAATCCTGTTGTACCTGTGAATAGGCTGCAGGGGGACGGTGAAGACCAGCAACAGCTTTCAGGGCTGCCACCTTCCGTGTGGGACAAGGAGCCGGACATGTGCCTTTTCGGAAATAGGCTCTGCCGAGGACGAGAGCCATGAGATGTTCCTCCTCTGGGCAAGCCCGGGTCCCAGATCCTGTTGTACCTGTGAATAGGCTGCAGGGGGACTTTGAAGACCAGCAACAGCTTTCAGGGCTGCCACCTTCCTTGTGGGACAAGGAGCCGGACGTGTGCCTTTTCGGAATCGGGCTCTGCCGAGGACGAGAGCCATGAGATGTTCCTCCTCTGGGCATGCCCGGGTCCTGAATCCTGTTGTCCCTGTGAATAGGCTGCAGGGCGACGGTGAAGACCAGCAACAGCTTTCAGGGCTGCCACCTTCCGTGTGGGACAAGGAGCCGTACGTGTGCCTTTTCGAAAAGAGGCCCTGCCGAGGACGAGAGCCATGAGATGTTCCTCCTCTGGGCAAGCCCGGGTCCCAGATCCTGTTGTGCCTGTGAATAGGCTGCAGGGGGATGGTGAAGACCAGCAACAGCTTTCAGGGCTGCCACTTTCCGTGTGGGACAAGGAGCCGGACGAGTGCCCTTTCGGGAAGAGGATCTGCCGAGGACAAGAGCCATGATATGTTCCTCCTCCGGGCAAGCCCGGGTCCTGAATCCTGTTGTACCTGTGAATAGGCTGCAGGGGGACGGTGAAGACCAGCAACAGCTTTCAGGGCTGCCACCTTCCGTGTGGGACAAGGAGCCGGACGTGTGACTTATCAGAAATAGGCTCTGCCGAGGACGAGAGCCATGAGATGTTCCTCCTCTGGGCAAGCCCGGGTCCTGAATCCTGTTGTACCTGTGAATAGGCTGCAGGGGGACGGTGAAGACCAGCAACAGCTTTCAGGGCTGCCACCTTCCGTGTGGGACAAGAAGCCGGACGTGTGCCTTTTCGGAAAGAGGCTCTGCCGAGGACGAGAGCCATGAGATGTTCCTCCTCTGGGCAAGCCCGGGTCCCAGATCCTGTTGTGCCTGTGAATAGGCTGCAGGGGGACGGTGAAGACCAGCAACAGCTTTCAGGGCTGCCACCTTCCGTGTGGGACAAGGAGCCGGACGTGTGCCTTTTCGGAAAAAGGCCCTACCGAGGACGAGAGCCATGAGATGTTCCTCCTCTGGGCAAGCCCGCGTCGTGAATCCTGTTGTACCTGTGAATAGGCTGCAGGGGGACGGTGAAGACCAGCAACAACTTTCAGGGCTGCCACCTTCCGTGTGGGACAAGGAGCCGGACGTGTGCCTTTTCGGAAACAGGCTCTGCCGAGGACGAGAGCTATGAGATGTTCCTCCTCTGGGCATGCCCGGGTCCTGAATCCTGTTGTGCCTGTGAATAGGCTGCAGGGGGACGGTGAAGACCAGCAACAGCTTTCAGGGCTGCCACCTTCCGTGTGGGACAAGGAGCCGGACGTGTGCCTTTTCGACAAGAGGCCCTGCCGAGGACGAGAGCCATGAGATGTTCCTCCTCTGGGCAAGCCCGCGTCGTGAATCCTGTTGTGCCTGTGAATAGGCTGCAGGGGGACGGTGAAGACCAGCAACAGCTTCCAGGGCTGCCACCTTCCGTGTGGGACAAGGAGCCGGACGTGTGCCTTCTCGGAAACAGGCTCTGCCGAGGACGAGAGCCATGAGATGTTCCTCCTCTGGGCAAGCCCGGGTCCTGAATCCTGTTGTACCTGTGAATAGGCTGCAGGGGGACGGTGAAGACCAGCAACAGCTTTCAGGGCTGCCACCTTCCGTGTGGGACAAGGAGCCGGACGTGTGCCTTTTCGGAAACAGGCTCTGCCGAGGACGAGAGCCATGAGATGTTCCTCCTCTGGGCAAGCCCGGGTCCCATATCCTGTTGTGCCTGTGAATAGGCTGCAGGGGGATGGTGAAAACCAGCAACATCCTTCAGGGGTTCCAACTTCCGTGTGGGACAAGGAGCCGGACGTGTGCCTTTTCGGAAACAGGCCCTGTCGAGGACGAGAGCCATGAGATGTTCCTCCTCTGGGCAAGCCCGGGTCCTGAATCCTGTTGTACCTGTGAATAGGCTGCAGGGGGACGGTGAAGACCAGCAACAGCTTTCAGGGCTGCCACCTTCCGTGTGGGACAATGAGCCGGACGTGTGCCTTTTCGGAAAGAGGCCCTGCCGAGGATGAGAGCCATGAGATGTTCCTCCTCTGGGCAAGCCCGGGTCCCAGATCCTGTTGTGCCTGTGAATAGGCTGCAGGGGGACGGTGAAGACCAGCAACAGCTTTCAGGGCTGCCACCTTCCTTGTGGGACAAGGAGCCGGACGTGTGCCTTTTCGGAATCGGGCTCTGCCGAGGAAGAGAGCCATGAGATGTTCCTCCTCTGGGCATGCCCGGGTCCTGAATCCTGTTGTGCCTGTGGATAGGCTGCAGGGCGACGGTGAAGACCAGCAACAGCTTTCAGGGCTGCCACCTTCCGTGTGGGACAAGGAGCCGGACGTGTGCCTTTTCGAAAAGAGGCCCTGCCGAGGACGAGAGCCATGAGATGTTCCTCCTCTGGGCAAGCCCGGGTCCCAGATCCTGTTGTGCCTGTGAATAGGCTGCAGGGGGATGGTGAAGACCAGCAACAGCTTTCAGGGCTGCCACCTTCCGTGTGGGAGAAGGAGCCCGACGAGTGCCCTTTCGGGAAGAGGATCTGCCGAGGACAAGAGCCATGATATGTTCCTCCTCTGGGCAAGCCCGGGTCCTGAATCCTGTTGTACCTGTGAATAGGCTGCAGGGGGACGGTGAAGACCAGCAACAGCTTTCAGGGCTGCCACCTTCCGTGTGGGACAAGGAGCCGGACGTGTGACTTATCAGAAATAGGCTCTGCCGAGGACGAGAGCCATGAGATGTTCCTCCTCTGGGCAAGCCCGGGTCCTGAATCCTGTTGTACCTGTGAATAGGCTGCAGGGGGACGGTGAAGACCAGCAACAGCTTTCAGGGCTGCCACCTTCTGTGTGGGACAAGAAGCCGGACGTGTGCCTTTTCGGAAAGAGGCTCTGCCGAGGACGAGAGCCATGAGATGTTCCTCCTCTGGGCAAGCCCGGGTCCCAGATCCTGTTGTGCCTGTGAATAGGCTGCAGGGGGACGGTGAAGACCAGCAACAGCTTTCAGGGCTGCCACCTTCCGTGTGGGACAAGGAGCCGGACGTGTGCCTTTTCGGAAAAAGGCCATACCGAGGACGAGAGCCATGAGATGTTCCTCCTCTGGGCAAGCCCGCGTCGTGAATCCTGTTGTACCTGTGAATAGGCTGCAGGGGGACGGTGAAGACCAGCAACAGCTTTCAGGGCTGCCACCTTCCGTGTGGGACAATGAGCCGGACGTGTGCCTTTTCGGAAACAGGCTCTGCCGAGGACGAGAGCTATGAGATGTTCCTCCTCTGGGCATGCCCGGGTCCTGAATCCTGTTGTGCCTGTGAATAGGCTGCAGGGGGACGGTGAAGACCAGCAACAGCTTTCAGGGCTGCCACCTTCCGTGTGGGACAAGGAGCCGGACGTGTGCCTTTTCGCAAGAGGCCCTGCCGAGGACGAGAGCCATGAGATGTTCCTCCTCTGGGCAAGCCCGCGTCGTGAATCCTGTTGTGCCTGTGAATAGGCTGCAGGGGGACGGTGAAGACCAGCAACAGCTTCCAGGGCTGCCACCTTCCGTGTGGGACAAGGAGCCGGACGTGTGCCTTCTCGGAAACAGGCTCTGCCGAGGACGAGAGCCATGAGATGTTCCTCCTCTGGGCAAGCCCGGGTCCTGAATCCTGTTGTACCTGTGAATAGGCTGCAGGGGGACGGTGAAGACCAGCAACAGCTTTCAGGGCTGCCACCTTCCGTGTGGGACAAGGAGCCGGACGTGTGCCTTTTCGGAAACAGGCTCTGCCGAGGACGAGAGCCATGAGATGTTCCTCCTCTGGGCAAGCCCGGGTCCCAGATCCTGTTGTGCCTGTGAATAGGCTGCAGGGGGATGGTGAAAACCAGCAACATCCTTCAGGGGTTCCAACTTCCATGTGGGACAAGGAGCCGGACGTGTGCCTTTTCGGAAACAGGCCCTGTCGAGGACGAGAGCCATGAGATGTTCCTCCTCTGGGCAAGCCCGGGTCCTGAATCCTGTTGTACCTGTGAATAGGCTGCAGGGGGACGGTGAAGACCAGCAACAGCTTTCAGGGCTGCCACCTTCCGTGTGGGACAAGGAGCCGGACGTGTGCCTTTTCGGAAAGAGGCCCTGCCGAGGATGAGAGCCATGAGATGTTCCTCCTCTGGGCAAGCCCGGGTCCCAGATCCTGTTGTGCCTGTGAATAGGCTGCAGGGGGACGGTGAAGACCAGCAACAGCTTTCAGGGCTGCCACCTTCCTTGTGGGACAAGGAGCCGGACGTGTGCCTTTTCGGAATCGGGCTCTGCCGAGGAAGAGAGCCATGAGATGTTCCTCCTCTGGGCATGCCCGGGTCCTGAATCCTGTTGTGCCTGTGGATAGGCTGCAGGGGGACAGTGAAGACCAGCAACAGCTTTCAGGGCTGCCACCTTCCGTGTGGGACAAGGAGCCGGACGTGTGCCTTTTCGAAAAGAGGCCGTGCCGAGGACGAGAGCCATGAGATGTTCCTCCTCTGGGCAAGCCCGGGTCCCAGATCCTGTTGTGCCTGTGAATAGGCTGCAGGGGGACGGTGAAGACCAGCAACAGCTTTCAGGGCTGCCACCTTCCGTGTGGGACAAGGAGCCGGACGTGTGCCTTTTCGGAATCGGGCTCTGCCGAGGACGAGAGCCATGAGATGTTCCTCCTCTGGGCATGTCCGGGTCCTGAATCCTGTTGTGCCTGTGAATAGGCTGCAGGGGGATGGTGAAGACCAGCAACAGGTTTCAGGGCTGCCACCTTCCGTGTGGGACAAGGAGCCGGACGTGTGCCTTTTCGGAAACAGGCCCTGCCGAGGACGAGAGCCATGAGATGTTCCTCCTCTGGGCATGCCCGGGTCCTGAATCCTGTTGTGCCTGTGAATAGGCTGCAGGGGGACGGTGAAGACCAGCAACAGCTTTCAGGGCTGCCACCTTCCGTGTGGGACAAGGAGCCGGACGTGTGCCTTCTCGGAAACAGACTCTGCCGAGGACGAGAGCCATGAGATGTTCCTCCTCTGGGCAAGCCCGGGTCCTGAATCCTGTTGTACCTGTGAATAGGCTGCAGGGGGACGGTGAAGACCAGCAACAGCTTTCAGGGCTGCCACCTTCCGTGTGGGACAAGGAGCCGGACGTGTGCCTTTCCGGAATCAGGCTCTGCCGAGGACGAGAGCCATGAGATGTTCCTCCTCTGGGCAAGCCCGGGTCCCAGATCCTGTTGTGCCTGTGAATAGGCTGCAGGGGGACGGTGAAAACCAGCAACATCCTTCAGGGGTTCCAACTTCCGTGTGGGACAAGGAGCCGGACGTGTGCCTTTTCGGAAACAGGCCCTGTCGAGGACGAGAGCCATGAGATGTTCCTCCTCTGGGCAAGCCCGGGTCCCAGATCCTGTTGTGCCTGTGAATAGGCTGCAGGGGGATGGTGAAGACCAGCAACAGCTTTGAGGGCTGCCACCTTCCGTGTGGGACAAGGAGCCGGACGTGTGCCTTCTCGGAAACAGGCTCTGCCGAGGACGAGAGCCATGAGATGTTCCTCCTCTGGGCAAGCCCGGGTCCCAAATCCTGTTGTGCCTGTGAATAGGCTGCAGGGGGACGGTGAAGACCAGCAACATCTTTCAGGGCTGCCACCTTCCTTGTGGGACAAGGAGCCGGACGAGTGCCCTTTCGGGAAGAGGATCTGCCGAGGACAAGAGCCATGATATGTTCCTCCTCCGGGCAAGCCCGGGTCCTGAATCCTGTTGTACCTGTGAATAGGCTGCAGGGGGACGGTGAAGACCAGCAACAGCTTTCAGGGCTGCCACCTTCCGTGTGGGACAAGGAGCCGGACGTGTGCCTTTTCGGAAATAGGCTCTGCCGAGGACGAGAGCCATGAGATGTTCCTCCTCTGTGCAAGCCCGGGTCCCAGATCCTGTTGTACCTGTGAATAGGCTGCAGGGGGACTTTGAAGACCAGCAACAGCTTTCAGGGCTGCCACCTTCCTTGTGGGACAAGGAGCCGGACGTGTGCCTTTTCGGAATCGGGCTCTGCCGAGGACGAGAGCCATGAGATGTTCCTCCTCTGGGCATGCCCGGGTCCTGAATCCTGTTGTGCCTGTGAATAGGCTGCAGGGGGACGGTGAAGACCAGCAACAGCTTTCAGGGCTGCCACCTTCCTTGTGGGACAAGGAGCCGGACGTGTGCCTTTTCGAAAAGAGGCCCTGCCGAGGACGAGAGCCATGAGATGTTCCTCCTCTGGGCAAGCCCGGGTCCCAGATCCTGTTGTGCCTGTGAATAGGCTGCAGGGGGATGGTGAAGACCAGCAACAGCTTTCAGGGCTGCCACCTTCCGTGTGGGACAAGGAGCCGGACGAGTGCCCTTTCGGGAAGAGGATCTGCCGAGGACAAGAGCCATGATATGTTCCTCCTCCGGGCAAGCCCGGGTTCTGAATCCTGTTGTACCTCTGAATAGGCTGCAGGGGGACGGTGAAGACCAGCAACAGCTTTCAGGGCTGCCACCTTCCGTGTGGGACAAGGAGCCGGACGTGTGACTTATCAGAAATAGGCTCTGCCGAGGACGAGAGCCATGAGATGTTCCTCCTCTGGGCAAGCCCGGGTCCTGAATCCTGTTGTACCTGTGAATAGGCTGCAGGGGGATGGTGAAGACCAGCAACAGCTTTCAGGGCTGCCACCTTCCGTGTGGGACAAGGAGCCGGACGTGTGCCTTTTCGGAAAGAGGCTCTGCCGAGGACAAGAGCCATGAGATGTTCCTCCTCTGGGCAAGCCCGGGTCCCAGATCCTGTTGTGCCTGTGAATAGGCTGCAGGGGGACGGTGAAGACCAGCAACAGCTTTCAGGGCTGCCACCTTCCGTGTGGGACAAGGAGCCGGACGTGTGCCTTTTCGGAAAAAGGCCCTACCGAGGACGAGAGCCATGAGATGTTCCTCCTCTGGGCAAGCCCGCGTCGTGAATCCTGTTGTGCCTGTGAATAGGCTGCAGGGGGACGGTGAAGACCAGCAACAGCTTTCAGGGCTGCCACCTTCCTTGTGGGACAAGGAGCCGGACGTGTGCCTTTTCGGAATCGGGCTCTGCTAAGGACGAGAGCCATGAGATGTTCCTCCTCTGGGCATGCCCGGGTCCTGAATCCTGTTGTGCCTGTGAATAGGCTGCAGGGGGACGGTGAAGACCAGCAACAGCTTTCAGGGCTGCCACCTTCCGTGTGGGACAACGAGCCGGACGTGTGCCTTTTCGACAAGAGGCCCTGCCGAGGACGAGAGCCATGAGATGTTCCTACTCTGGGCAAGCCCGCGTCGTGAATCCTGTTGTGCCTGTGAATAGGCTGCAGGGGGACGGTGAAGACCAGCAACAGCTTCCAGGGCTGCCACCTTCCGTGTGGGACAAGGAGCCGGACGTGTGCCTTCTCGGAAACAGGCTCTGCCGAGGACGAGAGCCATGAGATGTTCCTCCTCTGGGCAAGCCCGGGTCCTGAATCCTGTTGTACCTGTGAATAGGCTGCAGGGGGACGGTGAAGACCAGCAACAGCTTTCAGGGCTGCCACCTTCCGTGTGGGACAAGGAGCCGGACGTGTGCCTTTTCGGAAATAGGCTCTGCCGAGGACGAGAGCCATGAGATGTTCCTCCTCTGGGCAAGCCCGGGTCCTGAATCCTGTTGTGCCTGTGAATAGGCTGCAGGGGGATGGTGAAAACCAGCAACATCCTTCAGGGGTTCCAACTTCCGTGTGGGACAAGGAGCCGGACGTGTGCCTTTTCGGAAACAGGCCCTGTCGAGGACGAGAGCCATGAGATGTTCCTCCTCTGGGCAAGCCCGGGTCCCAGATCCTGTTGTGCCTGTGAATAGGCTGCAGGGGGACGGTGAAGACCAGCAACAGCTTTCAGGGCTGCCACCTTCCGTGTGGGACAAGGAGCCGGACGTGTGCCTTTTCGGAAAAAGGCCCTACCGAGGACGAGAGCCATGAGATGTTCCTCCTCTGGGCAAGCCCGCGTCGTGAATCCTGTTGTGCCTGTGAATAGGCTGCAGGGGGATGGTGAAGACCAGCAACAGCTTTCAGGGCTGCCACCTTCCTTGTGGGACAAGGAGCCGGACGTGTGCCTTTTCGGAATCGGGCTCTGCTGAGGACGAGAGCCATGAGATGTTCCTCCTCTGGGCATGCCCGGGTCCTGAATCCTGTTGTGCCTGTGAATAGGCTGCAGGGGGACGGTGAAGACCAGCAACAGCTTTCAGGGCTGCCACCTTCCGTGTGGGACAACGAGCCGGACGTGTGCCTTTTCGACAAGAGGCCCTGCCGAGGACGAGAGCCATGAGATGTTCCTACTCTGGGCAAGCCCGCGTCGTGAATCCTGTTGTGCCTGTGAATAGGCTGCAGGGGGACGGTGAAGACCAGCAACAGCTTTCAGGGCTGCCACCTTCCGTGTGGGACAAGGAGCCGGACGTGTGCCTTCTCGGAAACAGGCCCTGCCGAGGACGAGAGCCATGAGATGTTCCTCCTCTGGGCATGCCCGGGTCCTGAATCCTGTTGTGCCTGTGAATAGGCTGCAGGGGGACGGTGAAGACCAGCAACAGCTTTCAGGGCTGCCACCTTCCGTGTGGGACAAGGAGCCGGACGTGTGCCTTCTCGGAAACAGACTCTGCCGAGGACGAGAGCCATGAGATGTTCCTCCTCTGGGCAAGCCCGGGTCCTGAATCCTGTTGTACCTGTGAATAGGCTGCAGGGGGACGGTGAAGACCAGCAACAGCTTTCAGGGCTGCCACCTTCCGTGTGGGACAAGGAGCCGGACGTGTGCCTTTCCGGAATCAGGCTCTGCCGAGGACGAGAGCCATGAGATGTTCCTCCTCTGGGCAAGCCCGGGTCCCAGATCCTGTTGTGCCTGTGAATAGGCTGCAGGGGCACGGTGAAAACCAGCAACATCCTTCAGGGGTTCCAACTTCCGTGTGGGACAAGGAGCCGGACGTGTGCCTTTTCGGAAACAGGCCCTGTCGAGGACGAGAGCCATGAGATGTTCCTCCTCTGGGCAAGCCCGGGTCCCAGATCCTGTTGTGCCTGTGAATAGGCTGCAGGGGGATGGTGAAGACCAGCAACAGCTTTGAGGGCTGCCACCTTCCGTGTGGGACAAGGAGCCGGACGTGTGCCTTCTCGGAAACAGGCTCTGCCGAGGACGAGAGCCATGAGATGTTCCTCCTCTGGGCAAGCCCGGGTCCCAGATCCTGTTGTGCCTGTGAATAGGCTGCAGGGGGACGGTGAAGACCAGCAACATCTTTCAGGGCTGCCACCTTCCTTGTGGGACAAGGAGCCGGACGAGTGCCCTTTCGGGAAGAGGATCTGCCGAGGACAAGAGCCATGATATGTTCCTCCTCCGGGCAAGCCCGGGTCCTGAATCCTGTTGTACCTGTGAATAGGCTGCAGGGGGACGGTGAAGACCAGCAACAGCTTTCAGGGCTGCCACCTTCCGTGTGGGACAAGGAGCCGGACGTGTGCCTTTTCGGAAATAGGCTCTGCCGAGGACGAGAGCCATGAGATGTTCCTCCTCTGTGCAAGCCCGGGTCCCAGATCCTGTTGTACCTGTGAATAGGCTGCAGGGGGACGGTGAAGACCAGCAACAGCTTTCAGGGCTGCCACCTTCCGTGTGGGACAAGGAGCCGGACGTGTGCCTTTTCGGAAACAGGCCCTGTCGAGGACGAGAGCCATGAGATGTTCCTCCTCTGGGCAAGCCCGGGTCCCAGATCCTGTTGTGCCTGTGAATAGGCTGCAGGGGGACGGTGAAGACCAGCAACAGCTTTCAGGGCTGCCACCTTCCTTGTGGGACAAGGAGCCGGACGTGTGCCTTTTCGAAAAGAGGCCCTGCCGAGGACGAGAGCCATGAGATGTTCCTCCTCTGGGCAAGCCCGGGTCCCAGATCCTGTTGTGCCTGTGAATAGGCTGCAGGGGGATGGTGAAGACCAGCAACAGCTTTCAGGGCTGCCACCTTCCGTGTGGGACAAGGAGCCGGACGAGTGCCCTTTCGGGAAGAGGATCTGCCGAGGACAAGAGCCATGAGATGTTCCTCCTCTGGGCAAGCCCGGGTCCTGAATCCTGTTGTACCTCTGAATAGGCTGCAGGGGGACGGTGAAGACCAGCAACAGCTTTCAGGGCTGCCACCTTCCGTGTGGGACAAGGAGCCGGACGTGTGACTTATCAGAAATAGGCTCTGCCGAGGACGAGAGCCATGAGATGTTCCTCCTCTGGGCAAGCCCGGGTCCTGAATCCTGTTGTACCTGTGAATAGGCTGCAGGGGGGATGGTGAAGACCAGCAACAGCTTTCAGGGCTGCCACCTTCCGTGTGGGACAAGGAGCCGGACGTGTGCCTTTTCGGAAAGAGGCTCTGCCGAGGACAAGAGCCATGAGATGTTCCTCCTCTGGGCAAGCCCGGGTCCCAGATCCTGTTGTGCCTGTGAATAGGCTGCAGGGGGACGGTGAAGACCAGCAACAGCTTTCAGGGCTGCCACCTTCCGTGTGGGACAAGGAGCCGGACGTGTGCCTTTTCGGAAAAAGGCCCTACCGAGGACGAGAGCCATGAGATGTTCCTCCTCTGGGCAAGCCCGCGTCGTCAATCCTGTTGTGCCTGTGAATAGGCTGCAGGGGGACGGTGAAGACCAGCAACAGCTTTCAGGGCTGCCACCTTCCTTGTGGGACAAGGAGCCGGACGTGTGCCTTTTCGGAATCGGGCTCTGCTGAGGACGAGAGCCATGAGATGTTCCTCCTCTGGGCATGCCCGGGTCCTGAATCCTGTTGTGCCTGTGAATAGGCTGCAGGGGGACGGTGAAGACCAGCAACAGCTTTCAGGGCTGCCACCTTCCGTGTGGGACAACGAGCCGGACGTGTGCCTTTTCGACAAGAGGCCCTGCCGAGGACGAGAGCCATGAGATGTTCCTACTCTGGGCAAGCCCGCGTCGTGAATCCTGTTGTGCCTGTGAATAGGCTGCAGGGGGACGGTGAAGACCAGCAACAGCTTCCAGGGCTGCCACCTTCCGTGTGGGACAAGGAGCCGGACGTGTGCCTTCTCGGAAACAGGCTCTGCCGAGGACGAGAGCCATGAGATGTTCCTCCTCTGGGCAAGCCCGGGTCCTGAATCCTGTTGTACCTGTGAATAGGCTGCAGGGGGACGGTGAAGACCAGCAACAGCTTTCAGGGCTGCCACCTTCCGTGTGGGACAAGGAGCCGGACGTGTGCCTTTTCGGAAATAGGCTCTGCCGAGGACGAGAGCCATGAGATGTTCCTCCTCTGGGCAAGCCCGGGTCCTGAATCCTGTTGTGCCTGTGAATAGGCTGCAGGGGGATGGTGAAAACCAGCAACATCCTTCAGGGGTTCCAACTTCCGTGTGGGACAAGGAGCCGGACGTGTGCCTTTTCGGAAACAGGCCCTGTCGAGGACGAGAGCCATGAGATGTTCCTCCTCTGGGCAAGCCAGGGTCCTGAATCCTGTTGTACCTGTGAATAGGCTGCAGGGGGACGGTGAAGAGCAGCAACAGCTTTCAGGGCTGCCACCTTCCGTGTGGGACAATGAGCCGGACGTGTGCCTTTTCGGAAAGAGGCCCTGCCGAGGATGAGAGCCATGAGATGTGCCTCCTCTGGGCAAGCCCGGGTCCCAGATCCTGTTGTGCCTGTGAATAGGCTGCAGGGGGACGGTGAAGACCAGCAACAGCTTTCAGGGCTGCCACCTTCCGTGTGGGACAAGGAGCCGGACGTGTGACTTATCAGAAATAGGCTCTGCCGAGGACGAGAGCCATGAGATGTTCCTCCTCTGGGCAAGCCCGGGTCCTGAATCCTGTTGTACCTGTGAATAGGCTGCAGGTGGATGGTGAAGACCAGCAACAGCTTTCAGGGCTGCCACCTTCCGTGTGGGACAAGGAGCCGGACGTGTGCCTTTTCGGAATCGGGCTCTGCCGAGGATGAGAGCCATGAGATGTTCCTCCTCTGGGCAAGCCCGGGTCCCAGATCCTGTTGTACCTGTGAATAGGCTGCAGGGGGACGGTGAAGACCAGCAACATCTTTCAGGGCTGCCACCTTCCGTGTGTGATAAGGAGCCGGACGAGTGCCCTTTCGGGAAGAGGATCTGCCGAGGACAAGAGCCATGATATGTTCCTCCTCTGGGCAAGCCCGGGTCCTGAATCCTGTTGTGCCTGTGGATAGGCTGCAGGGGGACGGTGAAGACCAGCAACAGCTTTCAGGGCTGCCACCTTCCGTGTGGGACAAGGAGCCGGACGTGTGCCTTTTCGAAAAGAGGCCCTGCCGAGGACGAGAGCTATGAGATGTTCCTCCTCTGGGCAAGCCCGGGTCCCAGATCCTGTTGTGCCTGTGAATAGGCTGCAGGGGGACGGTGAAGACCAGCAACAGCTTTCAGGGCTGCCACCTTCCGTGTGGGACAAGGAGCCGGACGTGTGCCTTTTCGGAAATAGGCTCTGCCGAGGAAGAGAGCCATGAGATGTTCCTCCTCCGGGCAGGCCCGGGTCCCAGATCCTGTTGTACCTGTGAATAGGCTGCAGGGGGACTTTGAAGACCAGCAACAGCTTTCAGGGCTGCCACCTTCCTTGTGGGACAAGGAGCCGGACGTGTGCCTTTTCGGAATCGGGCTCTGCCGAGGACGAGAGCCATGAGATGTTCCTCCTCTGGGCATGCCCGGGTCCTGAATCCTGTTGTGCCTGTGAATAGGCTGCAGGGGGACGGTGAAGACCAGCAACAGCTTTCAGGGCTGCCACCTTCCGTGTGGGACAAGGAGGCGGACGTGTGCCTTTTCGAAAAGAGGCCCTGCCGAGGACGAGAGCCATGAGATGTTCCTCCTCTGGGCAAGCCCTGGTCCCAGATCCTATTGTGCCTGTGAATAGGCTGCAGGGGGACGGTGAAGACCAGCAACAGCTTTCAGGGCTGCCACCTTCCGTGTGGGACAAGGAGCCGGACGTGTGCCTTTCCGGAAACAGGCCCTGCCGAGGACGAGAGCCATGAGATGTTCCTCCTCTGGGCAAGCCCGCATCGTGAATCCTGTTGTGCCTGTGAATAGGCTGCAGGGGGACAGTGAAGACCAGCAACAGCTTTCAGGGCTGCCACCTTCCGTGTGGGACAAGGAGCCGGACGTGTGCCTTTTCGGAATCGGGCTCTGCCGAGGATGAGAGCCATGAGATGTTCCTCCTCTGGGCAAGCCCGGGTCCTGAATCCTGTTGTACCTGTGAATAGGCTGCAGGGGGATGGTGAAGACCAGCAACAGCTTTCAGGGCTGCCACCTTCCGTGTGGGACAAGGAGCCGGACGTGTGCCTTTTCGGAATCGGGCTCTGCCGAGGAAGAGAGCCATGAGATGTTCCTCCTCTGGGCATGCCCGGGTCCTGAATCCTGTTGTGCCTGTGAATAGGCTGCAGGGGGACGGTGAAGACCAGCTACAGCTTTCAGGGCTGCCACCTTCCGTGTGGGACAAGGAGCCGGACGTGTGCCTTCTCGGAAACAGGCTCTGCCGAGGACGAGAGCCATGAGATGTTCCTCCTCTGGGCAAGCCCGGGTCCTGAATCCTGTTGTACCTGTGAATAGGCTGCAGGGGGACGGTGAAGACCAGCAACAGCTTTCAGGGCTGCCACCTTCCGTGTGGGACAAGGAGCCGGACGTGTGCCTTTTCGGTAATAGGCTCTGCCGAAGACGAGAGCCATGAGATGTTCCTCCTCTGGGCAAGCCCGGGTCCCAGATCCTGTTGTGCCTGTGAATAGGCTGCAGGGGGACTGTGAAAACCAGCAACATCCTTCAGGGGTTCCAACTTCCGTGTGGGACAAGGAGCCGGACGTGTGCCTTTTCGGAAACAGGCCCTGTCGAGGACGAGAGCCATGAGATGTTCCTCCTCTGGGCAAGCCCGGGTCCTGAATCCTGCTGTACCTGTGAATAGGCTGCAGGGGGACGGTGAAGACCAGCAACAGCTTTCAGGGCCGCCACCTTCCATGTTGGACAAGGAGCCGGATGTGTGCCTTTTCGGAAAGAGGCCCTGCCGAGGACGAGAGCCATGAGATGTTCCTCCTCTGGGCAAGCCCGGGTCCCAGATCCTGTTGTGCCTGTGAATAGGCTGCAGGGGGACGGTGAAGACCAGCAACATCTTTCAGGGCTGCCACATTCCTTGTCGGACAAGGAGCCGGACGTGTGCCTTTTCGGAATCGGGCTCTGCCGAGAAGAGAGCCATGAGATGTTCCTCCTCTGGGCATGTCCGGGTCCTGAATCCTGTTGTGCCTGTGAATAGGCTGCAGGGGGACGGTGAAGACCAGCAACAGCTTTCAGGGCTGCCACCTTCCGTGTGGGACAAGGAGCCGGACGTGTGCCTTTTCGGAAATAGGCTCTGCCGAGGACGAGAGCCATGAGATGTTCCTCCTCTGGGCAAGCCCGGGTCCCAGATCCTGTTGTACCTGTGAATAGGCTGCAGGGGGACAGTGAAGACCAGCAACAGCTTTCAGGGCTGCCACCTTCCGTGTGGGACAAGGAGCCGGACGTGTGCCTTTTCGGAATCGGGCCCTGCCGAGGACGAGAGCCATGAGATGTTCCTCCTCTGGGCATGCCCGGGTCCTGAATCCTGTTGTGCCTGTGAATAGGCTGCAGGGGGACGGTGAAGACCAGCAACAGCTTTCAGGGCTGCCACCTTCCGTGTGGGACAAGGAGCCGGACGTGTGCCTTTTCGGAAATAGGCTCTGCCGAGGACAAGAGCTATTAGATGTTCCTCCTCTGGGCAAGCCCGCGTCGTGAATCCTGTTGTGCCTGTGAATAGGCTGCAGGGGGACAGTGAAGACCAGCAACAGCTTTCAGGGCTGCCACCTTCCGTGTGGGACAAGGAGCCGGACGTGTGCTTTTTCGGAATCGGGCTCTGCCGAGAAGAGAGCCATGAGATGTTCCTCCTCTGGGCATGTGCGGGTCCTGAATCCTGTTGTGCCTGTGAATAGGCTGCAGGGGGACGGTGAAGACCAGCTACAGCTTTCAGGGCTGCCACCTTCCGTGTGGGACAAGGAGCCGGACGTGTGCCTTCTCGGAAACAGGCTCTGCCGAGGACGAGAGCCATGAGATGTTCCTCCTCTGGGCAAGCCCGGGTCCTGAATCCTGTTGTACCTGTGAATAGGCTGCAGGGGTACGGTGAAGACCAGCAACAGCTTTCAGGGCTGCCACCTTCCGTGTGGGACAAGGAGCCGGACGTGTGCCTTTTCGGAAATAGGCTCTGCCGAGGACGAGAGCCATGATATGTTCCTCCTCTGGGCAAGCCCGGGTCCCAGATCCTGTTGTGCCTGTGAATAGGCTGCAGGGGGACGGTGAAAACCAGCAACATCCTTCAGGGGTTCCAACTTCCGTGTGGGACAAGGAGCCGGACGTGTGCCTTTTCGGAAACAGGCCCTGTCGAGGACGAGAGCCATGAGATGTTCCTCCTCTGGGCAAGCCCGGGTCCTGAATCCTGCTGTACCTGTGAATAGGCTGCAGGGGGACGGTGAAGACCAGCAACAGCTTTCAGGGCTGCCACCTTCCGTCTTGGACAAGGAGCCGGATGTGTGCCTTTTCGGAAAGAGCCCCTGCCGAGGACGAGAGCCATGAGATGTTCCTCCTCTGGGCAAGCCCGGGTCCCAGATCCTGTTGTGCCTGTGAATAGGCTGCAGGGGGACGGTGAAGACCAGCAACAGCTTTCAGGGCTGCCACCTTCCTTGTCGGACAAGGAGCCGGACGTGTGCCTTTTCGGAATCGGGCTATGCCGAGAAGAGAGCCATGAGATGTTCCTCCTCTGGGCAAGCCCGGGTCCTGAATCCTGTTGTACCTGTGAATAGGCTGCAGGGGGACGGTGAAGACCAGCAACAGCTTTCAGGGCTGCCACCTTCCGTGTGGGACAAGGAGCCGGACGTGTGCCTTTTCGGAATCAGGCTCTGCCGAGGACGAGAGCCATGAGATGTTCCTCCTCTGGGTAAGCCCGGGTCCCAGATCCTGTTGTGCCTGTGAATAGGCTGCAGGGGGACGGTGAAGACCAGCAACAGCTTTCAGGGCTGCCACCTTCCGTGTGGGACAAGGAGCCGGACGTGTGCCTTCTCGGAAACAGGCTCTGCCGAGGACGAGAGCCATGAGATGTTCCTCCTCTGGGCAAGCCCGGGTCCTGAATCCTGTTGTACCTGTGAATAGGCTGCAGGGGGACGGTGAAGACCAGCAACAGCTTTCAGGGCTGCCACCTTCCGTGTGGGACAAGGAGCCGGACGTGTGCCTTTTCGGAAACAGGCCCTGTCGAGGACGAGAGCCATGAGATGTTCCTCCTCTGGGCAAGCCCGGGTCCCAGATCCTGTTGTGCCTGTGAATAGGCTGCAGGGGGACGGTGAAGACCAGCAACAGCTTTCAGGGCTGCCAGCTTCCGTGTGGGACAAGGAGCCGGACGTGTGCCTTCTCGGAAACAGGCTCTGCCGAGGACGAGAGCCATGAGATGTTCCTCCTCTGGGCAAGCCCGGGTCCCAAATCCTGTTGTGCCTGTGAATAGGCTGCAGGGGGACGGTGAAGACCAGCAACAGCTTTCAGGGCTGCCACCTTCCGTGTGGGACAAGGAGCCGGACGAGTGCCCTTTCGGGAAGAGGCTCTGCCGAGAACAAGAGCCATGAGATGTTCCTCCTCTGGGCAAGCCCGGGTCCTGAATCCTGTTGTACCTGTGAATAGGCTGCAGGGGGACGGTGAAGACCAGCAACAGCTTTCAGAGCTGCCACCTTCCGTGTGGGACAAGGAGCCGGACGTGTGCCTTTTTGGAAAAAGGCCCTACCGTGGACGAGAGCCATGAGATGTTCCTCCTCTGGGCAAGCCCGCGTCGTGAATCCTGTTGTGCCTGTGAATAGGCTGCAGGGGGACAGTGAAGACCAGCAACAGCTTTCAGGGCTGCCACCTTCCGTGTGGGACAAGGAGCCGGACGTGTGCCTTTTCAGAAATAGGCTCTGCCGAGGACGAGAGCTATGAGATGTTCCTCCTCTGGGCAAGCCCAGCTCCCAGATCCTGTTGTACCTGTGAATAGGCTGCAGGGGGACGGTGAAGACCAGCAACAGCTTTCAGGGCTGCCACCTTCCGTGTGGGACAAGGAGCCGGACGTGTGCCTTTTCGGAATCGGGCTCTGCTGAGGACAAGAGCCATGAGATGTTCCTCCTCTGGGCATGCCCGGGTCCTGAATCCTGTTGTGCCTGTGAATAGGCTGCAGGGGGACGGTGAAGACCAGCAACAGCTTTCAGGGCTGCCACCTTCCGTGTGGGACAAGGAGCCGGACGTGTGCCTTTTCGACAAGAGGCCCTGCCGACGACGAGAGCCATGAGATGTTCCTCCTCTGGGCAAGCCCGCGTCGTGAATCCTGTTGTGCCTGTGAATAGGCTGCAGGGGGACGGTGAAGACCAGCAACAGCTTCCAGGGCTGCCACCTTCCGTGTGGGACAAGGAGCCGGACGTGTGCCTTCTCGGAAACAGGCTCTGCCGAGGACGAGAGCCATGAGATGTTCCTCCTCTGGGCAAGCCCGGGTCCTGAATCCTGTTGTACCTGTGAATAGGCTGCAGGGGGACGGTGAAGACCAGCAACAGCTTTCAGGGCTGCCACCTTCCGTGTGGGACAAGGAGCCGGACGTGTGCCTTTTCGGAAATAGGCTCTGCCGAGGACGAGAGCCATGAGATGTTCCTCCTCTGGGCAAGCCCGGGTCCCAGATCCTGTTGTGCCTGTGAATAGGCTGCAGGGGGATGGTGAAAACCAGCAACATCCTTCAGGGGTTCCAACTTCCGTGTGGGACAAGGAGCCGGACGTGTGCCTTTTCGGAAACAGGCCCTGTCGAGGACGAGAGCCATGAGATGTTCCTCCTCTGGGCAAGCCCGGGTCCTGAATCCTGTTGTACCTGTGAATAGGCTGCAGGGGGATGGTGAAGACCAGCAACAGCTTTCAGGGCTGCCACCTTCCGTGTGGGACAATGAGCCGGACGTGTGCCTTTTCGGAAAGAGGCCCTGCCGAGGATGAGAGCCATGAGATGTTCCTCCTCTGGGCAAGCCCGGGTCCCAGATCCTGTTGTGCCTGTGTATAGGCTGCAGGGGGACGGTGAAGACCAGCAACAGCTTTCAGGGCTGCCACCTTCCGTGTGGGACAAGGAGCCGGACGTGTGCCTTTTCGGAATCGGGCTCTGCCGAGGAAGAGAGCCATGAGATGTTCCTCCTCTGGGCATGCCCGGGTCCTGAATCCTGTTGTGCCTGTGAATAGGCTGCAGGGGGACAGTGAAGACCAGCAACAGCTTTCAGGGCTGCCACCTTCCGTGTGGGACAAGGAGCCGGACGTGTGCCTTTTCGAAAAGAGGCCCTGCCGAGGACGAGAGCCATGAGATGTTCCTCCTCTGGGCAAGCCCGGGTCCCAGATCCTGTTGTGCCTGTGAATAGGCTGCAGGGGGACGGTGAAGACCAGCAACAGCTTTCAGGGCTGCCACCTTCCGTGTGGGACAAGGAGCCGGACGTGTGCCTTTTCGGAATCGGGCTCTGCCGAGAAGAGAGCCATGAGATGTTCCTCCTCTGGGCATGTCCGGGTCCTGAATCCTGTTGTGCCTGTGAATAGGCTGCAGGGGGACGGTGAAGACCAGCAACATCTTTCAGGGCTGCCACCTTCCGTGTGGGACAAGGAGCCGGACATGTGCCTTTTCGGAAACAGGCCCTGCCGAGGACGAGAGCCATGAGATGTTCCTCCTCTGGGCATGCCCGGGTCCTGAATCCTGTTGTGCCTGTGAATAGGCTGCAGGGGGACGGTGAAGACCAGCAACACCTTTCAGGGCTGCCACCTTCCGTGTGGGACAAGGAGCCAGACGTGTGCCTTCTCGGAAACAGACTCTGCCGAGGACGAGAGCCATGAGATGTTCCTCCTCTGGGCAAGCCCGGGTCCTGAATCCTGTTGTACCTGTGAATAGGCTGCAGGGGGACGGTGAAGACCAGCAACAGCTTTCAGGGCTGCCACCTTCCGTGTGGGACAAGGAGCCGGACGTGTGCCTTTCCGGAATCAGGCTCTGCCGAGGACGAGAGCCATGAGATGTTCCTCCTCTGGGCAAGCCCGGGTCCTGAATCCTGTTGTACCTGTGAATAGGCTGCAGGGGGACGGTGAAAACCAGCAACATCCTTCAGGGGTTCCAACTTCCGTGTGGGACAAGGAGCCGGACGTGTGCCTTTTCGGAAACAGGCCCTGTCGAGGACGAGAGCCATGAGATGTTCCTCCTCTGGGCAAGCCCGGGTCCCAGATCCTGTTGTGCCTGTGAATAGGCTGCAGGGGGATGGTGAAGACCAGCAACAGCTTTCAGAGCTGCCACCTTCCGTGTGGGACAAGGAGCCGGACGTGTGCCTTCTCGGAAACAGGCTCTGCCGAGGACGAGAGCCATGAGATGTTCCTCCTCTGGGCAAGCCCGGGTCCCAAATCCTGTTGTGCCTGTGAATAGGCTGCAGGGGGACGGTGAAGACCAGCAACATCTTTCAGGGCTGCCACCTTCCTTGTGGGACAAGGAGCCGGACGAGTGCCCTTTCGGGAAGAGGATCTGTCGAGGACAAGAGCCATGATATGTTCCTCCTCCGGGCAAGCCCGGGTCCTGAATCCTGTTGTACCTGTGAATAGGCTGCAGGGGGACGGTGAAGACCAGCAACAGCTTTCAGGGCTGCCACCTTCCGTGTGGGACAAGGAGCCGGACGTGTGCCTTTTCGGAAATAGGCTCTGCCGAGGACGAGAGCCATGAGATGTTCCTCCTCTGGGCAAGCCCGGGTCCCAGATCCTGTTGTACCTGTGAATAGGCTGCAGGGGGACTTTGAAGACCAGCAACAGCTTTCAGGGCTGCCACCTTCCTTGTGGGACAAGGAGCCGGACGTGTGCCTTTTCGGAATCGGGCTCTGCCGAGGACGAGAGCCATGAGATGTTCCTCCTCTGGGCATGCCCGGGTCCTGAATCCTGTTGTGCCTGTGAATAGGCTGCAGGGGGACGGTGAAGACCAGCAACAGCTTTCAGGGCTGCCACCTTCCGTGTGGGACAAGGAGCCGGACGTGTGCCTTTTCGGAAACAGGCCCTGCCGAGGACGAGAGCCATGAGATGTTCCTCCTCTGGGCAAGCCCGGGTCCCAGATCCTGTTGTGCCTGTGAATAGGCTGCAGGGGGACGGTGAAGACCAGCAACAGCTTTCAGGGCTGCCACCTTCTGTGTGGGACAAGGAGCCGAACGTGTGCCTTTTCGGAAACAGGCCCTGCCGAGGACGAGAGCCATGAGATGTTCCTCCTCTGGGCAAGCCCGCGTCGTGAATCCTGTTGTGCCTGTGAATAGGCTGCAGGGGGACGGTGAAGATCAGCAACAGCTTTCAGGGCTGCCACCTTCCGTGTGGGACAAGGAGCCGGACGTGTGCCTTCTCGGAAACAGGCTCTGCCGAGGACGAGAGCCATGAGATGTTCCTCCTCTGGGCAAGCCCGGGTCCCAAATCCTGTTGTGCCTGTGAATAGGCTGCAGGGGGACGGTGAAGACCAGCAACATCTTTCAGGGCTGCCACCTTCCGTGTGGGATAAGGAGCCGGACGAGTGCCCTTTCGGGAAGAGGATCTGCCGAGGACAAGAGCCATGATATGTTCCTCCTCTGGGCAAGCCCGGGTCCTGAATCCTGTTGTACCTGTGAATAGGCTGCAGGGGGACGGTGAAGACCAGCAACAGCTTTCAGGGCTGCCACCTTCCGTGTGGGACAAGGAGGCGGACGTGTGCCTTTTCGAAAAGAGGCCCTGCCGAGGACGAGAGCCATGAGATGTTCCTCCTCTGGGCAAGCCCGGGTCCTGAATCCTGTTGTACCTGTGAATAGGCTGCAGGGGGATGGTGAAGACCAGCAACAGCTTTCAGGGCTGCCACCTTCCGTGTGGGACAATGAGCCGGACGTGTGCCTTTTCGGAAAGAGGCCCTGCCGAGGATGAGAGCCATGAGATGTTCCTCCTCTGGGCAAGCCCGGGTCCCAGATCCTGTTGTGCCTGTGAATAGGCTGCAGGGGGACGGTGAAGACCAGCAACAGCTTTCAGGGCTGCCACCTTCCGTGTGGGACAAGGAGCCGGACGTGTGCCTTTCCGGAATCGGGCTCTGCCGAGGAAGAGAGCCATGAGATGTTCCTCCTCTGGGCATGCCCGGGTCCTGAATCCTGTTGTGCCTGTGAATAGGCTGCAGGGGGACAGTGAAGACCAGCAACAGCTTTCAGGGCTGCCACCTTCCGTGTGGGACAAGGAGCCGGACGTGTGCCTTTTCGAAAAGAGGCCCTGCCGAGGACGAGAGCCATGAGATGTTCCTCCTCTGGGCAAGCCCGGGTCCCAGATCCTGTTGTGCCTGTGAATAGGCTGCAGGGGGACGGTGAAGACCAGCAACAGCTTTCAGGGCTGCCACCTTCCGTGTGGGACAAGGAGCCGGACGTGTGCCTTTTCGGAATCGGGCTCTGCCGAGAAGAGAGCCATGAGATGTTCCTCCTCTGGGCATGTCCGGGTCCTGAATCCTGTTGTGCCTGTGAATAGGCTGCAGGGGGACGGTGAAGACCAGCAACAGCTTTCAGGGCTGCCACCTTCCGTGTGGGACAAGGAGCCGGACATGTGCCTTTTCGGAAACAGGCCCTGCCGAGGACGAGAGCCATGAGATGTTCCTCCTCTGGGCATGCCCGGGTCCTGAATCCTGTTGTGCCTGTGAATAGGCTGCAGGGGGACGGTGAAGACCAGCAACACCTTTCAGGGCTGCCACCTTCCGTGTGGGACAAGGAGCCAGACGTGTGCCTTCTCGGAAACAGACTCTGCCGAGGACGAGAGCCATGAGATGTTCCTCCTCTGGGCAAGCCCGGGTCCTGAATCCTGTTGTACCTGTGAATAGGCTGCAGGGGGACGGTGAAGACCAGCAACAGCTTTCAGGGCTGCCACCTTCCGTGTGGGACAAGGAGCCGGACGTGTGCCTTTCCGGAATCAGGCTCTGCCGAGGACGAGAGCCATGAGATGTTCCTCCTCTGGGCAAGCCCGGGTCCTGAATCCTGTTGTACCTGTGAATAGGCTGCAGGGGGACGGTGAAAACCAGCAACATCCTTCAGGGGTTCCAACTTCCGTGTGGGACAAGGAGCCGGACGTGTGCCTTTTCGGAAACAGGCCCTGTCGAGGACGAGAGCCATGAGATGTTCCTCCTCTGGGCAAGCCCGGGTCCCAGATCCTGTTGTGCCTGAGAATAGGCTGCAGGGGGATGGTGAAGACCAGCAACAGCTTTCAGAGCTGCCACCTTCCGTGTGGGACAAGGAGCCGGACGTGTGCCTTCTCGGAAACAGGCTCTGCCGAGGACGAGAGCCATGAGATGTTCCTCCTCTGGGCAAGCCCGGGTCCCAAATCCTGTTGTGCCTGTGAATAGGCTGCAGGGGGACGGTGAAGACCAGCAACATCTTTCAGGGCTGCCACCTTCCTTGTGGGACAAGGAGCCGGACGAGTGCCCTTTCGGGAAGAGGATCTGTCGAGGACAAGAGCCATGATATGTTCCTCCTCCGGGCAAGCCCGGGTCCTGAATCCTGTTGTACCTGTGAATAGGCTGCAGGGGGACGGTGAAGACCAGCAACAGCTTTCAGGGCTGCCACCTTCCGTGTGGGACAAGGAGCCGGACGTGTGCCTTTTCGGAAATAGGCTCTGCCGAGGACGAGAGCCATGAGATGTTCCTCCTCTGGGCAAGCCCGGGTCCCAGATCCTGTTGTACCTGTGAATAGGCTGCAGGGGGACTTTGAAGACCAGCAACAGCTTTCAGGGCTGCCACCTTCCTTGTGGGACAAGGAGCCGGACGTGTGCCTTTTCGGAATCGGGCTCTGCCGAGGACGAGAGCCATGAGATGTTCCTCCTCTGGGCATGCCCGGGTCCTGAATCCTGTTGTGCCTGTGAATAGGCTGCAGGGGGATGGTGAAGACCAGCAACAGCTTTCAGGGCTGCCACCTTCCGTGTGGGACAAGGAGCCGGACGTGTGCCTTTTCGGAAACAGGCCCTGCCGAGGACGAGAGCCATGAGATGTTCCTCCTCTGGGCAAGCCCGGGTCCCAGATCCTGTTGTGCCTGTGAATAGGCTGCAGGGGGACGGTGAAGACCAGCAACAGCTTTCAGGGCTGCCACCTTCTGTGTGGGACAAGGAGCCGGACGTGTGCCTTTTCGGAAACAGGCCCTGCCGAGGACGAGAGCCATGAGATGTTCCTCCTCTGGGCAAGCCCGCGTCGTGAATCCTGTTGTGCCTGTGAATAGGCTGCAGGGGGACAGTGAAGACCAGCAACAGCTTTCAGGGCTGCCACCTTCCGTGTGGGACAAGGAGCCGGACGTGTGCCTTTTCGGAATCGGGCTCTGCCGAGGAAGAGAGCCATGAGATGTTCCTCCTCTGGGCAAGCCCGGGTCCTGAATCCTGTTGTACCTGTGAATAGGCTGCAGGGGGACGGTGAAGACCAGCAACAGCTTTCAGGGCTGCCACCTTCCTTGTGGGACAAGGAGCCGGACGTGTGCCTTTTCGGAAATAGGCTCTGCCGAGGACGAGAGCCATGAGATGTTCCTCCTCTGGGCAAGCCCGGGTCCCAGATCCTGTTGTGCCTGTGAATAGGCTGCAGGGGGACGGTGAAAACCAGCAACATCCTTCAGGGGTTCCAACTTCCGTGTGGGACAAGGAGCCGGACGTGTGCCTTTTCGGAAACAGGCCCTGTCGAGGACGAGAGCCATGAGATGTTCCTCCTCTGGGCAAGCCCGGGTCCTGAATCCTGTTGTACCTGTGAATAGGCTGCAGGGGGACGGTGAAGACCAGCAACAGCTTTCAGGGCTGCCACCTTCCGTGTGGGACAAGGAGCCGGACGTGTGCCTTTTCGGAAATAGGCTCTGCCGAGGAAGAGAGCCATGAGATGTTCCTCCTCCGGGCAAGCCCGGGTCCCAGATCCTGTTGTACCTGTGAATAGGCTGCAGGGGGACGGTGAAGACCAGCAACAGCTTTCAGGGCTGCCACCTTCCGTGTGGGACAAGGAGCCGGACCTGCGCCTTTTCGGAATCGGGCTCTACCGAGGACGAGAGCCATGAGATGTTCCTCCTCTGGGCATGCCCGGGTCCTGAATCCTGTTGTGCCTGTGAATAGGCTGCAGGGGGACGGTGAAGACCAGCAACAGCTTTCAGGGCTGCCACCTTCCGTGTGGGACAAGGAGCCGGACGTGTGCCTTTTCGGAAATAGGCCCTGCCGAGGACGAGAGCCATGAGATGTTCCTCCTCTGGGCAAGCCCGGGTCCCAGATCCTGTTGTGCCTGTGAATAGGCTGCAGGGGGACGGTGAAGATCAGCAACAGCTTTCAGGGCTGCCACCTTCCGTGTGGGACAAGGAGCCGGACGTGTGCCTTCTCGGAAACAGGCTCTGCCGAGGACGAGAGCCATGAGATGTTCCTCCTCTGGGCAAGCCCGGGTCCCAAATCCTGTTGTGCCTGTGAATAGGCTGCAGGGGGACGGTGAAGACCAGCAACATCTTTCAGGGCTGCCACCTTCCGTGTGGGATAAGGAGCCGGACGAGTGCCCTTTCGGGAAGAGGATCTGCCGAGGACAAGAGCCATGATATGTTCCTCCTCTGGGCAAGCCCGGGTCCTGAATCCTGTTGTACCTGTGAATAGGCTGCAGGGGGACGGTGAAGACCAGCAACAGCTTTCAGGGCTGCCACCTTCCGTGTGGGACAAGGAGGCGGACGTGTGCCTTTTCGAAAAGAGGCCCTGCCGAGGACGAGAGCCATGAGATGTTCCTCCTCTGGGCAAGCCCGGGTCCCAGATCCTGTTGTGCCTGTGAATAGGCTGCAGGGGGACGGTGAAGACCAGCAACAGCTTTCAGGGCTGCCACCTTCCGTGTGGGACAAGGAGCCGGACGTGTGCCTTTTCGGAAACAGGCCCTGCCGAGGACGAGAGCCATGAGATGTTCCTCCTCTGGGCAAGCCCGCGTCGTGAATCCTGTTGTGCCTGTGAATAGGCTGCAGGGGGACAGTGAAGACCAGCAACAGCTTTCAGGGCTGCCACCTTCCGTGTGGGACAAGGAGCCGGACGTGTGCCTTTTCGGAATCGGGCTCTGCCGAGAAGAGAGCCATGAGATGTTCCTCCTCTGGGCATGTGCGGGTCCTGAATCCTGTTGTGCCTGTGAATAGGCTGCAGGGGGACGGTGAAGACCAGCAACAGCTTTCAGGGCTGCCACCTTCCGTGTGGGACAAGGAGCCGGACGTGTGCCTTTTCGGAATCGGGCTCTGCCGAGGAAGAGAGCCATGAGATGTTCCTCCTCTGGGCATGCCCGGGTCCTGAATCCTGTTGTGCCTGTGAATAGGCTGCAGGGGGACGGTGAAGACCAGCTACAGCTTTCAGGGCTGCCACCTTCCGTGTGGGACAAGGAGCCGGACGTGTGCCTTCTCGGAAACAGGCTCTGCCGAGGACGAGAGCCATGAGATGTTCCTCCTCTGGGCAAGCCCGGGTCCTGAATCCTGTTGTACCTGTGAATAGGCTGCAGGGGGACGGTGAAGACCAGCAACAGCTTTCAGGGCTGCCACCTTCCGTGTGGGACAAGGAGCCGGACGTGTGCCTTTTCGGAAATAGGCTCTGCCGAGGACGAGAGCCATGAGATGTTCCTCCTCTGGGCAAGCCCGGGTCCCAGATCCTGTTGTGCCTGTGAATAGGCTGCAGGGGGATGGTGAAAACCAGCAACATCCTTCAGGGGTTCCAACTTCCGTGTGGGACAAGGAGCCGGACGTGTGCCTTTTCGGAAACAGGCCCTGTCGAGGACGAGAGCCATGATATGTTCCTCCTCTGGGCAAGCCCGGGTCCTGAATCCTGTTGTACCTGTGAATAGGCTGCAGGGGGATGGTGAAGACCAGCAACAGCTTTCAGGGCTGCCACCTTCCGTGTGGGACAATGAGCCGGACGTGTGCCTTTTCGGAAAGAGGCCCTGCCGAGGATGAGAGCCATGAGATGTTCCTCCTCTGGGCAAGCCCGGGTCCCAGATCCTGTTGTGCCTGTGAATAGGCTGCAGGGGGACGGTGAAGACCAGCAACAGCTTTCAGGGCTGCCACCTTCCGTGTGGGACAAGGAGCCGGACATGTGCCTTTTCGGAATCGGGCTCTGCCGAGGAAGAGAGCCATGAGATGTTCCTCCTCTGGGCATGTCCGGGTCCCGAATCCTGTTGTGCCTGTGAATAGGCTGCAGGGGGACAGTGAAGACCAGCAACAGCTTTCAGGGCTGCCACCTTCCGTGTGGGACAAGGAGCCGGACGTGTGCCTTTTCGAAAAGAGGCCCTGCCGAGGACGAGAGCCATGAGATGTTCCTCCTCTGGGCAAGCCCGGGTCCCAGATCCTGTTGTGCCTGTGAATAGGCTGCAGGGGGACGGTGAAGACCAGCAACAGCTTTCAGGGCTGCCACCTTCCGTGTGGGACAAGGAGCCGGACGTGTGCCTTTTCGGAATCGGGCTCTGCCGAGAAGAGAGCCATGAGATGTTCCTCCTCTGGGCATGTCCGGGTCCTGAATCCTGTTGTGCCTGTGAATAGGCTGCAGGGGTACGGTGAAGACCAGCAACAGCTTTCAGGGCTGCCACCTTCCGTGTGGGACAAGGAGCCGGACATGTGCCTTTTCGGAAACAGGCCCTGCCGAGGACGAGAGCCATGAGATGTTCCTCCTCTGGGCATGCCCGGGTCCTGAATCCTGTTGTGCCTGTGAATAGGCTGCAGGGGGACGGTGAAGACCAGCAACACCTTTCAGGGCTGCCACCTTCCGTGTGGGACAAGGAGCCAGACGTGTGCCTTCTCGGAAACAGACTCTGCCGAGGACGAGAGCCATGAGATGTTCCTCCTCTGGGCAAGCCCGGGTCCCAGATCCTGTTGTGCCTGTGAATAGGCTGCAGGGGGACGGTGAAAACCAGCAACATCCTTCAGGGGTTCCAACTTCCGTGTGGGACAAGGAGCCGGACGTGTGCCTTTTCGGAAACAGGCCCTGTCGAGGACGAGAGCCATGAGATGTTCCTCCTCTGGGCAAGCCCGGGTCCCAGATCCTGTTGTGCCTGTGAATAGGCTGCAGGGGGATGGTGAAGACCAGCAACAGCTTTCAGGGCTGCCACCTTCCTTGTGGGACAAGGAGCCGGACGAGTGCCCTTTCGGGAAGAGGATCTGTCGAGGACAAGAGCCATGATATGTTCCTCCTCCGGGCAAGCCCGGGTCCTGAATCCTGTTGTACCTGTGAATAGGCTGCAGGGGGACGGTGAAGACCAGCAACAGCTTTCAGGGCTGCCACCTTCCGTGTGGGACAAGGAGCCGGACGTGTGCCTTTTCGGAAATAGGCTCTGCCGAGGACGAGAGCCATGAGATGTTCCTCCTCTGGGCAAGCCCGGGTCCCAGATCCTGTTGTACCTGTGAATAGGCTGCAGGGGGACTTTGAAGACCAGCAACAGCTTTCAGGGCTGCCACCTTCCTTGTGGGACAAGGAGCCGGACGTGTGCCTTTTCGGAATCGGGCTCTGCCGAGGACGAGAGCCATGAGATGTTCCTCCTCTGGGCATGCCCGGGTCCTGAATCCTGTTGTGCCTGTGAATAGGCTGCAGGGGGACGGTGAAGACCAGCAACAGCTTTCAGGGCTGCCACCTTCCGTGTGGGACAAGGAGCCGGACGTGTGCCTTTTCGAAAAGAGGCCCTGCCGAGGACGAGAGCCATGAGATGTTCCTCCTCTGGGCAAGCCCGGGTCCCAGATCCTGTTGTGCCTGTGAATAGGCTGCAGGGGGACGGTGAAGACCAGCAACAGCTTTCAGGGCTGCCACCTTCTGTGTGGGACAAGGAGCCGGACGTGTGCCTTTTTGGAAACAGGCCCTGCCGAGGACGAGAGCCATGAGATGTTCCTCCTCTGGGCAAGCCCGGGTCCTGAATCCTGTTGTACCTGTGAATAGGCTGCAGGGGGACGGTGAAGACCAGCAACAGCTTTCAGGGCTGCCACCTTCCGTGTGGGACAAGGAGCCGGACGTGTGCCTTTTCGGAAATAGGCTCTGCCGAGGACGAGAGCCATGAGATGTTCCTCCTCTGGGCAAGCCCGGGTCCCAGATCCTGTTGTACCTGTGAATAGGCTGCAGGGGGACGGTGAAGACCAGCAACAGCTTTCAGGGCTGCCACCTTCCGTGTGGGACAAGGAGCCGGACCTGCGCCTTTTCGGAATCGGGCTCTACCGAGGACGAGAGCCATGAGATGTTCCTCCTCTGGGCATGCCCGGGTCCTGAATCCTGTTGTGCCTGTGAATAGGCTGCAGGGGGACGGTGAAGACCAGCAACAGCTTTCAGGGCTGCCACCTTCCGTGTGGGACAAGGAGCCGGACGTGTGCCTTTTCGAAAAGAGGCCCTGCCGAGGACGAGAGCCATGAGATGTTCCTCCTCTGGGCAAGCCCGGGTCCCAGATCCTGTTGTGCCTGTGAATAGGCTGCAGGGGGACGGTGAAGACCAGCAACAGCTTTCAGGGCTGCCACCTTCCGTGTGGGACAAGGAGCCGGACGTGTGCCTTCTCGGAAACAGGCTCTGCCGAGGACGAGAGCCATGAGATGTTCCTCCTCTGGGCAAGCCCGGGTCCCAAATCCTGTTGTGCCTGTGAATAGGATGCAGGGGGACGGTGAAGACCAGCAACATCTTTCAGGGCTGCCACCTTCCGTGTGGGATAAGGAGCCGGACGAGTGCCCTTTCGGGAAGAGGATCTGCCGAGGACAAGAGCCATGATATGTTCCTCCTCTGGGCAAGCCCGGGTCCTGAATCCTGTTGTGCCTGTGAATAGGCTGCAGGGGGACGGTGAAGACCAGCAACAGCTTTCAGGGCTGCCACCTTCCGTGTGGGACAA
Source organism: Astur gentilis (assembly GCF_929443795.1). Classification (NCBI taxonomy): domain Eukaryota; kingdom Metazoa; phylum Chordata; class Aves; order Accipitriformes; family Accipitridae; genus Astur; species Astur gentilis. Next base: position 1,114,007 of record NW_026061052.1, read on the forward strand.
GGAGGCGGACGTGTGCCTTTTCGAAAAGAGGCCCTGCCGAGGACGAGAGCCATGAGATGTTCCTCCTCTGGGCAAGCCCGGGTCCCAGATCCTGTTGTGCCTGTGAATAGGCTGCAGGGGGACGGTGAAGACCAGCAACAGCTTTCAGGGCTGCCACCTTCCGTGTGGGACAAGGAGCCGGACGTGTGCCTTTTCGGAAACAGGCCCTGCCGAGGACGAGAGCCATGAGATGTTCCTCCTCTGGGCAAGCCCGCGTCGTGAATCCTGTTGTGCCTGTGAATAGGCTGCAGGGGGACAGTGAAGACCAGCAACAGCTTTCAGGGCTGCCACCTTCCGTGTGGGACAAGGAGCCGGACGTGTGCCTTTTCGGAATCGGGCTCTGCCGAGAAGAGAGCCATGAGATTTTCCTCCTCTGGGCATGTGCGGGTCCTGAATCCTGTTGTGCCTGTGAATAGGCTGCAGGGGGACGGTGAAGACCAGCAACAGCTTTCAGGGCTGCCACCTTCCGTGTGGGACAAGGAGCCGGACCTGTGCCTTTTCGGAATCGGGCTCTGCCGAGGAAGAGAGCCATGAGATGTTCCTCCTCTGGGCATGCCCGGGTCCTAAATCCTGTTGTGCCTGTGAATAGGCTGCAGGGGGACGGTGAAGACCAGCTACAGCTTTCAGGGCTGCCACCTTCCGTGTGGGACAAGGAGCCGGACGTGTGCCTTCTCGGAAACAGGCTCTGCCGAGGACGAGAGCCATGAGATGTTCCTCCTCTGGGCAAGCCCGGGTCCTGAATCCTGTTGTACCTGTGAATAGGCTGCAGGGGGGCGGTGAAGACCAGCAACAGCTTTCAGGGCTGCCACCTTCCGTGTGGGACAAGGAGCCGGACGTGTGCCTTTTCGGAATCAGGCTCTGCCGAGGACGAGAGCCATGAGATGTTCCTCCTCTGGGCAAGCCCGGGTCCCAGATCCTGTTGTGCCTGTGAATAGGCTGCAGGGGGACGGTGAAAACCAGCAACATCCTTCAGGGGTTCCAACTTCCGTGTGGGACAAGGAGCCGGACGTGTGCCTTTTCGGAAACAGGCTCTGCCGAGGACGAGAGCCATGAGATGTTCCTCCTTTGGGCAAGCCCGGGTCCTGAATCCTGCTGTACCTGTGAATAGGCTGCATGGGGACGGTGAAGACCAGCAACAGCTTTCAGGGCTGCCACCTTCCGTGTGGGACAAGGAGCCGGACGTGTGCCTTTTCGGAAATAGGCTCTGCCGAGGACGAGAGCCATGAGATGTTCCTCCTCTGGGCAAGCCCGGGTCCCAGATCCTGTTGTACCTGTGAATAGGCTGCAGGGGGACTTTGAAGACCAGCAACAGCTTTCAGGGCTGCCACCTTCCTTGTGGGACAAGGAGCCGGACGTGTGCCTTTTCGGAATCGGGCTCTGCCGAGGACGAGAGCCATGAGATGTTCCTCCTCTGGGCATGCCCGGGTCCTGAATCCTGTTGTGCCTGTGAATAGGCTGCAGGGGGACGGTGAAGACCAGCAACAGCTTTCAGGGCTGCCACCTTCCGTGTGGGACAAGGAGCCGGACGTGTGCCTTTTCGAAAAGAGGCCCTGCCGAGGACGAGAGCCATGAGATGTTCCTCCTCTGGGCAAGCCCGGGTCCCAGATCCTGTTGTGCCTGTGAATAGGCTGCAGGGGGACGGTGAAGACCAGCAACAGCTTTCAGGGCTGCCACCTTCTGTGTGGGACAAGGAGCCGGACGTGTGCCTTTTCGGAAACAGGCCCTGCCGAGGACGAGAGCCATGAGATGTTCCTCCTCTGGGCAAGCCCGGGTCCTGAATCCTGTTGTACCTGTGAATAGGCTGCAGGGGGACGGTGAAGACCAGCAACAGCTTTCAGGGCTGCCACCTTCCGTGTGGGACAAGGAGCCGGACGTGTGCCTTTTCGGAAATAGGCTCTGCCGAGGACGAGAGCCATGAGATGTTCCTCCTCTGGGCAAGCCCGGGTCCCAGATCCTGTTGTACCTGTGAATAGGCTGCAGGGGGACGGTGAAGACCAGCAACAGCTTTCAGGGCTGCCACCTTCCGTGTGGGACAAGGAGCCGGACCTGCGCCTTTTCGGAATCGGGCTCTACCGAGGACGAGAGCCATGAGATGTTCCTCCTCTGGGCATGCCCGGGTCCTGAATCCTGTTGTGCCTGTGAATAGGCTGCAGGGGGACGGTGAAGACCAGCAACAGCTTTCAGGGCTGCCACCTTCCGTGTGGGACAAGGAGCCGGACGTGTGCCTTTTCGAAAAGAGGCCCTGCCGAGGACGAGAGCCATGAGATGTTCCTCCTCTGGGCAAGCCCGGGTCCCAGATCCTGTTGTGCCTGTGAATAGGCTGCAGGGGGACGGTGAAGACCAGCAACAGCTTTCAGGGCTGCCACCTTCCGTGTGGGACAAGGAGCCGGACGTGTGCCTTCTCGGAAACAGGCTCTGCCGAGGACGAGAGCCATGAGATGTTCCTCCTCTGGGCAAGCCCGGGTCCCAAATCCTGTTGTGCCTGTGAATAGGATGCAGGGGGACGGTGAAGACCAGCAACATCTTTCAGGGCTGCCACCTTCCGTGTGGGATAAGGAGCCGGACGAGTGCCCTTTCGGGAAGAGGATCTGCCGAGGACAAGAGCCATGATATGTTCCTCCTCTGGGCAATCCCGGGTCCTGAATCCTGTTGTACCTGTGAATAGGCTGCAGGGGGACGGTGAAGACCAGCAACAGCTTTCAGGGCTGCCACCTTCCGTGTGGGACAAGGAGGCGGACGTGTGCCTTTTCGAAAAGAGGCCCTGCCGAGGACGAGAGCCATGAGATGTTCCTCCTCTGGGCAAGCCCGGGTCCCAGATCCTGTTGTGCCTGTGAATAGGCTGCAGGGGGACGGTGAAGACCAGCAACAGCTTTCAGGGCTGCCACCTTCCGTGTGGGACAAGGAGCCGGACGTGTGCCTTTTCGGAAACAGGCCCTGCCGAGGACGAGAGCCATGAGATGTTCCTCCTCTGGGCAAGCCCGCGTCGTGAATCCTGTTGTGCCTGTGAATAGGCTGCAGGGGGACAGTGAAGACCAGCAACAGCTTTCAGGGCTGCCACCTTCCGTGTGGGACAAGGAGCCGGACGTGTGCCTTTTCGGAATCGGGCTCTGCCGAGAAGAGAGCCATGAGATTTTCCTCCTCTGGGCATGTGCGGGTCCTGAATCCTGTTGTGCCTGTGAATAGGCTGCAGGGGGACGGTGAAGACCAGCAACAGCTTTCAGGGCTGCCACCTTCCGTGTGGGACAAGGAGCCGGACCTGTGCCTTTTCGGAATCGGGCTCTGCCGAGGAAGAGAGCCATGAGATGTTCCTCCTCTGGGCATGCCCGGGTCCTAAATCCTGTTGTGCCTGTGAATAGGCTGCAGGGGGACGGTGAAGACCAGCTACAGCTTTCAGGGCTGCCACCTTCCGTGTGGGACAAGGAGCCGGACGTGTGCCTTTTCGGAATCGGGCTCTGCCGAGGACGAGAGCCATGAGATGTTCCTCCTCTGGGCAAGCCCGGGTCCTGAATCCTGTTGTACCTGTGAATAGGCTGCAGGGGGACGGTGAAGACCAGCAACAGCTTTCAGGGCTGCCACCTTCCGTGTGGGACAAGGAGCCGGACGTGTGCCTTTTCGGAATCAGGCTCTGCCGAGGACGAGAGCCATGAGATGTTCCTCCTCTGGGCAAGCCCGGGTCCCAGATCCTGTTGTGCCTGTGAATAGGCTGCAGGGGGACGGTGAAAACCAGCAACATCCTTCAGGGGTTCCAACTTCCGTGTGGGACAAGGAGCCGGACGTGTGCCTTTTCGGAAACAGGCTCTGCCGAGGACGAGAGCCATGAGATGTTCCTCCTCTGGGCAAGCCCGGGTCCTGAATCCTGCTGTACCTGTGAATAGGCTGCATGGGGACGGTGAAGACCAGCAACAGCTTTCAGGGCCGCCACCTTCCGTGTTGGACAAGGAGCCGGATGTGTGCCTTTTCGGAAAGAGGCCCTGCCGAGGACGAGAGCCATGAGATGTTCCTCCTCTGGGCAAGCCCGGGTCCCAGATCCTGTTGTGCCTGTGAATAGGCTGCAGGGGGACGGTGAAGACCAGCAACAGCTTTCAGGGCTGCCACCTTCCGTGTGGGACAAAGAGCCGGACGTGTGCCTTTCCGGAATCAGGCTCTGCCGAGGACGAGAGCCATGAGATGTTCCTCCTCTGGGCAAGCCCGGGTCCCAAATCCTGTTGTGCCTGTGAATAGGCTGCAGGGGGACGGTGAAGACCAGCAACAGCTTTCAGGGCTGCCACCTTCCGTGTGGGACAAGGAGCCGGACGTGTGCCTTTTCGGAAACAGGCCCTGTCGAGGACGAGAGCCATGAGATGTTCCTCCTCTGGGCATGCCCGGGTCCCAGATCCTGTTGTGCCTGTGAATAGGCTGCAGGGGCATGGTGAAGACCAGCAACAGCTTTCAGGGCAGCCACCTTCCGTGTGGGACAAGGAGCCGGACGTGTGCCTTCTCGGAAACAGGCTCTGCCGAGGACGAGAGCAATGAGATGTTCCTCCTCTGGGCAAGCCCGGGTCCCAAATCCTGTTGTGCCTGTGAATAGGCTGCAGGGGGACGGTGAAGACCAGCAACATTTTTCAGGGCTGCCACCTTCCGTGTGGGACAAGGAGCCGGACGAGTGCCCTTTCGGGAAGAGGCTCTGCCGAGAACAAGAGCCATGATATGTTCCTCCTCTGGGCAAGCCCGGGTCCTGAAACCTGTTGTACCTGTGAATAGGCTGCAGGGGGACGGTGAAGACCAGCAACAGCTTTCAGGGCTGCCACCTTCCGTGTGGGACAATGAGCCGGACGTGTGCCTTTTCGGAAAGAGGCCCTGCCGAGGATGAGAGCCATGAGATGTTCCTCCTCTGGGCAAGCCCGGGTCCCAGATCCTGTTGTGCCTGTGAATAGGCTGCAGGGGGACGGTGAAACCAGCAACAGCTTTCAGGGCTGCCACCTTCCTTGTGGGACAAGGAGCCGGACGTGTGCCTTTTCGGAATCGGGCTCTGCCGAGAAGAGAGCCATGAGATGTTCCTCCTCTGGGCATGTCCGGGTCCTGAATCCTGTTGTGCCTGTGAATAGGCTGCAGGGGGACGGTGAAGACCAGCAACAGCTTTCAGGGGTGCCACCTTCCGTGTGGGACAAGGAGCCGGACATGTGCCTTTTCGGAAACAGGCCCTGCCGAGGACGAGAGCCATGAGATGTTCCTCCTCTGGGCATGCCCGGGTCCTGAATCCTGTTGTGCCCGTGAATAGGCTGCAGGGGGACGGTGAAGACCAGCAACAGCTTTCAGGGCTGCCACCTTCCGTGTGGGACAATGAGCCGGACGTGTGCCTTCTCGGAAACAGACTCTGCCGAGGACGAGAGCCATGAGATGTTCCTCCTCTGGGCAAGCCCGGGTCCTGAATCCTGTTGTACCTGTGAATAGGCTGCAGGGGGACGGTGAAGACCAGCAACAGCTTTCAGGGCTGCCACCTTCCGTGTGGGACAAGGAGCCGGACGTGTGCCTTTCAGGAATCAGGCTCTGCCGAGGACGAGAGCCATGAGATGTTCCTCCTCTGGGCAAGCCCGGGTCCCAGATCCTGTTGTGCCTGTGAATAGGCTGCAGGGGGACGGTGAAAACCAGCAACATCCTTCAGGGGTTCCAACTTCCGTGTGGGACAAGGAGCCGGACGTGTGCCTTTTCGGAAACAGGCCCTGTCGAGGACGAGAGCCATGAGATGTTCCTCCTCTGGGCAAGCCCAGGTCCCAGATCCTGTTGTGCCTGTGAATAGGCTGCAGGGGGATGGTGAAGACCAGCAACAGCTTTCAGGGCTGCCACCTTCCGTGTGGGACAAGGAGCCGGACGTGTGCCTTCTCGGAAACAGGCTCTGCCGAGGACGAGAGCCATGAGATGTTCCTCCTCTGGGCAATCCCGGGTCCCAAATCCTGTTGTGCCTGTGAATAGGCTGCAGGGGGACGGTGAAGACCAGCAACATCTTTCAGGGCTGCCACCTTCCGTGTGGGACAAGGAGCCGGACGAGTGCCCTTTCGGGAAGAGGATCTGCCGAGGACAAGAGCCATGATATGTTCCTCCTCCGGGCAAGCCCGGGTTCTGAATCCTGTTGTACCTGTGAATAGGCTGCAGGGGGACTTTGAAGACCAGCAACAGCTTTCAGGGCTGCCACCTTCCTTGTGGGACAAGGAGCCGGACGTGTGCCTTTTCGGAATCGGGCTCTGCCGAGGACGAGAGCCATGAGATGTTCCTCCTCCTTGCATGCCCGGGTCCCAGATCCTGTTGTGCCTGTGAATAGGCTGCAGGGGGACGGTGAAGACCAGCAACAGCTTTCAGGGCTGCCACCTTCCGTGTGGGACAAGGAGCCGGACGTGTGCCTTCTCGGAAACAGGCTCTGCCGAGGACGAGAGCCATGAGATGTTCCTCCTCTGGGCAATCCCGGGTCCCAAATCCTGTTGTGCCTGTGAATAGGCTGCAGGGGGACGGTGAAGACCAGCAACATCTTTCAGGGCTGCCACCTTCCGTGTGGGACAAGGAGCCGGACGTGTGCCTTCTCGGAAACAGGCTCTGCCGAGGACGAGAGCCATGAGATGTTCCTCCTCTGGGCAAGCCCGGGTCCCAGATCCTGTTGTACCTGTGAATAGGCTGCAGGGGGACTTTGAAGACCAGCAACAGCTGTCAGGGCTGCCACCTTCCTTGTGGGACAAGGAGCCGGACGTGTGCCTTTTCGGAATCGGGCTCTGCCGAGGACGAGAGCCATGAGATGTTCCTCCTCTGGGCATGCCCGGGTCCCAGATCCTGTTGTGCCTGTGAATAGGCTGCAGGGGGACGGTGAAGACCAGCAACAGCTTTCAGGGCTGCCACCTTCCGTGTGGGACAAGGAGCCGGACGTGTGCCTTTTCGGAAATAGGCCCTGCCGAGGACGAGAGCCATGAGATGTTCCTCCTCTGGGCAAGCCCGGGTCCCAGATCCTGTTGTGCCTGTGAATAGGCTGCAGGGGGACGGTGAAGACCAGCAACAGCTTTCAGGGCTGCCACCTTCCGTGTGGGACAAGGAGCTGGACGTGTGCCTTTTCGAAAAGAGGCCCTGCCGAGGACGAGAGCCATGAGATGTTCCTCCTCTGGGCAAGCCCGGGTCCTGAATCCTGTTGTACCTGTGAATAGGCTGCAGGGGGACGGTGAAGACCAGCAACAGCTTTCAGGGCTGCCACCTTCCGTGTGGGACAAGGAGCCGGACGTGTGCCTTTTCGGAAACAGGCTCTGCCGAGGACGAGAGCCATGAGATGTTCCTCCTCCGGGCAAGCCCGGGTCCCAGATCCTGTTGTGCCTGTGAATAGGCTGCAGGGGGATGGTGAAAACCAGCAACATCCTTCAGGGGTTCCAACTTCCGTGTGGGACAAGGAGCCGGACGTGTGCCTTTTCGGAAACAGGCCCTGTCGAGGACGAGAGCCATGATATGTTCCTCCTCTGGGCAAGCCCGGGTCCTGAATCCTGTTGTACCTGTGAATAGGCTGCAGGGGGATGGTGAAGACCAGCAACAGCTTTCAGGGCTGCCACCTTCCGTGTGGGACAATGAGCCGGACGTGTGCCTTTTCGGAAAGAGGCCCTGCCGAGGATGAGAGCCATGAGATGTTCCTCCTCTGGGCAAGCCCGGGTCCCAGATCCTGTTGTGCCTGTGAATAGGCTGCAGGGGGACGGTGAAGACCAGCAACAGCTTTCAGGGCTGCCACCTTCCGTGTGGGACAAGGAGCCGGACATGTGCCTTTTCGGAATCGGGCTCTGCCGAGGAAGAGAGCCATGAGATGTTCCTCCTCTGGGCATGTCCGGGTCCCGAATCCTGTTGTGCCTGTGAATAGGCTGGAAGGGGACAGTGAAGACCAGCAACAGCTTTCAGGGCTGCCACCTTCCGTGTGGGACAAGGAGCCGGACGTGTGCCTTTTCGAAAAGAGGCCCTGCCGAGGACGAGAGCCATGAGATGTTCCTCCTCTGGGCAAGCCCGGGTCCCAGATCCTGTTGTGCCTGTGAATAGGCTGCAGGGGGACGGTGAAGACCAGCAACAGCTTTCAGGGCTGCCACCTTCCGTGTGGGACAAGGAGCCGGACGTGTGCCTTTTCGGAATCGGGCTCTGCCGAGAAGAGAGCCATGAGATGTTCCTCCTCTGGGCATGTCCGGGTCCTGAATCCTGTTGTGCCTGTGAATAGGCTGCAGGGGGACGGTGAAGACCAGCAACAGCTTTCAGGGCTGCCACCTTCCGTGTGGGACAAGGAGCCGGACATGTGCCTTTTCGGAAACAGGCCCTGCCGAGGACGAGAGCCATGAGATGTTCCTCCTCTGGGCATGCCCGGGTCCTGAATCCTGTTGTGCCTGTGAATAGGCTGCAGGGGGACGGTGAAGACCAGCAACACCTTTCAGGGCTGCCACCTTCCGTGTGGGACAAGGAGCCAGACGTGTGCCTTTTCGGAAATAGGCTCTGCCGAGGACGAGAGCCATGAGATGTTCCTCCTCTGGGCAAGCCCGGGTCCCAGATCCTGTTGTACCTGTGAATAGGCTGCAGGGGGACTTTGAAGACCAGCAACAGCTTTCAGGGCTGCCACCTTCCTTGTGGGACAAGGAGCCGGACGTGTGCCTTTTCGGAATCGGGCTCTGCCGAGGACGAGAGCCATGAGATGTTCCTCCTCTGGGCATGCCCGGGTCCTGAATCCTGTTGTGCCTGTGAATAGGCTGCAGGGGGACGGTGAAGACCAGCAACAGCTTTCAGGGCTGCCACCTTCCGTGTGGGACAAGGAGCCGGACGTGTGCCTTTTCGTAAAGAGGCCCTGCCGAGGACGAGAGCCATGAGATGTTCCTCCTCTGGGCAAGCCCGGGTCCCAGATCCTGTTGTGCCTGTGAATAGGCTGCAGGGGGACGGTGAAGACCAGCAACAGCTTTCAGGGCTGCCACCTTCTGTGTGGGACAAGGAGCCGGACGTGTGCCTTTTCGGAAACAGGCCCTGCCGAGGACGAGAGCCATGAGATGTTCCTCCTCTGGGCAAGCCCGCGTCGTGAATCCTGTTGTGCCTGTGAATAGGCTGCAGGGGGACAGTGAAGACCAGCAACAGCTTTCAGGGCTGCCACCTTCCGTGTGGGACAAGGAGCCGGACGTGTGCCTTTTCGGAATCGGGCTCTGCCGAGGAAGAGAGCCATGAGATGTTCCTCCTCTGGGCAAGCCCGGGTCCTGAATCCTGTTGTACCTGTGAATAGGCTGCAGGGGGACGGTGAAGACCAGCAACAGCTTTCAGGGCTGCCACCTTCCTTGTGGGACAAGGAGCCGGACGTGTGCCTTTTCGGAAATAGGCTCTGCCGAGGACGAGAGCCATGAGATGTTCCTCCTCTGGGCAAGCCCGGGTCCCAGATCCTGTTGTGCCTGTGAATAGGCTGCAGGGGGACGGTGAAAACCAGCAACATCCTTCAGGGGTTCCAACTTCCGTGTGGGACAAGGAGCCGGACGTGTGCCTTTTCGGAAACAGGCCCTGTCGAGGACGAGAGCCATGAGATGTTCCTCCTCTGGGCAAGCCCGGGTCCTGAATCCTGTTGTACCTGTGAATAGGCTGCAGGGGGACGGTGAAGACCAGCAACAGCTTTCAGGGCTGCCACCTTCCGTGTGGGACAAGGAGCCGGACGTGTGCCTTTTCGGAAATAGGCTCTGCCGAGGACGAGAGCCATGAGATGTTCCTCCTCTGGGCAAGCCCGGGTCCCAGATCCTGTTGTACCTGTGAATAGGCTGCAGGGGGACTTTGAAGACCAGCAACAGCTGTCAGGGCTGCCACCTTCCTTGTGGGACAAGGAGCCGGACGTGTGCCTTTTCGGAATCGGGCTCTGCCGAGGACGAGAGCCATGAGATGTTCCTCCTCTGGGCATGCCCGGGTCCCAGATCCTGTTGTGCCTGTGAATAGGCTGCAGGGGGACGGTGAAGACCAGCAACAGCTTTCAGGGCTGCCACCTTCCGTGTGGGACAAGGAGCCGGACGTGTGCCTTTTCGGAAATAGGCCCTGCCGAGGACGAGAGCCATGAGATGTTCCTCCTCTGGGCAAGCCCGGGTCCCAGATCCTGTTGTGCCTGTGAATAGGCTGCAGGGGGACGGTGAAGACCAGCAACAGCTTTCAGGGCTGCCACCTTCCGTGTGGGACAAGGAGCTGGACGTGTGCCTTTTCGAAAAGAGGCCCTGCCGAGGACGAGAGCCATGAGATGTTCCTCCTCTGGGCAAGCCCGGGTCCTGAATCCTGTTGTACCTGTGAATAGGCTGCAGGGGGACGGTGAAGACCAGCAACAGCTTTCAGGGCTGCCACCTTCCGTGTGGGACAAGGAGCCGGACGTGTGCCTTTTCGGAAATAGGCTCTGCCGAGGACGAGAGCCATGAGATGTTCCTCCTCCGGGCAAGCCCGGGTCCCAGATCCTGTTGTGCCTGTGAATAGGCTGCAGGGGGATGGTGAAAACCAGCAACATCCTTCAGGGGTTCCAACTTCCGTGTGGGACAAGGAGCCGGACGTGTGCCTTTTCGGAAACAGGCCCTGTCGAGGACGAGAGCCATGATATGTTCCTCCTCTGGGCAAGCCCGGGTCCTGAATCCTGTTGTACCTGTGAATAGGCTGCAGGGGGATGGTGAAGACCAGCAACAGCTTTCAGGGCTGCCACCTTCCGTGTGGGACAATGAGCCGGACGTGTGCCTTTTCGGAAAGAGGCCCTGCCGAGGATGAGAGCCATGAGATGTTCCTCCTCTGGGCAAGCCCGGGTCCCAGATCCTGTTGTGCCTGTGAATAGGCTGCAGGGGGACGGTGAAGACCAGCAACAGCTTTCAGGGCTGCCACCTTCCGTGTGGGACAAGGAGCCGGACATGTGCCTTTTCGGAATCGGGCTCTGCCGAGGAAGAGAGCCATGAGATGTTCCTCCTCTGGGCATGTCCGGGTCCCGAATCCTGTTGTGCCTGTGAATAGGCTGGAAGGGGACAGTGAAGACCAGCAACAGCTTTCAGGGCTGCCACCTTCCGTGTGGGACAAGGAGCCGGACGTGTGCCTTTTCGAAAAGAGGCCCTGCCGAGGACGAGAGCCATGAGATGTTCCTCCTCTGGGCAAGCCCAGGTCCCAGATCCTGTTGTGCCTGTGAATAGGCTGCAGGGGGACGGTGAAGACCAGCAACAGCTTTCAGGGCTGCCACCTTCCGTGTGGGACAAGGAGCCGGACGTGTGCCTTTTCGGAATCGGGCTCTGCCGAGAAGAGAGCCATGAGATGTTCCTCCTCTGGGCATGTCCGGGTCCTGAATCCTGTTGTGCCTGTGAATAGGCTGCAGGGGGACGGTGAAGACCAGCAACAGCTTTCAGGGCTGCCACCTTCCGTGTGGGACAAGGAGCCGGACATGTGCCTTTTCGGAAACAGGCCCTGCCGAGGACGAGAGCCATGAGATGTTCCTCCTCTGGGCATGCCCGGGTCCTGAATCCTGTTGTGCCTGTGAATAGGCTGCAGGGGGACGGTGAAGACCAGCAACACCTTTCAGGGCTGCCACCTTCCGTGTGGGACAAGGAGCCAGACGTGTGCCTTCTCGGAAACAGACTCTGCCGAGGACGAGAGCCATGAGATGTTCCTCCTCTGGGCAAGCCCGGGTCCCAGATCCTGTTGTGCCTGTGAATAGGCTGCAGGGGGACGGTGAAAACCAGCAACATCCTTCAGGGGTTCCAACTTCCGTGTGGGACAAGGAGCCGGACGTGTGCCTTTTCGGAAACAGGCCCTGTCGAGGACGAGAGCCATGAGATGTTCCTCCTCTGGGCAAGCCCGGGTCCCAGATCCTGTTGTGCCTGTGAATAGGCTGCAGGGGGATGGTGAAGACCAGCAACAGCTTTCAGGGCTGCCACCTTCCTTGTGGGACAAGGAGCCGGACGAGTGCCCTTTCGGGAAGAGGATCTGTCGAGGACAAGAGCCATGATATGCTCCTCCTCCGGGCAAGCCCGGGTCCTGAATCCTGTTGTACCTGTGAATAGGCTGCAGGGGGACGGTGAAGACCAGCAACAGCTTTCAGGGCTGCCACCTTCCGTGTGGGACAAGGAGCCGGACGTGTGCCTTTTCGGAAATAGGCTCTGCCGAGGACGAGAGCCATGAGATGTTCCTCCTCTGGGCAAGCCCGGGTCCCAGATCCTGTTGTACCTGTGAATAGGCTGCAGGGGGACTTTGAAGACCAGCAACAGCTTTCAGGGCTGCCACCTTCCTTATGGGACAAGGAGCCGGACGTGTGCCTTTTCGGAATCGGGCTCTGCCGAGGACGAGAGCCATGAGATGTTCCTCCTCTGGGCATGCCCGGGTCCTGAATCCTGTTGTGCCTGTGAATAGGCTGCAGGGGGACGGTGAAGACCAGCAACAGCTTTCAGGGCTGCCACCTTCCGTGTGGGACAAGGAGCCGGACGTGTGCCTTTTCGAAAAGAGGCCCTGCCGAGGACGAGAGCCATGAGATGTTCCTCCTCTGGGCAAGCCCGGGTCCCAGATCCTGTTGTGCCTGTGAATAGGCTGCAGGGGGACGGTGAAGACCAGCAACAGCTTTCAGGGCTGCCACCTTCTGTGTGGGACAAGGAGCCGGACGTGTGCCTTTTCGGAAACAGGCCCTGCCGAGGACGAGAGCCATGAGATGTTCCTCCTCTGGGCAAGCCCGCGTCGTGAATCCTGTTGTGCCTGTGAATAGGCTGCAGGGGGACAGTGAAGACCAGCAACAGCTTTCAGGGCTGCCACCTTCCGTGTGGGACAAGGAGCCGGACGTGTGCCTTTTCGGGATCGGGCTCTGCCGAGGAAGAGAGCCATGAGATGTTCCTCCTCTGGGCAAGCCCGGGTCCTGAATCCTGTTGTACCTGTGAATAGGCTGCAGGGGGACGGTGAAGACCAGCAACAGCTTTCAGGGCTGCCACCTTCCTTGTGGGACAAGGAGCCGGACGTGTGCCTTTTCGGAAATAGGCTCTGCCGAGGACGAGAGCCATGAGATGTTCCTCCTCTGGGCAAGCCCGGGTCCCAGATCCTGTTGTGCCTGTGAATAGGCTGCAGGGGGACGGTGAAAACCAGCAACATCCTTCAGGGGTTCCAACTTCCGTGTGGGACAAGGAGCCGGACGTGTGCCTTTTCGGAAACAGGCCCTGTCGAGGACGAGAGCCATGAGATGTTCCTCCTCTGGGCAAGCCCGGGTCCTGAATCCTGTTGTACCTGTGAATAGGCTGCAGGGGGACGGTGAAGACCAGCAACAGCTTTCAGGGCTGCCACCTTCCGTGTGGGACAAGGAGCCGGACGTGTGCCTTTTCGGAAATAGGCTCTGCCGAGGACGAGAGCCATGAGATGTTCCTCCTCTGGGCAAGCCCGGGTCCCAGATCCTGTTGTACCTGTGAATAGGCTGCAGGGGGACGGTGAAGACCAGCAACAGCTTTCAGGGCTGCCACCTTCCGTGTGGGACAAGGAGCCGGACCTGCGCCTTTTCGGAATCGGGCTCTACCGAGGACGAGAGCCATGAGATGTTCCTCCTCTGGGCATGCCCGGGTCCTGAATCCTGTTGTGCCTGTGAATAGGCTGCAGGGGGACGGTGAAGACCAGCAACAGCTTTCAGGGCTGCCACCTTCCGTGTGGGACAAGGAGCCGGACGTGTGCCTTCTCGGAAACAGACTCTGCCGAGGACGAGAGCCATGAGATGTTCCTCCTCTGGGCAAGCCCGGGTCCCAGATCCTGTTGTGCCTGTGAATAGGCTGCAGGGGGACGGTGAAGACCAGCAACAGCTTTCAGGGCTGCCACCTTCCGTGTGGGACAAGGAGCCGGACGTGTGCCTTCTCGGAAACAGGCTCTGCCGAGGACGAGAGCCATGAGATGTTCCTCCTCTGGGCAAGCCCGGGTCCCAAATCCTGTTGTGCCTGTGAATAGGCTGCAGGGGGACGGTGAAGACCAGCAACATCTTTCAGGGCTGCCACCTTCCGTGTGGGATAAGGAGCCGGACGAGTGCCCTTTCGGGAAGAGGATCTGCCGAGGACAAGAGCCATGATATGTTCCTCCTCTGGGCAAGCCCGGGTCCTGAATCCTGTTGTACCTGTGAATAGGCTGCAGGGGGACGGTGAAGACCAGCAACAGCTTTCAGGGCTGCCACCTTCCGTGTGGGACAAGGAGGCGGACGTGTGCCTTTTCGAAAAGAGGCCCTGCCGAGGACGAGAGCCATGAGATGTTCCTCCTCTGGGCAAGCCCGGGTCCCAGATCCTGTTGTGCCTGTGAATAGGCTGCAGGGGGACGGTGAAGACCAGCAACAGCTTTCAGGGCTGCCACCTTCCGTGTGGGACAAGGAGCCGGACGTGTGCCTTTTCGGAAACAGGCCCTGCCGAGGACGAGAGCCATGAGATGTTCCTCCTCTGGGCATGCCCGGGTCCTAAATCCTGTTGTGCCTGTGAATAGGCTGCAGGGGGACGGTGAAGACCAGCTACAGCTTTCAGGGCTGCCACCTTCCGTGTGGGACAAGGAGCCGGACGTGTGCCTTCTCGGAAACAGGCTCTGCCGAGGACGAGAGCCATGAGATGTTCCTCCTCTGGGCAAGCCCGGGTCCTGAATCCTGTTGTACCTGTGAATAGGCTGCAGGGGGACGGTGAAGACCAGCAACAGCTTTCAGGGCTGCCACCTTCCGTGTGGGACAAGGAGCCGGACGTGTGCCTTTTCGGAATCAGGCTCTGCCGAGGACGAGAGCCATGAGATGTTCCTCCTCTGGGCAAGCCCGGGTCCCAGATCCTGTTGTGCCTGTGAATAGGCTGCAGGGGGACGGTGAAAACCAGCAACATCCTTCAGGGGTTCCAACTTCCGTGTGGGACAAGGAGCCGGACGTGTGCCTTTTCGGAAACAGGCTCTGCCGAGGACGAGAGCCATGAGATGTTCCTCCTCTGGGCAAGCCCGGGTCCTGAATCCTGCTGTACCTGTGAATAGGCTGCAGGGGGACGGTGAAGACCAGCAACAGCTTTCAGGGCCGCCACCTTCCGTGTTGGACAAGGAGCCGGATGTGTGCCTTTTCGGAAAGAGGCCCTGCCGAGGACGAGAGCCATGAGATGTTCCTCCTCTGGGCAAGCCCGGGTCCCAGATCCTGTTGTGCCTGTGAATAGGCTGCAGGGGGACGGTGAAGACCAGCAACAGCTTTCAGGGCTGCCACCTTCCGTGTGGGACAAAGAGCCGGACGTGTGCCTTTCCGGAATCAGGCTCTGCCGAGGACGAGAGCCATGAGATGTTCCTCCTCTGGGCAAGCCCGGGTCCCAGATCCTGTTGTGCCTGTGAATAGGCTGCAGGGGGACGGTGAAGACCAGCAACAGCTTTCAGGGCTGCCACCTTCCGTGTGGGACAAGGAGACGGACGTGTGCCTTTTCGGAAACAGGCCCTGTCGAGGACGAGAGCCATGAGATGTTCCTCCTCTGGGCATGCCCGGGTCCCAGATCCTGTTGTGCCTGTGAATAGGCTGCAGGGGGACGGTGAAGACCAGCAACAGCTTTCAGGGCTGCCACCTTCTGTGTGGGACAAGGAGCCGGACGTGTGCCTTTTCGGAAACAGGCCCTGCCGAGGACGAGAGCCATGAGATGTTCCTCCTCTGGGCAAGCCCGCGTCGTGAATCCTGTTGTGCCTGTGAATAGGCTGCAGGGGGACAGTGAAGACCAGCAACAGCTTTCAGGGCTGCCACCTTCCGTGTGGGACAAGGAGCCGGACGTGTGCCTTTTCGGAATCGGGCTCTGCCGAGGAAGAGAGCCATGAGATGTTCCTCCTCTGGGCAAGCCCGGGTCCTGAATCCTGTTGTACCTGTGAATAGGCTGCAGGGGGACGGTGAAGACCAGCAACAGCTTTCAGGGCTGCCACCTTCCTTGTGGGACAAGGAGCCGGACGTGTGCCTTTTCGGAAATAGGCTCTGCCGAGGACGAGAGCCATGATATGTTCCTCCTCTGGGCAAGCCCGGGTCCCAGATCCTGTTGTGCCTGTGAATAGGCTGCAGGGGGACGGTGAAAACCAGCAACATCCTTCAGGGGTTCCAACTTCCGTGTGGGACAAGGAGCCGGACGTGTGCCTTTTCGGAAACAGGCCCTGTCGAGGACGAGAGCCATGAGATGTTCCTCCTCTGGGCAAGCCCGGGTCCTGAATCCTGTTGTACCTGTGAATAGGCTGCAGGGGGACGGTGAAGACCAGCAACAGCTTTCAGGGCTGCCACCTTCCGTGTGGGACAAGGAGCCGGACGTGTGCCTTTTCGGAAATAGGCTCTGCCGAGGACGAGAGCCATGAGATGTTCCTCCTCTGGGCAAGCCCGGGTCCCAGATCCTGTTGTACCTGTGAATAGGCTGCAGGGGGACGGTGAAGACCAGCAACAGCTTTCAGGGCTGCCACCTTCCGTGTGGGACAAGGAGCCGGACCTGCGCCTTTTCGGAATCGGGCTCTACCGAGGACGAGAGCCATGAGATGTTCCTCCTCTGGGCATGCCCGGGTCCTGAATCCTGTTGTGCCTGTGAATAGGCTGCAGGGGGACGGTGAAGACCAGCAACAGCTTTCAGGGCTGCCACCTTCCGTGTGGGACAAGGAGCCGGACGTGTGCCTTTTCGAAAAGAGGCCCTGCCGAGGACGAGAGCCATGAGATGTTCCTCCTCTGGGCAAGCCCGGGTCCCAGATCCTGTTGTGCCTGTGAATAGGCTGCAGGGGGACGGTGAAGACCAGCAACAGCTTTCAGGGCTGCCACCTTCCGTGTGGGACAAGGAGCCGGACGTGTGCCTTCTCGGAAACAGGCTCTGCCGAGGACGAGAGCCATGAGATGTTCCTCCTCTGGGCAAGCCCGGGTCCCAAATCCTGTTGTGCCTGTGAATAGGCTGCAGGGGGACGGTGAAGACCAGCAACATCTTTCAGGGCTGCCACCTTCCGTGTGGGATAAGGAGCCGGACGAGTGCCCTTTCGGGAAGAGGATCTGCCGAGGACAAGAGCCATGATATGTTCCTCCTCTGGGCAAGCCCGGGTCCTGAATCCTGTTGTACCTGTGAATAGGCTGCAGGGGGACGGTGAAGACCAGCAACAGCTTTCAGGGCTGCCACCTTCCGTGTGGGACAAAGAGCCGGACGTGTGCCTTTCCGGAATCAGGCTCTGCCGAGGACGAGAGCCATGAGATGTTCCTCCTCTGGGCAAGCCCGGGTCCCAGATCCTGTTGTGCCTGTGAATAGGCTGCAGGGGGACGGTGAAGACCAGCAACAGCTTTCAGGGCTGCCACCTTCCGTGTGGGACAAGGAGCCGGACGTGTGCCTTTTCGGAAACAGGCCATGTCGAGGACGAGAGCCATGAGATGTTCCTCCTCTGGGCATGCCCGGGTCCCAGATCCTGTTGTGCCTGTGAATAGGCTGCAGGGGCATGGTGAAGACCAGCAACAGCTTTCAGGGCAGCCACCTTCCGTGTGGGACAAGGAGCCGGACGTGTGCCTTCTCGGAAACAGGCTCTGCCGAGGACGAGAGCCATGAGATGTTCCTCCTCTGGGCAAGCCCGGGTCCCAAATCCTGTTGTGCCTGTGAATAGGCTGCAGGGGGACGGTGAAGACCAGCAACAGCTTTCAGGGCTGCCACCTTCCGTGTGGGACAAGGAGCCGGACGAGTGCCCTTTCGGGAAGAGGCTCTGCCGAGGATGAGAGCCATGATATGTTCCTCCTCTGGGCAAGCCCGGGTCCTGAAACCTGTTGTACCTGTGAATAGGCTGCAGGGGGACGGTGAAGACCAGCAACAGCTTTCAGGGCTGCCACCTTCCGTGTGGGATAATGAGCCGGACGTGTGCCTTTTCGGAAAGAGGCCCTGCCGAGGATGAGAGCCATGAGATGTTCCTCCTCTGGGCAAGCCCGGGTCCCAGATCCTGTTGTGCCTGTGAATAGGCTGCAGGGGGACGGTGAAGACCAGCAACAGCTTTCAGGGCTGCCACCTTCCTTGTGGGACAAGGAGCCGGACGTGTGCCTTTTCGGAATCGGGCTCTGCCGAGAAGAGAGCCATGAGATGTTCCTCCTCTGGGCATGTCCGGGTCCTGAATCCTGTTGTGCCTGTGAATAGGCTGCAGGGGGACGGTGAAGACCAGCAACAGCTTTCAGGGCTGCCACCTTCCGTGTGGGACAAGGAGCCGGACATGTGCCTTTTCGGAAACAGGCCCTGCCGAGGACGAGAGCCATGAGATGTTCCTCCTCTGGGCATGCCCGGGTCCTGAATCCTGTTGTGCCCGTGAATAGGCTGCAGGGGGACGGTGAAGACCAGCAACAGCTTTCAGGGCTGCCACCTTCCGTGTGGGACAATGAGCCGGACGTGTGCCTTCTCGGAATCAGGCTCTGCCGAGGACGAGAGCCATGAGATGTTCCTCCTCTGGGCAAGCCCGGGTCCCAGATCCTGTTGTGCCTGTGAATAGGCTGCAGGGGGACGGTGAAAACCAGCAACATCCTTCAGGGGTTCCAACTTCCGTGTGGGACAAGGAGCCGGACGTGTGCCTTTTCGGAAACAGGCCCTGTCGAGGACGAGAGCCATGAGATGTTCCTCCTCTGGGCAAGCCCAGGTCCCAGATCCTGTTGTGCCTGTGAATAGGCTGCAGGGGGATGGTGAAGACCAGCAACAGCTTTCAGGGCTGCCACCTTCCGTGTGGGACAAGGAGCCGGACGTGTGCCTTCTCGGAAACAGGCTCTGCCGAGGACGAGAGCCATGATATGTTCCTCCTCCGGGCAAGCCCGGGTTCTGAATCCTGTTGTACCTGTGAATAGGCTGCAGGGGGACTTTGAAGACCAGCAACAGCTTTCAGGGCTGCCACCTTCCTTGTGGGACAAGGAGCCGGACGTGTGCCTTTTCGGAATCGGGCTCTGCCGAGGACGAGAGCCATGAGATGTTCCTCCTCTGGGCAAGCCCGGGTCCCAGATCCTGTTGTGCCTGTGAATAGGCTGCAGGGGGACGGTGAAGACCAGCAACAGCTTTCAGGGCTGCCACCTTCCGTGTGGGACAAGGAGCCGGACGTGTGCCTTCTCGGAAACAGGCTCTGCCGAGGACGAGAGCCATGAGATGTTCCTCCTCTGGGCAATCCCGGGTCCCAAATCCTGTTGTGCCTGTGAATAGGCTGCAGGGGGACGGTGAAGACCAGCAACATCTTTCAGGGCTGCCACCTTCCGTGTGGGACAAGGAGCCGGACGTGTGCCTTTTCGGAAATAGGCTCTGCCGAGGACGAGAGCCATGAGATGTTCCTCCTCTGGGCAAGCCCGGGTCCCAGATCCTGTTGTACCTGTGAATAGGCTGCAGGGGGACTTTGAAGACCAGCAACAGCTGT
Organism: Astur gentilis; assembly: GCF_929443795.1. NCBI lineage: Eukaryota > Metazoa > Chordata > Aves > Accipitriformes > Accipitridae > Astur > Astur gentilis. The sequence continues at coordinate 1,133,348 of NW_026061052.1, forward strand.
CAGGGCTGCCACCTTCCTTGTGGGACAAGGAGCCGGACGTGTGCCTTTTCGGAATCGGGCTCTGCCGAGGACGAGAGCCATGAGATGTTCCTCCTCTGGGCATGCCCGGGTCCCAGATCCTGTTGTGCCTGTGAATAGGCTGCAGGGGGACGGTGAAGACCAGCAACAGCTTTCAGGGCTGCCACCTTCCGTGTGGGACAAGGAGCCGGACGTGTGCCTTTTCGGAAATAGGCCCTGCCGAGGACGAGAGCCATGAGATGTTCCTCCTCTGGGCAAGCCCGGGTCCCAGATCCTGTTGTGCCTGTGAATAGGCTGCAGGGGGACGGTGAAGACCAGCAACAGCATTCAGGGCTGCCACCTTCCGTGTGGGACAAGGAGCTGGACGTGTGCCTTTTCGAAAAGAGGCCCTGCCGAGGACGAGAGCCATGAGATGTTCCTCCTCTGGGCAAGCCCGGGTCCTGAATCCTGTTGTGCCTGTGAATAGGCTGCAGGGGGACAGTGAAGACCAGCAACAGCTTTCAGGGCTGCCACCTTCCGTGTGGGACAAGGAGCCGGACGTGTGCCTTTTCGGAAATAGGCTCTGCCGAGGACGAGAGCCATGAGATGTTCCTCCTCTGGGCAAGCCCGGGTCCCAGATCCTGTTGTGCCTGTGAATAGGCTGCAGGGGGACGGTGAAGACCAGCAACAGCTTTCAGGGCTGCCACCTTCCGTGTGGGACAAGGAGCCGGACGTGTGCCTTTTCGGAATCGGGCTCTGCCGAGGACGAGAGCCATGAGATGTTCCTCCTCTGGGCATGCCCGGGTCCTGAATCCTGTTGTGCCTGTGAATAGGCTGCAGGGGGACGGTGAAGACCAGCAACAGCTTTCAGGGCTGCCACCTTCCGTGTGGGACAAGGAGCCGGACGTGTGCCTTTTCGGAAATAGGCTCTGCCGAGGACGAGAGCCATGAGATGTTCCTCCTCTGGGCAAGCCCGGGTCCCAGATCCTGTTGTGCCTGTGAATAGGCTGCAGGGGGACGGTGAAAACCAGCAACATCCTTCAGGGGTTCCAACTTCCGTGTGGGACAAGGAGCCGGACGTGTGCCTTTTCGGAAACAGGCCCTGTCGAGGACGAGAGCCATGAGATGTTCCTCCTCTGGGCAAGCCCGGGTCCTGAATCCTGTTGTGTCTGTGAATAGGCTGCAGGGGGACGGTGAAGACCAGCAACAGCTTTCAGGGCCGCCACCTTCCGTGTTGGACAAGGAGCCGGATGTGTGCCTTTTCGGAAAGAGGCCCTGCCGAGGACGAGAGCCATGAGATGTTCCTCCTCTGGGCAAGCCCGGGTCCCAGATCCTGTTGTGCCTGTGAATAGGCTGCAGGGGGACGGTGAAGACCAGCAACAGCTTTCAGGGCTGCCACCTTCCTTGTCGGACAAGGAGCCGGACGTGTGCCTTTTCGGAATCGGGCTCTGCCGAGAAGAGAGCCATGAGATGTTCCTCCTCTGGGCATGTCCGGGTCCTGAATCCTGTTGTGCCTGTGAATAGGCTGCAGGGGGACGGTGAAGACCAGCAACAGCTTTCAGGGCTGCCACCTTCCGTGTGGGACAAGGAGCCGGACGTGTGCCTTTCCGGAATCAGGCTCTGCCGAGGACGAGAGCCATGAGATGTTCCTCCTCTGGGCAAGCCCGGGTCCCAGATCCTGTTGTGCCTGTGAATAGGCTGCAGGGGGACGGTGAAGACCAGCAACAGCTTTCAGGGCTGCCACCTTCAGTGTGGGACAAGGAGCCGGACGAGTGCCCTTTCGGGAAGAGGCTCTGCCGAGAACAAGAGCCATGATATGTTCCTCCTCTGGGCAAGCCCGGGTCCTGAATCCTGTTGTACCTGTGAATAGGCTGCAGGGGGACAGTGAAGACCAGCAACAGCTTTCAGGGCTGTCACCTTCCGTGTGGGACAATGAGCCGGACGTGTGCCTTTTCGGAAAGAGGCCCTGCCGAGGATGAGAGCCATGAGATGTTCCTCCTCTGGGCAAGCCCGGGTCCCAGATCCTGTTGTGCCTGTGAATAGGCTGCAGGGGGACGGTGAAGACCAGCAACAGCTTTCAGGGCTGCCACCTTCCGTGTGGGACAAGGAGCCGGACGTGTGCCTTTTCGGAAACAGGCCCTGCCGAGGACGAGAGCCATGAGATGTTCCTCCTCTGGGCATGCCCGGGTCCTGAATCCTGTTGTGCCTGTGAATAGGCTGCAGGGGGACGGTGAAGACCAGCAACAGCTTTCAGGGCTGCCACCTTCCGTGTGGGACAAGGAGCCGGACGTGTGCCTTCTCGGAAACAGACTCTGCCGAGGACGAGAGCCATGATATGTTCCTCCTCTGGGCAAGCCCGGGTCCTGAATCCTGTTGTACCTGTGAATAGGCTGCAGGGGGACGGTGAAGACCAGCAACAGCTTTCAGGGCTGCCACCTTCCGTGTGGGACAAGGAGCCGGACGTGTGCCTTTCCGGAATCAGGCTCTGCCGAGGACGAGAGCCATGAGATGTTCCTCCTCTGGGCAAGCCCGGGTCCCAGATCCTGTTGTGCCTGTGAATAGGCTGCAGGGGGACGGTGAAAACCAGCAACATCCTTCAGGGGTTCCAACTTCCGTGTGGGACAAGGAGCCGGACGTGTGCCTTTTCGGAAACAGGCCCTGTCGAGGACGAGAGCCATGAGATGTTCCTCCTCTGGGCAAGCCCAGGTCCCAGATCCTGTTGTGCCTGTGAATAGGCTGCAGGGGGATGGTGAAGACCAGCAACAGCTTTCAGGGCTGCCACCTTCCCTGTGGGACAAGGAGCCGGACGTGTGCCTTCTCGGAAACAGGCTCTGCCGAGGACGAGAGCCATGAGATGTTCCTCCTCTGGGCAAGCCCGGGTCCCAAATCCTGTTGTGCCTGTGAATAGGCTGCAGGGGGACGGTGAAGACCAGCAACATCTTTCAGGGCTGCCACCTTCCGTGTGGGACAAGGAGCCGGACGAGTGCCCTTTCGGGAAGAGGATCTGCCGAGGACAAGAGCCATGATATGTTCCTCCTCCGGGCAAGCCCGGGTCCTGAATCCTGTTGTACCTGTGAATAGGCTGCAGGGGGACGGTGAAGACCAGCAACAGCTTTCAGGGCTGCCACCTTCCGTGTGGGACAAGGAGCCGGACGTGTGCCTTTTCGGAAATAGGCTCTGCCGAGGACGAGAGCCATGAGATGTTCCTCCTCTGGGCAAGCCCGGGTCCCAGATCCTGTTGTACCTGTGAATAGGCTGCAGGGGGACTTTGAAGACCAGCAACAGCTTTCAGGGCTGCCACCTTCCTTGTGGGACAAGGAGCCGGACGTGTGCCTTTTCGGAATCGGGCTCTGCCGAGGACGAGAGCCATGAGATGTTCCTCCTCTGGGCATGCCCGGGTACCAGATCCTGTTGTGCCTGTGAATAGGCTGCAGGGGGACGGTGAAGACCAGCAACAGCTTTCAGGGCTGCCACCTTCCGTGTGGGACAAGGAGCCGGACGTGTGCCTTTTCGGAAATAGGCTCTGCCGAGGACGAGAGCCATGAGATGTTCCTCCTCTGGGCAAGCCCGGGTCCCAGATCCTGTTGTGCCTGTGAATAGGCTGCAGGGGGACGGTGAAAACCAGCAACATCCTTCAGGGTTTCCAACTTCCGCGTGGGACAAGGAGCCGGACGTGTGCCTTTTCGGAAACAGGCCCTGTCGAGGACGAGAGCCATGAGATCTTCCTCCTCTGGGCAAGCCCGGGTCCCAGATCCTGTTGTGCCTGTGAATAGGCTGCAGGGGGACGGTGAAGACCAGCAACAGCTTTCAGGGCTGCCACCTTCCGTGTGGGACAAGGAGCCGGACGTGTGCCTTTTCGGAAATAGGCTCTGCCGAGGACGAGAGCCATGAGATGTTCCTCCTCTGGGCAAGCCCGGGTCCCAGATCCTGTTGTGCCTGTGAATAGGCTGCAGGGGGACGGTGAAGACCAGCAACAGCTTTCAGGGCTGCCACCTTCCTTGTCGGACAAGGAGCCGGACGTGTGCCTTTTCGGAATCGGGCTCTGCCGAGAAGAGAGCCATGAGATGTTCCTCCTCTGGGCATGTCCGGGTCCTGAATCCTGTTGTGCCTGTGAATAGGCTGCAGGGGGACGGTGAAGACCAGCAACAGCTTTCAGGGCTGCCACCTTCCGTGTGGGACAAGGAGCCGGACGTGTGCCTTTCCGGAATCAGGCTCTGCCGAGGACGAGAGCCATGAGATGTTCCTCCTCTGGGCAAGCCCGGGTCCCAGATCCTGTTGTGCCTGTGAATAGGCTGCAGGGGGACGGTGAAGACCAGCAACAGCTTTCAGGGCTGCCACCTTCCGTGTGGGACAAGGAGCCGGACAAGTGCCCTTTCGGGAAGAGGCTCTGCCGAGAACAAGAGCCATGATATGTTCCTCCTCTGGGCATGCCCGGGTCCTGAATCCTGTTGTACCTGTGAATAGGCTGCAGGGGGACAGTGAAGACCAGCAACAGCTTTCAGGGCTGTCACCTTCCGTGTGGGACAAGGAGCCGGACGTGTGCCTTTTCGGAAAGAGGCCCTGCCGAGGATGAGAGCCATGAGATGTTCCTCCTCTGGGCAAGCCCGGGTCCCAGATCCTGTTGTGCCTGTGAATAGGCTGCAGGGGGACGGTGAAGACCAGCAACAGCTTCCAGGGCTGCCACCTTCCGTGTGGGACAAGGAGCCGGACGTGTGCCTTTTCGGAAACAGGCCCTGCCGAGGACGAGAGCCATGAGATGTTCCTCCTCTGGGCATGCCCGGGTCCTGAATCCTGTTGTGCCTGTGAATAGGCTGCAGGGGGACGGTGAAGACCAGCAACAGCTTTCAGGGCTGCCACCTTCCGTGTGGGACAAGGAGCCGGACGTGTGCCTTCTCGGAAACAGACTCTGCCGAGGACGAGAGCCATGAGATGTTCCTCCTCTGGGCAAGCCCGGGTCCTGAATCCTGTTGTACCTGTGAATAGGCTGCAGGGGGACGGTGAAGACCAGCAACAGCTTTCAGGGCTGCCACCTTCCGTGTGGGACAAGGAGCCGGACGTGTGCCTTTCCGGAATCAGGCTCTGCCGAGGACGAGAGCCATGAGATGTTCCTCCTCTGGGCAAGCCCGGGTCCCAGATCCTGTTGTGCCTGTGAATAGGCTGCAGGGGGACGGTGAAAACCAGCAACATCCTTCAGGGGTTCCAACTTCCGTGTGGGACAAGGAGCCGGACGTGTGCCTTTTCGGAAACAGGCCCTGTCGAGGACGAGAGCCATGAGATGTTCCTCCTCTGGGCAAGCCCAGGTCCCAGATCCTGTTGTGCCTGTGAATAGGCTGCAGGGGGATGGTGAAGACCAGCAACAGCTTTCAGGGCTGCCACCTTCCCTGTGGTACAAGGAGCCGGACGTGTGCCTTCTCGGAAACAGGCTCTGCCGAGGACGAGAGCCATGAGATGTTCCTCCTCTGGGCAAGCCCGGGTCCCAAATCCTGTTGTGCCTGTGAATAGGCTGCAGGGGGACGGTGAAGACCAGCAACATCTTTCAGGGCTGCCACCTTCCGTGTGGGACAAGGAGCCGGACGAGTGCCCTTTCGGGAAGAGGATCTGCCGAGGACAAGAGCCATGATATGTTCCTCCTCCGGGCAAGCCCGGGTCCTGAATCCTGTTGTACCTGTGAATAGGCTGCAGGGGGACGGTGAAGACCAGCAACAGCTTTCAGGGCTGCCACCTTCCGTGTGGGACAAGGAGCCGGACGTGTGCCTTTTCGGAAATAGGCTCTGCCGAGGACGAGAGCCATGAGATGTTCCTCCTCTGGGCAAGCCCGGGTCCCAGATACTGTTGTACCTGTGAATAGGCTGCCGGGGGACAGTGAAGACCAGCAACAGCTTTCAGGGCTGCCACCTTCCTTGTGGGACAAGGAGCCGGACGTGTGCCTTTTCGGAATCGGGCTCTGCCGAGGACGAGAGCCATGAGATGTTCCTCCTCTGGGCATGCCCGGGTACCAGATCCTGTTGTGCCTGTGAATAGGCTGCAGGGGGACGGTGAAGACCAGCAACAGCTTTCAGGGCTGCCACCTTCCGTGTGGGACAAGGAGCCGGACGTGTGCCTTTTCGGAAATAGGCTCTGCCGAGGACGAGAGCCATGAGATGTTCCTCCTCTGGGCAAGCCCGGGTCCCAGATCCTGTTGTGCCTGTGAATAGGCTGCAGGGGGACGGTGAAAACCAGCAACATCCTTCAGGGTTTCCAACTTCCGTGTGGGACAAGGAGCCGGACGTGTGCCTTTTCGGAAACAGGCCCTGTCGAGGACGAGAGCCATGAGATCTTCCTCCTCTGGGCAAGCCCGGGTCCCAGATCCTGTTGTGCCTGTGAATAGGCTGCAGGGGGACGGTGAAGACCAGCAACAGCTTTCAGGGCTGCCACCTTCCGTGTGGGACAAGGAGCCGGACGTGTGCCTTTTCGGAAATAGGCTCTGCCGAGGACGAGAGCCATGAGATGTTCCTCCTCTGGGCAAGCCCGGGTCCCAGATCCTGTTGTGCCTGTGAATAGGCTGCAGGGGGACGGTGAAGACCAGCAACAGCTTTCAGGGCTGCCACCTTCCTTGTCGGACAAGGAGCCGGACGTGTGCCTTTTCGGAATCGGGCTCTGCCGAGAAGAGAGCCATGAGATGTTCCTCCTCTGGGCATGTCCGGGTCCTGAATCCTGTTGTGCCTGTGAATAGGCTGCAGGGGGACGGTGAAGACCAGCAACAGCTTTCAGGGCTGCCACCTTCCGTGTGGGACAAGGAGCCGGACGTGTGCCTTTCCGGAATCAGGCTCTGCCGAGGACGAGAGCCATGAGATGTTCCTCCTCTGGGCAAGCCCGGGTCCCAGATCCTGTTGTGCCTGTGAATAGGCTGCAGGGGGACGGTGAAGACCAGCAACAGCTTTCAGGGCTGCCACCTTCCGTGTGGGACAAGGAGCCGGACGAGTGCCCTTTTGGGAAGAGGCTCTGCCGAGAACAAGAGCCATGATATGTTCCTCCTCTGGGCAAGCCCGGGTCCTGAATCCTGTTGTACCTGTGAATAGGCTGCAGGGGGACAGTGAAGACCAGCAACAGCTTTCAGGGCTGTCACCTTCCGTGTGGGACAATGAGCCGGACGTGTGCCTTTTCGGAAAGAGGCCCTGCCGAGGATGAGAGCCATGAGATGTTCCTCCTCTGGGCAAGCCCGGGTCCCAGATCCTGTTGTGCCTGTGAATAGGCTGCAGGGGGACGGTGAAGACCAGCAACAGCTTTCAGGGCTGCCACCTTCCTTGTGGGACAAGGATCCGGACGTGTGCCTTTTCGAAAAGAGGCCCTGCCGAGGACGAGAGCCATGAGATGTTCCTCCTCTGGGCAAGCCCGGGTCCCAGATCCTGTTGTGCCTGTGAATAGGCTGCAGGGGGACGGTGAAGACCAGCAACAGCTTTCAGGGCTGCCACCTTCCGTGTGGGACAAGGAGCCGGACGTGTGCCTTTTCGGAATCGGGCTCTGCCGAGAAGAGAGCCATGAGATGTTCCTCCTCTGGGCATGTCCGGGTCCTGAATCCTGTTGTGCCTGTGAATAGGCTGCAGGGGGACGGTGAAGACCAGCAACAGCTTTCAGGGCTGCCACCTTCCGTGTGGGACAAGGAGCCGGACGTGTGCCTTTTCGGAAACAGGCCCTGCCGAGGACGAGAGCCATGAGATGTTCCTCCTCTGGGCATGCCCGGGTCCTGAATCCTGTTGTGCCTGTGAATAGGCTGCAGGGGGACGGTGAAGACCAGCAACAGCTTTCAGGGCTGCCACCTTCCGTGTGGGACAAGGAGCCGGACGTGTGCCTTTCCGGAATCAGGCTCTGCCGAGGACGAGAGCCATGAGATGTTCCTCCTCTGGGCAAGCCCGGGTCCCAGATCCTGTTGTGCCTGTGAATAGGCTGCAGGGGGACGGTGAAAACCAGCAACATCCTTCAGGGGTTCCAACTTCCGTGTGGGACAAGGAGCCGGACGTGTGCCTTTTCGGAAACAGGCCCTGTCGAGGACGAGAGCCATGAGATGTTCCTCCTCTGGGCAAGCCCAGGTCCCAGATCCTGTTGTGCCTGTGAATAGGCTGCAGGGGGACGGTGAAGACCAGCAACAGCTTTCAGGGCTGCCACCTTCCGTGTGGGACAAGGAGCCGGACGTGTGCCTTTTCGGAAATAGGCTCTGCCGAGGACGAGAGCCATGAGATGTTCCTCCTCTGGGCAAGCCCGGGTCCCAAATCCTGTTGTGCCTGTGAATAGGCTGCAGGGGGACGGTGAAAACCAGCAACATCCTTCAGGGGTTCCAACTTCCGTGTGGGACAAGGAGCCGGACGTGTGCCTTTTCGGAAAGAGGCCCTGTCGAGGACGAGAGCCATGAGATGTTCCTCCTCTGGGCATGCCCGGGTCCTGAATCCTGTTGTGCCTGTGAATAGGCTGCAGGGGGACGGTGAAGACCAGCAACAGCTTTCAGGGCTGCCACCTTCCGTGTGGGACAAGGAGCCGGACGTGTGCCTTCTCGGAAACAGGCCCTGCCGAGGACGAGAGCCATGAGATGTTCCTCCTCTGGGCAAGCCCGGGTCCCAGATCCTGTTGTGCCTGTGAATAGGCTGCAGGGGGACGGTGAAGACCAGCAACAGCTTTCAGGGCTGCCACCTTCCGTGTGGAACAAGGAGCCGGACGTGTGCCTTTTCGGAAACAGGCCCTGTCGAGGACGAGAGCCATGAGATGTTCCTCCTCTGGGCATGCCCGGGTCCCAGATCCTGTTGTGCCTGTGAATAGGCTGCAGGGGCAGGGTGAAGACCAGCAACAGCTTTCAGGGCAGCCACCTTCCGTGTGGGACAAGGAGCCGGACGTGTGCCTTCTCGGAAACAGGCTCTGCCGAGGACGAGAGCCATGAGATGTTCCTCCTCTGGGCAAGCCCGGGTCCCAAATCCTGTTGTGCCTGTGAATAGGCTGCAGGGGGACGGTGAAGACCAGCAACAGCTTTCAGGGCTGCCACCTTCCGTGTGGGACAAGGAGCCGGACGAGTGCCCTTTCGGGAAGAGGCTCTGCCGAGAACAAGAGCCATGATATGTTCCTCCTCTGGGCAAGCCCGGGTCCTGAAACCTGTTGTACCTGTGAATAGGCTGCAGGGGGACGGTGAAGACCAGCAACAGCTTTCAGGGCTGCCACCTTCCGTGTGGGACAAGGAGCTGGACGTGTGCCTTTTCGGAATCGGGCTGTGCCGAGAAGAGAGCCATGAGATGTTCCTCCTCTGGGCATGTCCGGGTCCTGAATCCTGTTGTGCCTGTGAATAGGCTGCAGGGGGACGGTGAAGACCAGCAACAGCTTTCAGGGCTGCCACCTTCCGTGTGGGACAAGGAGCCGGACATGTGCCTTTTCGGAAACAGGCCCTGCCGAGGACGAGAGCCATGAGATGTTCCTCCTCTGGGCATGCCCGGGTCCTGAATCCTGTTGTGCCCGTGAATAGGCTGCAGGGGGACGGTGAAGACCAGCAACAGCTTTCAGGGCTGCCACCTTCCGTGTGGGACAATGAGCCGGACGTGTGCCTTCTCGGAAACAGACTCTGCCGAGGACGAGAGCCATGAGATGTTCCTCCTCTGGGCAAGCCCGGGTCCTGAATCCTGTTGTACCTGTGAATAGGCTGCAGGGGGACGGTGAAGACCAGCAACAGCTTTCAGGGCTGCCACCTTCCGTGTGGGACAAGGAGCCGGACGTGTGCCTTTCCGGAATCAGGCTCTGCCGAGGACGAGAGCCATGAGATGTTCCTCCTCTGGGCAAGCCCGGGTCCCAGATCCTGTTGTGCCTGTGAATAGGCTGCAGGGGGACGGTGAAAACCAGCAACATCCTTCAGGGGTTCCAACTTCCGTGTGGGACAAGGAGCCGGACGTGTGCCTTTTCGGAAACAGGCCCTGTCGAGGACGAGAGCCATGAGATGTTCCTCCTCTGGGCAAGCCCGGGTCCTGAATCCTGTTGTACCTGTGAATAGGCTGCAGGGGGACGGTGAAGACCAGCAACAGCTTTCAGGGCTGCCACCTTCCGTGTGGGACAAGGAGCCGGACGTGTGCCTTTCCGGAATCAGGCTCTGCCGAGGACGAGAGCCATGAGATGTTCCTCCTCTGGGCAAGCCCGGGTCCCAGATCCTGTTGTGCCTGTGAATAGGCTGCAGGGGGACGGTGAAAACCAGCAACATCCTTCAGGGGTTCCAACTTCCGTGTGGGACAAGGAGCCGGACGTGTGCCTTTTCGGAAACAGGCCCTGTCGAGGACGAGAGCCATGAGATGTTCCTCCTCTGGGCAAGCCCAGGTCCCAGATCCTGTTGTGCCTGTGAATAGGCTGCAGGGGGATGGTGAAGACCAGCAACAGCTTTCAGGGCTGCCACCTTCCGTGTGGGACAAGGAGCCGGACGTGTGCCTTCTCGGAAACAGGCTCTGCCGAGGACGAGAGCCATGAGATGTTCCTCCTCTGGGCAAGCCCGGGTCCCAGATCCTGTTGAGCCTGTGAATAGGCTGCAGGGGGACGGTGAAGACCAGCAACAGCTTTCAGGGCTGCCACCTTCCGTGTGGGACAAGGAGCCGGACGAGTGCCCTTTCGGGAAGAGGATCTGCCGAGGACAAGAGCCATGATATGTTCCTCCTCCGGGCAAGCCCGGGTTCTGAATCCTGTTGTACCTGTGAATAGGCTGCAGGGGGACTTTGAAGACCAGCAACAGCTTTCAGGGCTGCCACCTTCCTTGTGGGACAAGGAGCCGGACGTGTGCCTTTTCGGAATCGGGCTCTGCCGAGGACGTGAGCCATGAGATGTTCCTCCTCTGGGCATGCCCGGGTCCCAGATCCTGTTGTGCCTGTGAATAGGCTGCAGGGGGACGGTGAAGACCAGCAACAGCTTTCAGGGCTGCCACCTTCCGTGTGGGACAAGGAGCCGGACGTGTGCCTTCTCGGAAACAGGCTCTGCCGAGGACGAGAGCCATGAGATGTTCCTCCTCTGGGCATGCCCGGGTCCCAAATCCTGTTGTGCCTGTGAATAGGCTGCAGGGGGACGGTGAAGACCAGCAACATCTTTCAGGGCTGCCACCTTCCGTGTGGGACAAGGAGCCGGACGTGTGCCTTTTCGGAAATAGGCTCTGCCGAGGACGAGAGCCATGAGATGTTCCTCCTCTGGGCAAGCCCAGGTCCCAGATCCTGTTGTACCTGTGAATAGGCTGCAGGGGGACTTTGAAGACCAGCAACAGCTTTCAGGGCTGCCACCTTCCTTGTGGGACAAGGAGCCGGACGTGTGCCTTTTCGGAATCGGGCTCTGCCGAGGACGAGAGCCATGAGATGTTCCTCCTCTGGGCATGCCCGGGTCCCAGATCCTGTTGTGCCTGTGAATAGGCTGCAGGGGGACGGTGAAGACCAGCAACAGCTTTCAGGGCTGCCACCTTCCGTGTGGGACAAGGAGCCGGACGTGTGCCTTTTCGGAAATAGGCCCTGCCGAGGACGAGAGCCATGAGATGTTCCTCCTCTGGGCAAGCCCGGGTCCCAGATCCTGTTGTGCCTGTGAATAGGCTGCAGGGGGACGGTGAAGACCAGCAACAGCTTTCAGGGCTGCCACCTTCCGTGTGGGACAAGGAGCCGGACCTGTGCCTTTTCGGAATCGGGCTCTGCCGAGGACGAGAGCCATGAGATGTTCCTCCTCTGGGCAAGCCCGGGTCCTGAATCCTGTTGTGCCTGTGAATAGGCTGCAGGGGGACAGTGAAGACCAGCAACAGCTTTCAGGGCTGCCACCTTCCGTGTGGGACAAGGAGCCGGACGTGTGCCTTTTCGGAAATAGGCTCTGCCGAGGACGAGAGCCATGAGATGTTCCTCCTCTGGGCAAGCCCGGGTCCCAGATCCTGTTGTGCCTGTGAATAGGCTGCAGGGGGACGGTGAAGACCAGCAACAGCTTTCAGGGCTGCCACCTTCCGTGTGGGACAAGGAGCCGGACGTGTGCCTTTTCGGAAACAGTCCCTGCCGATGACGAGAGCCATGAGATGTTCCTCCTCTGGGCATGCCCGGGTCCTGAATCCTGTTGTGCCTGTGAATAGGCTGCAGGGGGACGGTGAAGACCAGCAACAGCTTTCAGGGCTGCCACCTTCCGTGTGGGACAAGGAGCCGGACGTGTGCCTTTCCGGAATCAGGCTCTGCCGAGGACGAGAGCCATGAGATGTTCCTCCTCTGGGCAAGCCCGGGTCCCAGATCCTGTTGTGCCTGTGAATAGGCTGCAGGGGGACGGTGAAAACCAGCAACATCCTTCAGGGGTTCCAACTTCCGTGTGGGACAAGGAGCCGGACGTGTGCCTTTTCGGAAACAGGCCCTGTCGAGGACGAGAGCCATGAGATGTTCCTCCTCTGGGCAAGCCCAGGTCCCAGATCCTGTTGTGCCTGTGAATAGGCTGCAGGGGGATGGTGAAGACCAGCAACAGCTTTCAGGGCTGCCACCTTCCGTGTGGGACAAGGAGCCGGACGTGTGCCTTCTCGGAAACAGGCTCTGCCGAGGACGAGAGCCATGAGATGTTCCTCCTCTGGGCAAGCCCGGGTCCCAGATCCTGTTGTGCCTGTGAATAGGCTGCAGGGGGACGGTGAAGACCAGCAACAGCTTTCAGGGCTGCCACCTTCCGTGTGGGACAAGGAGCCGGACGAGTGCCCTTTCGGGAAGAGGATCTGCCGAGGACAAGAGCCATGATATGTTCCTCCTCCGGGCAAGCCCGGGTTCTGAATCCTGTTGTACCTGTGAATAGGCTGCAGGGGGACTTTGAAGACCAGCAACAGCTTTCAGGGCTGCCACCTTCCTTGTGGGACAAGGAGCCGGACGTGTGCCTTTTCGGAATCGGGCTCTGCCGAGGACGTGAGCCATGAGATGTTCCTCCTCTGGGCATGCCCGGGTCCCAGATCCTGTTGTGCCTGTGAATAGGCTGCAGGGGGACGGTGAAGACCAGCAACAGCTTTCAGGGCTGCCACCTTCCGTGTGGGACAAGGAGCCGGACGTGTGCCTTCTCGGAAACAGGCTCTGCCGAGGACGAGAGCCATGAGATGTTCCTCCTCTGGGCATGCCCGGGTCCCAAATCCTGTTGTGCCTGTGAATAGGCTGCAGGGGGACGGTGAAGACCAGCAACATCTTTCAGGGCTGCCACCTTCCGTGTGGGACAAGGAGCCGGACGTGTGCCTTTTCGGAAATAGGCTCTGCCGAGGACGAGAGCCATGAGATGTTCCTCCTCTGGGCAAGCCCAGGTCCCAGATCCTGTTGTACCTGTGAATAGGCTGCAGGGGGACTTTGAAGACCAGCAACAGCTTTCAGGGCTGCCACCTTCCTTGTGGGACAAGGAGCCGGACGTGTGCCTTTTCGGAATCGGGCTCTGCCGAGGACGAGAGCCATGAGATGTTCCTCCTCTGGGCATGCCCGGGTCCCAGATCCTGTTGTGCCTGTGAATAGGCTGCAGGGGGACGGTGAAGACCAGCAACAGCTTTCAGGGCTGCCACCTTCCGTGTGGGACAAGGAGCCGGACGTGTGCCTTTTCGGAAATAGGCCCTGCCGAGGACGAGAGCCATGAGATGTTCCTCCTCTGGGCAAGCCCGGGTCCCAGATCCTGTTGTGCCTGTGAATAGGCTGCAGGGGGACGGTGAAGACCAGCAACAGCTTTCAGGGCTGCCACCTTCCGTGTGGGACAAGGAGCCGGACCTGTGCCTTTTCGGAATCGGGCTCTGCCGAGGACGAGAGCCATGAGATGTTCCTCCTCTGGGCAAGCCCGGGTCCTGAATCCTGTTGTGCCTGTGAATAGGCTGCAGGGGGACAGTGAAGACCAGCAACAGCTTTCAGGGCTGCCACCTTCCGTGTGGGACAAGGAGCCGGACGTGTGCCTTTTCGGAAATAGGCTCTGCCGAGGACGAGAGCCATGAGATGTTCCTCCTCTGGGCAAGCCCGGGTCCCAGATCCTGTTGTACCTGTGAATAGGCTGCAGGGGGACGGTGAAGACCAGCAACAGCTTTCAGGGCTGCCACCTTCCGTGTGGGACAAGGAGCCGGACGTGTGCCTTTTCGGAATCGGGCTCTGCCGAGGACGAGAGCCATGAGATGTTCCTCCTCTGGGCATGCCCGGGTCCTGAATCCTGTTGTGCCTGTGAATAGGCTGCAGGGGGACGGTGAAGACCAGCAACAGCTTTCAGGGCTGCCACCTTCCGTGTGGGACAAGGAGCCGGACGTGTGCCTTTTCGGAATCGGGCTCTGCCGAGGAAGAGAGCCATGAGATGTTCCTCCTCTGGGCAAGCCCGGGTCCCAGATCCTGTTGTGCCTGTGAATAGGCTGCAGGGGGACGGTGAAAACCAGCAACATCCTTCAGGGGTTCCAACTTCCGTGTGGGACAAGGAGCCGGACGTGTGCCTTTTCGGAATCGGGCTCTGCCGAGAAGAGAGCCATGAGATGTTCCTCCTCTGGGCATGTCCGGGTCCTGAATCCTGTTGTGCCTGTGAATAGGCTGCAGGGGGACGGTGAAGACCAGCAACAGCTTTCAGGGCTGCCACCTTCCGTGTGGGACAAGGAGCCGGACGTGTGCCTTTCCGGAATCAGGCTCTGCCGAGGACGAGAGCCATGAGATGTTCCTCCTCTGGGCAAGCCCGGGTCCCAGATCCTGTTGTGCCTGTGAATAGGCTGCAGGGGGACGGTGAAGACCAGCAACAGCTTTCAGGGCTGCCACCTTCCGTGTGGGACAAGGAGCCGGACGAGTGCCCTTTCGGGAAGAGGCTCTGCCGAGAACAAGAGCCATGATATGTTCCTCCTCTGGGCAAGCCCGGGTCCTGAATCCTGTTGTACCTGTGAATAGGCTGCAGGGGGACAGTGAAGACCAGCAACAGCTTTCAGGGCTGTCACCTTCCGTGTGGGACAATGAGCCGGACGTGTGCCTTTTCGGAAAGAGGCCCTGCCGAGGATGAGAGCCATGAGATGTTCCTCCTCTGGGCAAGCCCGGGTCCCAGATCCTGTTGTGCCTGTGAATAGGCTGCAGGGGGACGGTGAAGACCAGCAACAGCTTTCAGGGCTGCCACCTTCCGTGTGGGACAAGGAGCCGGACGTGTGCCTTTTCGGAAACAGGCCCTGCCGAGGACGAGAGCCATGAGATGTTCCTCCTCTGGGCATGCCCGGGTCCTGAATCCTGTTGTGCCTGTGAATAGGCTGCAGGGGGACGGTGAAGACCAGCAACAGCTTTCAGGGCTGCCACCTTCCGTGTGGGACAAGGAGCCGGACGTGTGCCTTCTCGGAAACAGACTCTGCCGAGGACGAGAGCCATGATATGTTCCTCCTCTGGGCAAGCCCGGGTCCTGAATCCTGTTGTACCTGTGAATAGGCTGCAGGGGGACGGTGAAGACCAGCAACAGCTTTCAGGGCTGCCACCTTCCGTGTGGGACAAGGAGCCGGACGTGTGCCTTTCCGGAATCAGGCTCTGCCGAGGACGAGAGCCATGAGATGTTCCTCCTCTGGGCAAGCCCGGGTCCCAGATCCTGTTGTGCCTGTGAATAGGCTGCAGGGGGACGGTGAAAACCAGCAACATCCTTCAGGGGTTCCAACTTCCGTATGGGACAAGGAGCCGGAAGTGTGCCTTTTCGGAAACAGGCCCTGTCGAGGACGAGAGCCATGAGATGTTCCTCCTCTGGGCAAGCCCAGGTCCCAGATCCTGTTGTGCCTGTGAATAGGCTGCAGGGGGATGGTGAAGACCAGCAACAGCTTTCAGGGCTGCCACCTTCCCTGTGGGACAAGGAGCCGGACGTGTGCCTTCTCGGAAACAGGCTCTGCCGAGGACGAGAGCCATGAGATGTTCCTCCTCTGGGCAAGCCCGGGTCCCAGATCCTGTTGTGCCTGTGAATAGGCTGCAGGGGGACGGTGAAGACCAGCAACAGCTTTCAGGGCTGCCACCTTCCGTGTGGGACAAGGAGCCGGACGAGTGCCATTTCGGGAAGAGGATCTGCCGAGGACAAGAGCCATGATATGTTCCTCCTCCGGGCAAGCCCGGGTCCTGAATCCTGTTGTACCTGTGAATAGGCTGCAGGGGGACGGTGAAGACCAGCAACAGCTTTCAGGGCTGCCACCTTCCGTGTGGGACAAGGAGCCGGACGTGTGCCTTTTCGGAAATAGGCTCTGCCGAGGACGAGAGCCATGAGATGTTCCTCCTCTGGGCAAGCCCGGGTCCCAGATCCTGTTGTACCTGTGAATAGGCTGCAGGGGGACTTTGAAGACCAGCAACAGCTTTCAGGGCTGCCACCTTCCTTGTGGGACAAGGAGCCGGACGTGTGCCTTTTCGGAATCGGGCTCTGCCGAGGACGAGAGCCATGAGATGTTCCTCCTCTGGGCATGCCCGGGTCCCAGATCCTGTTGTGCCTGTGAATAGGCTGCAGGGGGACGGTGAAGACCAGCAACAGCTTTCAGGGCTGCCACCTTCCGTGTGGGACAAGGAGCCGGACGTGTGCCTTTTCGGAAATAGGCTCTGCCGAGGACGAGAGCCATGAGATGTTCCTCCTCTGGGCAAGCCCGGGTCCCAGATCCTGTTGTGCCTGTGAATAGGCTGCAGGGGGACGGTGAAAACCAGCAACATCCTTCAGGGTTTCCAACTTCCGTGTGGGACAAGGAGCCGGACGTGTGCCTTTTCGGAAACAGGCCCTGTCGAGGACGAGAGCCATGAGATCTTCCTCCTCTGGGCAAGCCCGGGTCCCAGATCCTGTTGTGCCTGTGAATAGGCTGCAGGGGGACGGTGAAGACCAGCAACAGCTTTCAGGGCTGCCACCTTCCGTGTGGGACAAGGAGCCGGACGTGTGCCTTTTCGGAAATAGGCTCTGCCGAGGACGAGAGCCATGAGATGTTCCTCCTCTGGGCAAGCCCGGGTCCCAGATCCTGTTGTGCCTGTGAATAGGCTGCAGGGGGACGGTGAAGACCAGCAACAGCTTTCAGGGCTGCCACCTTCCTTGTCGGACAAGGAGCCGGACGTGTGCCTTTTCGGAATCGGGCTCTGCCGAGAAGAGAGCCATGAGATGTTCCTCCTCTGGGCATGTCCGGGTCCTGAATCCTGTTGTGCCTGTGAATAGGCTGCAGGGGGACGGTGAAGACCAGCAACAGCTTTCAGGGCTGCCACCTTCCGTGTGGGACAAGGAGCCGGACGTGTGCCTTTCCGGAATCAGGCTCTGCCGAGGACGAGAGCCATGAGATGTTCCTCCTCTGGGCAAGCCCGGGTCCCAGATCCTGTTGTGCCTGTGAATAGGCTGCAGGGGGACGGTGAAGACCAGCAACAGCTTTCAGGGCTGCCACCTTCCGTGTGGGACAAGGAGCCGGACAAGTGCCCTTTCGGGAAGAGGCTCTGCCGAGAACAAGAGCCATGATATGTTCCTCCTCTGGGCAAGCCCGGGTCCTGAATCCTGTTGTACCTGTGAATAGGCTGCAGGGGGACAGTGAAGACCAGCAACAGCTTTCAGGGCTGTCACCTTCCGTGTGGGACAATGAGCCGGACGTGTGCCTTTTCGGAAAGAGGCCCTGCCGAGGATGAGAGCCATGAGATGTTCCTCCTCTGGGCAAGCCCGGGTCCCAGATCCTGTTGTGCCTGTGAATAGGCTGCAGGGGGACGGTGAAGACCAGCAACAGCTTTCAGGGCTGCCACCTTCCGTGTGGGACAAGGAGCCGGACGTGTGCCTTCTCGGAAACAGGCTCTGCCGAGGACGAGAGCCATGAGATGTTCCTCCTCTGGGCAAGCCCGGGTCCCAGATCCTGTTGTGCCTGTGAATAGGCTGCAGGGGGACGGTGAAGACCAGCAACAGCTTTCAGGGCTGCCACCTTCCGTGTGGGACAAGGAGCCGGACGAGTGCCCTTTCGGGAAGAGGATCTGCCGAGGACAAGAGCCATGATATGTTCCTCCTCCGGGCAAGCCCGGGTCCTGAATCCTGTTGTACCTGTGAATAGGCTGCAGGGGGACGGTGAAGACCAGCAACAGCTTTCAGGGCTGCCACCTTCCGTGTGGGACAAGGAGCCGGACGTGTGCCTTTTCGGAAATAGGCTCTGCCGAGGACGAGAGCCATGAGATGTTGCTCCTCTGGGCAAGCCCGGGTCCCAGATCCTGTTGTACCAGTGAATAGGCTGCAGGGGGACGGTGAAGACCAGCAACAGCTTTCAGGGCTGCCACCTTCCGTGTGGGACAAGGAGCCGGACGTGTGCCTTTTCGGAAATAGGCTCTGCCGAGGACGAGAGCCATGAGATGTTCCTCCTCTGGGCAAGCCCGGGTCCCAGATCCTGTTGTGCCTGTGAATAGGCTGCAGGGGGACGGTGAAAACCAGCAACATCCTTCAGGGTTTCCAACTTCCGTGTGGGACAAGGAGCCGGACGTGTGCCTTTTCGGAAACAGGCCCTGTCGAGGACGAGAGCCATGAGATCTTCCTCCTCTGGGCAAGCCCGGGTCCCAGATCCTGTTGTGCCTGTGAATAGGCTGCAGGGGGACGGTGAAGACCAGCAACAGCTTTCAGGGCTGCCACCTTCCGTGTGGGACAAGGAGCCGGACGTGTGCCTTTTCGGAAATAGGCTCTGCCGAGGACGAGAGCCATGAGATGTTCCTCCTCTGGGCAAGCCCGGGTCCCAGATCCTGTTGTGCCTGTGAATAGGCTGCAGGGGGACGGTGAAGACCAGCAACAGCTTTCAGGGCTGCCACCTTCCTTGTCGGACAAGGAGCCGGACGTGTGCCTTTTCGGAATCGGGCTCTGCCGAGAAGAGAGCCATGAGATGTTCCTCCTCTGGGCATGTCCGGGTCCTGAATCCTGTTGTGCCTGTGAATAGGCTGCAGGGGGACGGTGAAGACCAGCAACAGCTTTCAGGGCTGCCACCTTCCGTGTGGGACAAGGAGCCGGACGTGTGCCTTTCCGGAATCAGGCTCTGCCGAGGACGAGAGCCATGAGATGTTCCTCCTCTGGGCAAGCCCGGGTCCCAGATCCTGTTGTGCCTGTGAATAGGCTGCAGGGGGACGGTGAAGACCAGCAACAGCTTTCAGGGCTGCCACCTTCCGTGTGGGACAAGGAGCCGGACAAGTGCCCTTTCGGGAAGAGGCTCTGCCGAGAACAAGAGCCATGATATGTTCCTCCTCTGGGCAAGCCCGGGTCCTGAATCCTGTTGTACCTGTGAATAGGCTGCAGGGGGACAGTGAAGACCAGCAACAGCTTTCAGGGCTGTCACCTTCCGTGTGGGACAATGAGCCGGACGTGTGCCTTTTCGGAAAGAGGCCCTGCCGAGGATGAGAGCCATGAGATGTTCCTCCTCTGGGCAAGCCCGGGTCCCAGATCCTGTTGTGCCTGTGAATAGGCTGCAGGGGGACGGTGAAGACCAGCAACAGCTTTCAGGGCTGCCACCTTCCGTGTGGGACAAGGAGCCGGACGTGTGCCTTTTCGGAAACAGGCCCTGCCGAGGACGAGAGCCATGAGATGTTCCTCCTCTGGGCATGCCCGGGTCCTGAATCCTGTTGTGCCTGTGAATAGGCTGCAGGGGGACGGTGAAGACCAGCAACAGCTTTCAGGGCTGCCACCTTCCGTGTGGGACAAGGAGCCGGACGTGTGCCTTCTCGGAAACAGACTCTGCCGAGGACGAGAGCCATGAGATGTTCCTCCTCTGGGCAAGCCCGGGTCCTGAATCCTGTTGTACCTGTGAATAGGCTGCAGGGGGACGGTGAAGACCAGCAACAGCTTTCAGGGCTGCCACCTTCCGTGTGGGACAAGGAGCCGGACGAGTGCCCTTTCGGGAAGAGGATCTGCCGAGGACAAGAGCCATGATATGTTCCTCCTCCGGGCAAGCCCGGGTCCTGAATCCTGTTGTACCTGTGAATAGGCTGCAGGGGGACGGTGAAGACCAGCAACAGCTTTCAGGGCTGCCACCTTCCGTGTGGGACAAGGAGCCGGACGTGTGCCTTTTCGGAAATAGGCTCTGCCGAGGACGAGAGCCATGAGATGTTCCTCCTCTGGGCAAGCCCGGGTCCCAGATCCTGTTGTACCTGTGAATAGGCTGCAGGGGGACTTTGAAGACCAGCAACAGCTTTCAGGGCTGCCACCTTCCTTGTGGGACAAGGAGCCGGACGTGTGCCTTTTCGGAATCGGGCTCTGCCGAGGACGAGAGCCATGAGATGTTCCTCCTCTGGGCATGCCCGGGTACCAGATCCTTTTGTGCCTGTGAATAGGCTGCAGGGGGACGGTGAAGACCAGCAACAGCTTTCAGGGCTGCCACCTTCCGTGTGGGACAAGGAGCCGGACGTGTGCCTTTTCGGAAATAGGCTCTGCCGAGGACGAGAGCCATGAGATGTTCCTCCTCTGGGCAAGCCCGGGTCCCAGATCCTGTTGTGCCTGTGAATAGGCTGCAGGGGGACGGTGAAAACCAGCAACATCCTTCAGGGTTTCCAACTTCCGTGTGGGACAAGGAGCCGGACGTGTGCCTTTTCGGAATCGGGCTCTGCCGAGAAGAGAGCCATGAGATGTTCCTCCTCTGGGCATGTCCGGGTCCTGAATCCTGTTGTGCCTGTGAATAGGCTGCAGGGGGACGGTGAAGACCAGCAACAGCTTTCAGGGCTGCCACCTTCCGTGTGGGACAAGGAGCCGGACGTGTGCCTTTCCGGAATCAGGCTCTGCCGAGGACGAGAGCCATGAGATGTTCCTCCTCTGGGCAAGCCCGGGTCCCAGATCCTGTTGTGCCTGTGTATAGGCTGCAGGGGGACGGTGAAGACCAGCAACAGCTTTCAGGGCTGCCACCTTCCGTGTGGGACAAGGAGCCGGACGAGTGCCCTTTGGGAAGAGGCTCTGCCGAGAACAAGAGCCATGATATGTTCCTCCTCTGGGCAAGCCCGGGTCCTGAATCCTGTTGTACCTGTGAATAGGCTGCAGGGGGACAGTGAAGACCAGCAACAGCTTTCAGGGCTGTCACCTTCCGTGTGGGACAATGAGCCGGACGTGTGCCTTTTCGGAAAGAGGCCCTGCCGAGGATGAGAGCCATGAGATGTTCCTCCTCTGGGCAAGCCCGGGTCCCAGATCCTGTTGTGCCTGTGAATAGGCTGCAGGGGGACGGTGAAGACCAGCAACAGCTTTCAGGGCTGCCACCTTCCTTGTGGGACAAGGAGCCGGACGTGTGCCTTTTCGAAAAGAGGCCCTGCCGAGGACGAGAGCCATGAGATGTTCCTCCTCTGGGCAAGCCCGGGTCCCAGATCCTGTTGTGCCTGTGAATAGGCTGCAGGGGGACGGTGAAGACCAGCAACAGCTTTCAGGGCTGCCACCTTCCGTGTGGGACAAGGAGCCGGACGTGTGCCTTTTCGGAAACAGGCCCTGCCGAGGACGAGAGCCATGAGATGTTCCTCCTCTGGGCATGCCCGGGTCCTGAATCCTGTTGTGCCTGTGAATAGGCTGCAGGGGGACGGTGAAGACCAGCAACAGCTTTCAGGGCTGCCACCTTCCGTGTGGGACAAGGAGCCGGACGTGTGCCTTTCCGGAATCAGGCTCTGCCGAGGACGAGAGCCATGAGATGTTCCTCCTCTGGGCAAGCCCGGGTCCCAGATCCTGTTGTGCCTGTGAATAGGCTGCAGGGGGACGGTGAAAACCAGCAACATCCTTCAGGGGTTCCAACTTCCGTGTGGGACAAGGAGCCGGACGTGTGCCTTTTCGGAAACAGGCCCTGTCGAGGACGAGAGCCATGAGATGTTCCTCCTCTGGGCAAGCCCAGGTCCCAGATCCTGTTGTGCCTGTGAATAGGCTGCAGGGGGATGGTGAAGACCAGCAACAGCTTTCAGGGCTGCCACCTTCCGTGTGGGACAAGGAGCCGGACGTGTGCCTTCTCGGAAACAGGCTCTGCCGAGGACGAGAGCCATGAGATGTTCCTCCTCTGGGCAAGCCCGGGTCCCAGATCCTGTTGTGCCTGTGAATAGGCTGCAGGGGGACGGTGAAGACCAGCAACATCTTTCAGGGCTGCCACCTTCCGTGTGGGACAAGGAGCCGGACGAGTGCCCTTTCGGGAAGAGGATCTGCCGAGGACAAGAGCCATGATATGTTCCTCCTCCGGGCAAGTCCGGGTCCTGAATCCTGTTGTACCTGTGAATAGGCTGCAGGGGGACGGTGAAGACCAGCAACAGCTTTCAGGGCTGCCACCTTCCGTGTGGGACAAGGAGCCGGACGTGTGCCTTTTCGGAATCGGGCTCTGCCGAGGACGAGAGCCATGAGATGTTCCTCCTCTGGGCATGCCCGGGTACCAGATCCTGTTGTGCCTGTGAATAGGCTGCAGGGGGACGGTGAAGACCAGCAACAGCTTTCAGGGCTGCCACCTTCCGTGTGGGACAAGGAGCCGGACGTGTGCCTTTTCGGAAATAGGCTCTGCCGAGGACGAGAGCCATGAGATGTTCCTCCTCTGGGCAAGCCCGGGTCCCAGATCCTGTTGTGCCTGTGAATAGGCTGCAGGGGGACGGTGAAAACCAGCAACATCCTTCAGGGGTTCCAACTTCCGTGTGGGACAAGGAGCCGGACGTGTGCCTTTTCGGAAACAGGCCCTGTCGAGGACGAGAGCCATGAGATCTTCCTCCTCTGGGCAAGCCCGGGTCCCAGATCCTGTTGTGCCTGTGAATAGGCTGCAGGGGGACGGTGAAGACCAGCAACAGCTTTCAGGGCTGCCACCTTCCGTGTGGGACAAGGAGCCGGACGTGTGCCTTTTCGGAAATAGGCTCTGCCGAGGACGAGAGCCATGAGATGTTCCTCCTCTGGGCAAGCCCGGGTCCCAGATCCTGTTGTGCCTGTGAATAGGCTGCAGGGGGACGGTGAAGACCAGCAACAGCTTTCAGGGCTGCCACCTTCCGTGTGGGACAAGGAGCCGGACCTGTGCCTTTTCGGAATCGGGCTCTGCCGAGGACGAGAGCCATGAGATGTTCCTCCTCTGGGCATGCCCGGGTCCTGAATCCTGTTGTGCCTGTGAATAGGCTGCAGGGGGACGGTGAAGACCAGCAACAGCTTTCAGGGCTGCTACCTTCCGTGTGGGACAAGGAGCCGGACGTGTGCCTTTTCAAAAAGAGGCCCTGCCGAGGACGAGAGCCATGAGATGTTCCTCCTCTGGGCAAGCCCGGGTCCCAGATCCTGTTGTGCCTGTGAATAGGCTGCAGGGGGACGGTGAAGACCAGCAACAGCTTCCAGGGCTGCCACCTTCCGTGTGGGACAAAGAGCCGGACGTGTGCCTTTTCGGAAATAGGCTCTGCCGAGGACGAGAGCCATGAGATGTTCCTCCTCTGGGCAAGCCCGGGTCCCAGATCCTGTTGTACCTGTGAATAGGCTGCAGGGGGACTTTGAAGACCAGCAACAGCTTTCAGGGCTGCCACCTTCCGTGTGGGACAAGGAGCCGGACGTGTGCCTTTTCGGAATCGGGCTCTGCCGAGGACGAGAGCCATGAGATGTTCCTCCTCTGGGCATGCCCGGGTCCTGAATCCTGTTGTGCCTGTGAATAGGCTGCAGGGGGACGGTGAAGACCAGCAACAGCTTTCAGGGCTGCCACCTTCCGTGTGGGACAAGGAGCCGGACGTGTGCCTTTTCGGAATCGGGCTCTGCCGAGAAGAGAGCCATGAGATGTTCCTCCTCTGGGCATGTCCGGGTCCTGAATCCTGTTGTGCCTGTGAATAGGCTGCAGGGGGACGGTGAAGACCAGCAACAGCTTTCAGGGCTGCCACCTTCCGTGTGGGACAAGGAGCCGGACATGTGCCTTTTCGGAAACAGGCCCTCCCGAGGACGAGAGCCATGAGATGTTCCTCCTCTGGGCATGCCCGGGTCCTGAATCCTTTTGTGCCCGTGAATAGGCTGCAGGGGGACGGTGAAGACCAGCAACAGCTTTCAGGGCTGCCACCTTCCTTGTGGGACAATGAGCCGGACGTGTGCCTTCTCGGAAACAGACTCTGCCGAGGACGAGAGCCATGAGATGTTCCTCCTCTGGGCAAGCCCGGGTCCTGAATCCTGTTGTACCTGTGAATAGGCTGCAGGGGGACGGTGAAGACCAGCAACAGCTTTCAGGGCTGCCACCTTCCGTGTGGGACAAGGAGCCGGACGTGTGCCTTTCCGGAATCAGGCTCTGCCGAGGACGAGAGCCATGAGATGTTCCTCCTCTGGGCAAGCCCGGGTCCCAGATCCTGTTGTGCCTGTGAATAGGCTGCAGGGGGACGGTGAAAACCAGCAACATCCTTCAGGGGTTCCAACTTCCGTGTGGGACAAGGAGCCGGACGTGTGCCTTTTCGGAAACAGGCCCTGTCGAGGACGAGAGCCATGAGATGTTCCTCCTCTGGGCAAGCCCAGGTCCCAGATCCTGTTGTGCCTGTGAATAGGCTGCAGGGGGATGGTGAAGACCAGCAACAGCTTTCAGGGCTGCCACCTTCCGTGTGGGACAAGGAGCCGGACGTGTGCCTTCTCGGAAACAGGCTCTGCCGAGGACGAGAGCCATGAGATGTTCCTCCTCTGGGCAAGCCCAGGTCCCAAATCCTGTTGTGCCTGTGAATAGGCTGCAGGGGGACGGTGAAGACCAGCAACAGCTTTCAGGGCTGCCACCTTCCGTGTGGGACAAGGAGCCGGACGAGTGCCCTTTTCGGGAAGAGGATCTGCCGAGGACAAGAGCCATGATATGTTCCTCCTCCGGGCAAGCCCGGGTCCTGAATCCTGTTGTACCTGTGAATAGGCTGCAGGGGGACGGTGAAGACCAGCAACAGCTTTCAGGGCTGCCACCTTCCGTGTGGGACAAGGAGCCGGACGTGTGCCTTTTCGGAAATAGGCTCTGCCGAGGACGAGAGCCATGAGATGTTCCTCCTCTGGGCAAGCCCGGGTCCCAGATCCTGTTGTACCTGTGAATAGGCTGCAGGGGGACTTTGAAGACCACCAACAGCTTTCAGGGCTGCCACCTTCCTTGTGGGACAAGGAGCCGGACGTGTGCCTTTTCGGAATCGGGCTCTGCCGAGGACGAGAGCCATGAGATGTTCCTCCTCTGGGCATGTCCGGGTCCTGAATCCTGTTGTGCCTGTGAATAGGCTGCAGGGGGACGGTGAAGACCAGCAACAGCTTTCAGGGCTGCCACCTTCCGTGTGGGACAAGGAGCCGGACGTGTGCCTTTCCGGAATCAGGCTCTGCCGAGGACGAGAGCCATGAGATGTTCCTCCTCTGGGCAAGCCCGGGTCCCAGATCCTGTTGTGCCTGTGAATAGGCTGCAGGGGGACGGTGAAGACCAGCAACAGCTTTCAGGGCTGCCACCTTCCGTGTGGGACAAGGAGCTGGACGTGTGCCTTTTCGAAAAGAGGCCCTGCCGAGGACGAGAGCCATGAGATGTTCCTCCTCTGGGCAAGCCCGGGTCCTGAATCCTGTTGTGCCTGTGAATAGGCTGCAGGGGGACAGTGAAGACCAGCAACAGCTTTCAGGGCTGCCACCTTCCGTGTGGGACAAGGAGCCGGACGTGTGCCTTTTCGGAAATAGGCTCTGCCGAGGACGAGAGCCATGAGATGTTCCTCCTCTGGGCAAGCCCGGGTCCCAGATCCTGTTGTACCTGTGAATAGGCTGCAGGGGGACGGTGAAGACCAGCAACAGCTTTCAGGGCTGCCACCTTCCGTGTGGGACAAGGAGCCGGACCTGTGCCTTTTCGGAATCGGGCTCTGCCGAGGACGAGAGCCATGAGATGTTCCTCCTCTGGGCATGCCCGGGTCCTGAATCCTGTTGTGCCTGTGAATAGGCTGCAGGGGGACGGTGAAGACCAGCAACAGCTTTCAGGGCTGCCACCTTCCGTGTGGGACAAGGAGCCGGACGTGTGCCTTTTCGGAAATAGGCTCTGCCGAGGACGAGAGCCATGAGATGTTCCTCCTCTGGGCAAGCCCGGGTCCCAGATCCTGTTGTGCCTGTGAATAGGCTGCAGGGGGACGGTGAAAACCAGCAACATCCTTCAGGGGTTCCAACTTCCGTGTGGGACAAGGAGCCGGACGTGTGCCTTTTCGGAAACAGGCCCTGTCGAGGACGAGAGCCATGAGATGTTCCTCCTCTGGGCAAGCCCGGGTCCTGAATCCTGCTGTACCTGTGAATAGGCTGCAGGGGGACGGTGAAGACCAGCAACAGCTTTCAGGGCTGCCACCTTCCGTGTGGGACAAGGAGCCGGATGTGTGCCTTTTCGGAAAGAAGCCCTGCCGAGGACGAGAGCCATGAGATGTTCCTCCTCTGGGCAAGCCCGGGTCCCAGATCCTGTTGTGCCTGTGAATAGGCTGCAGGGGGACGGTGAAGACCAGCAACAGCTTTCAGGGCTGCCACCTTCCTTGTCGGACAAGGAGCCGGACGTGTGCCTTTTCGGAATCGGGCTCTGCCGAGAAGAGATCCATGAGATGTTCCTCCTCTGGGCATGTCCGGGTCCTGAATCCTGTTGTGCCTGTGAATAGGCTGCAGGGGGACGGTGAAGACCAGCAACAGCTTTCAGGGCTGCCACCTTCCGTGTGGGACAAGGAGCCGGACATGTGCCTTTTCGGAAACAGGCCCTCCCGAGGACGAGAGCCATGAGATGTTCCTCCTCTGGGCATGCCCGGGTCCTGAATCCTTTTGTGCCCGTGAATAGGCTGCAGGGGGACGGTGAAGACCAGCAACAGCTTTCAGGGCTGCCACCTTCCTTGTGGGACAATGAGCCGGACGTGTGCCTTCTCGGAAACAGACTCTGCCGAGGACGAGAGCCATGAGATGTTCCTCCTCTGGGCAAGCCCGGGTCCTGAATCCTGTTGTGCCTGTGAATAGGCTGCAGGGGGACGGTGAAGACCAGCAACAGCTTTCAGGGCTGCCACCTTCCGTGTGGGACAAGGAGCCGGACGTGTGCCTTTCCGGAATCAGGCTCTGCCGAGGACGAGAGCCATGAGATGTTCCTCCTCTGGGCAAGCCCGGGTCCCAGATCCTGTTGTGCCTGTGAATAGGCTGCAGGGGGACGGTGAAAACCAGCAACATCCTTCAGGGGTTCCAACTTCCGTGTGGGACAAGGAGCCGGACGTGTGCCTTTTCGGAAACAGGCCCTGTCGAGGACGAGAGCCATGAGATGTTCCTCCTCTGGGCAAGCCCAGGTCCCAGATCCTGTTGTGCCTGTGAATAGGCTGCAGGGGGACGGTGAAGACCAGCAACAGCTTTCAGGGCTGCCACCTTCCGTGTGGGACAAGGAGCCGGACGAGTGCCCTTTTCGGGAAGAGGATCTGCCGAGGACAAGAGCCATGATATGTTCCTCCTCCGGGCAAGCCCGGGTCCTGAATCCTGTTGTACCTGTGAATAGGCTGCAGGGGGACGGTGAAGACCAGCAACAGCTTTCAGGGCTGCCACCTTCCGTGTGGGACAAGGAGCCGGACGTGTGCCTTTTCGGAAATAGGCTCTGCCGAGGACGAGAGCCATGAGATGTTCCTCCTCTGGGCAAGCCCGGGTCCCAGATCCTGTTGTACCTGTGAATAGGCTGCAGGGGGACTTTGAAGACCACCAACAGCTTTCAGGGCTGCCACCTTCCTTGTGGGACAAGGAGCCGGACGTGTGCCTTTTCGGAATCGGGCTCTGCCGAGGACGAGAGCCATGAGATGTTCCTCCTCTGGGCATGCCCGGGTCCCAGATCCTGTTGTGCCTGTGAATAGGCTGCAGGGGGACGGTGAAGACCAGCAACAGCTTTCAGGGCTGCCACCTTCCGTGTGGGACAAGGAGCCGGACGTGTGCCTTTTCGGAAATAGGCCCTGCCGAGGACGAGAGCCATGAGATGTTCCTCCTCTGGGCAAGCCCGGGTCCCAGATCCTGTTGTGCCTGTGAATAGGCTGCAGGGGGACGGTGAAGACCAGCAACAGCTTTCAGGGCTGCCACCTTCCGTGTGGGACAAGGAGCTGGACGTGTGCCTTTTCGAAAAGAGGCCCTGCCGAGGACGAGAGCCATGAGATGTTCCTCCTCTGGGCAAGCCCGGGTCCTGAATCCTGTTGTGCCTGTGAATAGGCTGCAGGGGGACAGTGAAGACCAGCAACAGCTTTCAGGGCTGCCACCTTCCGTGTGGGACAAGGAGCCGGACGTGTGCCTTTTCGGAAATAGGCTCTGCCGAGGACGAGAGCCATGAGATGTTCCTCCTCTGGGCAAGCCCGGGTCCCAGATCCTGTTGTACCTGTGAATAGGCTGCAGGGGGACGGTGAAGACCAGCAACAGCTTTCAGGGCTGCCACCTTCCGTGTGGGACAAGGAGCCGGACCTGTGCCTTTTCGGAATCGGGCTCTGCCGAGGACGAGAGCCATGAGATGTTCCTCCTCTGGGCATGCCCGGGTCCTGAATCCTGTTGTGCCTGTGAATAGGCTGCAGGGGGACGGTGAAGACCAGCAACAGCTTTCAGGGCTGCCACCTTCCGTGTGGGACAAGGAGCCGGACGTGTGCCTTTTCGGAAATAGGCTCTGCCGAGGACGAGAGCCATGAGATGTTCCTCCTCTGGGCAAGCCCGGGTCCCAGATCCTGTTGTGCCTGTGAATAGGCTGCAGGGGGACGGTGAAAACCAGCAACATCCTTCAGGGGTTCCAACTTCCGTGTGGGACAAGGAGCCGGACGTGTGCCTTTTCGGAAACAGGCCCTGTCGAGGACGAGAGCCATGAGATGTTCCTCCTCTGGGCAAGCCCGGGTCCTGAATCCTGCTGTACCTGTGAATAGGCTGCAGGGGGACGGTGAAGACCAGCAACAGCTTTCAGGGCCGCCACCTTCCGTGTTGGACAAGGAGCCGGATGTGTGCCTTTTCGGAAAGAAGCCCTGCCGAGGACGAGAGCCATGAGATGTTCCTCCTCTGGGCAAGCCCGGGTCCCAGATCCTGTTGTGCCTGTGAATAGGCTGCAGGGGGACGGTGAAGACCAGCAACAGCTTTCAGGGCTGCCACCTTCCTTGTCGGACAAGGAGCCGGACGTGTGCCTTTTCGGAATCGGGCTCTGCCGAGAAGAGATCCATGAGATGTTCCTCCTCTGGGCATGTCCGGGTCCTGAATCCTGTTGTGCCTGTGAATAGGCTGCAGGGGGACGGTGAAGACCAGCAACAGCTTTCAGGGCTGCCACCTTCCGTGTGGGACAAGGAGCCGGACGTGTGCCTTTCCGGAATCAGGCTCTGCCGAGGACGAGAGCCATGAGATGTTCCTCCTCTGGGCAAGCCCGGGTCCCAGATCCTGTTGTGCCTGTGAATAGGCTGCAGGGGGACGGTGAAGACCAGCAACAGCTTTCAGGGCTGCCACCTTCCGTGTGGGACAAGGAGCCGGACGAGTGCCCTTTCGGGAAGAGGCTCTGCCGAGAACAAGAGCCATGATATGTTCCTCCTCTGGGCAAGCCCGGGTCCTGAATCCTGTTGTACCTGTGAATAGGCTGCAGGGGGACAGTGAAGACCAGCAACAGCTTTCAGGGCTGTCACCTTCCGTGTGGGACAAGGAGCCGGACGTGTGCCTTTTCGGAAAGAGGCCCTGCCGAGGATGAGAGCCATGAGATGTTCCTCCTCTGGGCAAGCCCGGGTCCCAGATCCTGTTGTGCCTGTGAATAGGCTGCAGGGGGACGGTGAAGACCAGCAACATCTTTCAGGGCTGCCACCTTCCGTGTGGGACAAGGAGCCGGACGTGTGCCTTTTCGAAAAGAGGCCCTGCCGAGGACGAGAGCCATGAGATGTTCCTCCTCTGGGCATGTGCGGGTCCTGAATCCTGTTGTGCCTGTGAATAGGCTGCAGGGGGACGGTGAAGACCAGCAACAGCTTCCAGGGCTGCCACCTTCCGTGTGGGACAAAGAGCCGGACGTGTGCCTTTTCGGAAATAGGCTCTGCCGAGGACGAGAGCCATGAGATGTTCCTCCTCTGGGCAAGCCCGGGTCCCAGATCCTGTTGTACCTGTGAATAGGCTGCAGGGGGACTTTGAAGACCACCAACAGCTTTCAGGGCTGCCACCTTCCTTGTGGGACAAGGAGCCGGACGTGTGCCTTTTCGGAATCGGGCTCTGCCGAGGACGAGAGCCATGAGATGTTCCTCCTCTGGGCATGCCCGGGTCCTGAATCCTGTTGTGTCTGTGAATAGGCTGCAGGGGGACGGTGAAGACCAGCAACAGCTTTCAGGGCTGCCACCTTCCGTGTGGGACAAGGAGCCGGACGTGTGCCTTTTCGGAATCGGGCTCTGCCGAGAAGAGAGCCATGAGATGTTCCTCCTCTGGGCATGTCCGGGTCCTGAATCCTGTTGTGCCTGTGAATAGGCTGCAGGGGGACGGTGAAGACCAGCAACAGCTTTCAGGGCTGCCACCTTCCGTGTGGGACAAGGAGCCGGACATGTGCCTTTTCGGAAACAGGCCCTCCCGAGGACGAGAGCCATGAGATGTTCCTCCTCTGGGCATGCCCGGGTCCTGAATCCTTTTGTGCCCGTGAATAGGCTGCAGGGGGACGGTGAAGACCAGCAACAGCTTTCAGGGCTGCCACCTTCCGTGTGGGACAATGAGCCGGACGTGTGCCTTCTCGGAAACAGACTCTGCCGAGGACGAGAGCCATAAGATGTTCCTCCTCTGGGCAAGCCCGGGTCCTGAATCCTGTTGTACCTGTGAATAGGCTGCAGGGGGACGGTGAAGACCAGCAACAGCTTTCAGGGCTGCCACCTTCCGTGTGGGACAAGGAGCCGGACGTGTGCCTTTCCGGAATCAGGCTCTGCCGAGGACGAGAGCCATGAGATGTTCCTCCTCTGGGCAAGCCCGGGTCCCAGATCCTGTTGTGCCTGTGAATAGGCTGCAGGGGGACGGTGAAAACCAGCAACATCCTTCAGGGGTTCCAACTTCCGTGTGGGACAAGGAGCCGGACGTGTGCCTTTTCGGAAACAGGCCCTGTCGAGGACGAGAGCCATGAGATGTTCCTCCTCTGGGCAAGCCCGGGTCCCAGATCCTGTTGTACCTGTGAATAGGCTGCAGGGGGACTTTGAAGACCACCAACAGCTTTCAGGGCTGCCACCTTCCTTGTGGGACAAGGAGCCGGACGTGTGCCTTTTCGGAATCGGGCTCTGCCGAGGACGAGAGCCATGAGATGGTCCTCCTCTGTGCATGCCCGGGTCCCAGATCCTGTTGTGCCTGTGAATAGGCTGCAGGGGGACGGTGAAGACCAGCAACAGCTTTCAGGGCTGCCACCTTCCGTGTGGGACAAGGAGCCGGACGTGTGCCTTTTCGGAAATAGGCCCTGCCGAGGACGAGAGCCATGAGATGTTCCTCCTCTGGGCAAGCCCGGGTCCCAGATCCTGTTGTGCCTGTGAATAGGCTGCAGGGGGACGGTGAAGACCAGCAACAGCTTTCAGGGCTGCCACCTTCCGTGTGGGACAAGGAGCTGGACGTGTGCCTTTTCGAAAAGAGGCCCTGCCGAGGACGAGAGCCATGAGATGTTCCTCCTCTGGGCAAGCCCGGGTCCTGAATCCTGTTGTGCCTGTGAATAGGCTGCAGGGGGACAGTGAAGACCAGCAACAGCTTTCAGGGCTGCCACCTTCCGTGTGGGACAAGGAGCCGGACGTGTGCCTTTTCGGAAATAGGCTCTGCCGAGGACGAGAGCCATGAGATGTTCCTCCTCTGGGCAAGCCCGGGTCCCAGATCCTGTTGTACCTGTGAATAGGCTGCAGGGGGACGGTGAAGACCAGCAACAGCTTTCAGGGCTGCCACCTTCCTTGTGGGATAAGGAGCCGGACCTGTGCCTTTTCGGAATCGGGCTCTGCCGAGGACGAGAGCCATGAGATGTTCCTCCTCTGGGCATGCCCGGGTCCTGAATCCTGTTGTGCCTGTGAATAGGCTGCAGGGGGACGGTGAAGACCAGCAACAGCTTTCAGGGCTGCCACCTTCCGTGTGGGACAAGGAGCCGGACGTGTGCCTTTTCGGAAATAGGCTCTGCCGAGGACGAGAGCCATGAGATGTTCCTCCTCTGGGCAAGCCCGGGTCCCAGATCCTGTTGTGCCTGTGAATAGGCTGCAGGGGGACGGTGAAAACCAGCAACATCCTTCAGGGGTTCCAACTTCCGTGTGGGACAAGGAGCCGGACGTGTGCCTTTTCGGAAACAGGCCCTGTCGAGGACGAGAGCCATGAGATGTTCCTCCTCTGGGCAAGCCCGGGTCCTGAATCCTGCTGTACCTGTGAATAGGCTGCAGGGGGACGGTGAAGACCAGCAACAGCTTTCAGGGCCGCCACCTTCCGTGTTGGACAAGGAGCCGGATGTGTGCCTTTTCGGAAAGAGGCCCTGCCGAGGACGAGAGCCATGAGATGTTCCTCCTCTGGGCAAGCCCGGGTCCCAGATCCTTTTGTGCCTGTGAATAGGCTGCAGGGGGACGGTGAAGACCAGCAACAGCTTTCAGGGCTGCCACCTTCCTTGTCGGACAAGGAGCCGGACGTGTGCCTTTTCGGAATCGGGCTCTGCCGAGAAGAGAGCCATGAGATGTTCCTCCTCTGGGCATGTCCGGGTCCTGAATCCTGTTGTGCCTGTGAATAGGCTGCAGGGGGACGGTGAAGACCAGCAACAGCTTTCAGGGCTGCCACCTTCCGTGTGGGACAAGGAGCCGGACGTGTGCCTTTCCGGAATCAGGCTCTGCCGAGGACGAGAGCCATGAGATGTTCCTCCTCTGGGCAAGCCCGGGTTCCAGATCCTGTTGTGCCTGTGAATAGGCTGCAGGGGGACGGTGAAGACCAGCAACAGCTTTCAGGGCTGCCACCTTCCGTGTGGGACAAGGAGCCGGACGAGTGCCCTTTCGGGAAGAGGCTCTGCCGAGAACAAGAGCCATGATATGTTCCTCCTCTGGGCAAGCCCGGGTCCTGAATCCTGTTGTACCTGTGAATAGGCTGCAGGGGGACAGTGAAGACCAGCAACAGCTTTCAGGGCTGTCACCTTCCGTGTGGGACAATGAGCCGGACGTGTGCCTTTTCGGAAAGAGGCCCTGCCGAGGATGAGAGCCATGAGATGTTCCTCCTCTGGGCAAGCCCGGGTCCCAGATCCTGTTGTGCCTGTGAATAGGCTGCAGGGGGACGGTGAAGACCAGCAACAGCTTTCAGGGCTGCCACCTTCCTTGTGGGACAAGGAGCCGGACGTGTGCCTTTTCGGAATCGGGCTCTGCCGAGGACGAGATCCATGAGATGTTCCTCCTCTGGGCATGCCCGGGTCCTGAATCCTGTTGTGCCTGTGAATAGGCTGCAGGGGGACAGTGAAGACCAGCAACAGCTTTCAGGGCTGCCACCTTCCGTGTGGGACAAGGAGCCGGACGTGTGCCTTTTCGAAAAGAGGCCCTGCCGAGGACGAGAGCCATGAGATGTTCCTCCTCTGGGCAAGCCCGGGTCCCAGATCCTGTTGTGCCTGTGAATGGGCTGCAGGGGGACGGTGAAGACCAGCAACAGCTTTCAGGGCTGCCACCTTCCGTGTGGGACAAGGAGCCGGACGTGTGCCTTTTCGGAATCGGGCTCTGCCGAGAAGAGAGCCATGAGATGTTCCTCCTCTGGGCATGTCCGGGTCCTGAATCCTGTTGTGCCTGTGAATAGGCTGCAGGGGGGACGGTGAAGACCAGCAACAGCTTTCAGGGCTGCCACCTTCCGTGTGGGACAAGGAGCCGGACGTGTGCCTTTTCGGAAACAGGCCCTGCCGAGGACGAGAGCCATGAGATGTTCCTCCTCTGGGCATGCCCGGGTCCTGAATCCTGTTGTGCCTGTGAATAGGCTGCAGGGGGACGGTGAAGACCAGCAACAGCTTTCAGGGCTGCCACCTTCCGTGTGGGACAAGGAGCCGGACGTGTGCCTTCTCGGAAACAGACTCTGCCGAGGACGAGAGCCATGAGATGTTCCTCCTCTGGGCAAGCCCGGGTCCTGAATCCTGTTGTACCTGTGAATAGGCTGCAGGGGGACGGTGAAGACCAGCAACAGCTTTCAGGGCTGCCACCTTCCGTGTGGGACAAGGAGCCGGACGTGTGCCTTTTCGGAAATAGGCCCTGCCGAGGACGAGAGCCATGAGATGTTCCTCCTCTGGGCAAGCCCGGGTCCCAGATCCTGTTGTGCCTGTGAATAGGCTGCAGGGGGACGGTGAAGACCAGCAACAGCTTTCAGGGCTGCCACCTTCCGTGTGGGACAAGGAGCCGGACGTGTGCCTTTTCGGAATCGGGCTCTGCCGAGGACGAGAGCCATGAGATGTTCCTCCTCTGGGCAAGCCCGGGTCCCAGATCCTGTTGTGCCTGTGAATAGGCTGCAGGGGGACGGTGAAGACCAGCAACAGCTTTCAGGGCTGCCACCTTCCGTGTGGGACAAGGAGCCGGACGTGTGCCTTTTCGGAATCGGGCTCTGCCGAGGACGAGAGCCATGAGATGTTCCTCCTCTGGGCATGCCCGGGTCCTGAATCCTGTTGTGCCTGTGAATAGGCTGCAGGGGGACGGTGAAGACCAGCAACAGCTTTCAGGGCTGCCACCTTCCGTGTGGGACAAGGAGCCGGACGTGTGCCTTTTCGAAAAGAGGCCCTGCCGAGGACGAGAGCCATGAGATGTTCCTCCTCTGGGCAAGCCCGGGTCCCAGATCCTGTTGTGCCTGTGAATAGGCTGCAGGGGGACGGTGAAGACCAGCAACAGCTTCCAGGGCTGCCACCTTCCGTGTGGGACAAGGAGCCGGACGTGTGCCTTTTCGGAAATAGGCTCTGCCGAGGACGAGAGCCATGAGATGTTCCTCCTCTGGGCAAGCCCGGGTCCCAGATCCTGTTGTACCTGTGAATAGGCTGCAGGGGGACTTTGAAGACCAGCAACAGCTTTCAGGGCTGCCACCTTCCTTGTGGGACAAGGAGCCGGACGTGTGCCTTTTCGGAATCGGGCTCTGCCGAGGACGAGAGCCATGAGATGTTCCTCCTCTGGGCATGCCCGGGTCCTGAATCCTGTTGTGTCTGTGAATAGGCTGCAGGGGGACGGTGAAGACCAGCAACAGCTTTCAGGGCTGCCACCTTCCGTGTGGGACAAGGAGCCGGACGTGTGCCTTTTCGAAAAGAGGCCCTGCCGAGGACGAGAGCCATGAGATGTTCCTCCTCTGGGCAAGCCCGGGTCCCAGATCCTATTGTGCCTGTGAATAGGCTGCAGGGGGACGGTGAAGACCAGCAACAGCTTTCAGGGCTGCCACCTTCCTTGTGGGACAAGGAGCCGGACGTGTGCCTTTTCGGAATCGGGCTCTGCCGAGGACGAGAGCCATGAGATGTTCCTCCTCTGGGCAAGCCCGGGTCCTGATTCCTGTTGTACCTGTGAATAGGCTGCAGGGGGACGGTGAAGACCAGCAACAGCTTTCAGGGCTGCCACCTTCCGTGTGGGACAAGGAGCCGGACGTGTGCCTTTCCGGAATCAGGCTCTGCCGAGGACGAGAGCCATGAGATGTTCCTCCTCTGGGCAAGCCCGGGTCCCAGATCCTGTTGTGCCTGTGAATAGGCTGCAGGGGGACGGTGAAAACCAGCAACATCCTTCAGGGGTTCCAACTTCCGTGTGGGACAAGGAGCCGGACGTGTGCCTTTTCGGAAACAGGCCCTGTCGAGGACGAGAGCCATGAGATGTTCCTCCTCTGGGCAAGCCCAGGTCCCAGATCCTGTTGTGCCTGTGAATAGGCTGCAGGGGGATGGTGAAGACCAGCAACAGCTTTCAGGGCTGCCACCTTCCGTGTGGGACAAGGAGCCGGACGTGTGCCTTCTCGGAAACAGGCTCTGCCGAGGACGAGAGCCATGAGATGTTCCTCCTCTGGGCAAGCCCGGGTCCCAAATCCTGTTGTGCCTGTGAATAGGCTGCAGGGGGACGGTGAAGACCAGCAACATCTTTCAGGGCTGCCACCTTCCGTGTGGGACAAGGAGCCGGACGTGTGCCTTTTCGGAAATAGGCTCTGCCGAGGACGAGAGCCATGAGATGTTCCTCCTCTGGGCAAGCCCGGGTCCCAGATCCTGTTGTACCTGTGAATAGGCTGCAGGGGGACTTTGAAGACCAGCAACAGCTTTCAGGGCTGCCACCTTCCTTGTGGGACAAGGAGCCGGACGTGTGCCTTTTCGGAATCGGGCTCTGCCGAGGACGAGAGCCATGAGATGTTCCTCCTCTGGGCATGCCCGGGTCCTGAATCCTGTTGTGTCTGTGAATAGGCTGCAGGGGGACGGTGAAGACCAGCAACAGCTTTCAGGGCTGCCACCTTCCGTGTGGGACAAGGAGCCGGACGTGTGCCTTTTCGAAAAGAGGCCCTGCCGAGGACGAGAGCCATGAGATGTTCCTCCTCTGGGCAAGCCCGGGTCCCAGATCCTATTGTGCCTTGTGAATAGGCTGCAGGGGGACGGTGAAGACCAGCAACAGCTTTCAGGGCTGCCACCTTCCGTGTGGGACAAGGAGCCGGACGTGTGCCTTTTCGGAATCGGGCTCTGCCGAGGACGAGAGCCATGAGATGTTCCTCCTCTGGGCATGTCCGGGTCCTGAATCCTGTTGTGCCTGTGAATAGGCTGCAGGGGGACGGTGAAGACCAGCAACAGCTTTCAGGGCTGCCACCTTCCGTGTGGGACAAGGAGCCGGACGTGTGCCTTTTCGGAATCAGGCTCTGCCGAGGACGAGAGCCATGAGATGTTCCTCCTCTGGGCAAGCCCGGGTCCCAGATCCTGTTGTGCCTGTGAATAGGCTGCAGGGGGACGGTGAAAACCAGCAACGTCCTTCAGGGGTTCCAACTTCCGTGTGGGACAAGGAGCCGGACGTGTGCCTTTTCGGAAACAGGCCCTGTCGAGGACGAGAGCCATGAGATGTTCCTCCTCTGGGCAAGCCCGGGTCCCAGATCCTGTTGTGCCTGTGAATAGGCTGCAGGGGGATGGTGAAGACCAGCAACAGCTTTCAGGGCTGCCACCTTCCTTGTGGGACAAGGAGCCGGACGTGTGCCTTTTCGGAATCGGGCTCTGCCGAGGACGAGAGCCATGAGATGTTCCTCCTCTGGGCATGCCCGGGTCCCAGATCCTTTTGTGCCTGTGAATAGGCTGCAGGGGGACGGTGAAGACCAGCAACAGCTTTCAGGGCTGCCACCTTCCGTGTGGGACAAGGAGCCGGACGTGTGCCTTTTCGAAAAGAGGCCCTGCCGAGGACGAGAGCCATGAGATGTTCCTCCTCTGGGCAAGCCCGGGTCCTGAATCCTGTTGTGCCTGTGAATAGGCTGCAGGGGGACGGTGAAGACCAGCAACAGCTTTCAGGGCTGCCACCTTCCGTGTGGGACAAGGAGCCGGACGTGTGCCTTTTCGGAAATAGGCTCTGCCGAGGACGAGAGCCATGAGATGTTCCTCCTCTGGGCAAGCCCGGGTCCCAGATCCTGTTGTACCTGTGAATAGGCTGCAGGGGGACGGTGAAGACCAGCAACAGCTTTCAGGGCTGCCACCTTCCGTGTGGGACAAGGAGCCGGACCTGTGCCTTTTCGGAATCGGGCTCTGCCGAGGACGAGAGCCATGAGATGTTCCTCCTCTGGGCATGCCCGGGTCCTGAATCCTGTTGTGCCTGTGAATAGGCTGCAGGGGGACGGTGAAGACCAGCAACAGCTTTCAGGGCTGCCACCTTCCGTGTGGGACAAGGAGCCGGACGTGTGCCTTTTCGGAAATAGGCTCTGCCGAGGACGAGAGCCATGAGATGTTCCTCCTCTGGGCAAGCCCGGGTCCCAGATCCTGTTGTGCCTGTGAATAGGCTGCAGGGGGACGGTGAAAACCAGCAACATCCTTCAGGGGTTCCAACTTCCGTGTGGGACAAGGAGCCGGACGTGTGCCTTTTCGGAAACAGGCCCTGTCGAGGACGAGAGCCATGAGATGTTCCTCCTCTGGGCAAGCCCGGGTCCTGAATCCTGCTGTACCTGTGAATAGGCTGCAGGGGGACAGTGAAGACCAGCAACAGCTTTCAGGGCTGTCACCTTCCGTGTGGGACAATGAGCCGGACGTGTGCCTTTTCGGAAAGAGGCCCTGCCGAGGATGAGAGCCATGAGATGTTCCTCCTCTGGGCAAGCCCGGGTCCCAGATCCTGTTGTGCCTGTGAATAGGCTGCAGGGGGACGGTGAAGACCAGCAACAGCTTTCAGGGCTGCCACCTTCCTTGTGGGACAAGGAGCCGGACGTGTGCCTTTTCGGAATCGGGCTCTGCCGAGGACGAGATCCATGAGATGTTCCTCCTCTGGGCATGCCCGGGTCCTGAATCCTGTTGTGCCTGTGAATAGGCTGCAGGGGGACAGTGAAGACCAGCAACAGCTTTCAGGGCTGCCACCTTCCGTGTGGGACAAGGAGCCGGACGTGTGCCTTTTCGAAAAGAGGCCCTGCCGAGGACGAGAGCCATGAGATGTTCCTCCTCTGGGCAAGCCCGGGTCCCAGATCCTGTTGTACCTGTGAATAGGCTGCAGGGGGACTTTGAAGACCACCAACAGCTTTCAGGGCTGCCACCTTCCTTGTGGGACAAGGAGCCGGACGTGTGCCTTTTCGGAATCGGGCTCTGCCGAGGACGAGAGCCATGAGATGTTCCTCCTCTGGGCATGCCCGGGTCCTGAATCCTGTTGTGTCTGTGAATAGGCTGCAGGGGGACGGTGAAGACCAGCAACAGCTTTCAGGGCTGCCACCTTCCGTGTGGGACAAGGAGCCGGACGTGTGCCTTTTCGGAATCGGGCTCTGCCGAGAAGAGAGCCATGAGATGTTCCTCCTCTGGGCATGTCCGGGTCCTGAATCCTGTTGTGCCTGTGAATAGGCTGCAGGGGGACGGTGAAGACCAGCAACAGCTTTCAGGGCTGCCACCTTCCGTGTGGGACAAGGAGCCGGACATGTGCCTTTTCGGAAACAGGCCCTCCCGAGGACGAGAGCCATGAGATGTTCCTCCTCTGGGCATGCCCGGGTCCTGAATCCTTTTGTGCCTGTGAATAGGCTGCAGGGGGACGGTGAAGACCAGCAACAGCTTTCAGGGCTGCCACCTTCCGTGTGGGACAATGAGCCGGACGTGTGCCTTCTCGGAAACAGACTCTGCCGAGGACGAGAGCCATAAGATGTTCCTCCTCTGGGCAAGCCCGGGTCCTGAATCCTGTTGTACCTGTGAATAGGCTGCAGGGGGACGGTGAAGACCAGCAACAGCTTTCAGGGCTGCCACCTTCCGTGTGGGACAAGGAGCCGGACGTGTGCCTTTCCGGAATCAGGCTCTGCCGAGGACGAGAGCCATGAGATGTTCCTCCTCTGGGCAAGCCCGGGTCCCAGATCCTGTTGTGCCTGTGAATAGGCTGCAGGGGGACGGTGAAAACCAGCAACATCCTTCAGGGGTTCCAACTTCCGTGTGGGACAAGGAGCCGGACGTGTGCCTTTTCGGAAACAGGCCCTGTCGAGGACGAGAGCCATGAGATGTTCCTCCTCTGGGCAAGCCCGGGTCCAGAATCCTGTTGTACCTGTGAATAGGCTGCAGGGGGACTTTGAAGACCACCAACAGCTTTCAGGGCTGCCACCTTCCTTGTGGGACAAGGAGCCGGACGTGTGCCTTTTCGGAATCGGGCTCTGCCGAGGACGAGAGCCATGAGATGTTCCTCCTCTGGGCATGCCCGGGTCCCAGATCCTGTTGTGCCTGTGAATAGGCTGCAGGGGGACGGTGAAGACCAGCAACAGCTTTCAGGGCTGCCACCTTCCGTGTGGGACAAGGAGCCGGACGTGTGCCTTTTCGGAAATAGGCCCTGCCGAGGACGAGAGCCATGAGATGTTCCTCCTCTGGGCAAGCCCGGGTCCCAGATCCTGTTGTGCCTGTGAATAGGCTGCAGGGGGACGGTGAAGACCAGCAACAGCTTTCAGGGCTGCCACCTTCCGTGTGGGACAAGGAGCTGGACGTGTGCCTTTTCGAAAAGAGGCCCTGCCGAGGACGAGAGCCATGAGATGTTCCTCCTCTGGGCAAGCCCGGGTCCTGAATCCTGTTGTGCCTGTGAATAGGCTGCAGGGGGACAGTGAAGACCAGCAACAGCTTTCAGGGCTGCCACCTTCCGTGTGGGACAAGGAGCCGGACGTGTGCCTTTTCGGAAATAGGCTCTGCCGAGGACGAGAGCCATGAGATGTTCCTCCTCTGGGCAAGCCCGGGTCCCAGATCCTGTTGTACCTGTGAATAGGCTGCAGGGGGACGGTGAAGACCAGCAACAGCTTTCAGGGCTGCCACCTTCCTTGTGGGATAAGGAGCCGGACCTGTGCCTTTTCGGAATCGGGCTCTGCCGAGGACGAGAGCCATGAGATGTTCCTCCTCTGGGCATGCCCGGGTCCTGAATCCTGTTGTGCCTGTGAATAGGCTGCAGGGGGACGGTGAAGACCAGCAACAGCTTTCAGGGCTGCCACCTTCCGTGTGGGACAAGGAGCCGGACGTGTGCCTTTTCGGAAATAGGCTCTGCCGAGGACGAGAGCCATGAGATGTTCCTCCTCTGGGCAAGCCCGGGTCCCAGATCCTGTTGTGCCTGTGAATAGGCTGCAGGGGGACGGTGAAAACCAGCAACATCCTTCAGGGGTTCCAACTTCCGTGTGGGACAAGGAGCCGGACGTGTGCCTTTTCGGAAACAGGCCCTGTCGAGGACGAGAGCCATGAGATGTTCCTCCTCTGGGCAAGCCCGGGTCCTGAATCCTGCTGTACCTGTGAATAGGCTGCAGGGGGACGGTGAAGACCAGCAACAGCTTTCAGGGCCGCCACCTTCCGTGTTGGACAAGGAGCCGGATGTGTGCCTTTTCGGAAAGAGGCCCTGCCGAGGACGAGAGCCATGAGATGTTCCTCCTCTGGGCAAGCCCGGGTCCCAGATCCTTTTGTGCCTGTGAATAGGCTGCAGGGGGACGGTGAAGACCAGCAACAGCTTTCAGGGCTGCCACCTTCCTTGTCGGACAAGGAGCCGGACGTGTGCCTTTTCGGAATCGGGCTCTGCCGAGAAGAGAGCCATGAGATGTTCCTCCTCTGGGCATGTCCGGGTCCTGAATCCTGTTGTGCCTGTGAATAGGCTGCAGGGGGACGGTGAAGACCAGCAACAGCTTTCAGGGCTGCCACCTTCCGTGTGGGACAAGGAGCCGGACGTGTGCCTTTCCGGAATCAGGCTCTGCCGAGGACGAGAGCCATGAGATGTTCCTCCTCTGGGCAAGCCCGGGTTCCAGATCCTGTTGTGCCTGTGAATAGGCTGCAGGGGGACGGTGAAGACCAGCAACAGCTTTCAGGGCTGCCACCTTCCGTGTGGGACAAGGAGCCGGACGAGTGCCCTTTCGGGAAGAGGCTCTGCCGAGAACAAGAGCCATGATATGTTCCTCCTCTGGGCAAGCCCGGGTCCTGAATCCTGTTGTACCTGTGAATAGGCTGCAGGGGGACAGTGAAGACCAGCAACAGCTTTCAGGGCTGTCACCTTCCGTGTGGGACAATGAGCCGGACGTGTGCCTTTTCGGAAAGAGGCCCTGCCGAGGATGAGAGCCATGAGATGTTCCTCCTCTGGGCAAGCCCGGGTCCCAGATCCTGTTGTGCCTGTGAATAGGCTGCAGGGGGACGGTGAAGACCAGCAACAGCTTTCAGGGCTGCCACCTTCCTTGTGGGACAAGGAGCCGGACGTGTGCCTTTTCGGAATCGGGCTCTGCCGAGGACGAGATCCATGAGATGTTCCTCCTCTGGGCATGCCCGGGTCCTGAATCCTGTTGTGCCTGTGAATAGGCTGCAGGGGGACAGTGAAGACCAGCAACAGCTTTCAGGGCTGCCACCTTCCGTGTGGGACAAGGAGCCGGACGTGTGCCTTTTCGAAAAGAGGCCCTGCCGAGGACGAGAGCCATGAGATGTTCCTCCTCTGGGCAAGCCCGGGTCCCAGATCCTGTTGTGCCTGTGAATGGGCTGCAGGGGGACGGTGAAGACCAGCAACAGCTTTCAGGGCTGCCACCTTCCGTGTGGGACAAGGAGCCGGACGTGTGCCTTTTCGGAATCGGGCTCTGCCGAGAAGAGAGCCATGAGATGTTCCTCCTCTGGGCATGTCCGGGTCCTGAATCCTGTTGTGCCTGTGAATAGGCTGCAGGGGGACGGTGAAGACCAGCAACAGCTTTCAGGGCTGCCACCTTCCGTGTGGGACAAGGAGCCGGACGTGTGCCTTTTCGGAATCTGGCCCTGCCGAGGACGAGAGCCATGAGATGTTCCTCCTCTGGGCATGCCCGGGTCCTGAATCCTGTTGTGCCTGTGAATAGGCTGCAGGGGGACGGTGAAGACCAGCAACAGCTTTCAGGGCTGCCACCTTCCGTGTGGGACAAGGAGCCGGACGTGTGCCTTCTCGGAAACAGACTCTGCCGAGGACGAGAGCCATGAGATGTTCCTCCTCTGGGCAAGCCCGGGTCCTGAATCCTGTTGTACCTGTGAATAGGCTGCAGGGGGACGGTGAAGACCAGCAACAGCTTTCAGGGCTGCCACCTTCCGTGTGGGACAAGGAGCCGGACGTGTGCCTTTTCGGAAATAGGCCCTGCCGAGGACGAGAGCCATGAGATGTTCCTCCTCTGGGCAAGCCCGGGTCCCAGATCCTGTTGTGCCTGTGAATAGGCTGCAGGGGGACGGTGAAGACCAGCAACAGCTTTCAGGGCTGCCACCTTCCGTGTGGGACAAGGAGCCGGACGTGTGCCTTTTCGGAATCGGGCGCTGCCGAGGACGAGAGCCATGAGATGTTCCTCCTCTGGGCAAGCCCGGGTCCCAGATCCTGTTGTGCCTGTGAATAGGCTGCAGGGGGACGGTGAAGACCAGCAACAGCTTTCAGGGCTGCCACCTTCCGTGTGGGACAAGGAGCCGGACGTGTGCCTTTTCGGAATCGGGCTCTGCCGAGGACGAGAGCCATGAGATGTTCCTCCTCTGGGCATGCCCGGGTCCTGAATCCTGTTGTGCCTGTGAATAGGCTGCAGGGGGACGGTGAAGACCAGCAACAGCTTTCAGGGCTGCCACCTTCCGTGTGGGACAAGGAGCCGGACGTGTGCCTTTTCGAAAAGAGGCCCTGCCGAGGACGAGAGCCATGAGATGTTCCTCCTCTGGGCAAGCCCGGGTCCCAGATCCTGTTGTGCCTGTGAATAGGCTGCAGGGGGACGGTGAAGACCAGCAACAGCTTCCAGGGCTGCCACCTTCCGTGTGGGACAAGGAGCCGGACGTGTGCCTTTTCGGAAATAGGCTCTGCCGAGGACGAGAGCCATGAGATGTTCCTCCTCTGGGCAAGCCCGGGTCCCAGATCCTGTTGTACCTGTGAATAGGCTGCAGGGGGACTTTGAAGACCAGCAACAGCTTTCAGGGCTGCCACCTTCCTTGTGGGACAAGGAGCCGGACGTGTGCCTTTTCGGAATCGGGCTCTGCCGAGGAC
Source organism: Astur gentilis (assembly GCF_929443795.1). Lineage (NCBI taxonomy): Eukaryota > Metazoa > Chordata > Aves > Accipitriformes > Accipitridae > Astur > Astur gentilis. The sequence goes on from NW_026061052.1 coordinate 1,176,655, forward strand.
GAGAGCCATGAGATGTTCCTCCTCTGGGCATGCCCGGGTCCTGAATCCTGTTGTGTCTGTGAATAGGCTGCAGGGGGACGGTGAAGACCAGCAACAGCTTTCAGGGCTGCCACCTTCCGTGTGGGACAAGGAGCCGGACGTGTGCCTTTTCGAAAAGAGGCCCTGCCGAGGACGAGAGCCATGAGATGTTCCTCCTCTGGGCAAGCCCGGGTCCCAGATCCTATTGTGCCTGTGAATAGGCTGCAGGGGGACGGTGAAGACCAGCAACAGCTTTCAGGGCTGCCACCTTCCTTGTGGGACAAGGAGCCGGACGTGTGCCTTTTCGGAATCGGGCTCTGCCGAGGACGAGAGCCATGAGATGTTCCTCCTCTGGGCAAGCCCGGGTCCTGAATCCTGTTGTACCTGGGAATAGGCTGCAGGGGGACGGTGAAGACCAGCAACAGCTTTCAGGGCTGCCACCTTCCGTGTGGGACAAGGAGCCGGACGTGTGCCTTTCCGGAATCAGGCTCTGCCGAGGACGAGAGCCATGAGATGTTCCTCCTCTGGGCAAGCCCGGGTCCCAGATCCTGTTGTGCCTGTGAATAGGCTGCAGGGGGACGGTGAAAACCAGCAACATCCTTCAGGGGTTCCAACTTCCGTGTGGGACAAGGAGCCGGACGTGTGCCTTTTCGGAAACAGGCCCTGTCGAGGACGAGAGCCATGAGATGTTCCTCCTCTGGGCAAGCCCAGGTCCCAGATCCTGTTGTGCCTGTGAATAGGCTGCAGGGGGATGGTGAAGACCAGCAACAGCTTTCAGGGCTGCCACCTTCCGTGTGGGACAAGGAGCCGGACGTGTGCCTTCTCGGAAACAGGCTCTGCCGAGGACGAGAGCCATGAGATGTTCCTCCTCTGGGCAAGCCCGGGTCCCAAATCCTGTTGTGCCTGTGAATAGGCTGCAGGGGGACGGTGAAGACCAGCAACATCTTTCAGGGCTGCCACCTTCCGTGTGGGACAAGGAGCCGGACGTGTGCCTTTTCGGAAATAGGCTCTGCCGAGGACGAGAGCCATGAGATGTTCCTCCTCTGGGCAAGCCCGGGTCCCAGATCCTGTTGTACCTGTGAATAGGCTGCAGGGGGACTTTGAAGACCAGCAACAGCTTTCAGGGCTGCCACCTTCCTTGTGGGACAAGGAGCCGGACGTGTGCCTTTTCGGAATCGGGCTCTGCCGAGGACGAGAGCCATGAGATGTTCCTCCTCTGGGCATGCCCGGGTCCTGAATCCTGTTGTGCCTGTGAATAGGCTGCAGGGGGACGGTGAAGACCAGCAACAGCTTTCAGGGCTGCCACCTTCCGTGTGGGACAAGGAGCCGGACGTGTGCCTTTTCGAAAAGAGGCCCTGCCGAGGACGAGAGCCATGAGATGTTCCTCCTCTGGGCAAGCCCGGGTCCCAGATCCTATTGTGCCTTGTGAATAGGCTGCAGGGGGACGGTGAAGACCAGCAACAGCTTTCAGGGCTGCCACCTTCCGTGTGGGACAAGGAGCCGGACGTGTGCCTTTTCGGAATCGGGCTCTGCCGAGGACGAGAGCCATGAGATGTTCCTCCTCTGGGCATGTCCGGGTCCTGAATCCTGTTGTGCCTGTGAATAGGCTGCAGGGGGACGGTGAAGACCAGCAACAGCTTTCAGGGCTGCCACCTTCCGTGTGGGACAAGGAGCCGGACGTGTGCCTTTTCGGAATCAGGCTCTGCCGAGGACGAGAGCCATGAGATGTTCCTCCTCTGGGCAAGCCCGGGTCCCAGATCCTGTTGTGCCTGTGAATAGGCTGCAGGGGGACGGTGAAAACCAGCAACGTCCTTCAGGGGTTCCAACTTCCGTGTGGGACAAGGAGCCGGACGTGTGCCTTTTCGGAAACAGGCCCTGTCGAGGACGAGAGCCATGAGATGTTCCTCCTCTGGGCAAGCCCGGGTCCCAGATCCTGTTGTGCCTGTGAATAGGCTGCAGGGGGATGGTGAAGACCAGCAACAGCTTTCAGGGCTGCCACCTTCCTTGTGGGACAAGGAGCCGGACGTGTGCCTTTTCGGAATCGGGCTCTGCCGAGGACGAGAGCCATGAGATGTTCCTCCTCTGGGCATGCCCGGGTCCCAGATCCTTTTGTGCCTGTGAATAGGCTGCAGGGGGACGGTGAAGACCAGCAACAGCTTTCAGGGCTGCCACCTTCCGTGTGGGACAAGGAGCCGGACGTGTGCCTTTTCGAAAAGAGGCCCTGCCGAGGACGAGAGCCATGAGATGTTCCTCCTCTGGGCAAGCCCGGGTCCTGAATCCTGTTGTGCCTGTGAATAGGCTGCAGGGGGACGGTGAAGACCAGCAACAGCTTTCAGGGCTGCCACCTTCCGTGTGGGACAAGGAGCCGGACGTGTGCCTTTTCGGAAATAGGCTCTGCCGAGGACGAGAGCCATGAGATGTTCCTCCTCTGGGCAAGCCCGGGTCCCAGATCCTGTTGTACCTGTGAATAGGCTGCAGGGGGACGGTGAAGACCAGCAACAGCTTTCAGGGCTGCCACCTTCCGTGTGGGACAAGGAGCCGGACCTGTGCCTTTTCGGAATCGGGCTCTGCCGAGGACGAGAGCCATGAGATGTTCCTCCTCTGGGCATGCCCGGGTCCTGAATCCTGTTGTGCCTGTGAATAGGCTGCAGGGGGACGGTGAAGACCAGCAACAGCTTTCAGGGCTGCCACCTTCCGTGTGGGACAAGGAGCCGGACGTGTGCCTTTTCGGAAATAGGCTCTGCCGAGGACGAGAGCCATGAGATGTTCCTCCTCTGGGCAAGCCCGGGTCCCAGATCCTGTTGTGCCTGTGAATAGGCTGCAGGGGGACGGTGAAAACCAGCAACATCCTTCAGGGGTTCCAACTTCCGTGTGGGACAAGGAGCCGGACGTGTGCCTTTTCGGAAACAGGCCCTGTCGAGGACGAGAGCCATGAGATGTTCCTCCTCTGGGCAAGCCCGGGTCCTGAATCCTGCTGTACCTGTGAATAGGCTGCAGGGGGACAGTGAAGACCAGCAACAGCTTTCAGGGCTGTCACCTTCCGTGTGGGACAATGAGCCGGACGTGTGCCTTTTCGGAAAGAGGCCCTGCCGAGGATGAGAGCCATGAGATGTTCCTCCTCTGGGCAAGCCCGGGTCCCAGATCCTGTTGTGCCTGTGAATAGGCTGCAGGGAGACGGTGAAGACCAGCAACAGCTTTCAGGGCTGCCACCTTCCTTGTGGGACAAGGAGCCGGACGTGTGCCTTTTCGGAATCGGGCTCTGCCGAGGACGAGATCCATGAGATGTTCCTCCTCTGGGCATGCCCGGGTCCTGAATCCTGTTGTGCCTGTGAATAGGCTGCAGGGGGACAGTGAAGACCAGCAACAGCTTTCAGGGCTGCCACCTTCCGTGTGGGACAAGGAGCCGGACGTGTGCCTTTTCGAAAAGAGGCCCTGCCGAGGACGAGAGCCATGAGATGTTCCTCCTCTGGGCAAGCCCGGGTCCCAGATCCTGTTGTGCCTGTGAATGGGCTGCAGGGGGACGGTGAAGACCAGCAACAGCTTTCAGGGCTGCCACCTTCCGTGTGGGACAAGGAGCCGGACGTGTGCCTTTTCGGAATCGGGCTCTGCCGAGAAGAGAGCCATGAGATGTTCCTCCTCTGGGCATGTCCGGGTCCTGAATCCTGTTGTGCCTGTGAATAGGCTGCAGGGGGACGGTGAAGACCAGCAACAGCTTTCAGGGCTGCCACCTTCCGTGTGGGACAAGGAGCCGGACGTGTGCCTTTTCGGAAACAGGCCCTGCCGAGGACGAGAGCCATGAGATGTTCCTCCTCTGGGCATGCCCGGGTCCTGAATCCTGTTGTGCCTGTGAATAGGCTGCAGGGGGACGGTGAAGACCAGCAACAGCTTTCAGGGCTGCCACCTTCCGTGTGGGACAAGGAGCCGGACGTGTGCCTTCTCGGAAACAGACTCTGCCGAGGACGAGAGCCATGAGATGTTCCTCCTCTGGGCAAGCCCGGGTCCTGAATCCTGTTGTACCTGTGAATAGGCTGCAGGGGGACGGTGAAGACCAGCAACAGCTTTCAGGGCTGCCACCTTCCGTGTGGGACAAGGAGCCGGACGTGTGCCTTTCCGGAATCAGGCTCTGCCGAGGACGAGAGCCATGAGATGTTCCTCCTCTGGGCAAGCCCGGGTCCCAGATCCTGTTGTGCCTGTGAATAGGCTGCAGGGGGACGGTGAAAACCAGCAACATCCTTCAGGGGTTCCAACTTCCGTGTGGGACAAGGAGCCGGACGTGTGCCTTTTCGGAAACAGGCCCTGTCGAGGACGAGAGCCATGAGATGTTCCTCCTCAGGGCAAGCCCAGGTCCCAGATCCTGTTGTGCCTGTGAATAGGCTGCAGGGGGATGGTGAAGACCAGCAACAGCTTTCAGGGCTGCCACCTTCCGTGTGGGACAAGGAGCCGGACGTGTGCCTTCTCGGAAACAGGCTCTGCCGAGGACGAGAGCCATGAGATGTTCCTCCTCTGGGCAAGCCCGGGTCCCAAATCCTGTTGTGCCTGTGAATAGGCTGCAGGGGGACGGTGAAGACCAGCAACATCTTTCAGGGCTGCCACCTTCCGTGTGGGACAAGGAGCCGGACGTGTGCCCTTTCGGGAAGAGGATCTGCCGAGGACAAGAGCCATGATATGTTCCTCCTCCGGGCAAGCCCGGGTCCTGAATCCTGTTGTACCTGTGAATAGGCTGCAGGGGGACGGTGAAGACCAGCAACAGCTTTCAGGGCTGCCACCTTCCGTGTGGGACAAGGAGCCGGACGTGTGCCTTTTCGGAAATAGGCTCTGCCGAGGACAAGAGCCATGATATGTTCCTCCTCCGGGCAAGCCCGGGTCCTGAATCCTGTTGTACCTGTGAATAGGCTGCAGGGGGACAGTGAAGACCAGCAACAGCTTTCAGGGCTGTCACCTTCCGTGTGGGACAATGAGCCGGACGTGTGCCTTTTCGGAAAGAGGCCCTGCCGAGGATGAGAGCCATGAGATGTTCCTCCTCTGGGCAAGCCCGGGTCCCAGATCCTGTTGTGCCTGTGAATAGGCTGCAGGGGGACGGTGAAGACCAGCAACAGCTTTCAGGGCTGCCACCTTCCTTGTGGGACAAGGAGCCGGACGTGTGCCTTTTCGGAATCGGGCTCTGCCGAGGACGAGATCCATGAGATGTTCCTCCTCTGGGCATTCCCGGGTCCTGAATCCTGTTGTGCCTGTGAATAGGCTGCAGGGGGACAGTGAAGACCAGCAACAGCTTTCAGGGCTGCCACCTTCCGTGTGGGACAAGGAGCCGGACGTGTGCCTTTTCGAAAAGAGGCCCTGCCGAGGACGAGAGCCATGAGATGTTCCTCCTCTGGGCAAGCCCGGGTCCCAGATCCTGTTGTGCCTGTGAATGGGCTGCAGGGGGACGGTGAAGACCAGCAACAGCTTTCAGGGCTGCCACCTTCCGTGTGGGACAAGGAGCCGGACGTGTGACTTTTCGGAATCGGGCTCTGCCGAGAAGAGAGCCATGAGATGTTCCTCCTCTGGGCATGTCCGGGTCCTGAATCCTGTTGTGCCTGTGAATAGGCTGCAGGGGGACGGTGAAGACCAGCAACAGCTTTCAGGGCTGCCACCTTCCGTGTGGGACAAGGAGCCGGACGTGTGCCTTCTCGGAAACAGGCCCTGCCGAGGACGAGAGCCATGAGATGTTCCTCCTCTGGGCATGCCCGGGTCCTGAATCCTGTTGTGCCTGTGAATAGGCTGCAGGGGGACGGTGAAGACCAGCAACAGCTTTCAGGGCTGCCACCTTCCGTGTGGGACAAGGAGCCGGACGTGTGCCTTCTCGGAAACAGACTCTGCCGAGGACGAGAGCCATGAGATGTTCCTCCTCTGGGCAAGCCCGGGTCCTGAATCCTGTTGTACCTGTGAATAGGCTGCAGGGGGACGGTGAAGACCAGCAACAGCTTTCAGGGCTGCCACCTTCCGTGTGGGACAAGGAGCCGGACGTGTGCCTTCTCGGAAACAGACTCTGCCGAGGACGAGAGCCATGAGATGTTCCTCCTCTGGGCAAGCCCAGGTCCCAGATCCTGTTGTGCCTGTGAATAGGCTGCAGGGGGATGGTGAAGACCAGCAACAGCTTTCAGGGCTGCCACCTTCCGTGTGGGACAAGGAGCCGGACGTGTGCCTTCTCGGAAACAGGCTCTGCCGAGGACGAGAGCCATGAGATGTTCCTCCTCTGGGCAAGCCCGGGTCCCAAATCCTGTTGTGCCTGTGAATAGGCTGCAGGGGGACGGTGAAGACCAGCAACATCTTTCAGGGCTGCCACCTTCCGTGTGGGACAAGGAGCCGGACGTGTGCCCTTTCGGGAAGAGGATCTGCCGAGGACAAGAGCCATGATATGTTCCTCCTCCGGGCAAGCCCGGGTCCTGAATCCTGTTGTACCTGTGAATAGGCTGCAGGGGGACGGTGAAGACCAGCAACAGCTTTCAGGGCTGCCACCTTCCGTGTGGGACAAGGAGCCGGACGTGTGCCTTTTCGGAAATAGGCTCTGCCGAGGACGAGAGCCATGAGATGTTCCTCCTCTGGGCAAGCCCGGGTCCCAGATCCTGTTGTACCTGTGAATAGGCTGCAGGGGGACTTTGAAGACCAGCAACAGCTTTCAGGGCTGCCACCTTCCTTGTGGGACAAGGAGCCGGACGTGTGCCTTTTCGAAAAGAGGCCCTGCCGAGGACGAGAGCCATGAGATGTTCCTCCTCTGGGCAAGCCCGGGTCCCAGATCCTGTTGTGCCTGTGAATGGGCTGCAGGGGGACTGTGAAGACCAGCAACAGCTTTCAGGGCTGCCACCTTCCGTGTGGGACAAGGAGCCGGACGTGTGACTTTTCGGAATCGGGCTCTGCCGAGAAGAGAGCCATGAGATGTTCCTCCTCTGGGCATGTCCGGGTCCTGAATCCTGTTGTGCCTGTGAATAGGCTGCAGGGGGACGGTGAAGACCAGCAACAGCTTTCAGGGCTGCCACCTTCCGTGTGGGACAAGGAGCCGGACGTGTGCCTTCTCGGAAACAGGCCCTGCCGAGGACGAGAGCCATGAGATGTTCCTCCTCTGGGCATGCCCGGGTCCTGAATCCTGTTGTGCCTGTGAATAGGCTGCAGGGGGACGGTGAAGACCAGCAACAGCTTTCAGGGCTGCCACCTTCCGTGTGGGACAAGGAGCCGGACGTGTGCCTTCTCGGAAACAGACTCTGCCGAGGACGAGAGCCATGAGATGTTCCTCCTCTGGGCAAGCCCGGGTCCTGAATCCTGTTGTACCTGTGAATAGGCTGCAGGGGGACGGTGAAGACCAGCAACAGCTTTCAGGGCTGCCACCTTCCGTGTGGGACAAGGAGCCGGACGTGTGCCTTTCCGGAATCAGGCTCTGCCGAGGACGAGAGCCATGAGATGTTCCTCCTCTGGGCAAGCCCGGGTCCCAGATCCTGTTGTGCCTGTGAATAGGCTGCAGGGGGACGGTGAAAACCAGCAACATCCTTCAGGGGTTCCAACTTCCGTGTGGGACAAGGAGCCGGACGTGTGCCTTTTCGGAAACAGGCCCTGTCGAGGACGAGAGCCATGAGATGTTCCTCCTCTGGGCAAGCCCAGGTCCCAGATCCTGTTGTGCCTGTGAATAGGCTGCAGGGGGATGGTGAAGACCAGCAACAGCTTTCAGGGCTGCCACCTTCCGTGTGGGACAAGGAGCCGGACGTGTGCCTTCTCGGAAACAGGCTCTGCCGAGGACGAGAGCCATGAGATGTTCCTCCTCTGGGCAAGCCCGGGTCCCAAATCCTGTTGTGCCTGTGAATAGGCTGCAGGGGGACGGTGAAGACCAGCAACATCTTTCAGGGCTGCCACCTTCCGTGTGGGACAAGGAGCCGGACGTGTGCCCTTTCGGGAAGAGGATCTGCCGAGGACAAGAGCCATGATATGTTCCTCCTCCGGGCACGCCCGGGTCCTGAATCCTGTTGTACCTGTGAATAGGCTGCAGGGGGACGGTGAAGACCAGCAACAGCTTTCAGGGCTGCCACCTTCCGTGTGGGACAAGGAGCCGGACGTGTGCCTTTTCGGAAATAGGCTCTGCCGAGGACGAGAGCCATGAGATGTTCCTCCTCTGGGCAAGCCCGGGTCCCAGATCCTGTTGTACCTGTGAATAGGCTGCAGGGGGACTTTGAAGACCAGCAACAGCTTTCAGGGCTGCCACCTTCCTTGTGGGACAAGGAGCCGGACGTGTGCCTTTTCGGAATCGGGCTCTGCCGAGGAAGAGAGCCATGAGATGTTCCTCCTCTGGGCATGCCCGGGTACCAGATCCTGTTGTGCCTGTGAATAGGCTGCAGGGGGACGGTGAAGACCAGCAACAGCTTTCAGGGCTGCCACCTTCCGTGTGGGACAAGGAGCCGGACGTGTGCCTTTTCGGAAATAGGCTCTGCCGAGGACGAGAGCCATGAGATGTTCCTCCTCTGGGCAAGCCCGGGTCCCAGATCCTGTTGTGCCTGTGAATAGGCTGCAGGGGGACGGTGAAAACCAGCAACATCCTTCAGGGTTTCCAACTTCCGTGTGGGACAAGGAGCCGGACGTGTGCCTTTTCGGAAACAGGCCCTGTCGAGGACGAGAGCCATGAGATCTTCCTCCTCTGGGCAAGCCCGGGTCCCAGATCCTGTTGTGCCTGTGAATAGGCTGCAGGGGGACGGTGAAGACCAGCAACAGCTTTCAGGGCTGCCACCTTCCGTGTGGGACAAGGAGCCGGACGTGTGCCTTTTCGGAAATAGGCTCTGCCGAGGACGAGAGCCATGAGATGTTCCTCCTCTGGGCAAGCCCGGGTCCCAGATCCTGTTGTGCCTGTGAATAGGCTGCAGGGGGACGGTGAAGACCAGCAACAGCTTTCAGGGCTGCCACCTTCCGTGTGGGACAAGGAGCCGGACGTGTGCCTTTTCGGAAACAGTCCCTGCCGATGACGAGAGCCATGAGATGTTCCTCCTCTGGGCATGCCCGGGTCCTGAATCCTGTTGTGCCTGTGAATAGGCTGCAGGGGGACGGTGAAGACCAGCAACAGCTTTCAGGGCTGCCACCTTCCGTGTGGGACAAGGAGCCGGACGTGTGCCTTTCCGGAATCAGGCTCTGCCGAGGACGAGAGCCATGAGATGTTCCTCCTCTGGGCAAGCCCGGGTCCCAGATCCTGTTGTGCCTGTGAATAGGCTGCAGGGGGACGGTGAAAACCAGCAACATCCTTCAGGGGTTCCAACTTCCGTGTGGGACAAGGAGCCGGACGTGTGCCTTTTCGGAAACAGGCCCTGTCGAGGACGAGAGCCATGAGATGTTCCTCCTCTGGGCAAGCCCAGGTCCCAGATCCTGTTGTGCCTGTGAATAGGCTGCAGGGGGATGGTGAAGACCAGCAACAGCTTTCAGGGCTGCCACCTTCCCTGTGGGACAAGGAGCCGGACGTGTGCCTTCTCGGAAACAGGCTCTGCCGAGGACGAGAGCCATGAGATGTTCCTCCTCTGGGCAAGCCCGGGTCCCAGATCCTGTTGTGCCTGTGAATAGGCTGCAGGGGGACGGTGAAGACCAGCAACAGCTTTCAGGGCTGCCACCTTCCGTGTGGGACAAGGAGCCGGACGAGTGCCCTTTCGGGAAGAGGATCTGCCGAGGACAAGAGCCATGATATGTTCCTCCTCCGGGCAAGCCCGGGTTCTGAATCCTGTTGTACCTGTGAATAGGCTGCAGGGGGACTTTGAAGACCAGCAACAGCTTTCAGGGCTGCCACCTTCCTTGTGGGACAAGGAGCCGGACGTGTGCCTTTTCGGAATCGGGCTCTGCCGAGGACGAGAGCCATGAGATGTTCCTCCTCTGGGCATGCCCGGGTCCCAGATCCTGTTGTGCCTGTGAATAGGCTGCAGGGGGACGGTGAAGACCAGCAACAGCTTTCAGGGCTGCCACCTTCCGTGTGGGACAAGGAGCCGGACGTGTGCCTTCTCGGAAACAGGCTCTGCCGAGGACGAGAGCCATGAGATGTTCCTCCTCTGGGCAATCCCGGGTCCCAAATCCTGTTGTGCCTGTGAATAGGCTGCAGGGGGACGGTGAAGACCAGCAACATCTTTCAGGGCTGCCACCTTCCGTGTGGGACAAGGAGCCGGACGTGTGCCTTTTCGGAAAGAGGCTCTGCCGAGGACGAGAGCCATGAGATGTTCCTCCTCTGGGCAAGCCCAGGTCCCAGATCCTGTTGTACCTGTGAATAGGCTGCAGGGGGACTTTGAAGACCAGCAACAGCTGTCAGGGCTGCCACCTTCCTTGTGGGACAAGGAGCCGGACGTGTGCCTTTTCGGAATCGGGCTCTGCCGAGGACGAGAGCCATGAGATGTTCCTCCTCTGGGCATGCCCGGGTCCCAGATCCTGTTGTGCCTGTGAATAGGCTGCAGGGGGACGGTGAAGACCAGCAACAGCTTTCAGGGCTGCCACCTTCCGTGTGGGACAAGGAGCCGGACGTGTGCCTTTTCGGAAATAGGCCCTGCCGAGGACGAGAGCCATGAGATGTTCCTCCTCTGGGCAAGCCCGGGTCCCAGATCCTGTTGTGCCTGTGAATAGGCTGCAGGGGGACGGTGAAGACCAGCAACAGCTTTCAGGGCTGCCACCTTCCGTGTGGGACAAGGAGCCGGACCTGTGCCTTTTCGGAATCGGGCTCTGCCGAGGACGAGAGCCATGAGATGTTCCTCCTCTGGGCAAGCCCGGGTCCTGAATCCTGTTGTGCCTGTGAATAGGCTGCAGGGGGACAGTGAAGACCAGCAACAGCTTTCAGGGCTGCCACCTTCCGTGTGGGACAAGGAGCCGGACGTGTGCCTTTTCGGAAATAGGCTCTGCCGAGGACGAGAGCCATGAGATGTTCCTCCTCTGGGCAAGCCCGGGTCCCAGATCCTGTTGTACCTGTGAATAGGCTGCAGGGGGACGGTGAAGACCAGCAACAGCTTTCAGGGCTGCCACCTTCCGTGTGGGACAAGGAGCCGGACGTGTGCCTTTTCGGAATCGGGCTCTGCCGAGGACGAGAGCCATGAGATGTTCCTCCTCTGGGCATGCCCGGGTCCTGAATCCTGTTGTGCCTGTGAATAGGCTGCAGGGGGACGGTGAAGACCAGCAACAGCTTTCAGGGCTGCCACCTTCCGTGTGGGACAAGGAGCCGGACGTGTGCCTTTTCGGAATCGGGCTCTGCCGAGGAAGAGAGCCATGAGATGTTCCTCCTCTGGGCAAGCCCGGGTCCCAGATCCTGTTGTGCCTGTGAATAGGCTGCAGGGGGACGGTGAAAACCAGCAACATCCTTCAGGGGTTCCAACTTCCGTGTGGGACAAGGAGCCGGACGTGTGCCTTTTCGGAATCAGGCTCTGCCGAGAAGAGAGCCATGAGATGTTCCTCCTCTGGGCATGTCCGGGTCCTGAATCCTGTTGTGCCTGTGAATAGGCTGCAGGGGGACGGTGAAGACCAGCAACAGCTTTCAGGGCTGCCACCTTCCGTGTGGGACAAGGAGCCGGACGTGTGCCTTTCCGGAATCAGGCTCTGCCGAGGACGAGAGCCATGAGATGTTCCTCCTCTGGGCAAGCCCGGGTCCCAGATCCTGTTGTGCCTGTGAATAGGCTGCAGGGGGACGGTGAAGACCAGCAACAGCTTTCAGGGCTGCCACCTTCCGTGTGGGACAAGGAGCCGGACGAGTGCCCTTTCGGGAAGAGGCTCTGCCGAGAACAAGAGCCATGATATGTTCCTCCTCTGGGCAAGCCCGGGTCCTGAATCCTGTTGTACCTGTGAATAGGCTGCAGGGGGACAGTGAAGACCAGCAACAGCTTTCAGGGCTGTCACCTTCCGTGTGGGACAATGAGCCGGACGTGTGCCTTTTCGGAAACAGGCCCTGCCGAGGACGAGAGCCATGAGATGTTCCTCCTCTGGGCAAGCCCGGGTCCCAGATCCTGTTGTGCCTGTGAATAGGCTGCAGGGGGACGGTGAAGACCAGCAACAGCTTTCAGGGCTGCCACCTTCCGTGTGGGACAAGGAGCCGGACGTGTGCCTTTTCGGAAACAGGCCCTGCCGAGGACGAGAGCCATGAGATGTTCCTCCTCTGGGCATGCCCGGGTCCTGAATCCTGTTGTGCCTGTGAATAGGCTGCAGGGGGACTGTGAAGACCAGCAACAGCTTTCAGGGCTGCCACCTTCCGTGTGGGACAAGGAGCCGGACGTGTGCCTTCTCGGAAACAGACTCTGCCGAGGACGAGAGCCATGATATGTTCCTCCTCTGGGCAAGCCCGGGTCCTGAATCCTGTTGTACCTGTGAATAGGCTGCAGGGGGACGGTGAAGACCAGCAACAGCTTTCAGGGCTGCCACCTTCCGTGTGGGACAAGGAGCCGGACGTGTGCCTTTCCGGAATCAGGCTCTGCCGAGGACGAGAGCCATGAGATGTTCCTCCTCTGGGCAAGCCCGGGTCCCAGATCCTGTTGTGCCTGTGAATAGGCTGCAGGGGGACGGTGAAAACCAGCAACATCCTTCAGGGGTTCCAACTTCCGTGTGGGACAAGGAGCCGGACGTGTGCCTTTTCGGAAACAGGCCCTGTCGAGGACGAGAGCCATGAGATGTTCCTCCTCTGGGCAAGCCCAGGTCCCAGATCCTGTTGTGCCTGTGAATAGGCTGCAGGGGGATGGTGAAGACCAGCAACAGCTTTCAGGGCTGCCACCTTCCCTGTGGGACAAGGAGCCGGACGTGTGCCTTCTCGGAAACAGGCTCTGCCGAGGACGAGAGCCATGAGATGTTCCTCCTCTGGGCAAGCCCGGGTCCCAGATCCTGTTGTGCCTGTGAATAGGCTGCAGGGGGACGGTGAAGACCAGCAACATCTTTCAGGGCTGCCACCTTCCGTGTGGGACAAGGAGCCGGACGAGTGCCATTTCGGGAAGAGGATCTGCCGAGGACAAGAGCCATGATATGTTCCTCCTCTGGGCAAGCCCGGGTCCTGAATCCTGTTGTACCTGTGAATAGGCTGCAGGGGGACGGTGAAGACCAGCAACAGCTTTCAGGGCTGCCACCTTCCGTGTGGGACAAGGAGCCGGACGTGTGCCTTTTCGGAAAGAGGCTCTGCCGAGGACGAGAGCCATGAGATGTTCCTCCTCTGGGCAAGCCCGGGTCCCAGATCCTGTTGTACCTGTGAATAGGCTGCAGGGGGACTTTGAAGACCAGCAACAGCTTTCAGGGCTGCCACCTTCCTTGTGGGACAAGGAGCCGGACGTGTGCCTTTTCGGAATCGGGCTCTGCCGAGGACGAGAGCCATGAGATGTTCCTCCTCTGGGCATGCCCGGGTCCCAGATCCTGTTGTGCCTGTGAATAGGCTGCAGGGGGACGGTGAAGACCAGCAACAGCTTTCAGGGCTGCCACCTTCCGTGTGGGACAAGGAGCCGGACGTGTGCCTTTTCGGAAATAGGCTCTGCCGAGGACGAGAGCCATGAGATGTTCCTCCTCTGGGCAAGCCCGGGTCCCAGATCCTGTTGTGCCTGTGAATAGGCTGCAGGGGGACGGTGAAAACCAGCAACATCCTTCAGGGTTTCCAACTTCCGTGTGGGACAAGGAGCCGGACGTGTGCCTTTTCGGAAACAGGCCCTGTCGAGGACGAGAGCCATGAGATCTTCCTCCTCTGGGCAAGCCCGGGTCCCAGATCCTGTTGTGCCTGTGAATAGGCTGCAGGGGGACGGTGAAGACCAGCAACAGCTTTCAGGGCTGCCACCTTCCGTGTGGGACAAGGAGCCGGACGTGTGCCTTTTCGGAAATAGGCTCTGCCGAGGACGAGAGCCATGAGATGTTCCTCCTCTGGGCAAGCCCGGGTCCCAGATCCTGTTGTGCCTGTGAATAGGCTGCAGGGGGACGGTGAAGACCAGCAACAGCTTTCAGGGCTGCCACCTTCCTTGTCGGACAAGGAGCCGGACGTGTGCCTTTTCGGAATCGGGCTCTGCCGAGAAGAGAGCCATGAGATGTTCCTCCTCTGGGCATGTCCGGGTCCTGAATCCTGTTGTGCCTGTGAATAGGCTGCAGGGGGACGGTGAAGACCAGCAACAGCTTTCAGGGCTGCCACCTTCCGTGTGGGACAAGGAGCCGGACGTGTGCCTTTCCGGAATCAGGCTCTGCCGAGGACGAGAGCCATGAGATGTTCCTCCTCTGGGCAAGCCCGGGTCCCAGATCCTGTTGTGCCTGTGAATAGGCTGCAGGGGGACGGTGAAGACCAGCAACAGCTTTCAGGGCTGCCACCTTCCGTGTGGGACAAGGAGCCGGACAAGTGCCCTTTCGGGAAGAGGCTCTGCCGAGAACAAGAGCCATGATATGTTCCTCCTCTGGGCAAGCCCGGGTCCTGAATCCTGTTGTACCTGTGAATAGGCTGCAGGGGGACAGTGAAGACCAGCAACAGCTTTCAGGGCTGTCACCTTCCGTGTGGGACAATGAGCCGGACGTGTGCCTTTTCGGAAAGAGGCCCTGCCGAGGATGAGAGCCATGAGATGTTCCTCCTCTGGGCAAGCCCGGGTCCCAGATCCTGTTGTGCCTGTGAATAGGCTGCAGGGGGACGGTGAAGACCAGCAACAGCTTTCAGGGCTGCCACCTTCCCTGTGGGACAAGGAGCCGGACGTGTGCCTTCTCGGAAACAGGCTCTGCCGAGGACGAGAGCCATGAGATGTTCCTCCTCTGGGCAAGCCCGGGTCCCAGATCCTGTTGTGCCTGTGAATAGGCTGCAGGGGGACGGTGAAGACCAGCAACATCTTTCAGGGCTGCCACCTTCCGTGTGGGACAAGGAGCCGGACGAGTGCCCTTTCGGGAAGAGGATCTGCCGAGGACAAGAGCCATGATATGTTCCTCCTCCGGGCAAGCCCGGGTCCTGAATCCTGTTGTACCTGTGAATAGGCTGCAGGGGGACGGTGAAGACCAGCAACAGCTTTCAGGGCTGCCACCTTCCGTGTGGGACAAGGAGCCGGACGTGTGCCTTTTCGGAAATAGGCTCTGCCGAGGACGAGAGCCATGAGATGTTGCTCCTCTGGGCAAGCCCGGGTCCCAGATCCTGTTGTACCTGTGAATAGGCTGCAGGGGGACGGTGAAGACCAGCAACAGCTTTCAGGGCTGCCACCTTCCGTGTGGGACAAGGAGCCGGACGTGTGCCTTTTCGGAAATAGGCTCTGCCGAGGACGAGAGCCATGAGATGTTCCTCCTCTGGGCAAGCCCGGGTCCCAGATCCTGTTGTGCCTGTGAATAGGCTGCAGGGGGACGGTGAAAACCAGCAACATCCTTCAGGGTTTCCAACTTCCGTGTGGGACAAGGAGCCGGACGTGTGCCTTTTCGGAATCGGGCTCTGCCGAGAAGAGAGCCATGAGATGTTCCTCCTCTGGGCATGTCCGGGTCCTGAATCCTGTTGTGCCTGTGAATAGGCTGCAGGGGGACGGTGAAGACCAGCAACAGCTTTCAGGGCTGCCACCTTCCGTGTGGGACAAGGAGCCGGACGTGTGCCTTTCCGGAATCAGGCTCTGCCGAGGACGAGAGCCATGAGATGTTCCTCCTCTGGGCAAGCCCGGGTCCCAGATCCAGTTGTGCCTGTGAATAGGCTGCAGGGGGACGGTGAAGACCAGCAACAGCTTTCAGGGCTGCCACCTTCCGTGTGGGACAAGGAGCCGGACAAGTGCCCTTTCGGGAAGAGGCTCTGCCGAGAACAAGAGCCATGATATGTTCCTCCTCTGGGCAAGCCCGGGTCCTGAATCCTGTTGTACCTGTGAATAGGCTGCAGGGGGACAGTGAAGACCAGCAACAGCTTTCAGGGCTGTCACCTTCCGTGTGGGACAATGAGCCGGACGTGTGCCTTTTCGGAAAGAGGCCCTGCCGAGGATGAGAGCCATGAGATGTTCCTCCTCTGGGCAAGCCCGGGTCCCAGATCCTGTTGTGCCTGTGAATAGGCTGCAGGGGGACGGTGAAGACCAGCAACAGCTTTCAGGGCTGCCACCTTCCGTGTGGGACAAGGAGCCGGACGTGTGCCTTTTCGGAAACAGGCCCTGCCGAGGACGAGAGCCATGAGATGTTCCTCCTCTGGGCATGCCTGGGTCCTGAATCCTGTTGTGCCTGTGAATAGGCTGCAGGGGGACGGTGAAGACCAGCAACAGCTTTCAGGGCTGCCACCTTCCGTGTGGGACAAGGAGCCGGACGTGTGCCTTCTCGGAAACAGACTCTGCCGAGGACGAGAGCCATGAGATGTTCCTCCTCTGGGCAAGCCCGGGTCCTGAATCCTGTTGTACCTGTGAATAGGCTGCAGGGGGACGGTGAAGACCAGCAACAGCTTTCAGGGCTGCCACCTTCCGTGTGGGACAAGGAGCCGGACGAGTGCCCTTTCGGGAAGAGGATCTGCCGAGGACAAGAGCCATGATATGTTCCTCCTCCGGGCAAGCCCGGGTCCTGAATCCTGTTGTACCTGTGAATAGGCTGCAGGGGGACGGTGAAGACCAGCAACAGCTTTCAGGGCTGCCACCTTCCGTGTGGGACAAGGAGCCGGACGTGTGCCTTTTCGGAAATAGGCTCTGCCGAGGACGAGAGCCATGAGATGTTCCTCCTCTGGGCAAGCCCGGGTCCCAGATCCTGTTGTACCTGTGAATAGGCTGCAGGGGGACTTTGAAGACCAGCAACAGCTTTCAGGGCTGCCACCTTCCTTGTGGGACAAGGAGCCGGACGTGTGCCTTTTCGGAATCGGGCTCTGCCGAGGACGAGAGCCATGAGATGTTCCTCCTCTGGGCATGCCCGGGTACCAGATCCTTTTGTGCCTGTGAATAGGCTGCAGGGGGACGGTGAAGACCAGCAACAGCTTTCAGGGCTGCCACCTTCCGTGTGGGACAAGGAGCCGGACGTGTGCCTTTTCGGAAATAGGCTCTGCCGAGGACGAGAGCCATGAGATGTTCCTCCTCTGGGCAAGCCCGGGTCCCAGATCCTGTTGTGCCTGTGAATAGGCTGCAGGGGGACGGTGAAAACCAGCAACATCCTTCAGGGTTTCCAACTTCCGTGTGGGACAAGGAGCCGGACGTGTGCCTTTTCGGAATCGGGCTCTGCCGAGAAGAGAGCCATGAGATGTTCCTCCTCTGGGCATGTCCGGGTCCTGAATCCTGTTGTGCCTGTGAATAGGCTGCAGGGGGACGGTGAAGACCAGCAACAGCTTTCAGGGCTGCCACCTTCCGTGTGGGACAAGGAGCCGGACGTGTGCCTTTCCGGAATCAGGCTCTGCCGAGGACGAGAGCCATGAGATGTTCCTCCTCTGGGCAAGCCCGGGTCCCAGATCCTGTTGTGCCTGTGAATAGGCTGCAGGGGGACGGTGAAGACCAGCAACAGCTTTCAGGGCTGCCACCTTCCGTGTGGGACAAGGAGCCGGACGAGTGCCCTTTGGGAAGAGGCTCTGCCGAGAACAAGAGCCATGATATGTTCCTCCTCTGGGCAAGCCCGGGTCCTGAATCCTGTTGTACCTGTGAATAGGCTGCAGGGGGACAGTGAAGACCAGCAACAGCTTTCAGGGCTGTCACCTTCCGTGTGGGACAATGAGCCGGACGTGTGCCTTTTCGGAAAGAGGCCCTGCCGAGGATGAGAGCCATGAGATGTTCCTCCTCTGGGCAAGCCCGGGTCCCAGATCCTGTTGTGCCTGTGAATAGGCTGCAGGGGGACGGTGAAGACCAGCAACAGCTTTCAGGGCTGCCACCTTCCTTGTGGGACAAGGAGCCGGACGTGTGCCTTTTCGAAAAGAGGCCCTGCCGAGGACGAGAGCCATGAGATGTTCCTCCTCTGGGCAAGCCCGGGTCCCAGATCCTGTTGTGCCTGTGAATAGGCTGCAGGGGGACGGTGAAGACCAGCAACAGCTTTCAGGGCTGCCACCTTCCGTGTGGGACAAGGAGCCGGACGTGTGCCTTTTCGGAAACAGGCCCTGCCGAGGACGAGAGCCATGAGATGTTCCTCCTCTGGGCATGCCCGGGTCCTGAATCCTGTTGTGCCTGTGAATAGGCTGCAGGGGGACGGTGAAGACCAGCAACAGCTTTCAGGGCTGCCACCTTCCGTGTGGGACAAGGAGCCGGACGTGTGCCTTTCCGGAATCAGGCTCTGCCGAGGACGAGAGCCATGAGATGTTCCTCCTCTGGGCAAGCCCGGGTCCCAGATCCTGTTGTGCCTGTGAATAGGCTGCAGGGGGACGGTGAAAACCAGCAACATCCTTCAGGGGTTCCAACTTCCGTGTGGGACAAGGAGCCGGACGTGTGCCTTTTCGGAAACAGGCCCTGTCGAGGACGAGAGCCATGAGATGTTCCTCCTCTGGGCAAGCCCAGGTCCCAGATCCTGTTGTGCCTGTGAATAGGCTGCAGGGGGATGGTGAAGACCAGCAACAGCTTTCAGGGCTGCCACCTTCCGTGTGGGACAAGGAGCCGGACGTGTGCCTTCTCGGAAACAGGCTCTGCCGAGGACGAGAGCCATGAGATGTTCCTCCTCTGGGCAAGCCCGGGTCCCAGATCCTGTTGTGCCTGTGAATAGGCTGCAGGGGGACGGTGAAGACCAGCAACATCTTTCAGGGCTGCCACCTTCCGTGTGGGACAAGGAGCCGGACGAGTGCCCTTTCGGGAAGAGGATCTGCCGAGGACAAGAGCCATGATATGTTCCTCCTCCGGGCAAGTCCGGGTCCTGAATCCTGTTGTACCTGTGAATAGGCTGCAGGGGGACGGTGAAGACCAGCAACAGCTTTCAGGGCTGCCACCTTCCTTGTGGGACAAGGAGCCGGACGTGTGCCTTTTCGGAATCGGGCTCTGCCGAGGACGAGAGCCATGAGATGTTCCTCCTCTGGGCATGCCCGGGTACCAGATCCTGTTGTGCCTGTGAATAGGCTGCAGGGGGACGGTGAAGACCAGCAACAGCTTTCAGGGCTGCCACCTTCCGTGTGGGACAAGGAGCCGGACGTGTGCCTTTTCGGAAATAGGCTCTGCCGAGGACGAGAGCCATGAGATGTTCCTCCTCTGGGCAAGCCCGGGTCCCAGATCCTGTTGTGCCTGTGAATAGGCTGCAGGGGGACGGTGAAAACCAGCAACATCCTTCAGGGGTTCCAACTTCCGTGTGGGACAAGGAGCCGGACGTGTGCCTTTTCGGAAACAGGCCCTGTCGAGGACGAGAGCCATGAGATCTTCCTCCTCTGGGCAAGCCCGGGTCCCAGATCCTGTTGTGCCTGTGAATAGGCTGCAGGGGGACGGTGAAGACCAGCAACAGCTTTCAGGGCTGCCACCTTCCGTGTGGGACAAGGAGCCGGACGTGTGCCTTTTCGGAAATAGGCTCTGCCGAGGACGAGAGCCATGAGATGTTCCTCCTCTGGGCAAGCCCGGGTCCCAGATCCTGTTGTGCCTGTGAATAGGCTGCAGGGGGACGGTGAAGACCAGCAACAGCTTTCAGGGCTGCCACCTTCCGTGTGGGACAAGGAGCCGGACCTGTGCCTTTTCGGAATCGGGCTCTGCCGAGGACGAGAGCCATGAGATGTTCCTCCTCTGGGCATGCCCGGGTCCTGAATCCTGTTGTGCCTGTGAATAGGCTGCAGGGGGACGGTGAAGACCAGCAACAGCTTTCAGGGCTGCTACCTTCCGTGTGGGACAAGGAGCCGGACGTGTGCCTTTTCGAAAAGAGGCCCTGCCGAGGACGAGAGCCATGAGATGTTCCTCCTCTGGGCAAGCCCGGGTCCCAGATCCTGTTGTGCCTGTGAATAGGCTGCAGGGGGACGGTGAAGACCAGCAACAGCTTCCAGGGCTGCCACCTTCCGTGTGGGACAAAGAGCCGGACGTGTGCCTTTTCGGAAATAGGCTCTGCCGAGGACGAGAGCCATGAGATGTTCCTCCTCTGGGCAAGCCCGGGTCCCAGATCCTGTTGTACCTGTGAATAGGCTGCAGGGGGACTTTGAAGACCAGCAACAGCTTTCAGGGCTGCCACCTTCCGTGTGGGACAAGGAGCCGGACGTGTGCCTTTTCGGAATCGGGCTCTGCCGAGGACGAGAGCCATGAGATGTTCCTCCTCTGGGCATGCCCGGGTCCTGAATCCTGTTGTGTCTGTGAATAGGCTGCAGGGGGACGGTGAAGACCAGCAACAGCTTTCAGGGCTGCCACCTTCCGTGTGGGACAAGGAGCCGGACGTGTGCCTTTTCGGAATCGGGCTCTGCCGAGAAGAGAGCCATGAGATGTTCCTCCTCTGGGCATGTCCGGGTCCTGAATCCTGTTGTGCCTGTGAATAGGCTGCAGGGGGACGGTGAAGACCAGCAACAGCTTTCAGGGCTGCCACCTTCCGTGTGGGACAAGGAGCCGGACATGTGCCTTTTCGGAAACAGGCCCTCCCGAGGACGAGAGCCATGAGATGTTCCTCCTCTGGGCATGCCCGGGTCCTGAATCCTTTTGTGCCCGTGAATAGGCTGCAGGGGGACGGTGAAGACCAGCAACAGCTTTCAGGGCTGCCACCTTCCTTGTGGGACAATGAGCCGGACGTGTGCCTTCTCGGAAACAGACTCTGCCGAGGACGAGAGCCATGAGATGTTCCTCCTCTGGGCAAGCCCGGGTCCTGAATCCTGTTGTACCTGTGAATAGGCTGCAGGGGGACGGTGAAGACCAGCAACAGCTTTCAGGGCTGCCACCTTCCGTGTGGGACAAGGAGCCGGACGTGTGCCTTTCCGGAATCAGGCTCTGCCGAGGACGAGAGCCATGAGATGTTCCTCCTCTGGGCAAGCCCGGGTCCCAGATCCTGTTGTGCCTGTGAATAGGCTGCAGGGGGACGGTGAAAACCAGCAACATCCTTCAGGGGTTCCAACTTCCGTGTGGGACAAGGAGCCGGACGTGTGCCTTTTCGGAAACAGGCCCTGTCGAGGACGAGAGCCATGAGATGTTCCTCCTCTGGGCAAGCCCAGGTCCCAGATCCTGTTGTGCCTGTGAATAGGCTGCAGGGGGATGGTGAAGACCAGCAACAGCTTTCAGGGCTGCCACCTTCCGTGTGGGACAAGGAGCCGGACGTGTGCCTTCTCGGAAACAGGCTCTGCCGAGGACGAGAGCCATGAGATGTTCCTCCTCTGGGCAAGCCCAGGTCCCAAATCCTGTTGTGCCTGTGAATAGGCTGCAGGGGGACGGTGAAGACCAGCAACAGCTTTCAGGGCTGCAACCTTCCGTGTGGGACAAGGAGCCGAACGAGTGCCCTTTTCGGGAAGAGGATCTGCCGAGGACAAGAGCCATGATATGTTCCTCCTCCGGGCAAGCCCGGGTCCTGAATCCTGTTGTACCTGTGAATAGGCTGCAGGGGGACGGTGAAGACCAGCAACAGCTTTCAGGGCTGCCACCTTCCGTGTGGGACAAGGAGCCGGACGTGTGCCTTTTCGGAAATAGGCTCTGCCGAGGACGAGAGCCATGAGATGTTCCTCCTCTGGGCAAGCCCGGGTCCCAGATCCTGTTGTACCTGTGAATAGGCTGCAGGGGGACTTTGAAGACCACCAACAGCTTTCAGGGCTGCCACCTTCCTTGTGGGACAAGGAGCCGGACGTGTGCCTTTTCGGAATCGGGCTCTGCCGAGGACGAGAGCCATGAGATGTTCCTCCTCTGGGCATGTCCGGGTCCTGAATCCTGTTGTGCCTGTGAATAGGCTGCAGGGGGACGGTGAAGACCAGCAACAGCTTTCAGGGCTGCCACCTTCCGTGTGGGACAAGGAGCCGGACGTGTGCCTTTCCGGAATCAGGCTCTGCCGAGGACGAGAGCCATGAGATGTTCCTCCTCTGGGCAAGCCCGGGTCCCAGATCCTGTTGTGCCTGTGAATAGGCTGCAGGGGGACGGTGAAGACCAGCAACAGCTTTCAGGGCTGCCACCTTCCGTGTGGGACAAGGAGCTGGACGTGTGCCTTTTCGAAAAGAGGCCCTGCCGAGGACGAGAGCCATGAGATGTTCCTCCTCTGGGCAAGCCCGGGTCCTGAATCCTGTTGTGCCTGTGAATAGGCTGCAGGGGGACAGTGAAGACCAGCAACAGCTTTCAGGGCTGCCACCTTCCGTGTGGGACAAGGAGCCGGACGTGTGCCTTTTCGGAAATAGGCTCTGCCGAGGACGAGAGCCATGAGATGTTCCTCCTCTGGGCAAGCCCGGGTCCCAGATCCTGTTGTACCTGTGAATAGGCTGCAGGGGGACGGTGAAGACCAGCAACAGCTTTCAGGGCTGCCACCTTCCGTGTGGGACAAGGAGCCGGACCTGTGCCTTTTCCGAATCGGGCTCTGCCGAGGACGAGAGCCATGAGATGTTCCTCCTCTGGGCATGCCCGGGTCCTGAATCCTGTTGTGCCTGTGAATAGGCTGCAGGGGGACGGTGAAGACCAGCAACAGCTTTCAGGGCTGCCACCTTCCGTGTGGGACAAGGAGCCGGACGTGTGCCTTTTCGGAAATAGGCTCTGCCGAGGACGAGAGCCATGAGATGTTCCTCCTCTGGGCAAGCCCGGGTCCCAGATCCTGTTGTGCCTGTGAATAGGCTGCAGGGGGACGGTGAAAACCAGCAACATCCTTCAGGGGTTCCAACTTCCGTGTGGGACAAGGAGCCGGACGTGTGCCTTTTCGGAAACAGGCCCTGTCGAGGACGAGAGCCATGAGATGTTCCTCCTCTGGGCAAGCCCGGGTCCTGAATCCTGCTGTACCTGTGAATAGGCTGCAGGGGGACGGTGAAGACCAGCAACAGCTTTCAGGGCCGCCACCTTCCGTGTTGGACAAGGAGCCGGATGTGTGCCTTTTCGGAAAGAAGCCCTGCCGAGGACGAGAGCCATGAGATGTTCCTCCTCTGGGCAAGCCCGGGTCCCAGATCCTGTTGTGCCTGTGAATAGGCTGCAGGGGGACGGTGAAGACCAGCAACAGCTTTCAGGGCTGCCACCTTCCTTGTGGGACAAGGAGCCGGACGTGTGCCTTTTCGGAATCGGGCTCTGCCGAGAAGAGATCCATGAGATGTTCCTCCTCTGGGCATGTCCGGGTCCTGAATCCTGTTGTGCCTGTGAATAGGCTGCAGGGGGACGGTGAAGACCAGCAACAGCTTTCAGGGCTGCCACCTTCCGTGTGGGACAAGGAGCCGGACATGTGCCTTTTCGGAAACAGGCCCTCCCGAGGACGAGAGCCATGAGATGTTCCTCCTCTGGGCATGCCCGGGTCCTGAATCCTTTTGTGCCCGTGAATAGGCTGCAGGGGGACGGTGAAGACCAGCAACAGCTTTCAGGGCTGCCACCTTCCTTGTGGGACAATGAGCCGGACGTGTGCCTTCTCGGAAACAGACTCTGCCGAGGACGAGAGCCATGAGATGTTCCTCCTCTGGGCAAGCCCGGGTCCTGAATCCTGTTGTACCTGTGAATAGGCTGCAGGGGGACGGTGAAGACCAGCAACAGCTTTCAGGGCTGCCACCTTCCGTGTGGGACAAGGAGCCGGACGTGTGCCTTTCCGGAATCAGGCTCTGCCGAGGACGAGAGCCATGAGATGTTCCTCCTCTGGGCAAGCCCGGGTCCCAGATCCTGTTGTGCCTGTGAATAGGCTGCAGGGGGACGGTGAAAACCAGCAACATCCTTCAGGGGTTCCAACTTCCGTGTGGGACAAGGAGCCGGACGTGTGCCTTTTCGGAAACAGGCCCTGTCGAGGACGAGAGCCATGAGATGTTCCTCCTCTGGGCAAGCCCAGGTCCCAGATCCTGTTGTGCCTGTGAATAGGCTGCAGGGGGATGGTGAAGACCAGCAACAGCTTTCAGGGCTGCCACCTTCCGTGTGGGACAAGGAGCCGGACGTGTGCCTTCTCGGAAACAGGCTCTGCCGAGGACGAGAGCCATGAGATGTTCCTCCTCTGGGCAAGCCCAGGTCCCAAATCCTGTTGTGCCTGTGAATAGGCTGCAGGGGGACGGTGAAGACCAGCAACAGCTTTCAGGGCTGCCACCTTCCGTGTGGGACAAGGAGCCGGACGAGTGCCCTTTTCGGGAAGAGGATCTGCCGAGGACAAGAGCCATGATATGTTCCTCCTCCGGGCAAGCCCGGGTCCTGAATCCTGTTGTACCTGTGAATAGGCTGCAGGGGGACGGTGAAGACCAGCAACAGCTTTCAGGGCTGCCACCTTCCGTGTGGGACAAGGAGCCGGACGTGTGCCTTTTCGGAAATAGGCTCTGCCGAGGACGAGAGCCATGAGATGTTCCTCCTCTGGGCAAGCCCGGGTCCCAGATCCTGTTGTACCTGTGAATAGGCTGCAGGGGGACGGTGAAGACCAGCAACAGCTTTCAGGGCTGCCACCTTCCTTGTGGGACAAGGAGCCGGACGTGTGCCTTTTCGGAATCGGGCTCTGCCGAGGACGAGAGCCATGAGATGTTCCTCCTCTGGGCATGCCCGGGTCCTTAATCCTGTTGTGCCTGTGAATAGGCTGCAGGGGGACGGTGAAGACCAGCAACAGCTTTCAGGGCTGCCACCTTCCGTGTGGGACAAGGAGCCGGACGTGTGCCTTTTCGGAAATAGGCCCTGCCGAGGACGAGAGCCATGAGATGTTCCTCCTCTGGGCAAGCCCGGGTCCCAGATCCTGTTGTGCCTGTGAATAGGCTGCAGGGGGACGGTGAAGACCAGCAACAGCTTTCAGGGCTGCCACCTTCCGTGTGGGACAAGGAGCTGGACGTGTGCCTTTTCGAAAAGAGGCCCTGCCGAGGACGAGAGCCATGAGATGTTCCTCCTCTGGGCAAGCCCGGGTCCTGAATCCTGTTGTGCCTGTGAATAGGCTGCAGGGGGACAGTGAAGACCAGCAACAGCTTTCAGGGCTGCCACCTTCCGTGTGGGACAAGGAGCCGGACGTGTGCCTTTTCGGAAATAGGCTCTGCCGAGGACGAGAGCCATGAGATGTTCCTCCTCTGGGCAAGCCCGGGTCCCAGATCCTGTTGTACCTGTGAATAGGCTGCAGGGGGACGGTGAAGACCAGCAACAGCTTTCAGGGCTGCCACCTTCCGTGTGGGACAAGGAGCCGGACCTGTGCCTTTTCGGAATCGGGCTCTGCCGAGGACGAGAGCCATGAGATGTTCCTCCTCTGGGCATGCCCGGGTCCTGAATCCTGTTGTGCCTGTGAATAGGCTGCAGGGGGACGGTGAAGACCAGCAACAGCTTTCAGGGCTGCCACCTTCCGTGTGGGACAAGGAGCCGGACGTGTGCCTTTTCGGAAATAGGCTCTGCCGAGGACGAGAGCCATGAGATGTTCCTCCTCTGGGCAAGCCCGGGTCCCAGATCCTGTTGTACCTGTGAATAGGCTGCAGGGGGACTTTGAAGACCACCAACAGCTTTCAGGGCTGCCACCTTCCTTGTGGGACAAGGAGCCGGACGTGTGCCTTTTCGGAATCGGGCTCTGCCGAGGACGAGAGCCATGAGATGTTCCTCCTCTGGGCATGTCCGGGTCCTGAATCCTGTTGTGCCTGTGAATAGGCTGCAGGGGGACGGTGAAGACCAGCAACAGCTTTCAGGGCTGCCACCTTCCGTGTGGGACAAGGAGCCGGACGTGTGCCTTTCCGGAATCAGGCTCTGCCGAGGACGAGAGCCATGAGATGTTCCTCCTCTGGGCAAGCCCGGGTCCCAGATCCTGTTGTGCCTGTGAATAGGCTGCAGGGGGACGGTGAAGACCAGCAACAGCTTTCAGGGCTGCCACCTTCCGTGTGGGACAAGGAGCTGGACGTGTGCCTTTTCGAAAAGAGGCCCTGCCGAGGACGAGAGCCATGAGATGTTCCTCCTCTGGGCAAGCCCGGGTCCTGAATCCTGTTGTGCCTGTGAATAGGCTGCAGGGGGACAGTGAAGACCAGCAACAGCTTTCAGGGCTGCCACCTTCCGTGTGGGACAAGGAGCCGGACGTGTGCCTTTTCGGAAATAGGCTCTGCCGAGGACGAGAGCCATGAGATGTTCCTCCTCTGGGCAAGCCCGGGTCCCAGATCCTGTTGTACCTGTGAATAGGCTGCAGGGGGACGGTGAAGACCAGCAACAGCTTTCAGGGCTGCCACCTTCCGTGTGGGACAAGGAGCCGGACCTGTGCCTTTTCCGAATCGGGCTCTGCCGAGGACGAGAGCCATGAGATGTTCCTCCTCTGGGCATGCCCGGGTCCTGAATCCTGTTGTGCCTGTGAATAGGCTGCAGGGGGACGGTGAAGACCAGCAACAGCTTTCAGGGCTGCCACCTTCCGTGTGGGACAAGGAGCCGGACGTGTGCCTTTTCGGAAATAGGCTCTGCCGAGGACGAGAGCCATGAGATGTTCCTCCTCTGGGCAAGCCCGGGTCCCAGATCCTGTTGTGCCTGTGAATAGGCTGCAGGGGGACGGTGAAAACCAGCAACATCCTTCAGGGGTTCCAACTTCCGTGTGGGACAAGGAGCCGGACGTGTGCCTTTTCGGAAACAGGCCCTGTCGAGGACGAGAGCCATGAGATGTTCCTCCTCTGGGCAAGCCCGGGTCCTGAATCCTGCTGTACCTGTGAATAGGCTGCAGGGGGACGGTGAAGACCAGCAACAGCTTTCAGGGCCGCCACCTTCCGTGTTGGACAAGGAGCCGGATGTGTGCCTTTTCGGAAAGAAGCCCTGCCGAGGACGAGAGCCATGAGATGTTCCTCCTCTGGGCAAGCCCGGGTCCCAGATCCTGTTGTGCCTGTGAATAGGCTGCAGGGGGACGGTGAAGACCAGCAACAGCTTTCAGGGCTGCCACCTTCCTTGTCGGACAAGGAGCCGGACGTGTGCCTTTTCGGAATCGGGCTCTGCCGAGAAGAGATCCATGAGATGTTCCTCCTCTGGGCATGTCCGGGTCCTGAATCCTGTTGTGCCTGTGAATAGGCTGCAGGGGGACGGTGAAGACCAGCAACAGCTTTCAGGGCTGCCACCTTCCGTGTGGGACAAGGAGCCGGACATGTGCCTTTTCGGAAACAGGCCCTCCCGAGGACGAGAGCCATGAGATGTTCCTCCTCTGGGCATGCCCGGGTCCTGAATCCTTTTGTGCCCGTGAATAGGCTGCAGGGGGACGGTGAAGACCAGCAACAGCTTTCAGGGCTGCCACCTTCCTTGTGGGACAATGAGCCGGACGTGTGCCTTCTCGGAAACAGACTCTGCCGAGGACGAGAGCCATGAGATGTTCCTCCTCTGGGCAAGCCCGGGTCCTGAATCCTGTTGTACCTGTGAATAGGCTGCAGGGGGACGGTGAAGACCAGCAACAGCTTTCAGGGCTGCCACCTTCCGTGTGGGACAAGGAGCCGGACGTGTGCCTTTCCGGAATCAGGCTCTGCCGAGGACGAGAGCCATGAGATGTTCCTCCTCTGGGCAAGCCCGGGTCCCAGATCCTGTTGTGCCTGTGAATAGGCTGCAGGGGGACGGTGAAAACCAGCAACATCCTTCAGGGGTTCCAACTTCCGTGTGGGACAAGGAGCCGGACGTGTGCCTTTTCGGAAACAGGCCCTGTCGAGGACGAGAGCCATGAGATGTTCCTCCTCTGGGCAAGCCCAGGTCCCAGATCCTGTTGTGCCTGTGAATAGGCTGCAGGGGGATGGTGAAGACCAGCAACAGCTTTCAGGGCTGCCACCTTCCGTGTGGGACAAGGAGCCGGACGTGTGCCTTCTCGGAAACAGGCTCTGCCGAGGACGAGAGCCATGAGATGTTCCTCCTCTGGGCAAGCCCAGGTCCCAAATCCTGTTGTGCCTGTGAATAGGCTGCAGGGGGACGGTGAAGACCAGCAACAGCTTTCAGGGCTGCCACCTTCCGTGTGGGACAAGGAGCCGGACGAGTGCCCTTTTCGGGAAGAGGATCTGCCGAGGACAAGAGCCATGATATGTTCCTCCTCCGGGCAAGCCCGGGTCCTGAATCCTGTTGTACCTGTGAATAGGCTGCAGGGGGACGGTGAAGACCAGCAACAGCTTTCAGGGCTGCCACCTTCCGTGTGGGACAAGGAGCCGGACGTGTGCCTTTTCGGAAAAAGGCTCTGCCGAGGACGAGAGCCATGAGATGTTCCTCCTCTGGGCAAGCCCGGGTCCCAGATCCTGTTGTACCTGTGAATAGGCTGCAGGGGGACGGTGAAGACCAGCAACAGCTTTCAGGGCTGCCACCTTCCGTGTGGGACAAGGAGCCGGACGTGTGCCTTTTCGGAATCAGGCTCTGCCGAGGACGAGAGCCATGAGATGTTCCTCCTCTGGGCATGCCCGGGTCCTTAATCCTGTTGTGCCTGTGAATAGGCTGCAGGGGGACGGTGAAGACCAGCAACAGCTTTCAGGGCTGCCACCTTCCGTGTGGGACAAGGAGCCGGACGTGTGCCTTTTCGGAAATAGGCCCTGCCGAGGACGAGAGCCATGAGATGTTCCTCCTCTGGGCAAGCCCGGGTCCCAGATCCTGTTGTGCCTGTGAATAGGCTGCAGGGGGACGGTGAAGACCAGCAACAGCTTTCAGGGCTGCCACCTTCCGTGTGGGACAAGGAGCTGGACGTGTGCCTTTTCGAAAAGAGGCCCTGCCGAGGACGAGAGCCATGAGATGTTCCTCCTCTGGGCAAGCCCGGGTCCTGAATCCTGTTGTGCCTGTGAATAGGCTGCAGGGGGACAGTGAAGACCAGCAACAGCTTTCAGGGCTGCCACCTTCCGTGTGGGACAAGGAGCCGGACGTGTGCCTTTTCGGAAATAGGCTCTGCCGAGGACGAGAGCCATGAGATGTTCCTCCTCTGGGCAAGCCCGGGTCCCAGATCCTGTTGTACCTGTGAATAGGCTGCAGGGGGACGGTGAAGACCAGCAACAGCTTTCAGGGCTGCCACCTTCCGTGTGGGACAAGGAGCCGGACCTGTGCCTTTTCGGAATCGGGCTCTGCCGAGGACGAGAGCCATGAGATGTTCCTCCTCTGGGCATGCCCGGGTCCTGAATCCTGTTGTGCCTGTGAATAGGCTGCAGGGGGACGGTGAAGACCAGCAACAGCTTTCAGGGCTGCCACCTTCCGTGTGGGACAAGGAGCCGGACGTGTGCCTTTTCGGAAATAGGCTCTGCCGAGGACGAGAGCCATGAGATGTTCCTCCTCTGGGCAAGCCCGGGTCCCAGATCCTGTTGTGCCTGTGAATAGGCTGCAGGGGGACGGTGAAAACCAGCAACATCCTTCAGGGGTTCCAACTTCCGTGTGGGACAAGGAGCCGGACGTGTGCCTTTTCGGAAACAGGCCCTGTCGAGGACGAGAGCCATGAGATGTTCCTCCTCTGGGCAAGCCCGGGTCCTGAATCCTGCTGTACCTGTGAATAGGCTGCAGGGGGACGGTGAAGACCAGCAACAGCTTTCAGGGCCGCCACCTTCCGTGTTGGACAAGGAGCCGGATGTGTGCCTTTTCGGAAAGAAGCCCTGCCGAGGACGAGAGCCATGAGATGTTCCTCCTCTGGGCAAGCCCGGGTCCCAGATCCTGTTGTGCCTGTGAATAGGCTGCAGGGGGACGGTGAAGACCAGCAACAGCTTTCAGGGCTGCCAACTTCCTTGTCGGACAAGGAGCCGGACGTGTGCCTTTTCGGAATCGGGCTCTGCCGAGAAGAGATCCATGAGATGTTCCTCCTCTGGGCATGTCCGGGTCCTGAATCCTGTTGTGCCTGTGAATAGGCTGCAGGGGGACGGTGAAGACCAGCAACAGCTTTCAGGGCTGCCACCTTCCGTGTGGGACAAGGAGCCGGACGTGTGCCTTTCCGGAATCAGGCTCTGCCGAGGACGAGAGCCATGAGATGTTCCTCCTCTGGGCAAGCCCGGGTCCCAGATCCTGTTGTGCCTGTGAATAGGCTGCAGGGGGACGGTGAAGACCAGCAACAGCTTTCAGGGCTGCCACCTTCCGTGTGGGACAAGGAGCCGGACGAGTGCCCTTTCGGGAAGAGGCTCTGCCGAGAACAAGAGCCATGATATGTTCCTCCTCTGGGCAAGCCCGGGTCCTGAATCCTGTTGTACCTGTGAATAGGCTGCAGGGGGACAGTGAAGACCAGCAACAGCTTTCAGGGCTGTCACCTTCCGTGTGGGACAAGGAGCCGGACGTGTGCCTTTTCGGAAAGAGGCCCTGCCGAGGATGAGAGCCATGAGATGTTCCTCCTCTGGGCAAGCCCGGGTCCCAGATCCTGTTGTGCCTGTGAATAGGCTGCAGGGGGACGGTGAAGACCAGCAACAGCTTTCAGGGCTGCCACCTTCCGTGTGGGACAAGGAGCCGGACGTGTGCCTTTTCGAAAAGAGGCCCTGCCGAGGACGAGAGCCATGAGATGTTCCTCCTCTGGGCAAGCCCGGGTCCCAGATCCTGTTGTGCCTGTGAATAGGCTGCAGGGGGACGGTGAAGACCAGCAACAGCTTCCAGGGCTGCCACCTTCTGTGTGGGACAAAGAGCCGGACGTGTGCCTTTTCGGAAATAGGCTCTGCCGAGGACGAGAGCCATGAGATGTTCCTCCTCTGGGCAAGCCCGGGTCCCAGATCCTGTTGTACCTGTGAATAGGCTGCAGGGGGACTTTGAAGACCACCAACAGCTTTCAGGGCTGCCACCTTCCTTGTGGGACAAGGAGCCGGACGTGTGCCTTTTCGGAATCGGGCTCTGCCGAGGACGAGAGCCATGAGATGTTCCTCCTCTGGGCATGCCCGGGTCCTGAATCCTGTTGTGTCTGTGAATAGGCTGCAGGGGGACGGTGAAGACCAGCAACAGCTTTCAGGGCTGCCACCTTCCGTGTGGGACAAGGAGCCGGACGTGTGCCTTTTCGGAATCGGGCTCTGCCGAGAAGAGAGCCATGAGATGTTCCTCCTCTGGGCATGTCCGGGTCCTGAATCCTGTTGTGCCTGTGAATAGGCTGCAGGGGGACGGTGAAGACCAGCAACAGCTTTCAGGGCTGCCACCTTCCGTGTGGGACAAGGAGCCGGACATGTGCCTTTTCGGAAACAGGCCCTCCCGAGGACGAGAGCCATGAGATGTTCCTCCTCTGGGCATGCCCGGGTCCTGAATCCTTTTGTGCCCGTGAATAGGCTGCAGGGGGACGGTGAAGACCAGCAACAGCTTTCAGGGCTGCCACCTTCCGTGTGGGACAATGAGCCGGACGTGTGCCTTCTCGGAAACAGACTCTGCCGAGGACGAGAGCCATGAGATGTTCCTCCTCTGGGCAAGCCCGGGTCCTGAATCCTGTTGTACCTGTGAATAGGCTGCAGGGGGACGGTGAAGACCAGCAACAGCTTTCAGGGCTGCCACCTTCCGTGTGGGACAAGGAGCCGGACGTGTGCCTTTCCGGAATCAGGCTCTGCCGAGGACGAGAGCCATGAGATGTTCCTCCTCTGGGCAAGCCCGGGTCCCAGATCCTGTTGTGCCTGTGAATAGGCTGCAGGGGGACGGTGAAAACCAGCAACATCCTTCAGGGGTTCCAACTTCCGTGTGGGACAAGGAGCCGGACGTGTGCCTTTTCGGAAACAGGCCCTGTCGAGGACGAGAGCCATGAGATGTTCCTCCTCTGGGCAAGCCCGGGTCCCAGATCCTGTTGTACCTGTGAATAGGCTGCAGGGGGACTTTGAAGACCACCAACAGCTTTCAGGGCTGCCACCTTCCGTGTGGGACAAGGAGCCGGACGTGTGCCTTTTCGGAATCGGGCTCTGCCGAGGACGAGAGCCAGGAGATGTTCCTCCTCTGGGCATGCCCGGGTCCCAGATCCTGTTGTGCCTGTGAATAGGCTGCAGGGGGACGGTGAAGACCAGCAACAGCTTTCAGGGCTGCCACCTTCCGTGTGGGACAAGGAGCCGGACGTGTGCCTTTTCGGAAATAGGCTCTGCCGAGGACGAGAGCCATGAGATGTTCCTCCTCTGGGCAAGCCCGGGTCCCAGATCCTGTTGTGCCTGTGAATAGGCTGCAGGGGGACGGTGAAGACCAGCAACAGCTTTCAGGGCTGCCACCTTCCGTGTGGGACAAGGAGCTGGACGTGTGCCTTTTCGAAAAGAGGCCCTGCCGAGGACGAGAGCCATGAGATGTTCCTCCTCTGGGCAAGCCCGGGTCCTGAATCCTGTTGTGCCTGTGAATAGGCTGCAGGGGGACAGTGAAGACCAGCAACAGCTTTCAGGGCTGCCACCTTCCGTGTGGGACAAGGAGCCGGACGTGTGCCTTTTCGGAAATAGGCTCTGCCGAGGACGAGAGCCATGAGATGTTCCTCCTCTGGGCAAGCCCGGGTCCCAGATCCTGTTGTACCTGTGAATAGGCTGCAGGGGGACGGTGAAGACCAGCAACAGCTTTCAGGGCTGCCACCTTCCTTGTGGGATAAGGAGCCGGACCTGTGCCTTTTCGGAATCGGGCTCTGCCGAGGACGAGAGCCATGAGATGTTCCTCCTCTGGGCATGCCCGGGTCCTGAATCCTGTTGTGCCTGTGAATAGGCTGCAGGGGGACGGTGAAGACCAGCAACAGCTTTCAGGGCTGCCACCTTCCGTGTGGGACAAGGAGCCGGACGTGTGCCTTTTCGGAAATAGGCTCTGCCGAGGACGAGAGCCATGAGATGTTCCTCCTCTGGGCAAGCCCGGGTCCCAGATCCTGTTGTGCCTGTGAATAGGCTGCAGGGGGACGGTGAAAACCAGCAACATCCTTCAGGGGTTCCAACTTCCGTGTGGGACAAGGAGCCGGACGTGTGCCTTTTCGGAAACAGGCCCTGTCGAGGACGAGAGCCATGAGATGTTCCTCCTCTGGGCAAGCCCGGGTCCTGAATCCTGCTGTACCTGTGAATAGGCTGCAGGGGGACGGTGAAGACCAGCAACAGCTTTCAGGGCCGCCACCTTCCGTGTTGGACAAGGAGCCGGATGTGTGCCTTTTCGGAAAGAGGCCCTGCCGAGGACGAGAGCCATGAGATGTTCCTCCTCTGGGCAAGCCCGGGTCCCAGATCCTTTTGTGCCTGTGAATAGGCTGCAGGGGGACTGTGAAGACCAGCAACAGCTTTCAGGGCTGCCACCTTCCTTGTCGGACAAGGAGCCGGACGTGTGCCTTTTCGGAATCGGGCTCTGCCGAGAAGAGAGCCATGAGATGTTCCTCCTCTGGGCATGTCCGGGTCCTGAATCCTGTTGTGCCTGTGAATAGGCTGCAGGGGGACGGTGAAGACCAGCAACAGCTTTCAGGGCTGCCACCTTCCGTGTGGGACAAGGAGCCGGACGTGTGCCTTTCCGGAATCAGGCTCTGCCGAGGACGAGAGCCATGAGATGTTCCTCCTCTGGGCAAGCCCGGGTTCCAGATCCTGTTGTGCCTGTGAATAGGCTGCAGGGGGACGGTGAAGACCAGCAACAGCTTTCAGGGCTGCCACCTTCCGTGTGGGACAAGGAGCCGGACGAGTGCCCTTTCGGGAAGAGGCTCTGCCGAGAACAAGAGCCATGATATGTTCCTCCTCTGGGCAAGCCCGGGTCCTGAATCCTGTTGTACCTGTGAATAGGCTGCAGGGGGACAGTGAAGACCAGCAACAGCTTTCAGGGCTGTCACCTTCCGTGTGGGACAATGAGCCGGACGTGTGCCTTTTCGGAAAGAGGCCCTGCCGAGGATGAGAGCCATGAGATGTTCCTCCTCTGGGCAAGCCCGGGTCCCAGATCCTGTTGTGCCTGTGAATAGGCTGCAGGGGGACGGTGAAGACCAGCAACAGCTTTCAGGGCTGCCACCTTCCTTGTGGGACAAGGAGCCGGACGTGTGCCTTTTCGGAATCGGGCTCTGCCGAGGACGAGATCCATGAGATGTTCCTCCTCTGGGCATGCCCGGGTCCTGAATCCTGTTGTGCCTGTGAATAGGCTGCAGGGGGACGGTGAAGACCAGCAACAGCTTTCAGGGCTGCCACCTTCCGTGTGGGACAAGGAGCCGGACGTGTGCCTTTTCGAAAAGAGGCCCTGCCGAGGACGAGAGCCATGAGATGTTCCTCCTCTGGGCAAGCCCGGGTCCCAGATCCTGTTGTGCCTGTGAATGGGCTGCAGGGGGACGGTGAAGACCAGCAACAGCTTTCAGGGCTGCCACCTTCCGTGTGGGACAAGGAGCCGGACGTGTGCCTTTTCGGAATCGGGCTCTGCCGAGAAGAGAGCCATGAGATGTTCCTCCTCTGGGCATGTCCGGGTCCTGAATCCTGTTGTGCCTGTGAATAGGCTGCAGGGGGACGGTGAAGACCAGCAACAGCTTTCAGGGCTGCCACCTTCCGTGTGGGACAAGGAGCCGGACGTGTGCCTTTTCGGAAACAGGCCCTGCCGAGGACGAGAGCCATGAGATGTTCCTCCTCTGGGCATGCCCGGGTCCTGAATCCTGTTGTGCCTGTGAATAGGCTGCAGGGGGACGGTGAAGACCAGCAACAGCTTTCAGGGCTGCCACCTTCCGTGTGGGACAAGGAGCCGGACGTGTGCCTTCTCGGAAACAGACTCTGCCGAGGACGAGAGCCATGAGATGTTCCTCCTCTGGGCAAGCCCGGGTCCTGAATCCTGTTGTACCTGTGAATAGGCTGCAGGGGGACGGTGAAGACCAGCAACAGCTTTCAGGGCTGCCACCTTCCGTGTGGGACAAGGAGCCGGACGTGTGCCTTTTCGGAAATAGGCCCTGCCGAGGACGAGAGCCATGAGATGTTCCTCCTCTGGGCAAGCCCGGGTCCCAGATCCTGTTGTGCCTGTGAATAGGCTGCAGGGGGACGGTGAAGACCAGCAACAGCTTTCAGGGCTGCCACCTTCCGTGTGGGACAAGGAGCCGGACGTGTGCCTTTTCGGAATCGGGCTCTGCCGAGGACGAGAGCCATGAGATGTTCCTCCTCTGGGCAAGCCCGCGTCCCAGATCCTGTTGTGCCTGTGAATAGGCTGCAGGGGGACGGTGAAGACCAGCAACAGCTTTCAGGGCTGCCACCTTCCGTGTGGGACAAGGAGCCGGACGTGTGCCTTTTCGGAATCGGGCTCTGCCGAGGACGAGAGCCATGAGATGTTCCTCCTCTGGGCATGCCCGGGTCCTGAATCCTGTTGTGCCTGTGAATAGGCTGCAGGGGGACGGTGAAGACCAGCAACAGCTTTCAGGGCTGCCACCTTCCGTGTGGGACAAGGAGCCGGACGTGTGCCTTTTCGTAAAGAGGCCCTGCCGAGGACGAGAGCCATGAGATGTTCCTCCTCTGGGCAAGCCCGGGTCCCAGATCCTGTTGTGCCTGTGAATAGGCTGCAGGGGGACGGTGAAGACCAGCAACAGCTTCCAGGGCTGCCACCTTCCGTGTGGGACAAGGAGCCGGACGTGTGCCTTTTCGGAAATAGGCTCTGCCGAGGACGAGAGCCATGAGATGTTCCTCCTCTGGGCAAGCCCGGGTCCCAGATCCTGTTGTACCTGTGAATAGGCTGCAGGGGGACTTTGAAGACCAGCAACAGCTTTCAGGGCTGCCACCTTCCTTGTGGGACAAGGAGCCGGACGTGTGCCTTTTCGGAATCGGGCTCTGCCGAGGACGAGAGCCATGAGATGTTCCTCCTCTGGGCATGCCCGGGTCCTGAATCCTGTTGTGTCTGTGAATAGGCTGCAGGGGGACGGTGAAGACCAGCAACAGCTTTCAGGGCTGCCACCTTCCGTGTGGGACAAGGAGCCGGACGTGTGCCTTTTGAAAAGAGGCCCTGCCGAGGACGAGAGCCATGAGATGTTCCTCCTCTGGGCAAGCCCGGGTCCCAGATCCTATTGTGCCTGTGAATAGGCTGCAGGGGGACGGTGAAGACCAGCAACAGCTTTCAGGGCTGCCACCTTCCTTGTGGGACAAGGAGCCGGACGTGTGCCTTTTCGGAATCGGGCTCTGCCGAGGACGAGAGCCATGAGATGTTCCTCCTCTGGGCAAGCCCGGGTCCTGAATCCTGTTGTGCCTGTGAATAGGCTGCAGGGGGACGGTGAAGACCAGCAACAGCTTTCAGGGCTGCCACCTTCCGTGTGGGACAAGGAGCCGGACGTGTGCCTTTCCGGAATCAGGCTCTGCCGAGGACGAGAGCCATGAGATGTTCCTCCTCTGGGCAAGCCCGGGTCCCAGATCCTGTTGTGCCTGTGAATAGGCTGCAGGGGGA
The DNA here is from genome assembly GCF_929443795.1 of Astur gentilis. Lineage (NCBI taxonomy): Eukaryota > Metazoa > Chordata > Aves > Accipitriformes > Accipitridae > Astur > Astur gentilis. Next base: position 1,212,705 of record NW_026061052.1, read on the forward strand.
CGGTGAAAACCAGCAACATCCTTCAGGGGTTCCAACTTCCGTGTGGGACAAGGAGCCGGACGTGTGCCTTTTCGGAAACAGGCCCTGTCGAGGACGAGAGCCATGAGATGTTCCTCCTCTGGGCAAGCCCAGGTCCCAGATCCTGTTGTGCCTGTGAATAGGCTGCAGGGGGATGGTGAAGACCAGCAACAGCTTTCAGGGCTGCCACCTTCCGTGTGGGACAAGGAGCCGGACGTGTGCCTTCTCGGAAACAGGCTCTGCCGAGGACGAGAGCCATGAGATGTTCCTCCTCTGGGCAAGCCCGGGTCCCAAATCCTGTTGTGCCTGTGAATAGGCTGCAGGGGGACGGTGAAGACCAGCAACATCTTTCAGGGCTGCCACCTTCCGTGTGGGACAAGGAGCCGGACGTGTGCCTTTTCGGAAATAGGCTCTGCCGAGGACGAGAGCCATGAGATGTTCCTCCTCTGGGCAAGCCCGGGTCCCAGATCCTGTTGTACCTGTGAATAGGCTGCAGGGGGACTTTGAAGACCAGCAACAGCTTTCAGGGCTGCCACCTTCCTTGTGGGACAAGGAGCCGGACGTGTGCCTTTTCGGAATCGGGCTCTGCCGAGGACGAGAGCCATGAGATGTTCCTCCTCTGGGCATGCCCGGGTCCTGAATCCTGTTGTGTCTGTGAATAGGCTGCAGGGGGACGGTGAAGACCAGCAACAGCTTTCAGGGCTGCCACCTTCCGTGTGGGACAAGGAGCCGGACGTGTGCCTTTTCGAAAAGAGGCCCTGCCGAGGACGAGAGCCATGAGATGTTCCTCCTCTGGGCAAGCCCGGGTCCCAGATCCTATTGTGCCTTGTGAATAGGCTGCAGGGGGACGGTGAAGACCAGCAACAGCTTTCAGGGCTGCCACCTTCCGTGTGGGACAAGGAGCCGGACGTGTGCCTTTTCGGAATCGGGCTCTGCCGAGAAGAGAGCCATGAGATGTTCCTCCTCTGGGCATGTCCGGGTCCTGAATCCTGTTGTGCCTGTGAATAGGCTGCAGGGGGACGGTGAAGACCAGCAACAGCTTTCAGGGCTGCCACCTTCCGTGTGGGACAAGGAGCCGGACGTGTGCCTTTCCGGAATCAGGCTCTGCCGAGGACGAGAGCCATGAGATGTTCCTCCTCTGGGCAAGCCCGGGTCCCAGATCCTGTTGTGCCTGTGAATAGGCTGCAGGGGGACGGTGAAAACCAGCAACGTCCTTCAGGGGTTCCAACTTCCGTGTGGGACAAGGAGCCGGACGTGTGCCTTTTCGGAAACAGGCCCTGTCGAGGACGAGAGCCATGAGATGTTCCTCCTCTGGGCAAGCCCGGGTCCCAGATCCTGTTGTACCTGTGAATAGGCTGCAGGGGGACTTTGAAGACCACCAACAGCTTTCAGGGCTGCCACCTTCCTTGTGGGACAAGGAGCCGGACGTGTGCCTTTTCGGAATCGGGCTCTGCCGAGGACGAGAGCCATGAGATGTTCCTCCTCTGGGCATGCCCGGGTCCCAGATCCTTTTGTGCCTGTGAATAGGCTGCAGGGGGACGGTGAAGACCAGCAACAGCTTTCAGGGCTGCCACCTTCCGTGTGGGACAAGGAGCCGGACGTGTGCCTTTTCGGAAATAGGCCCTGCCGAGGACGAGAGCCATGAGATGTTCCTCCTCTGGGCAAGCCCGGGTCCCAGATCCTGTTGTGCCTGTGAATAGGCTGCAGGGGGACGGTGAAAACCAGCAACAGCTTTCAGGGCTGCCACCTTCCGTGTGGGACAAGGAGCTGGACGTGTGCCTTTTCGAAAAGAGGCCCTGCCGAGGACGAGAGCCATGAGATGTTCCTCCTCTGGGCAAGCCCGGGTCCTGAATCCTGTTGTGCCTGTGAATAGGCTGCAGGGGGACGGTGAAGACCAGCAACAGCTTTCAGGGCTGCCACCTTCCGTGTGGGACAAGGAGCCGGACGTGTGCCTTTTCGGAAATAGGCTCTGCCGAGGACGAGAGCCATGAGATGTTCCTCCTCTGGGCAAGCCCGGGTCCCAGATCCTGTTGTGCCTGTGAATAGGCTGCAGGGGGACGGTGAAGACCAGCAACAGCTTTCAGGGCTGCCACCTTCCGTGTGGGACAAGGAGCCGGACCTGTGCCTTTTCGGAATCGGGCTCTGCCGAGGACGAGAGCCATGAGATGTTCCTCCTCTGGGCATGCCCGGGTCCTGAATCCTGTTGTGCCTGTGAATAGGCTGCAGGGGGACGGTGAAGACCAGCAACAGCTTTCAGGGCTGCCACCTTCCGTGTGGGACAAGGAGCCGGACGTGTGCCTTTTCGGAAATAGGCTCTGCCGAGGACGAGAGCCATGAGATGTTCCTCCTCTGGGCAAGCCCGGGTCCCAGATCCTGTTGTGCCTGTGAATAGGCTGCAGGGGGACGGTGAAAACCAGCAACATCCTTCAGGGGTTCCAACTTCCGTGTGGGACAAGGAGCCGGACGTGTGCCTTTTCGGAAACAGGCCCTGTCGAGGACGAGAGCCATGAGATGTTCCTCCTCTGGGCAAGCCCGGGTCCTGAATCCTGCTGTACCTGTGAATAGGCTGCAGGGGGACGGTGAAGACCAGCAACAGCTTTCAGGGCCGCCACCTTCCGTGTTGGACAAGGAGCCGGATGTGTGCCTTTTCGGAAAGAGGCCCTGCCGAGGACGAGAGCCATGAGATGTTCCTCCTCTGGGCAAGCCCGGGTCCCAGATCCTGTTGTGCCTGTGAATAGGCTGCAGGGGGACTGTGAAGACCAGCAACAGCTTTCAGGGCTGCCACCTTCCTTGTCGGACAAGGAGCCGGACGTGTGCCTTTTCGGAATCGGGCTCTGCCGAGAAGAGAGCCATGAGATGTTCCTCCTCTGGGCATGTCCGGGTCCTGAATCCTGTTGTGCCTGTGAATAGGCTGCAGGGGGACGGTGAAGACCAGCAACAGCTTTCAGGGCTGCCACCTTCCGTGTGGGACAAGGAGCCGGACGTGTGCCTTTCCGGAATCAGGCTCTGCCGAGGACGAGAGCCATGAGATGTTCCTCCTCTGGGCAAGCCCGGGTTCCAGATCCTGTTGTGCCTGTGAATAGGCTGCAGGGGGACGGTGAAGACCAGCAACAGCTTTCAGGGCTGCCACCTTCCGTGTGGGACAAGGAGCCGGACGAGTGCCCTTTCGGGAAGAGGCTCTGCCGAGAACAAGAGCCATGATATGTTCCTCCTCTGGGCAAGCCCGGGTCCTGAATCCTGTTGTACCTGTGAATAGGCTGCAGGGGGACAGTGAAGACCAGCAACAGCTTTCAGGGCTGTCACCTTCCGTGTGGGACAATGAGCCGGACGTGTGCCTTTTCGGAAAGAGGCCCTGCCGAGGATGAGAGCCATGAGATGTTCCTCCTCTGGGCAAGCCCGGGTCCCAGATCCTGTTGTGCCTGTGAATAGGCTGCAGGGGGACGGTGAAGACCAGCAACAGCTTTCAGGGCTGCCACCTTCCTTGTGGGACAAGGAGCCGGACGTGTGCCTTTTCGGAATCGGGCTCTGCCGAGGACGAGATCCATGAGATGTTCCTCCTCTGGGCATGCCCGGGTCCTGAATCCTGTTGTGCCTGTGAATAGGCTGCAGGGGGACAGTGAAGACCAGCAACAGCTTTCAGGGCTGCCACCTTCCGTGTGGGACAAGGAGCCGGACGTGTGCCTTTTCGAAAAGAGGCCCTGCCGAGGACGAGAGCCATGTGATGTTCCTCCTCTGGGCAAGCCCGGGTCCCAGATCCTGTTGTGCCTGTGAATGGGCTGCAGGGGGACGGTGAAGACCAGCAACAGCTTTCAGGGCTGCCACCTTCCGTGTGGGACAAGGAGCCGGACGTGTGCCTTTTCGGAATCGGGCTCTGCCGAGAAGAGAGCCATGAGATGTTCCTCCTCTGGGCATGTCCGGGTCCTGAATCCTGTTGTGCCTGTGAATAGGCTGCAGGGGGACGGTGAAGACCAGCAACAGCTTTCAGGGCTGCCACCTTCCGTGTGGGACAAGGAGCCGGACGTGTGCCTTTTCGGAAACAGGCCCTGCCGAGGACGAGAGCCATGAGATGTTCCTCCTCTGGGCATGCCCGGGTCCTGAATCCTGTTGTGCCTGTGAATAGGCTGCAGGGGGACGGTGAAGACCAGCAACAGCTTTCAGGGCTGCCACCTTCCGTGTGGGACAAGGAGCCGGACGTGTGCCTTCTCGGAAACAGACTCTGCCGAGGACGAGAGCCATGAGATGTTCCTCCTCTGGGCAAGCCCGGGTCCTGAATCCTGTTGTACCTGTGAATAGGCTGCAGGGGGACGGTGAAGACCAGCAACAGCTTTCAGGGCTGCCACCTTCCGTGTGGGACAAGGAGCCGGACGTGTGCCTTTCCGGAATCAGGCTCTGCCGAGGACGAGAGCCATGAGATGTTCCTCCTCTGGGCAAGCCCGGGTCCCAGATCCTGTTGTGCCTGTGAATAGGCTGCAGGGGGACGGTGAAAACCAGTAACATCCTTCAGGGGTTCCAACTTCCGTGTGGGACAAGGAGCCGGACGTGTGCCTTTTCGGAAACAGGCCCTGTCGAGGATGAGAGCCATGAGATGTTCCTCCTCTGGGCAAGCCCAGGTCCCAGATCCTGTTGTGCCTGTGAATAGGCTGCAGGGGGATGGTGAAGACCAGCAACAGCTTTCAGGGCTGCCACCTTCCGTGTGGGACAAGGAGCCGGACGTGTGCCTTCTCGGAAACAGGCTCTGCCGAGGACGAGAGCCATGAGATGTTCCTCCTCTGGGCAAGCCCGGGTCCCAAATCCTGTTGTGCCTGTGAATAGGCTGCAGGGGGACGGTGAAGACCAGCAACATCTTTCAGGGCTGCCACCTTCCGTGTGGGACAAGGAGCCGGACGTGTGCCCTTTCGGGAAGAGGATCTGCCGAGGACAAGAGCCATGATATGTTCCTCCTCCGGGCAAGCCCGGGTCCTGAATCCTGTTGTACCTGTGAATAGGCTGCAGGGGGACGGTGAAGACCAGCAACAGCTTTCAGGGCTGCCACCTTCCGTGTGGGACAAGGAGCCGGACGTGTGCCTTTTCGGAAATAGGCTCTGCCGAGGACAAGAGCCATGATATGTTCCTCCTCCGGGCAAGCCCGGGTCCTGAATCCTGTTGTACCTGTGAATAGGCTGCAGGGGGACAGTGAAGACCAGCAACAGCTTTCAGGGCTGTCACCTTCCGTGTGGGACAATGAGCCGGACGTGTGCCTTTTCGGAAAGAGGCCCTGCCGAGGATGAGAGCCATGAGATGTTCCTCCTCTGGGCAAGCCCGGGTCCCAGATCCTGTTGTGCCTGTGAATAGGCTGCAGGGGGACGGTGAAGACCAGCAACAGCTTTCAGGGCTGCCACCTTCCTTGTGGGACAAGGAGCCGGACGTGTGCCTTTTCGGAATCGGGCTCTGCCGAGGACGAGATCCATGAGATGTTCCTCCTCTGGGCATGCCCGGGTCCTGAATCCTGTTGTGCCTGTGAATAGGCTGCAGGGGGACAGTGAAGACCAGCAACAGCTTTCAGGGCTGCCACCTTCCGTGTGGGACAAGGAGCCGGACGTGTGCCTTTTCGAAAAGAGGCCCTGCCGAGGACGAGAGCCATGAGATGTTCCTCCTCTGGGCAAGCCCGGGTCCCAGATCCTGTTGTGCCTGTGAATGGGCTGCAGGGGGACGGTGAAGACCAGCAACAGCTTTCAGGGCTGCCACCTTCCGTGTGGGACAAGGAGCCGGACGTGTGACTTTTCGGAATCGGGCTCTGCCGAGAAGAGAGCCATGAGATGTTCCTCCTCTGGGCATGTCCGGGTCCTGAATCCTGTTGTGCCTGTGAATAGGCTGCAGGGGGACGGTGAAGACCAGCAACAGCTTTCAGGGCTGCCACCTTCCGTGTGGGACAAGGAGCCGGACGTGTGCCTTCTCGGAAACAGGCCCTGCCGAGGACGAGAGCCATGAGATGTTCCTCCTCTGGGCAAGCCCAGGTCCCAGATCCTGTTGTGCCTGTGAATAGGCTGCAGGGGGATGGTGAAGACCAGCAACAGCTTTCAGGGCTGCCACCTTCCGTGTGGGACAAGGAGCCGGACGTGTGCCTTCTCGGAAACAGGCTCTGCCGAGGACGAGAGCCATGAGATGTTCCTCCTCTGGGCAAGCCCGGGTCCCAAATCCTGTTGTGCCTGTGAATAGGCTGCAGGGGGACGGTGAAGACCAGCAACATCTTTCAGGGCTGCCACCTTCCGTGTGGGACAAGGAGCCGGACGTGTGCCCTTTCGGGAAGAGGATCTGCCGAGGACAAGAGCCATGATATGTTCCTCCTCCGGGCAAGCCCGGGTCCTGAATCCTGTTGTACCTGTGAATAGGCTGCAGGGGGACGGTGAAGACCAGCAACAGCTTTCAGGGCTGCCACCTTCCGTGTGGGACAAGGAGCCGGACGTGTGCCTTTTCGGAAATAGGCTCTGCCGAGGACGAGAGCCATGAGATGTTCCTCCTCTGGGCAAGCCCGGGTCCCAGATCCTGTTGTACCTGTGAATAGGCTGCAGGGGGACTTTGAAGACCAGCAACAGCTTTCAGGGCTGCCACCTTCCTTGTGGGACAAGGAGCCGGACGTGTGCCTTTTCGGAATCGGGCTCTGCCGAGGAAGAGAGCCATGAGATGTTCCTCCTCTGGGCATGCCCGGGTACCAGATCCTGTTGTGCCTGTGAATAGGCTGCAGGGGGACGGTGAAGACCAGCAACAGCTTTCAGGGCTGCCACCTTCCGTGTGGGACAAGGAGCCGGACGTGTGCCTTTTCGGAAATAGGCTCTGCCGAGGACGAGAGCCATGAGATGTTCCTCCTCTGGGCAAGCCCGGGTCCCAGATCCTGTTGTGCCTGTGAATAGGCTGCAGGGGGACGGTGAAAACCAGCAACATCCTTCAGGGGTTCCAACTTCCGTGTGGGACAAGGAGCCGGACATGTGCCTTTTCGGAAACAGGCCCTGTCGAGGACGAGAGCCATGAGATCTTCCTCCTCTGGGCAAGCCCGGGTCCCAGATCCTGTTGTGCCTGTGAATAGGCTGCAGGGGGACGGTGAAGACCAGCAACAGCTTTCAGGGCTGCCACCTTCCGTGTGGGACAAGGAGCCGGACGTGTGCCTTTTCGGAAATAGGCTCTGCCGAGGACGAGAGCCATGAGATGTTCCTCCTCTGGGCAAGCCCGGGTCCCAGATCCTGTTGTGCCTGTGAATAGGCTGCAGGGGGACGGTGAAGACCAGCAACACCTTTCAGGGCTGCCACCTTCCGTGTGGGACAAGGAGCCGGACCTGTGCCTTTTCGGAATCGGGCTCTGCCGAGGACGAGAGCCATGAGATGTTCCTACTCTGGGCATGCCCGGGTCCTGAATCCTGTTGTGCCTGTGAATAGGCTGCAGGGGGACGGTGAAGACCAGCAACAGCTTTCAGGGCTGCCACCTTCCGTGTGGGACAAGGAGCCGGACGTGTGCCTTTTCGAAAAGAGGCCCTGCCGAGGACGAGAGCCATGAGATGTTACTCCTCTGGGCAAGCCCGGGTCCCAGATCCTGTTGTGCCTGTGAATAGGCTGCAGGGGGACGGTGAAGACCAGCAACAGCTTCCAGGGCTGCCACCTTCCGTGTGGGACAAGGAGCCGGACGTGTGCCTTTTCGGAAATAGGCTCTGCCGAGGACGAGAGCCATGAGATGTTCCTCCTCTGGGCAAGCCCGGGTCCCAGATCCTGTTGTACCTGTGAATAGGCTGCAGGGGGACGGTGAAGACCAGCAACAGCTTTCAGGGCTGCCACCTTCCGTGTGGGACAAGGAGCCGGACGTGTGCCTTTTCGAAAAGAGGCCCTGCCGAGGACGAGAGCCATGAGATGTTCCTCCTCTGGGCAAGCCCGGGTCCCAGATCCTATTGTGCCTGTGAATAGGCTGCAGGGGGACGGTGAAGACCAGCAACAGCTTTCAGGGCTGCCACCTTCCTTGTGGGACAAGGAGCCGGAGTTGTGCCTTTTCGGAATCGGGCTCTGCCGAGGACGAGAGCCATGAGATGTTCCTCCTCTGGGCAAGCCCTTGTCCTGAATCCTGTTGTACCTGTGAATAGGCTGCAGGGGGACGGTGAAGACCAGCAACAGCTTTCAGGGCTGCCACCTTCCGTGTGGGACAAGGAGCCGGACGTGTGCCTTTCCGGAATCAGGCTCTGCCGAGGACGAGAGCCATGAGATGTTCCTCCTCTGGGCAAGCCCGGGTCCCAGATCCTGTTGTGCCTGTGAATAGGCTGCAGGGGGACGGTGAAAACCAGCAACATCCTTCAGGGGTTCCAACTTCCGTGTGGGACAAGGAGCCGGACGTGTGCCTTCTCGGAAACAGGCCCTGTCGAGGACGAGAGCCATGAGATGTTCCTCCTCTGGGCAAGCCCAGGTCCCAGATCCTGTTGTGCCTGTGAATAGGCTGCAGGGGGATGGTGAAGACCAGCAACATCTTTCAGGGCTGCCACCTTCCGTGTGGGACAAGGAGCCGGACGTGTGCCTTCTCGGAAACAGGCTCTGCCGAGGACGAGAGCCATGAGATGTTCCTCCTCTGGGCAAGCCCGGGTCCCAGATCCTGTTGTGCCTGTGAATAGGCTGCAGGGGGACGGTGAAGACCAGCAACAGCTTCCAGGGCTGCCACCTTCCGTGTGGGACAAGGAGCCGGACGTGTGCCTTTTCGGAAATAGGCTCTGCCGAGGACGAGAGCCATGAGATGTTCCTCCTCTGGGCAAGCCCGGGTCCCAGATCCTGTTGTACCTGTGAATAGGCTGCAGGGGGACTTTGAAGACCAGCAACAGCTTTCAGGGCTGCCACCTTCCTTGTGGGACAAGGAGCCGGACGTGTGCCTTTTCGGAATCGGGCTCTGCCGAGGACGAGAGCCATGAGATGTTCCTCCTCTGGGCATGCCCGGGTCCTGAATCCTGTTGTGTCTGTGAATAGGCTGCAGGGGGACGGTGAAGACCAGCAACAGCTTTCAGGGCTGCCACCTTCCGTGTGGGACAAGGAGCCGGACGTGTGCCTTTTCGAAAAGAGGCTCTGCCGAGGACGAGAGCCATGAGATGTTCCTCCTCTGGGCAAGCCCGGGTCCCAGATCCTGTTGTGCCTGTGAATAGGCTGCAGGGGGACGGTGAAAACCAGCAACATCCTTCAGGGGTTCCAACTTCCGTGTGGGACAAGGAGCCGGACGTGTGCCTTTTCGGAAACAGGCCCTGTCGAGGACGAGAGCCATGAGATGTTCCTCCTCTGGGCAAGCCCAGGTCCCAGATCCTGTTGTGCCTGTGAATAGGCTGCAGGGGGATGGTGAAGACCAGCAACAGCTTTCAGGGCTGCCACCTTCCGTGTGGGACAAGGAGCCGGACGTGTGCCTTCTCGGAAACAGGCTCTGCCGAGGACGAGAGCCATGAGATGTTCCTCCTCTGGGCAAGCCCGGGTCCCAAATCCTGTTGTGCCTGTGAATAGGCTGCAGGGGGACGGTGAAGACCAGCAACATCTTTCAGGGCTGCCACCTTCCGTGTGGGACAAGGAGCCGGACGTGTGCCTTTTCGGAAATAGGCTCTGCCGAGGACGAGAGCCATGAGATGTTCCTCCTCTGGGCAAGCCCGGGTCCCAGATCCTGTTGTACCTGTGAATAGGCTGCAGGGGGACTTTGAAGACCAGCAACAGCTTTCAGGGCTGCCACCTTCCTTGTGGGACAAGGAGCCGGACGTGTGCCTTTTCGGAATCGGGCTCTGCCGAGGACGAGAGCCATGAGATGTTCCTCCTCTGGGCATGCCCGGGTCCTGAATCCTGTTGTGTCTGTGAATAGGCTGCAGGGGGACGGTGAAGACCAGCAACAGCTTTCAGGGCTGCCACCTTCCGTGTGGGACAAGGAGCCGGACGTGTGCCTTTTCGAAAAGAGGCCCTGCCGAGGACGAGAGCCATGAGATGTTCCTCCTCTGGGCAAGCCCGGGTCCCAGATCCTATTGTGCCTGTGAATAGGCTGCAGGGGGACGGTGAAGACCAGCAACAGCTTTCAGGGCTGCCACCTTCCTTGTGGGACAAGGAGCCGGACGTGTGCCTTTTCGGAATCGGGCTCTGCCGAGGACGAGAGCCATGAGATGTTCCTCCTCTGGGCATGCCCGGGTCCCAGATCGTGTTGTGCCTGTGAATAGGCTGCAGGGGGACGGTGAAGACCAGCAACAGCTTTCAGGGCTGCCACCTTCCTTGTGGGACAAGGAGCCGGAGTTGTGCCTTTTCGGAATCGGGCTCTGCCGAGGACGAGAGCCATGAGATGTTCCTCCTCTGGGCAAGCCCTTGTCCTGAATCCTGTTGTACCTGTGAATAGGCTGCAGGGGGACGGTGAAGACCAGCAACAGCTTTCAGGGCTGCCACCTTCCGTGTGGGACAAGGAGCCGGACGTGTGCCTTTCCGGAATCAGGCTCTGCCGAGGACGAGAGCCATGAGATGTTCCTCCTCTGGGCAAGCCCGGGTCCCAGATCCTGTTGTGCCTGTGAATAGGCTGCAGGGGGACGGTGAAAACCAGCAACATCCTTCAGGGGTTCCAACTTCCGTGTGGGACAAGGAGCCGGACGTGTGCCTTCTCGGAAACAGGCCCTGTCGAGGACGAGAGCCATGAGATGTTCCTCCTCTGGGCAAGCCCAGGTCCCAGATCCTGTTGTGCCTGTGAATAGGCTGCAGGGGGATGGTGAAGACCAGCAACATCTTTCAGGGCTGCCACCTTCCGTGTGGGACAAGGAGCCGGACGTGTGCCTTCTCGGAAACAGGCTCTGCCGAGGACGAGAGCCATGAGATGTTCCTCCTCTGGGCAAGCCCGGGTCCCAGATCCTGTTGTGCCTGTGAATAGGCTGCAGGGGGACGGTGAAGACCAGCAACAGCTTCCAGGGCTGCCACCTTCCGTGTGGGACAAGGAGCCGGACGTGTGCCTTTTCGGAAATAGGCTCTGCCGAGGACGAGAGCCATGAGATGTTCCTCCTCTGGGCAAGCCCGGGTCCCAGATCCTGTTGTACCTGTGAATAGGCTGCAGGGGGACTTTGAAGACCAGCAACAGCTTTCAGGGCTGCCACCTTCCTTGTGGGACAAGGAGCCGGACGTGTGCCTTTTCGGAATCGGGCTCTGCCGAGGACGAGAGCCATGAGATGTTCCTCCTCTGGGCATGCCCGGGTCCTGAATCCTGTTGTGTCTGTGAATAGGCTGCAGGGGGACGGTGAAGACCAGCAACAGCTTTCAGGGCTGCCACCTTCCGTGTGGGACAAGGAGCCGGACGTGTGCCTTTTCGAAAAGAGGCTCTGCCGAGGACGAGAGCCATGAGATGTTCCTCCTCTGGGCAAGCCCGGGTCCCAGATCCTGTTGTGCCTGTGAATAGGCTGCAGGGGGACGGTGAAAACCAGCAACATCCTTCAGGGGTTCCAACTTCCGTGTGGGACAAGGAGCCGGACGTGTGCCTTTTCGGAAACAGGCCCTGTCGAGGACGAGAGCCATGAGATGTTCCTCCTCTGGGCAAGCCCAGGTCCCAGATCCTGTTGTGCCTGTGAATAGGCTGCAGGGGGATGGTGAAGACCAGCAACAGCTTTCAGGGCTGCCACCTTCCGTGTGGGACAAGGAGCCGGACGTGTGCCTTCTCGGAAACAGGCTCTGCCGAGGACGAGAGCCATGAGATGTTCCTCCTCTGGGCAAGCCCGGGTCCCAAATCCTGTTGTGCCTGTGAATAGGCTGCAGGGGGACGGTGAAGACCAGCAACATCTTTCAGGGCTGCCACCTTCCGTGTGGGACAAGGAGCCGGACGTGTGCCTTTTCGGAAATAGGCTCTGCCGAGGACGAGAGCCATGAGATGTTCCTCCTCTGGGCAAGCCCGGGTCCCAGATCCTGTTGTACCTGTGAATAGGCTGCAGGGGGACTTTGAAGACCAGCAACAGCTTTCAGGGCTGCCACCTTCCTTGTGGGACAAGGAGCCGGACGTGTGCCTTTTCGGAATCGGGCTCTGCCGAGGACGAGAGCCATGAGATGTTCCTCCTCTGGGCATGCCCGGGTCCTGAATCCTGTTGTGTCTGTGAATAGGCTGCAGGGGGACGGTGAAGACCAGCAACAGCTTTCAGGGCTGCCACCTTCCGTGTGGGACAAGGAGCCGGACGTGTGCCTTTTCGAAAAGAGGCCCTGCCGAGGACGAGAGCCATGAGATGTTCCTCCTCTGGGCAAGCCCGGGTCCCAGATCCTATTGTGCCTGTGAATAGGCTGCAGGGGGACGGTGAAGACCAGCAACAGCTTTCAGGGCTGCCACCTTCCTTGTGGGACAAGGAGCCGGACGTGTGCCTTTTCGGAATCGGGCTCTGCCGAGGACGAGAGCCATGAGATGTTCCTCCTCTGGGCATGCCCGGGTCCCAGATCGTGTTGTGCCTGTGAATAGGCTGCAGGGGGACGGTGAAGACCAGCAACAGCTTTCAGGGCTGCCACCTTCCGTGTGGGACAAGGAGCCGGACGTGTGCCTTTTCGGAAATAGGCCCTGCCGAGGACGAGAGCCATGAGATGTTCCTCCTCTGGGCAAGCCCGGGTCCCAGATCCTGTTGTGCCTGTGAATAGGCTGCAGGGGGACGGTGAAGACCAGCAACAGCTTTCAGGGCTGCCACCTTCCGTGTGGGACAAGGAGCTGGACGTGTGCCTTTTCGAAAAGAGGCCCTGCCGAGGACGAGAGCCATGAGATGTTCCTCCTCTGGGCAAGCCCGGGTCCTGAATCCTGTTGTGCCTGTGAATAGGCTGCAGGGGGACAGTGAAGACCAGCAACAGCTTTCAGGGCTGCCACCTTCCGTGTGGGACAAGGAGCCGGACGTGTGCCTTTTCGGAAATAGGATCTGCCGAGGACGAGAGCCATGAGATGTTCCTCCTCTGGGCAAACCCGGGTCCCAAATCCTGTTGTGCCTGTGAATAGGCTGCAGGGGGACGGTGAAGACCAGCAACAGCTTTCAGGGCTGCCACCTTCCGTGTGGGACAAGGAGCCGGACCTGTGCCTTTTCGGAATCGGGCTCTGCCGAGGACGAGAGCCATGAGATGTTCCTCCTCTGGGCATGCCCGGGTCCTCAATCCTGTTGTGCCTGTGAATAGGCTGCAGGGGGACGGTGAAGACCAGCAACAGCTTTCAGGGCTGCCACCTTCCGTGTGGGACAAGGAGCCGGACGTGTGCCTTTTCGGAAATAGGCTCTGCCGAGGACGAGAGCCATGAGATGTTCCTCCTCTGGGCAAGCCCGGGTCCCAGATCCTGTTGTGCCTGTGAATAGGCTGCAGGGGGACGGTGAAAACCAGCAACATCCTTCAGGGGTTCCAACTTCCGTGTGGGACAAGGAGCCGGACGTGTGCCTTTTCGGAAACAGGCCCTGTCGAGGACGAGAGCCATGAGATGTTCCTCCTCTGGGCAAGCCCGGGTCCTGAATCCTGCTGTACCTGTGAATAGGCTGCAGGGGGACGGTGAAGACCAGCAACAGCTTTCAGGGCCGCCACCTTCCGTGTTGGACAAGGAGCCGGATGTGTGCCTTTTCGGAAAGAGGCCCTGCCGAGGACGAGAGCCATGAGATGTTCCTCCTCTGGGCAAGCCCGGGTCCCAAATCCTGTTGTGCCTGTGAATAGGCTGCAGGGGGACGGTGAAGACCAGCAACAGCTTTCAGGGCTGCCACCTTCCGTGTGGGACAAGGAGCCGGACGTGTGCCTTTCCGGAATCAGGCTCTGCCGAGGACGAGGGCCATGAGATGTTCCTCCTCTGGGCAAGCCCGGGTCCCAGATCCTGTTGTGCCTGTGAATAGGCTGCAGGGGGACGGTGAAGACCAGCAACAGCTTTCAGGGCTGCCACCTTCCGTGTGGGACAAGGAGCCGGACGAGTGCCCTTTCGGGAAGAGGCTCTGCCGAGAACAAGAGCCATGATATGTTCCTCCTCTGGGCAAGCCCGGGTCCTGAATCCTGTTGTACCTGTGAATAGGCTGCAGGGGGACAGTGAAGACCAGCAACAGCTTTCAGGGCTGTCACCTTCCGTGTGGGACAATGAGCCGGACGTGTACCTTTTCGGAAAGAGGCCCTGCCGAGGATGAGAGCCATGAGATGTTCCTCCTCTGGGCAAGCCCGGGTCCCAGATCCTGTTGTGCCTGTGAATAGGCTGCAGGGGGACGGTGAAGACCAGCAACAGCTTTCAGGGCTGCCACCTTCCTTGTGGGACAAGGAGCCGGACGTGTGCCTTTTCGGAATCGGGCTCTGCCGAGGAAGAGAGCCATGAGATGTTCCTCCTCTGGGCATGCCCGGGTCCTGAATCCTGTTGTGCTTGTGAATAGGCTGCAGGGGGACGGTGAAAACCAGCAACATCCTTCAGGGGTTCCAACTTCCGTGTGGGACAAGGAGCCGGACGTGTGCCTTTTCGGAAACAGGCCCTGTCGAGGACGAGAGCCATGAGATGTTCCTCCTCTGGGCAAGCCCAGGTCCCAGATCCTGTTGTGCCTGTGAATAGGCTGCAGGGGGATGGTGAAGACCAGCAACAGCTTTCAGGGCTGCCACCTTCCGTGTGGGACAAGGAGCCGGACGTGTGCCTTCTCGGAAACAGGCTCTGCCGAGGACGAGAGCCATGAGATGTTCCTCCTCTGGGCAAGCCCGGGTCCCAAATCCTGTTGTGCCTGTGAATAGGCTGCAGGGGGACGGTGAAGACCAGCAACATCTTTCAGGGCTGCCACCTTCCGTGTGGGACAAGGAGCCGGACGAGTGCCCTTTCGGGAAGAGGATCTGCCGAGGACAAGAGCCATGATATGTTCCTCCTCCGGGCAAGCCCGGGTCCTGAATCCTGTTGTACCTGTGAATAGGCTGCAGGGGGACGGTGAAGACCAGCAACAGCTTTCAGGGCTGCCACCTTCCGTGTGGGACAAGGAGCCGGACGTGTGCCTTTTCGGAAATAGGCTCTGCCGAGGACGAGAGCCATGAGATGTTCCTCCTCTGGGCAAGCCCGGGTCCCAGATCCTGTTGTACCTGTGAATAGGCTGCAGGGGGACTTTGAAGACCAGCAACAGCTTTCAGGGCTGCCACCTTCCTTGTGGGACAAGGAGCCGGACGTGTGCCTTTTCGGAATCGGGCTCTGCCGAGGACGAGAGCCATGAGATGTTCCTCCTCTGGGCATGCCCGGGTACCAGATCCTGTTGTGCCTGTGAATAGGCTGCAGGGGGACGGTGAAGACCAGCAACAGCTTTCAGGGCTGCCACCTTCCTTGTGGGACAAGGAGCCGGACGTGTGCCTTTTCGGAATCGGGCTCTGCCGAGGACGAGAGCCATGAGATGTTCCTCCTCTGGGCAAGCCCGGGTCCCAGATCCTGTTGTGCCTGTGAATAGGCTGCAGGGGGACGGTGAAAACCAGCAACATCCTTCAGGGGTTCCAACTTCCGTGTGGGACAAGGAGCCGGACGTGTGCCTTTTCGGAAACAGGCCCTGTCGAGGACGAGAGCCATGAGATCTTCCTCCTCTGGGCAAGCCCGGGTCCCAGATCCTGTTGTGCCTGTGAATAGGCTGCAGGGGGACGGTGAAGACCAGCAACAGCTTTCAGGGCTGCCACCTTCCGTGTGGGACAAGGAGCCGGACGTGTGCCTTTTCGGAAATAGGCTTTGCCGAGGACGAGAGCCATGAGATGTTCCTCCTCTGGGCAAGCCCGGGTCCCAGATCCTGTTGTGCCTGTGAATAGGCTGCAGGGGGACGGTGAAGACCAGCAACAGCTTTCAGGGCTGCCACCTTCCGTGTGGGACAAGGAGCCGGACCTGTGCCTTTTCGGAATCGGGCTCTGCCGAGGACGAGAGCCATGAGATGTTCCTCCTCTGGGCATGCCCGGGTCCTGAATCCTGTTGTACCTGTGAATAGGCTGCAGGGGGACGGTGAAGACCAGCAACAGCTTTCAGGGCTGCCACCTTCCGTGTGGGACAAGGAGCCGGACGTGTGCCTTTTCGGAAATAGGCCCTGCCGAGGACGAGAGCCATGAGATGTTCCTCCTCTGGGCAAGCCCGGGTCCCAGATCCTGTTGTGCCTGTGAATAGGCTGCAGGGGGACGGTGAAGACCAGCAACAGCTTCCAGGGCTGCCACCTTCCGTGTGGGACAAGGAGCCGGACGTGTGCCTTTTCGGAAATAGGCTCTGCCGAGGACGAGAGCCATGAGATGTTCCTCCTCTGGGCAAGCCCGGGTCCCAGATCCTGTTGTACCTGTGAATAGGCTGCAGGGGGACTTTGAAGACCAGCAACAGCTTTCAGGGCTGCCACCTTCCGTGTGGGACAAGGAGCCGGACGTGTGCCTTTTCGAAAAGAGGCCCTGCCGAGGACGAGAGCCATGAGATGTTCCTCCTCTGGGCAAGCCCGGGTCCCAGATCCTATTGTGCCTGTGAATAGGCTGCAGGGGGACGGTGAAGACCAGCAACAGCTTTCAGGGCTGCCACCTTCCTTGTGGGACAAGGAGCCGGACGTGTGCCTTTTCGGAATCGGGCTCTGCCGAGGACGAGAGCCATGAGATGTTCCTCCTCTGGGCAAGCCCGGGTCCTGAATCCTGTTGTACCTGTGAATAGGCTGCAGGGGGACGGTGAAGACCAGCAACAGCTTTCAGGGCTGCCACCTTCCGTGTGGGACAAGGAGCCGGACGTGTGCCTTTCCGGAATCAGGCTCTGCCGAGGACGAGAGCCATGAGATGTTCCTCCTCTGGGCAAGCCCGGGTCCCAGATCCTGTTGTGCCTGTGAATAGGCTGCAGGGGGACGGTGAAAACCAGCAACATCCTTCAGGGGTTCCAACTTCCGTGTGGGACAAGGAGCCGGACGTGTGCCTTTTCGGAAACAGGCCCTGTCGAGGACGAGAGCCATGAGATGTTCCTCCTCTGGGCAAGCCCAGGTCCCAGATCCTGTTGTGCCTGTGAATAGGCTGCAGGGGGATGGTGAAGACCAGCAACAGCTTTCAGGGCTGCCACCTTCCGTGTGGGACAAGGAGCCGGACGTGTGCCTTCTCGGAAACAGGCTCTGCCGAGGACGAGAGCCATGAGATGTTCCTCCTCTGGGCAAGCCCGGGTCCCAAATCCTGTTGTGCCTGTGAATAGGCTGCAGGGGGACGGTGAAGACCAGCAACATCTTTCAGGGCTGCCACCTTCCGTGTGGGACAAGGAGCCGGACGTGTGCCTTTTCGGAAATAGGCTCTGCCGAGGACGAGAGCCATGAGATGTTCCTCCTCTGGGCAAGCCCGGGTCCCAGATCCTGTTGTACCTGTGAATAGGCTGCAGGGGGACTTTGAAGACCAGCAACAGCTTTCAGGGCTGCCACCTTCCTTGTGGGACAAGGAGCCGGACGTGTGCCTTTTCGGAATCGGGCTCTGCCGAGGACGAGAGCCATGAGATGTTCCTCCTCTGGGCATGCCCGGGTCCTGAATCCTGTTGTGTCTGTGAATAGGCTGCAGGGGGACGGTGAAGACCAGCAACAGCTTTCAGGGCTGCCACCTTCCGTGTGGGACAAGGAGCCGGACGTGTGCCTTTTCGAAAAGAGGCCCTGCCGAGGACGAGAGCCATGAGATGTTCCTCCTCTGGGCAAGCCCGGGTCCCAGATCCTGTTGTGCCTGTGAATAGGCTGCAGGGGGACGGTGAAGACCAGCAACAGCTTTCAGGGCTGCCACCTTCCTTGTGGGACAAGGAGCCGGACGTGTGCCTTTTCGGAATCGGGCTCTGCCGAGGACGAGAGCCATGAGATGTTCCTCCTCTGGGCATGCCCGGGTCCCAGATCCTGTTGTGCCTGTGAATAGGCTGCAGGGGGACGGTGAAGACCAGCAACAGCTTTCAGGGCTGCCACCTTCCGTGTGGGACAAGGAGCCGGACGTGTGCCTTTTCGGAAATAGGCCCTGCCGAGGACGAGAGCCATGAGATGTTCCTCCTCTGGGCAAGCCCGGGTCCCAGATCCTGTTGTGCCTGTGAATAGGCTGCAGGGGGACGGTGAAGACCAGCAACAGCTTTCAGGGCTGCCACCTTCCGTGTGGGACAAGGAGCCGGACGTGTGCCTTTTCGGAAATAGGCTCTGCCGAGGACGAGAGCCATGAGATGTTCCTCCTCTGGGCAAGCCCGGGTCCCAGATCCTGTTGTGCCTGTGAATAGGCTGCAGGGGGACGGTGAAGACCAGCAACAGCTTTCAGGGCTGCCACCTTCCGTGTGGGACAAGGAGCCGGACCTGTGCCTTTTCGGAATCGGGCTCTGCCGAGGACGAGAGCCATGAGATGTTCCTCCTCTGGGCATGCCCGGGTCCTGAATCCTGTTGTGCCTGTGAATAGGCTGCAGGGGGACGGTGAAGACCAGCAACAGCTTTCAGGGCTGCCACCTTCCGTGTGGGACAAGGAGCCGGACGTGTGCCTTTTCGGAAAGAGGCCCTGCCGAGGACGAGAGCCATGAGATGTTCCTCCTCTGGGCAAGCCCGGGTCCCAGATCCTGTTGTGCCTGTGAATAGGCTGCAGGGGGACGGTGAAGACCAGCAACAGCTTCCAGGGCTGCCACCTTCCGTGTGGGACAAGGAGCCGGACGTGTGCCTTTTCGGAAATAGGCTCTGCCGAGGACGAGAGCCATGAGATGTTCCTCCTCTGGGCAAGCCCGGGTCCCAGATCCTGTTGTACCTGTGAATAGGCTGCAGGGGGACTTTGAAGACCAGCAACAGCTTTCAGGGCTGCCACCTTCCTTGTGGGACAAGGAGCCGGACGTGTGCCTTTTCGGAATCGGGCTCTGCCGAGGACGAGAGCCATGAGATGTTCCTCCTCTGGGCATGCCCGGGTCCTGAATCCTGTTGTGTCTGTGAATAGGCTGCAGGGGGACGGTGAAGACCAGCAACAGCTTTCAGGGCTGCCACCTTCCGTGTGGGACAAGGAGCCGGACGTGTGCCTTTTCGAAAAGAGGCCCTGCCGAGGACGAGAGCCATGAGATGTTCCTCCTCTGGGCAAGCCCGGGTCCCAGATCCTATTGTGCCTGTGAATAGGCTGCAGGGGGACGGTGAAGACCAGCAACAGCTTTCAGGGCTGCCACCTTCCTTGTGGGACAAGGAGCCGGACGTGTGCCTTTTCGGAATCGGGCTCTGCCGAGGACGAGAGCCATGAGATGTTCCTCCTCTGGGCAAGCCCGGGTCCTGAATCCTGTTGTACCTGTGAATAGGCTGCAGGGGGACGGTGAAGACCAGCAACAGCTTTCAGGGCTGCCACCTTCCGTGTGGGACAAGGAGCCGGACGTGTGCCTTTCCGGAATCAGGCTCTGCCGAGGACGAGAGCCATGAGATGTTCCTCCTCTGGGCAAGCCCGGGTCCCAGATCCTGTTGTGCCTGTGAATAGGCTGCAGGGGGACGGTGAAAACCAGCAACATCCTTCAGGGGTTCCAACTTCCGTGTGGGACAAGGAGCCGGACGTGTGCCTTTTCGGAAACAGGCCCTGCCGAGGACGAGAGCCATGAGATGTTCCTCCTCTGGGCAAGCCCGGGTCCCAGATCCTGTTGTACCTGTGAATAGGCTGCAGGGGGACTTTGAAGACCAGCAACAGCTTTCAGGGCTGCCACCTTCCTTGTGGGACAAGGAGCCGGACGTGTGCCTTTTCGGAATCGGGCTCTGCCGAGGACGAGAGCCATGAGATGTTCCTCCTCTGGGCATGCCCGGGTCCTGAATCCTGTTGTGTCTGTGAATAGGCTGCAGGGGGACGGTGAAGACCAGCAACAGCTTTCAGGGCTGCCACCTTCCGTGTGGGACAAGGAGCCGGACGTGTGCCTTTTCGAAAAGAGGCCCTGCCGAGGACGAGAGCCATGAGATGTTCCTCCTCTGGGCAAGCCCGGGTCCCAGATCCTATTGTGCCTGTGAATAGGCTGCAGGGGGACGGTGAAGACCAGCAACAGCTTTCAGGGCTGCCACCTTCCTTGTGGGACAAGGAGCCGGACGTGTGCCTTTTCGGAATCGGGCTCTGCCGAGGACGAGAGCCATGAGATGTTCCTCCTCTGGGCATGCCCGGGTCCCAGATCCTGTTGTGCCTGTGAATAGGCTGCAGGGGGACGGTGAAGACCAGCAACAGCTTTCAGGGCTGCCACCTTCCGTGTGGGACAAGGAGCCGGACGTGTGCCTTTTCGGAAATAGGCCCTGTCGAGGACGAGAGCCATGAGATGTTCCTCCTCTGGGCAAGCCCGGGTCCCAAATCCTGTTGTGCCTGTGAATAGGCTGCAGGGGGACGGTGAAGACCAGCAACATCTTTCAGGGCTGCCACCTTCCGTGTGGGACAAGGAGCCGGACGTGTGCCTTTTCGGAAATAGGCTCTGCCGAGGACGAGAGCCATGAGATGTTCCTCCTCTGGGCAAGCCCGGGTCCCAGATCCTGTTGTACCTGTGAATAGGCTGCAGGGGGACTTTGAAGACCAGCAACAGCTTTCAGGGCTGCCACCTTCCTTGTGGGACAAGGAGCCGGACGTGTGCCTTTTCGGAATCGGGCTCTGCCGAGGACGAGAGCCATGAGATGTTCCTCCTCTGGGCATGCCCGGGTCCTGAATCCTGTTGTGTCTGTGAATAGGCTGCAGGGGGACGGTGAAGACCAGCAACAGCTTTCAGGGCTGCCACCTTCCGTGTGGGACAAGGAGCCGGACGTGTGCCTTTTCGAAAAGAGGCCCTGCCGAGGACGAGAGCCATGAGATGTTCCTCCTCTGGGCAAGCCCGGGTCCCAGATCCTATTGTGCCTGTGAATAGGCTGCAGGGGGACGGTGAAGACCAGCAACAGCTTTCAGGGCTGCCACCTTCCTTGTGGGACAAGGAGCCGGACGTGTGCCTTTTCGGAATCGGGCTCTGCCGAGGACGAGAGCCATAAGATGTTCCTCCTCTGGGCATGCCCGGGTCCCAGATCCTGTTGTGCCTGTGAATAGGCTGCAGGGGGACGGTGAAGACCAGCAACAGCTTTCAGGGCTGCCACCTTCCGTGTGGGACAAGGAGCCGGACGTGTGCCTTTTCGGAAATAGGCCCTGCCGAGGACGAGAGCCATGAGATGTTCCTCCTCTGGGCAAGCCCGGGTCCCAAATCCTGTTGTGCCTGTGAATAGGCTGCAGGGGGACGGTGAAGACCAGCAACAGCTTTCAGGGCTGCCACCTTCCGTGTGGGACAAGGAGCCGGACGTGTGCCTTTTCGGAAATAGGCTCTGCCGAGGACGAGAGCCATGAGATGTTCCTCCTCTGGGCAAGCCCGGGTCCCAGATCCTGTTGTACCTGTGAATAGGCTGCAGGGGGACTTTGAAGACCAGCAACAGCTTTCAGGGCTGCCACCTTCCTTGTGGGACAAGGAGCCGGACGTGTGCCTTTTCGGAATCGGGCTCTGCCGAGGACGAGAGCCATGAGATGTTCCTCCTCTGGGCATGCCCGGGTCCTGAATCCTGTTGTGTCTGTGAATAGGCTGCAGGGGGACGGTGAAGACCAGCAACAGCTTTCAGGGCTGCCACCTTCCGTGTGGGACAAGGAGCCGGAAGTGTGCCTTTTCGAAAAGAGGCCCTGCCGAGGACGAGAGCCATGAGATGTTCCTCCTCTGGGCAAGCCCGGGTCCCAGATCCTATTGTGCCTGTGAATAGGCTGCAGGGGGACGGTGAAGACCAGCAACAGCTTTCAGGGCTGCCACCTTCCTTGTGGGACAAGGAGCCGGACGTGTGCCTTTTCGGAATCGGGCTCTGCCGAGGACGAGAGCCATGAGATGTTCCTCCTCTGGGCAAGCCCGGGTCCCAGATCCTGTTGTGCCTGTGAATAGGCTGCAGGGGGACGGTGAAGACCAGCAACAGCTTTCAGGGCTGCCACCTTCCGTGTGGGACAAGGAGCCGGACGTGTGCCTTTTCGGAAATATGCCCTGCCGAGGACGAGAGCCATGAGATGTTCCTCCTCTGGGCAAGCCCAGGTCCCAGATCCTG
The DNA here is from genome assembly GCF_929443795.1 of Astur gentilis. Lineage (NCBI taxonomy): Eukaryota > Metazoa > Chordata > Aves > Accipitriformes > Accipitridae > Astur > Astur gentilis. Next base: position 1,234,645 of record NW_026061052.1, read on the forward strand.
TTGTGCCTGTGAATAGGCTGCAGGGGGACGGTGAAGACCAGCAACAGCTTTCAGGGCTGCCACCTTCCGTGTGGGACAAGGAGCTGGACGTGTGCCTTTTCGAAAAGAGGCCCTGCCGAGGACGAGAGCCATGAGATGTTCCTCCTCTGGGCAAGCCCGGGTCCTGAATCCTGTTGTGCCTGTGAATAGGCTGCAGGGGGACAGTGAAGACCAGCAACAGCTTTCAGGGCTGCCACCTTCCGTGTGGGACAAGGAGCCGGACGTGTGCCTTTTCGGAAATAGGATCTGCCGAGGACGAGAGCCATGAGATGTTCCTCCTCTGGGCAAGCCCGGGTCCCAGATCCTGTTGTGCCTGTGAATAGGCTGCAGGGGGACGGTGAAGACCAGCAACAGCTTTCAGGGCTGCCACCTTCCGTGTGGGACAAGGAGCCGGACCTGTGCCTTTTCGGAATCGGGCTCTGCCGAGGACGAGAGCCATGAGATGTTCCTCCTCTGGGCATGCCCGGGTCCTCAATCCTGTTGTGCCTGTGAATAGGCTGCAGGGGGACGGTGAAGACCAGCAACAGCTTTCAGGGCTGCCACCTTCCGTGTGGGACAAGGAGCCGGACGTGTGCCTTTTCGGAAATAGGCCCTGTCGAGGACGAGAGCCATGAGATGTTCCTCCTCTGGGCAAGCCCGGGTCCTGAATCCTGCTGTACCTGTGAATAGGCTGCAGGGGGACGGTGAAGACCAGCAACAGCTTTCAGGGCCGCCACCTTCCGTGTGGGACAAGGAGCCGGATGTGTGCCTTTTCGGAAAGAGGCCCTGCCGAGGACGAGAGCCATGAGATGTTCCTCCTCTGGGCAAGCCCGGGTCCCAGATCCTGTTGTGCCTGTGAATAGGCTGCAGGGGGACGGTGAAGACCAGCAACAGCTTTCAGGGCTGCCACCTTCCTTGTCGGACAAGGAGCCGGACGTGTGCCTTTTCGGAATCGGGCTCTGCCGAGAAGAGAGCCATGAGATGTTCCTCCTCTGGGCATGTGCGGGTCCTGAATCCTGTTGTGCCTGTGAATAGGCTGCAGGGGGACGGTGAAGACCAGCAACAGCTTTCAGGGCTGCCACCTTCCGTGTGGGACAAGGAGCCGGACGTGTGCCTTTCCGGAATCAGGCTCTGCCGAGGACGAGAGCCATGAGATGTTCCTCCTCTGGGCAAGCCCGGGTCCCAGATCCTGTTGTGCCTGTGAATAGGCTGCAGGGGGACGGTGAAGACCAGCAACAGCTTTCAGGGCTGCCACCTTCCGTGTGGGACAAGGAGCCGGACGAGTGCCCTTTCGGGAAGAGGCTCTGCCGAGAACAAGAGCCATGATATGTTCCTCCTCTGGGCAAGCCCGGGTCCTGAATCCTGTTGTACCTGTGAATAGGCTGCAGGGGGACAGTGAAGACCAGCAACAGCTTTCAGGGCTGTCACCTTCCGTGTGGGACAATGAGCCGGACGTGTGCCTTTTCGGAAAGAGGCCCTGCCGAGGATGAGAGCCATGAGATGTTCCTCCTCTGGGCAAGCCCGGGTCCCAGATCCTGTTGTGCCTGTGAATAGGCTGCAGGGGGACGGTGAAGACCAGCAACAGCTTTCAGGGCTGCCACCTTCCTTGTGGGACAAGGAGCCGGACGTGTGCCTTTTCGGAATCGGGCTCTGCCGAGGAAGAGAGCCATGAGATGTTCCTCCTCTGGGCATGCCCGGGTCCTGAATCCTGTTGTGCCTGTGAATAGGCTGCAGGGGGACAGTGAAGACCAGCAACAGCTTTCAGGGCTGCCACCTTCCGTGTGGGACAAGGAGCCGGACGTGTGCCTTTTCGAAAAGAGGCCCTGCCGAGGACGAGAGCCATGAGATGTTCCTCCTCTGGGCAAGCCCGGGTCCCAGATCCTGTTGTGCCTGTGAATAGGCTGCAGGGGGACGGTGAAGACCAGCAACAGCTTTCAGGGCTGCCACCTTCCGTGTGGGACAAGGAGCCGGACGTGTGCCTTTTCGGAAACAGGCCCTGCCGAGGACGAGAGCCATGAGATGTTCCTCCTCTGGGCATGCCCGGGTCCTGAATCCTGTTGTGCCTGTGAATAGGCTGCAGGGGGACGGTGAAGACCAGCAACAGCTTTCAGGGCTGCCACCTTCCGTGTGGGACAAGGAGCCGGACGTGTGCCTTCTCGGAAACAGACTCTGCCGAGGACGAGAGCCATGAGATGTTCCTCCTCTGGGCAAGCCCGGGTCCTGAATCCTGTTGTACCTGTGAATAGGCTGCAGGGGGACGGTGAAGACCAGCAACAGCTTTCAGGGCTGCCACCTTCCGTGTGGGACAAGGAGCCGGACGTGTGCCTTTTCGGAAATAGGCTCTGCGGAGGACGAGAGCCATGAGATGTTCCTCCTCTGGGCAAGCCCGGGTCCCAGATCCTGTTGTGCCTGTGAATAGGCTGCAGGGGGACGGTGAAAACCAGCAACATCCTTCAGGGGTTCCAACTTCCGTGTGGGACAAGGAGCCGGACGTGTGCCTTTTCGGAAACAGGCCCTGTCGAGGACGAGAGCCATGAGATCTTCCTCCTCTGGGCAAGCCCGGGTCCCAGATCCTGTTGTGCCTGTGAATAGGCTGCAGGGGGACGGTGAAGACCAGCAACAGCTTTCAGGGCTGCCACCTTCCGTGTGGGACAAGGAGCCGGACGTGTGCCTTTTCGGAAATAGGCTCTGCCGAGGACGAGAGCCATGAGATGTTCCTCCTCTGGGCAAGCCCGGGTCCCAGATCCTGTTGTGCCTGTGAATAGGCTGCAGGGGGACGGTGAAGACCAGCAACAGCTTTCAGGGCTGCCACCTTCCGTGTGGGACAAGGAGCCGGACCTGTGCCTTTTCGGAATCGGGCTCTGCCGAGGACGAGAGCCATGAGATGTTCCTCCTCTGGGCATGCCCGGGTCCTGAATCCTGTTGTGCCTGTGAATAGGCTGCAGGGGGACGGTGAAGACCAGCAACAGCTTTCAGGGCTGCCACCTTCCGTGTGGGACAAGGAGCCGGACGTGTGCCTTTTCGAAAAGAGGCCCTGCCGAGGACGAGAGCCATGAGATGTTCCTCCTCTGGGCAAGCCCGGGTCCCAGATCCTGTTGTGCCTGTGAATAGGCTGCAGGGGGACGGTGAAGACCAGCAACAGCTTCCAGGGCTGCCACCTTCCGTGTGGGACAAGGAGCCGGACGTGTGCCTTTTCGGAAATAGGCTCTGCCGAGGACGAGAGCCATGAGATGTTCCTCCTCTGGGCAAGCCCGGGTCCCAGATCCTGTTGTACCTGTGAATAGGCTGCAGGGGGACTTTGAAGACCAGCAACAGCTTTCAGGGCTGCCACCTTCCTTGTGGGACAAGGAGCCGGACGTGTGCCTTTTCGGAATCGGGCTCTGCCGAGGACGAGAGCCATGAGATGTTCCTCCTCTGGGCATGCCCGGGTCCTGAATCCTGTTGTGCCTGTGAATAGGCTGCAGGGGGACGGTGAAGACCAGCAACAGCTTTCAGGGCTGCCACCTTCCGTGTGGGAAAAGGAGCCGGACGTGTGCCTTTTCGAAAAGAGGCCCTGCCGAGGACGAGAGCCATGAGATGTTCCTCCTCTGGGCAAGCCCGCGTCGTGAATCCTGTTGTGCCTGTGAATAGGCTGCAGGGGGACAGTGAAGACCAGCAACAGCTTTCAGGGCTGCCACCTTCCGTGTGGGACAAGGAGCCGGACGTGTGCCTTTTCGGAATCGGGCTCTGCCGAGAAGAGAGCCATGAGATGTTCCTCCTCTGGGCATGTGCGGGTCCTGAATCCTGTTGTGCCTGTGAATAGGCTGCAGGGGGACGGTGAAGACCAGCAACAGCTTTCAGGGCTGCCACCTTCCGTGTGGGACAAGGAGCCAGACCTGTGCCTTTTCGGAATCGGGCTCTGCCGAGGAAGAGAGCCATGAGATGTTCCTCCTCTGGGCATGCCCGGGTCCTGAATCCTGTTGTATCTGTGAATAGGCTGCAGGGGGACGGTGAAGACCAGCTACAGCTTTCAGGGCTGCCACCTTCCGTGTGGGACAAGGAGCCGGACGTGTGCCTTCTCGGAAACAGGCTCTGCCGAGGACGAGAGCCATGAGATGTTCCTCCTCTGGGCAAGCCCGGGTCCTGAATCCTGTTGTACCTGTGAATAGGCTGCAGGGGGACGGTGAAGACCAGCAACAGCTTTCAGGGCTGCCACCTTCCGTGTGGGACAAGGAGCCGGACGTGTGCCTTTTCGGAAATAGGCTCTGCCGAGGACGAGAGCCATGAGATGTTCCTCCTCTGGGCAAGCCCGGGTCCCAGATCCTGTTGTGCCTGTGAATAGGCTGCAGGGGGACGGTGAAAACCAGCAACATCCTTCAGGGGTTCCAACTTCCGTGTGGGACAAGGAGCCGGACGTGTGCCTTTTCGGAAACAGGCCCTGTCGAGGACGAGAGCCATGAGATGTTCCTCCTCTGGGCAAGCCCGGGTCCTGAATCCTGCTGTACCTGTGAATAGGCTGCAGGGGGACGGTGAAGACCAGCAACAGCTTTCAGGGCCGCCACCTTCCGTGTTGGACAAGGAGCCGGATGTGTGCCTTTTCGGAAAGAGGCCCTGCCGAGGACGAGAGCCATGAGATGTTCCTCCTCTGGGCAAGCCCGGGTCCCAGATCCTGTTGTGCCTGTGAATAGGCTGCAGGGGGACGGTGAAGACCAGCAACAGCTTTCAGGGCTGCCACCTTCCTTGTCGGACAAGGAGCCGAACGTGTGCCTTTTCGGAATCGGGCTCTGCCGAGGAAGAGAGCCATGAGATGTTCCTCCTCTGGGCATGTCCGGGTCCTGAATCCTGTTGTGCCTGTGAATAGGCTGCAGGGGGACGGTGAAGACCAGCAACAGCTTTCAGGGCTGCCACCTTACGTGTGGGACAAGGAGCCGGACGTGTGCCTTTTCGGAATCGGGCTCTGCCGAGGAAGAGAGCCATGAGATGTTCCTCCTCTGGGCAAGCCCGGGTCCTGAATCCTGTTGTACCTGTGAATAGGCTGCAGGGGGACGGTGAAGACCAGCAACAGCTTTCAGGGCTGCCACCTTTCGTGTGGGACAAGGAGCCGGACGTGTGCCTTTCCGGAATCAGGCTCTGCCGAGGACGAGAGCCATGAGATGTTCCTCCTCTGGGCAAGCCCGGGTCCCAGATCCTGTTGTACCTGTGAATAGGCTGCAGGGGGACGGTGAAAACCAGCAACATCCTTCAGGGGTTCCAACTTCCGTGTGGGACAAGGAGCCGGACGTGTGCCTTTTCGGAAACAGGCCCTGTCGAGGACGAGAGCCATGAGATGTTCCTCCTCTGGGCAAGCCCAGGTCCCAGATCCTGTTGTGCCTGTGAATAGGCTGCAGGGGGATGGTGAAGACCAGCAACAGCTTTCAGGGCTGCCACCTTCCGTGTGGGACAAGGAGCCGGACGTGTGCCTTTTCGGAAATAGGCTCTGCCGAGGACGAGAGCCATGAGATGTTCCTCCTCTGGGCAAGCCCGGGTCCCAGATCCTGTTGTGCCTGTGAATAGGCTGCAGGGGGACGGTGAAAACCAGCAACATCCTTCAGGGGTTCCAACTTCCGTGTGGGACAAGGAGCCGGACGTGTGCCTTTTCGGAAACAGGCCCTGTCGAGGACGAGAGCCATGAGATGTTCCTCCTCCGGGCAAGCCCGGGTCCTGAATCCTGCTGTGCCTGTGAATAGGCTGCAGGGGGACGGTGAAGACCAGCAACAGCTTTCAGGGCCGCCACCTTCCGTGTTGGACAAGGAGCCGGAGGTGTGCCTTTTCGGAAAGAGGCCCTGCCGAGGACGAGAGCCATGAGATGTTCCTCCTCTGGGCAAGCCCGGGTCCCAGATCCTGTTGTGCCTGTGAATAGGCTGCAGGGGGACGGTGAAGACCAGCAACAGCTTTCAGGGCTGCCACCTTCCTTGTCGGACAAGGAGCCGAACGTGTGCCTTTTCGGAATCGGGCTCTGCCGAGGAAGAGAGCCATGAGATGTTCCTCCTCTGGGCATGTCCGGGTCCTGAATCCTGTTGTGCCTGTGAATAGGCTGCAGGGGGACGGTGAAGACCAGCAACAGCTTTCAGGGCTGCCACCTTCCGTGTGGGACAAGGAGCCGGACGTGTGCCTTTTCGGAATCGGGCTCTGCCGAGGAAGAGAGCCATGAGATGTTCCTCCTCTGGGCAAGCCCGGGTCCTGAATCCTGTTGTACCTGTGAATAGGCTGCAGGGGGACGGTGAAGACCAGCAACAGCTTTCAGGGCTGCTACCTTCCGTGTGGGACAAGGAGCCGGACGTGTGCCTTTCCGGAATCAGGCTCTGCCGAGGACGAGAGCCATGAGATGTTCCTCCTCTGGGCAAGCCCGGGTCCCAGATCCTGTTGTGCCTGTGAATAGGCTGCAGGGGGACGGTGAAAACCAGCAACATCCTTCAGGGGTTCCAACTTCCGTGTGGGACAAGGAGCCGGACATGTGCCTTTTCGGAAACAGGCCCTGTCGAGGACGAGAGCCATGAGATGTTCCTCCTCTGGGCAAGCCCAGGTCCCAGATCCTGTTGTGCCTGTGAATAGGCTGCAGGGGGATGGTGAAGACCAGCAACAGCTTTCAGGGCTGCCACCTTCCGTGTGGGACAAGGAGCCGGACGAGTGCCCTTTCGGGAACAGGATCTGCCGAGGACAAGAGCCATGATATGTTCCTCCTCCGGGCAAGCCCGGGTCCTGAATCCTGTTGTACCTGTGAATAGGCTGCAGGGGGACGGTGAAGACCAGCAACAGCTTTCAGGGCTGCCACCTTCCGTGTGGGACAAGGAGCCGGACGTGTGCCTTTTCGGAAATAGGCTCTGCCGAGGACGAGAGCCATGAGATGTTCCTCCTCTGGGCAAGCCCGGGTCCCAGATCCTGTTGTACCTGTGAATAGGCTGCAGGGGGACTTTGAAGACCAGCAACAGCTTTCAGGGCTGCCACCTTCCTTGTGGGACAAGGAGCCGGACGTGTGCCTTTTCGGAATCGGGCTCTGCCGAGGACGAGAGCCATGAGATGTTCCTCCTCTGGGCATGCCCGGGTACCAGATCCTGTTGTGCCTGTGAATAGGCTGCAGGGGGACGGTGAAGACCAGCAACAGCTTTCAGGGCTGCCACCTTCCGTGTGGGACAAGGAGCCGGACGTGTGCCTTTTCGGAAATAGGCTCTGCCGAGGACGAGAGCCATGAGATGTTCCTCCTCTGGGCAAGCCCGGGTCCCAGATCCTGTTGTGCCTGTGAATAGGCTGCAGGGGGACGGTGAAAACCAGCAACATCCTTCAGGGGTTCCAACTTCCGTGTGGGACAATGAGCCGGACGTGTGCCTTTTCGGAAACAGGCCCTGTCGAGGACGAGAGCCATGAGATCTTCCTCCTCTGGGCAAGCCCGGGTCCCAGATCCTGTTGTGCCTGTGAATAGGCTGCAGGGGGACGGTGAAGACCAGCAACAGCTTTCAGGGCTGCCACCTTCCGTGTGGGACAAGGAGCCGGACGTGTGCCTTTTCGGAAATAGGCTCTGCCGAGGACGAGAGCCATGAGATGTTCCTCCTCTGGGCAAGCCCGGGTCCCAGATCCTGTTGTGCCTGTGAATAGGCTGCAGGGGGACGGTGAAGACCAGCAACAGCTTTCAGGGCTGCCACCTTCCGTGTTGGACAAGGAGCCGGACCTGTGCCTTTTCGGAATCGGGCTCTGCCGAGGACGAGAGCCATGAGATGTTCCTCCTCTGGGCATGCCCGGGTCCTGAATCCTGTTGTGCCTGTGAATAGGCTGCAGGGAGACGGTGAAGACCAGCAACAGCTTTCAGGGCTGCCACATTCCGTGTGGGACAAGGAGCCGGACGTGTGCCTTTTCGAAAAGAGGCCCTGCCGAGGACGAGAGCCATGAGATGTTCCTCCTCTGGGCAAGCCCGGGTCCCAGATCCTGTTGTACCTGTGAATAGGCTGCAGGGGGACAGTGAAGACCAGCAACAGCTTTCAGGGCTGCCACCTTCCGTGTGGGATAAGGAGCCGGACGTGTGCCTTTTCGGAATCGGGCTCTGCCGAGAAGAGAGCCATGAGATGTTCCTCCTCTGGGCATGTGCGGGTCCTGAATCCTGTTGTGCCTGTGAATAGGCTGCAGGGGGACGGTGAAGACCAGCAACAGCTTTCAGGGCTGCCACCTTCCGTGTGGGACAAGGAGCCGGACCTGTGCCTTTTCGGAATCGGGCTCTGCCGAGGACGAGAGCCATGAGATGTTCCTCCTCTGGGCATGCCCGGGTCCTGAATCCTGTTGTACCTGTGAATAGGCTGCAGGGGGACGGTGAAGACCAGCTACAGCTTTCAGGGCTGCCACCTTCCGTGTGGGACAAGGAGCCGGACGTGTGCCTTCTCGGAAACAGGCTCTGCCGAGGACGAGAGCCATGAGATGTTCCTCCTCTGGGCAAGCCCGGGTCCTGAATCCTGTTGTACCTGTGAATAGGCTGCAGGGGGACGGTGAAGACCAGCAACAGCTTTCAGGGCTGCCACCTTCCGTGTGGGACAAGGAGCCGGACGTGTGCCTTTTCGGAAATAGGCTCTGCCGAGGACGAGAGCCATGAGATGTTCCTCCTCTGGGCAAGCCCGGGTCCCAGATCCTGTTGTGCCTGTGAATAGGCTGCAGGGGGACGGTGAAAACCAGCAACATCCTTCAGGGGTTCCAACTTCCGTGTGGGACAAGGAGCCGGACGTGTGCCTTTTCGGAAACAGGCCCTGTCGAGGACGAGAGCCATGAGATGTTCCTCCTCTGGGCAAGCCCGGGTCCCAGATCCTGTTGTACCTGTGAATAGGCTGCAGGGGGACGGTGAAGACCAGCAACAGCTTTCAGGGCTGCCACCTTCCGTGTTGGACAAGGAGCCGGATGTGTGCCTTTTCGGAAAGAGGCCCTGCCGAGGACGAGAGCCATGAGATGTTCCTCCTCTGGGCAAGCCCGGGTCCCAGATCCTGTTGTGCCTGTGAATAGGCTGCAGGGGGACGGTGAAGACCAGCAACAGCTTTCAGGGCTGCCACCTTCCTTGTCGGACAAGGAGCCGAACGTGTGCCTTTTCGGAATCGGGCTCTGCCGAGGAAGAGAGCCATGAGATGTTCCTCCTCTGGGCATGACCGGGTCCTGAATCCTGTTGTGCCTGTGAATAGGCTGCAGGGGGACGGTGAAGACCAGCAACAGCTTTCAGGGCTGCCACCTTCCGTGTGGGACAAGGAGCCGGACGTGTGCCTTTTCGGAATCGGGCTCTGCCGAGGAAGAGAGCCATGAGATGTTCCTCCTCTGGGCAAGCCCGGGTCCCAGATCCTGTTGTACCTGTGAATAGGCTGCAGGGGGACGGTGAAGACCAGCAACAGCTTTCAGGGCTGCCACCTTCCGTGTTGGACAAGGAGCCGGACGTGTGCCTTTCCGGAATCAGGCTCTGCCGAGGACGAGAGCCATGAGATGTTCCTCCTCTGGGCAAGCCCGGGTCCCAGATCCTGTTGTGCCTGTGAATAGGCTGCAGGGGGACGGTGAAAACCAGCAACATCCTTCAGGGGTTCCAACTTCCGTGTGGGACAAGGAGCCGGACGTGTGCCTTTTCGGAAACAGGCCCTGTCGAGGACGAGAGCCATGAGATGTTCCTCCTCTGGGCAAGCCCAGGTCCCAGATCCTGTTGTGCCTGTGAATAGGCTGCAGGGGGATGGTGAAGACCAGCAACAGCTTTCAGGGCTGCCACCTTCCGTGTGGGACAAGGAGCCGGACGTGTGCCTTCTCGGAAACAGGCTCTGCCGAGGACGAGAGCCATGAGATGTTCCTCCTCTGGGCAAGCCCGGGTCCCAAATCCTGTTGTGCCTGTGAATAGGCTGCAGGGGGACGGTGAAGACCAGCAACAGCTTTCAGGGCTGCTACCTTCCGTGTGGGACAAGGAGCCGGACGTGTGCCTTTTCGGAATCGGGCTCTGCCGAGAAGAGAGCCATGAGATGTTCCTCCTCTGGGCAAGCCCGGGTCCCAAATCCTGTTGTGCCTGTGAATAGGCTGCAGGGGGACAGTGAAGACCAGCAACAGCTTTCAGGGCTGCCACCTTCCGTGTGGGACAAGGAGCCGGACGTGTGCCTTTTCGGAATCGGGCTCTGCCGAGAAGAGAGCCATGAGATGTTCCTCCTCTGGGCATGTGCGGGTCCTGAATCCTGTTGTGCCTGTGAATAGGCTGCAGGGGGACGGTGAAGACCAGCAACAGCTTTCAGGGCTGCCACCTTCCGTGTGGGACAAGGAGCCGGACGTGTGCCTTCTCGGAAACAGGCTCTGCCGAGGACGAGAGCCATGAGATGTTCCTCCTCTGGGCAAGCCCGGGTCCTGAATCCTGTTGTACCTGTGAATAGGCTGCAGGGGGACGGTGAAGACCAGCAACAGCTTTCAGGGCTGCCACCTTCCGTGTGGGACAAGGAGCCGGACGTGTGCCTTTTCGGAAATAGGCTCTGCCGAGGACGAGAGCCATGAGATGTTCCTCCTCTGGGCAAGCCCGGGTCCCAGATCCTGTTGTGCCTGTGAATAGGCTGCAGGGGGACGGTGAAAACCAGCAACATCCTTCAGGGGTTCCAACTTCCGTGTGGGACAAGGAGCCGGACGTGTGCCTTTTCGGAAACAGGCCCTGTCGAGGACGAGAGCCATGAGATGTTCCTCCTCTGGGCAAGCCCGGGTCCTGAATCCTGCTGTGCCTGTGAATAGGCTGCAGGGGGACGGTGAAGACCAGCAACAGCTTTCAGGGCCGCCACCTTCCGTGTTGGACAAGGAGCCGGATGTGTGCCTTTTCGGAAAGAGGCCCTGCCGAGGACGAGAGCCATGAGATGTTCCTCCTCTGGGCAAGCCCGGGTCCCAGATCCTGTTGTGCCTGTGAATAGGCTGCAGGGGGACGGTGAAGACCAGCAACAGCTTTCAGGGCTGCCACCTTCCTTGTCGGACAAGGAGCCGAACGTGTGCCTTTTCGGAATCGGGCTCTGCCGAGGAAGAGAGCCATGAGATGTTCCTCCTCTGGGCATGTCCGGGTCCTGAATCCTGTTGTGCCTGTGAATAGGCTGCAGGGGGACGGTGAAGACCAGCAACAGCTTTCAGGGCTGCCACCTTCCGTGTGGGACAAGGAGCCGGACGTGTGCCTTTTCGGAATCGGGCTCTGCCGAGGACGAGAGCCATGAGATGTTCCTCCTCTGGGCAAGCCCGGGTCCTGAATCCTGTTGTGCCTGTGAATAGGCTGCAGGGGGACGGTGAAGACCAGCAACAGCTTTCAGGGCTGCCACCTTCCGTGTGGGACAAGGAGCCGGACGTGTGCCTTTCCGGAATCAGGCTCTGCCGAGGACGAGAGCCATGAGATGTTCCTCCTCTGGGCAAGCCCGGGTCCCAGATCCTGTTGTGCCTGTGAATAGGCTGCAGGGGGACGGTGAAAACCAGCAACAGCTTTCAGGGCTGCCACCTTCCGTGTGGGACAAGGAGCCGGACGTGTGCCTTCTCGGAAACAGGCTCTGCCGAGGACGAGAGCCATGAGATGTTCCTCCTCTGGGCAAGCCCGGGTCCCAAATCCTGTTGTGCCTGTGAATAGGCTGCAGGGGGACGGTGAAGACCAGCAACATCTTTCAGGGCTGCCACCTTCCGTGTGGGACAAGGAGCCGGACGAGTGCCTTTTCGGGAAGAGGATCTGCCGAGGACAAGAGCCATGATATGTTCCTCCTCCGGGCAAGCCCGGGTCCTGAATCCTGTTGTACCTGTGAATAGGCTGCAGGGGGACGGTGAAGACCAGCAACAGCTTTCAGGGCTGCCACCTTCCGTGTGGGACAAGGAGCCGGACGTGTGCCTTTTCGGAAACAGGCTCTGCCGAGGACGAGAGCCATGAGATGTTCCTCCTCTGGGCAAGCCCGGGTCCCAGATCCTGTTGTACCTGTGAATAGGCTGCAGGGGGACTTTGAAGACCAGCAACAGCTTTCAGGGCTGCCACCTTCCTTGTGGGACAAGGAGCCGGACGTGTGCCTTTTCGGAATCGGGCTCTGCCGAGGACGAGAGCCATGAGATGTTCCTCCTCTGGGCATGCCCGGGTACCAGATCCTGTTGTGCCTGTGAATAGGCTGCAGGGGGACGGTGAAGACCAGCAACAGCTTTCAGGGCTGCCACCTTCCGTGTGGGACAAGGAGCCGGACGTGTGCCTTTTCGAAAAGAGGCCCTGCCGAGGACGAGAGCCATGAGATGTTCCTCCTCTGGGCAAGCCCGGGTCCCAGATCCTGTTGTGCCTGTGAATAGGCTGCAGGGGGACGGTGAAGACCAGCAACAGCTTTCAGGGCTGCCACCTTCCGTGTGGGACAAGGAGCCGGACGTGTGCCTTTTCGGAAACAGGCCCTGCCGAGGACGAGAGCCATGAGATGTTCCTCCTCTGGGCAAGCCCGGGTCCTGAATCCTGTTGTGCCTGTGAATAGGCTGCAGGGGGACAGTGAAGACCAGCAACAGCTTTCAGGGCTGCCACCTTCCGTGTGGGACAAGGAGCCGGACGTGTGCCTTTTCGGAAATAAGCTCTGCCGAGGACGAGAGCCATGAGATGTTCCTCCTCTGGGCAAGCCCGGGTCCCAGATCCTGTTGTACCTGTGAATAGGCTGCAGGGGGACGGTGAAGACCAGCAACAGCTTTCAGGGCTGCCACCTTCCGTGTGGGACAAGGAGCCGGACCTGTGCCTTTTCGGAATCGGGCTCTGCCGAGGACGAGAGCCATGAGATGTTCCTCCTCTGGGCAAGCCCGGGTCCTGAATCCTGTTGTGCCTGTGAATAGGCTGCAGGGGGACGGTGAAGACCAGCAACAGCTTTCAGGGCTGCCACCTTCCGTGTGGGACAAGGAGCCGGACGTGTGCCTTTTCGGAAATAGGCTCTGCCGAGGACGAGAGCCATGAGATGTTCCTCCTCTGGGCAAGCCCGGGTCCCAGATCCTGTTGTGCCTGTGAATAGGCTGCAGGGGGACGGTGAAAACCAGCAACATCCTTCAGGGGTTCCAACTTCCGTGTGGGACAAGGAGCCGGACGTGTGCCTTTTCGGAAACAGGCCCTGTCGAGGACGAGAGCCATGAGATCTTCCTCCTCTGGGCAAGCCCGGGTCCCAGATCCTGTTGTGCCTGTGAATAGGCTGCAGGGGGACGGTGAAGACCAGCAACAGCTTTCAGGGCTGCCACCTTCCGTGTGGGACAAGGAGCCGGACGTGTGCCTTTTCGAAAAGAGGCCCTGCCGAGGACGAGAGCCATGAGATGTTCCTCCTCTGGGCAAGCCCGGGTCCCAGATCCTGTTGTACCTGTGAATAGGCTGCAGGGGGACGGTGAAGACCAGCAACAGCTTTCAGGGCTGCCACCTTCCTTGTGGGACAAGGAGCCGGACGTGTGCCTTTTCGGAATCGGGCTCTGCCGAGGACGAGAGCCATGAGATGTTCCTCCTCTGGGCAAGCCCGGGTCCCAGATCCTGTTGTGCCTGTGAATAGGCTGCAGGGGGACGGTGAAGACCAGCAACAGCTTTCAGGGCTGCCACCTTCCGTGTGGGACAAGGAGCCGGACGTGTGCCTTTTCGAAAAGAGGCCCTGCCGAGGACGAGAGCCATGAGATGTTCCTCCTCTGGGCAAGCCCGGGTCCCAGATCCTGTTGTGCCTGTGAATAGGCTGCAGGGGGACGGTGAAGACCAGCAACAGCTTTCAGGGCTGCCACCTTCCGTGTGGGACAAGGAGCCGGACGTGTGCCTTTTCGGAAACAGGCCCTGCCGAGGACGAGAGCCATGAGATGTTCCTCCTCTGGGCAAGCCCGGGTCCTGAATCCTGTTGTGCCTGTGAATAGGCTGCAGGGGGACAGTGAAGACCAGCAACAGCTTTCAGGGCTGCCACCTTCCGTGTGGGACAAGGAGCCGGACGTGTGCCTTTTCGGAAATAAGCTCTGCCGAGGACGAGAGCCATGAGATGTTCCTTCTCTGGGCAAGCCCGGGTCCCAGATCCTGTTGTACCTGTGAATAGGCTGCAGGGGGACGGTGAAGACCAGCAACAGCTTTCAGGGCTGCCACCTTCCGTGTGGGACAAGGAGCCGGACCTGTGCCTTTTCGGAATCGGGCTCTGCCGAGGACGAGAGCCATGAGATGTTCCTCCTCTGGGCATGCCCGGGTCCTGAATCCTGTTGTGCCTGTGAATAGGCTGCAGGGGGACGGTGAAGACCAGCAACAGCTTTCAGGGCTGCCACCTTCCGTGTGGGACAAGGAGCCGGACGTGTGCCTTTTCGGAAATAGGCTCTGCCGAGGACGAGAGCCATGAGATGTTCCTCCTCTGGGCAAGCCCGGGTCCCAGATCCTGTTGTGCCTGTGAATAGGCTGCAGGGGGACGGTGAAAACCAGCAACATCCTTCAGGGGTTCCAACTTCCGTGTGGGACAAGGAGCCGGACGTGTGCCTTTTCGGAAACAGGCCCTGTCGAGGACGAGAGCCATGAGATCTTCCTCCTCTGGGCAAGCCCGGGTCCCAGATCCTGTTGTGCCTGTGAATAGGCTGCAGGGGGACGGTGAAGACCAGCAACAGCTTTCAGGGCTGCCACGTTCCGTGTGGGACAAGGAGCCGGACGTGTGCCTTTTCGAAAAGAGGCCCTGCCGAGGACGAGAGCCATGAGATGTTCCTCCTCTGGGCAAGCCCGGGTCCCAGATCCTGTTGTACCTGTGAATAGGCTGCAGGGGGACGGTGAAGACCAGCAACAGCTTTCAGGGCTGCCACCTTCCGTGTGGGACAAGGAGCCGGACGTGTGCCTTTTCGGAAATAGGCTCTGCCGAGGACGAGAGCCATGAGATGTTCCTCCTCTGGGCAAGCCCGGGTCCCAGATCCTGTTGTGCCTGTGAATAGGCTGCAGGGGGACGGTGAAAACCAGCAATATCCTTCAGGGGTTCCAACTTCCGTGTGGGACAAGGAGCCGGACGTGTGCCTTTTCGGAAACAGGCCCTGTCGAGGACGAGAGCCATGAGATCTTCCTCCTCTGGGCAAGCCCGGGTCCCAGATCCTGTTGTGCCTGTGAATAGGCTGCAGGGGGACGGTGAAGACCAGCAACAGCTTTCAGGGCTGCCACCTTCCGTGTGGGACAAGGAGCCGGACGTGTGCCTTTTCGGAAATAGGCTCTGCCGAGGACGAGAGCCATGAGATGTTCCTCCTCTGGGCAAGCCCGGGTCCCAGATCCTGTTGTGCCTGTGAATAGGCTGCAGGGGGACGGTGAAGACCAGCAACAGCTTTCAGGGCTGCCACCTTCCGTGTGGGACAAGGAGCCGGACCTGTGCCTTTTCGGAATCGGGCTCTGCCGAGGACGAGAGCCATGAGATGTTCCTCCTCTGGGCATGCCCGGGTCCTGAATCCTGTTGTGCCTGTGAATAGGCTGCAGGGGGACGGTGAAGACCAGCAACAGCTTTCAGGGCTGCCACCTTCCGTGTGGGACAAGGAGCCGGACGTGTGCCTTTTCGAAAAGAGGCCCTGCCGAGGACGAGAGCCATGAGATGTTCCTCCTCTGGGCAAGCCCGGGTCCCAGATCCTGTTGTGCCTGTGAATAGGCTGCAGGGGGACGGTGAAGACCAGCAACAGCTTCCAGGGCTGCCACCTTCCGTGTGGGACAAGGAGCCGGACGTGTGCCTTCTCGGAAACAGGCTCTGCCGAGGACGAGAGCCATGAGATGTTCCTCCTCTGGGCAAGCCCAGGTCCCAGATCCTGTTGTACCTGTGAATAGGCTGCAGGGGGACTTTGAAGACCAGCAACAGCTTTCAGGGCTGCCACCTTCCTTGTGGGACAAGGAGCCGGACGTGTGCCTTTTCGGAATCGGGCTCTGCCGAGGACGAGAGCCATGAGATGTTCCTCCTCTGGGCATGCCCGGGTCCTGAATCCTGTTGTGTCTGTGAATAGGCTGCAGGGGGACGGTGAAGACCAGCAACAGCTTTCAGGGCTGCCACCTTCCGTGTGGGACAAGGAGCCGGACGTGTGCCTTTTCGAAAAGAGGCCCTGCCGAGGACGAGAGCCATGAGATGTTCCTCCTCTGGGCAAGCCCGCGTCGTGAATCCTGTTGTGCCTGTGAATAGGCTGCAGGGGGACAGTGAAGACCAGCAACAGCTTTCAGGGCTGCCACCTTCCGTGTGGGACAAGGAGCCGGACGTGTGCCTTTTCGGAATCGGGCTCTGCCGAGAAGAGAGCCATGAGATGTTCCTCCTCTGGGCATGTGCGGGTCCTGAATCCTGTTGTGCCTGTGAATAGGCTGCAGGGGGACGGTGAAGACCAGCAACAGCTTTCAGGGCTGCCACCTTCCGTGTGGGATAAGGAGCCGGACCTGTGCCTTTTCGGAATCGGGCTCTGCCGAGGAAGAGAGCCATGAGATGTTCCTCCTCTGGGCATGCCCGGGTCCTGAATCCTGTTGTACCTGTGAATAGGCTGCAGGGGGACGGTGAAGACCAGCTACAGCTTTCAGGGCTGCCACCTTCCGTGTGGGACAAGGAGCCGGACGTGTGCCTTCTCGGAAACAGGCTCTGCCGAGGACGAGAGCCATGAGATGTTCCTCCTCTGGGCAAGCCCGGGTCCTGAATCCTGTTGTACCTGTGAATAGGCTGCAGGGGGACGGTGAAGACCAGCAACAGCTTTCAGGGCTGCCACCTTCCGTGTGGGACAAGGAGCCGGACGTGTGCCTTTTCGGAAATAGGCTCTGCCGAGGACGAGAGCCATGAGATGTTCCTCCTCTGGGCAAGCCCGGGTCCCAGATCCTGTTGTGCCTGTGAATAGGCTGCAGGGGGACGGTGAAAACCAGCAACATCCTTCAGGGGTTCCAACTTCCGTGTGGGACAAGGAGCCGGACGTGTGCCTTTTCGGAAACAGGCCCTGTCGAGGACGAGAGCCATGAGATGTTCCTCCTCTGGGCAAGCCCGGGTCCTGAATCCTGCTGTACCTGTGAATAGGCTGCAGGGGGACGGTGAAGACCAGCAACAGCTTTCAGGGCCGCCACCTTCCGTGTTGGACAAGGAGCCGGATGTGTGCCTTTACGGAAACAGGCACTGCCGAGGACGAGAGCCATGAGATGTTCCTCCTCTGGGCAAGCCCGGGTCCCAGATCCTGTTGTGCCTGTGAATAGGCTGCAGGGGGACGGTGAAGACCAGCAACAGCTTTCAGGGCTGCCACCTTCCTTGTCGGACAAGGAGCCGAACGTGTGCCTTTTCGGAATCGGGCTCTGCCGAGGAAGAGAGCCATGAGATGTTCCTCCTCTGGGCATGTCCGGGTCCTGAATCCTGTTGTGCCTGTGAATAGGCTGCAGGGGGACGGTGAAGACCAGCAACAGCTTTCAGGGCTGCCACCTTCCGTGTGGGACAAGGAGCCGGACGTGTGCCTTTTCGGAATCGGGCTCTGCCGAGGAAGAGAGCCATGAGATGTTCCTCCTCTGGGCAAGCCCGGGTCCTGAATCCTGTTGTACCTGTGAATAGGCTGCAGGGGGACGGTGAAGACCAGCAACAGCTTTCAGGGCTGCCACCTTCCGTGTGGGACAAGGAGCCGGACGTGTGCCTTTCCGGAATCAGGCTCTGCCGAGGACGAGAGCCATGAGATGTTCCTCCTCTGGGCAGGCCCGGGTCCCAGATCCTGTTGTGCCTGTGAATAGGCTGCAGGGGGACGGTGAAAACCAGCAACATCCTTCAGGGGTTCCAACTTCCGTGTGGGACAAGGAGCCGGACGTGTGCCTTTTCGGAAACAGGCCCTGTCGAGGACGAGAGCCATGAGATGTTCCTCCTCTGGGCAAGCCCAGGTCCCAGATCCTGTTGTGCCTGTGAATAGGCTGCAGGGGGATGGTGAAGACCAGCAACAGCTTTCAGGGCTGCCACCTTCCGTGTGGGACAAGGAGCCGGACGTGTGCCTTCTCGGAAACAGGCTCTGCCGAGGACGAGAGCCATGAGATGTTCCTCCTCTGGGCAAGCCCGGGTCCCAAATCCTGTTGTGCCTGTGAATAGGCTGCAGGGGGACGGTGAAGACCAGCAACAGCTTTCAGGGCTGCTACCTTCCGTGTGGGACAAGGAGCCGGACGTGTGCCTTTTCGGAATCGGGCTCTGCCGAGAAGAGAGCCATGAGATGTTCCTCCTCTGGGCAAGCCCGGGTCCCAAATCCTGTTGTGCCTGTGAATAGGCTGCAGGGGGACAGTGAAGATCAGCAACAGCTTTCAGGGCTGCCACCTTCCGTGTGGGACAAGGAGCCGGACGTGTGCCTTTTCGGAATCGGGCTCTGCCGAGAAGAGAGCCATGAGATGTTCCTCCTCTGGGCATGTGCGGGTCCTGAATCCTGTTGTGCCTGTGAATAGGCTGCAGGGGGACGGTGAAGACCAGCAACAGCTTTCAGGGCTGCCACCTTCCGTGTGGGACAAGGAGCCGGACGTGTGCCTTCTCGGAAACAGGCTCTGCCGAGGACGAGAGCCATGAGATGTTCCTCCTCTGGGCAAGCCCGGGTCCTGAATCCTGTTGTACCTGTGAATAGGCTGCAGGGGGACGGTGAAGACCAGCAACAGCTTTCAGGGCTGCCACCTTCCATGTGGGACAAGGAGCCGGACGTGTGCCTTTTCGGAAATAGGCTCTGCCGAGGACGAGAGCCATGAGATGTTCCTCCTCTGGGCAAGCCCGGGTCCCAGATCCTGTTGTGCCTGTGAATAGGCTGCAGGGGGACGGTGAAAACCAGCAACATCCTTCAGGGGTTCCAACTTCCGTGTGGGACAAGGAGCCGGACGTGTGCCTTTTCGGAAACAGGCCCTGTCGAGGACGAGAGCCATGAGATGTTCCTCCTCTGGGCAAGCCCGGGTCCTGAATCCTGCTGTGCCTGTGAATAGGCTGCAGGGGGACGGTGAAGACCAGCAACAGCTTTCAGGGCCGCCACCTTCCGTGTTGGACAAGGAGCCGGATGTGTGCCTTTTCGGAAAGAGGCCCTGCCGAGGACGAGAGCCATGAGATGTTCCTCCTCTGGGCAAGCCCGGGTCCCAGATCCTGTTGTGCCTGTGAATAGGCTGCAGGGGGACGGTGAAGACCAGCAACAGCTTTCAGGGCTGCCACCTTCCTTGTCGGACAAGGAGCCGAACGTGTGCCTTTTCGGAATCGGGCTCTGCCGAGGACGAGAGCCATGAGATGTTCCTCCTCTGGGCATGTCCGGGTCCTGAATCCTGTTGTGCCTGTGAATAGGCTGCAGGGGGACGGTGAAGACCAGCAACAGCTTTCAGGGCTGCCACCTTCCGTGTGGGACAAGGAGCCGGACGTGTGCCTTATCGGAATCGGGCTCTGCCGAGGAAGAGAGCCATGAGATGTTCCTCCTCTGGGCAAGCCCGGGTCCTGAATCCTGTTGTACCTGTGAATAGGCTGCAGGGGGACGGTGAAGACCAGCAACAGCTTTCAGGGCTGCCACCTTCCGTGTGGGACAAGGAGCCGGACGTGTGCCTTTCCGGAATCAGGCTCTGCCGAGGACGAGAGCCATGAGATGTTCCTCCTCTGGGCAAGCCCGGGTCCCAGATCCTGTTGTGCCTGTGAATAGGCTGCAGGGGGACGGTGAAGACCAGCAACATCCTTCAGGGGTTCAACTTCCGTGTGGGACAAGGAGCCGGACGTGTGCCTTTTCGGAAACAGGCCCTGTCGAGGACGAGAGCCATGAGATGTTCCTCCTCTGGGCAAGCCCAGGTCCCAGATCCTGTTGTGCCTGTGAATAGGCTGCAGGGGGATGGTGAAGACCAGCAACAGCTTTCAGGGCTGCCACCTTCCGTGTGGGACAAGGAGCCGGACGTGTGCCTTCTCGGAAACAGGCTCTGCCGGGGACGAGAGCCATGAGATGTTCCTCCTCTGGGCAAGCCCGGGTCCCAAATCCTGTTGTGCCTGTGAATAGGCTGCAGGGGGACGGTGAAGACCAGCAACAGCTTTCAGGGCTGCCACCTTCCGTGTGGGACAAGGAGCCGGACGAGTGCCTTTTCGGGAAGAGGATCTGCCGAGGACAAGAGCCATGATATGTTCCTCCTCCGGGCAAGCCCGGGTCCTGAATCCTGTTGTACCTGTGAATAGGCTGCAGGGGGACGGTGAAGACCAGCAACAGCTTTCAGGGCTGCCACCTTCCGTGTGGGACAAGGAGCCGGACGTGTGCCTTTTCGGAAATAGGCTCTGCCGAGGACGAGAGCCATGAGATGTTCCTCCTCTGGGCAAGCCCGGGTCCCAGATCCTGTTGTACCTGTGAATAGGCTGCAGGGGGACTTTGAAGACCAGCAACAGCTTTCAGGGCTGCCACCTTCCTTGTGGGACAAGGAGCCGGACGTGTGCCTTTTCGGAATCGGGCTCTGCCGAGGAAGAGAGCCATGAGATGTTCCTCCTCTGGGCATGCCCGGGTACCAGATCCTGTTGTGCCTGTGAATAGGCTGCAGGGGGACAGTGAAGACCAGCAACAGCTTTCAGGGCTGCCACCTTCCGTGTGGGACAAGGAGCCGGACGTGTGCCTTTTCGAAAAGAGGCCCTGCCGAGGACGAGAGCCATGAGATGTTCCTCCTCTGGGCAAGCCCGGGTCCCAGATCCTGTTGTGCCGGTGAATAGGCTGCAGGGGGACGGTGAAGACCAGCAACAGCTTTCAGGGCTGCCACCTTCCGTGTGGGACAAGGAGCCGGACGTGTGCCTTTTCGGAAACAGGCCCTGCCGAGGACGAGAGCCATGAGATGTTCCTCCTCTGGGCAAGCCCGGGTCCTGAATCCTGTTGTGCCTGTGAATAGGCTGCAGGGGGACAGTGAAGACCAGCAACAGCTTTCAGGGCTGCCACCTTCCGTGTGGGACAAGGAGCCGGACGTGTGCTTTTTCGGAAATAAGCTCTGCCGAGGACGAGAGCCATGAGATGTTCCTCCTCTGGGCAAGCCCGGGTCCCAGATCCTGTTGTACCTGTGAATAGGCTGCAGGGGGACGGTGAAGACCAGCAACAGCTTTCAGGGCTGCCACCTTCCGTGTGGGACAAGGAGCCGGACCTGTGCCTTTTCGGAATCGGGCTCTGCCGAGGACGAGAGCCATGAGATGTTCCTCCTCTGGGCATGCCCGGGTCCTGAATCCTGTTGTGCCTGTGAATAGGCTGCAGGGGGACGGTGAAGACCAGCAACAGCTTTCAGGGCTGCCACCTTCCGTGTGGGACAAGGAGCCGGACGTGTGCCTTTTCGGAAATAGGCTCTGCCGAGGACGAGAGCCATGAGATGTTCCTCCTCTGGGCAAGCCCGGGTCCCAGATCCTGTTGTGCCTGTGAATAGGCTGCAGGGGGACGGTGAAAACCAGCAACATCCTTCAGGGGTTCCAACTTCCGTGTGGGACAAGGAGCCGGACGTGTGCCTTTTCGGAAACAGGCCCTGACGAGGACGAGAGCCATGAGATCTTCCTCCTCTGGGCAAGCCCGGGTCCCAGATCCTGTTGTGCCTGTGAATAGGCTGCAGGGGGACGGTGAAGACCAGCAACAGCTTTCAGGGCTGCCACCTTCCGTGTGGGACAAGGAGCCGGACGTGTGCCTTTTCGAAAAGAGGCCCTGCCGAGGACGAGAGCCATGAGATGTTCCTCCTCTGGGCAAGCCCGGGTCCCAGATGCTGTTGTACCTGTGAATAGGCTGCAGGGGGACGGTGAAGACCAGCAACAGCTTTCAGGGCTGCCACCTTCCGTGTGGGACAAGGAGCCGGACGTGTGCCTTTTCGGAAATAGGCTCTGCCGAGGACGAGAGCCATGAGATGTTCCTCCTCTGGGCAAGCCCGGGTCCCAGATCCTGTTGTGCCTGTGAATAGGCTGCAGGGGGACGGTGAAAACCAGCAACATCCTTCAGGGGTTCCAACTTCCGTGTGGGACAAGGAGCCGGACGTGTGCCTTTTCGGAATCGGGCTCTGCCGAGGACGAGAGCCATGAGATGTTCCTCCTCTGGGCATGCCCGGGTACCAGATCCTGTTGTGCCTGTGAATAGGCTGCAGGGGGACGGTGAAGACCAGCAACAGCTTTCAGGGCTGCCACCTTCCGTGTGGGACAAGGAGCCGGACGTGTGCCTTTTCGAAAAGAGGCCCTGCCGAGGACGAGAGCCATGAGATGTTCCTCCTCTGGGCAAGCCCGGGTCCCAGATCCTGTTGTGCCTGTGAATAGGCTGCAGGGGGACGGTGAAGACCAGCAACAGCTTTCAGGGCTGCCACCTTCCGTGTGGGACAAGGAGCCGGACGTGTGCCTTTTCGGAAACAGGCCCTGCCGAGGACGAGAGCCATGAGATGTTCCTCCTCTGGGCAAGCCCGGGTCCTGAATCCTGTTGTGCCTGTGAATAGGCTGCAGGGGGACAGTGAAGACCAGCAACAGCTTTCAGGGCTGCCACCTTCCGTGTGGGACAAGGAGCCGGACGTGTGCTTTTTCGGAAATAAGCTCTGCCGAGGACGAGAGCCATGAGATGTTCCTCCTCTGGGCAAGCCCGGGTCCCAGATCCTGTTGTACCTGTGAATAGGCTGCAGGGGGACGGTGAAGACCAGCAACAGCTTTCAGGGCTGCCACCTTCCGTGTGGGACAAGGAGCCGGACCTGTGCCTTTTCGGAATCGGGCTCTGCCGAGGACGAGAGCCATGAGATGTTCCTCCTCTGGGCATGCCCGGGTCCTGAATCCTGTTGTGCCTGTGAATAGGCTGCAGGGGGACGGTGAAGACCAGCAACAGCTTTCAGGGCTGCCACCTTCCGTGTGGGACAAGGAGCCGGACGTGTGCCTTTTCGGAAATAGGCTCTGCCGAGGACGAGAGCCATGAGATGTTCCTCCTCTGGGCAAGCCCGGGTCCCAGATCCTGTTGTGCCTGTGAATAGGCTGCAGGGGGACGGTGAAAACCAGCAACATCCTTCAGGGGTTCCAACTTCCGTGTGGGACAAGGAGCCGGACGTGTGCCTTTTCGGAAACAGGCCCTGTCGAGGACGAGAGCCATGAGATCTTCCTCCTCTGGGCAAGCCCGGGTCCCAGATCCTGTTGTGCCTGTGAATAGGCTGCAGGGGGACGGTGAAGACCAGCAACAGCTTTCAGGGCTGCACCTTCCGTGTGGGACAAGGAGCCGGACGTGTGCCTTTTCGAAAAGAGGCCCTGCCGAGGACGAGAGCCATGAGATGTTCCTCCTCTGGGCAAGCCCGGGTCCCAGATCCTGTTGTACCTGTGAATAGGCTGCAGGGGGACGGTGAAGACCAGCAACAGCTTTCAGAGCTGCCACCTTCCGTGTGGGACAAGGAGCCGGACGTGTGCCTTTTCGGAAATAGGCTCTGCCGAGGACGAGAGCCATGAGATGTTCCTCCTCTGGGCAAGCCCGGGTCCCAGATCCTGTTGTGCCTGTGAATAGGCTGCAGGGGGACGGTGAAAACCAGCAACATCCTTCAGGGGTTCCAACTTCCGTGTGGGACAAGGAGCCGGACGTGTGCCTTTTCGAAAACAGGCCCTGTCGAGGACGAGAGCCATGAGATGTTCCTCCTCTGGGCAAGCCCGGGTCCTGAATCCTGCTGTACCTGTGAATAGGCTGCAGGGGGACGGTGAAGACCAGCAACAGCTTTCAGGGCCGCCACCTTCCGTGTTGGACAAGGAGCCGGACATGTGCCTTTTCGGAAAGAGGCCCTGCCGAGGACGAGAGCCATGAGATGTTCCTCCTCTGGGCAAGCCCGGATCCCAGATCCTGTTGTGCCTGTGAATAGGCTGCAGGGGGACGGTGAAGACCAGCAACTGCTTTCAGGGCTGCCACCTTCCTTGTCGGACAAGGAGCCGAACGTGTGCCTTTTCGGAATCGGGCTCTGCCGAGGAAGAGATCCATGAGATGTTCCTCCTCTGGGCATGTCCGGGTCCTGAATCCTGTTGTGCCTGTGAATAGGCTGCAGGGGGACGGTGAAGACCAGCAACAGCTTTCAGGGCTGCCACCTTCCGTGTGGGAAAAGGAGCCGGACGTGTGCCTTCTCGGAAACAGACTCTGCCGAGGACGAGAGCCATGAGATGTTCCTCCTCTGGGCAAGCCCGGGTCCTGAATCCTGTTGTGCCTGTGAATAGGCTGCAGGGGGACGGTGAAGACCAGCAACAGCTTTCAGGGCTGCCACCTTCCGTGTGGGACAAGGAGCCGGACGTGTGCCTTTCCGGAATCAGGCTCTGCCGAGGACGAGAGCCATGAGATGTTCCTCCTCTGGGCAAGCCCGGGTCCCAGATCCTGTTGTGCCTGTGAATAGGCTGCAGGGGGACGGTGAAAACCAGCAACATCATTCAGGGGTTCCAACTTCCGTGTGGGACAAGGAGCCGGACGTGTGCCTTTTCGGAAACAGGCCCTGTCGAGGACGAGAGCCATGAGATGTTCCTCCTCTGGGCAAGCCCAGGTCCCAGATCCTGTTGTGCCTGTGAATAGGCTGCAGGGGGATGGTGAAGACCAGCAACAGCTTTCAGGGCTGCCACCTTCCGTGTGGGACAAGGAGCCGGACGTGTGCCTTCTCGGAAACAGGCTCTGCCGAGGACGAGAGCCATGAGATGTTCCTCCTCTGGGCAAGCCCGGGTCCCAAATCCTGTTGTGCCTGTGAATAGGCTGCAGGGGGACGGTGAAGACCAGCAACATCTTTCAGGGCTGCCACCTTCCGTGTGGGACAAGGAGCCGGACGAGTGCCCTTTCGGGAAGAGGATCTGCCGAGGACAAGAGCCATGATATGTTCCTCCTCCGGGCAAGCCCGGGTCCTGAATCCTGTTGTACCTGTGAATAGGCTGCAGGGGGACGGTGAAGACCAGCAACAGCTTTCAGGGCTGCCACCTTCCGTGTGGGACAAGGAGCCGGACGTGTGCCTTTTCGGAAATAGGCTCTGCCGAGGACGAGAGCCATGAGATGTTCCTCCTCTGGGCAAGCCCGGGTCCCAGATCCTGTTGTACCTGTGAATAGGCTGCAGGGGGACTTTGAAGACCAGCAACAGCTTTCAGGGCTGCCACCTTCCTTGTGGGACAAGGAGCCGGACGTGTGCCTTTTCGGAATCGGGCTCTGCCGAGGACGAGAGCCATGAGATGTTCCTCCTCTGGGCATGCCCGGGTACCAGATCCTGTTGTGCCTGTGAATAGGCTGCAGGGGGACGGTGAAGACCAGCAACAGCTTTCAGGGCTGCCACCTTCCGTGTGGGACAAGGAGCCGGACGTGTGCCTTTTCGAAAAGAGGCCCTGCCGAGGACGAGAGCCATGAGATGTTCCTCCTCTGGGCAAGCCCGGGTCCCAGATCCTGTTGTGCCTGTGAATAGGCTGCAGGGGGACGGTGAAGACCAGCAACAGCTTTCAGGGCTGCCACCTTCCGTGTGGGACAAGGAGCCGGACGTGTGCCTTTTCGGAAATAGGCTCTGCCGAGGACGAGAGCCATGAGATGTTCCTCCTCTGGGCAAGCCCGGGTCCCAGATCCTGTTGTGCCTGTGAATAGGCTGCAGGGGGACGGTGAAAACCAGCAACATCCTTCAGGGGTTCCAACTTCCGTGTGGGACAAGGAGCCGGACGTGTGCCTTTTCGGAAACAGGCCCTGTCGAGGACGAGAGCCATGAGATCTTCCTCCTCTGGGCATGCCCGGGTCCTGAATCCTGTTGTGCCTGTGAATAGGCTGCAGGGGGACGGTGAAGACCAGCAACAGCTTTCAGGGCTGCCACCTTCCGTGTGGGACAAGGAGCCGGACGTGTGCCTTTTCGAAAAGAGGCCCTGCCGAGGACGAGAGCCATGAGATGTTCCTCCTCTGGGCAAGCCCGGGTCCCAGATCCTGTTGTGCCTGTGAATAGGCTGCAGGGGGACGGTGAAGACCAGCAACAGCTTCCAGGGCTGCCACCTTCCGTGTGGGACAAGAGGCCGGACGTGTGCCTTCTCGGAAACAGGCTCTGCCGAGGACGAGAGCCATGAGATGTTCCTCCTCTGGGCATGCCCGGGTCCTGAATCCTGTTGTGCCTGTGAATAGGCTGCAGGGGGACGGTGAAGACCAGCAACAGCTTTCAGGGCTGCCACCTTCCGTGTGGGACAAGGAGCCGGACGAGTGCCCTTTCGGGAAGAGGATCTGCCGAGGACAAGATCCATGATATGTTCCTCCTCTGGGCAAGCCCGGGTCCTGAATCCTGTTGTACCTGTGAATAGGCTGCAGGGGGACGGTGAAGACCAGCAACAGCTTTCAGGGCTGCCACCTTCCGTGTGGGACAAGGAGCCGGACGTGTGCCTTTTCGGAAATAGGCCCTGCCGAGGACGAGAGCCATGAGATGTTCCTCCTCTGGGCAAGCCCGGGTCCCAGATCCTGTTGTGCCTGTGAATAGGCTGCAGGGGGACGGTGAAGACCAGCAACAGCTTTCAGGGCTGCCACCTTCCTTGTGGGACAAGGAGCCGGATGTGTACCTTTTCGGAATCGGGCTCTGCCGAGGAAGAGAGCCATGAGATGTTCCTCCTCTGGGCATGCCCGGGTCCTGAATCCTGTTGTGCCTGTGAATAGGCTGCAGGGGGACGGTGAAGACCAGCAACAGCTTTCAGGGCTGCCACCTTCCGTGTGGGACAAGGAGCCGGACGTGTGCCTTTTCGAAAAGAGGCCCTGCCGAGGAAGAGAGCCATGAGATGTTCCTCCTCTGGGCATGCCCAGGTCCCAGATCCTGTTGTGCCTGTGAATAGGCTGCAGGGGGATGGTGAAGACCAGCAACAGCTTTCAGGGCTGCCACCTTCCGTGTGGGACAAGGAGCCGGACGAGTGCCTTTTCGGAAACAGGCCCTGCCGAGGACGAGAGCCATGAGATGTTCCTCCTCTGGGCAAGCCCGGGTCCCAAATCCTGTTGTGCCTGTGAATAGGCTGCAGGGGGACGGTGAAGACCAGCAACATCTTTCAGGGCTGCCACCTTCCGTGTGGGACAAGGAGCCGGACGAGTGCCCTTTCGGAAACAGGCTCTGCCGAGGACGAGAGCCATGAGATGTTCCTCCTGTGGGCAAGCCCGGGTCCTGAATCCTATTGTACCTGTGAATAGGCTGCAGGGGGACAGTGAAGACCAGCAACAGCTTTCAGGGCTGCCACCTTCCGTGTGGGACAAGGAGCCGGACCTGTGCCTTTTCGGAATCGGGCTCTGCCGAGGACGAGAGCCATGAGATGTTCCTCCTCTGGGCATGCCCGGGTCCTGAATCCTGTTGTGCCTGTGAATAGGCTGCAGGGGGACGGTGAAGACCAGCAACAGCTTTCAGGGCTGCCACCTTCCGTGTGGGACAAGGAGCCGGACGTGTGCCTTTTCGGAAATAGGCTCTGCCGAGGACGAGAGCCATGAGATGTTCCTCCTCTGGGCAAGCCCGGGTCCCAGATCCTGTTGTGCCTGTGAATAGGCTGCAGGGGGACGGTGAAAACCAGCAACATCCTTCAGGGGTTCCAACTTCCGTGTGGGACAAGGAGCCGGACGTGTGCCTTTTCGGAAACAGGCCCTGTCGAGGACGAGAGCCATGAGATCTTCCTCCTCTGGGCAAGCCCGGGTCCCAGATCCTGTTGTGCCTGTGAATAGGCTGCAGGGGGACGGTGAAGACCAGCAACAGCTTTCAGGGCCGCCACCTTCCGTGTGGGACAAGGAGCCGGACATGTGCCTTTTCGGAAAGAGGCCCTGCCGAGGACGAGAGCCATGAGATGTTCCTCCTCTGGGCAAGCCCGGATCCCAGATCCTGTTGTGCCTGTGAATAGGCTGCAGGGGGACGGTGAAGACCAGCAACTGCTTTCAGGGCTGCCACCTTCCTTGTCGGACAAGGAGCCGAACGTGTGCCTTTTCGGAATCGGGCTCTGCCGAGGAAGAGAGCCATGAGATGTTCCTCCTCTGGGCATGTCCGGGTCCTGAATCCTGTTGTGCCTGTGAATAGGCTGCAGGGGGACGGTGAAGACCAGCAACAGCTTTCAGGGCTGCCACCTTCCGTGTGGGACAAGGAGCCGGACGTGTGCCTTCTCGGAAACAGACTCTGCCGAGGACGAGAGCCATGAGATGTTCCTCCTCTGGGCAAGCCCGGGTCCTGAATCCTGTTGTACCTGTGAATAGGCTGCAGGGGGACGGTGAAGACCAGCAACAGCTTTCAGGGCTGCCACCTTCCGTGTGGGACAAGGAGCCGGACGTGTGCCTTTTCGGAAATAGGCTCTGCCGAGGACGAGAGCCATGAGATGTTCCTCCTCTGGGCAAGCCCGGGTCCCAGATCCTGTTGTGCCTGTGAATAGGCTGCAGGGGGACGGTGAAAACCAGCAACATCCTTCAGGGGTTCCAACTTCCGTGTGGGACAAGGAGCCGGACGTGTGCCTTTTCGGAAACAGGCCCTGTCGAGGACGAGAGCCATGAGATGTTCCTCCTCTGGGCAAGCCCAGGTCCCAGATCCTGTTGTGCCTGTGAATAGGCTGCAGGGGGATGGTGAAGACCAGCAACATCTTTCAGGGCTGCCACCTTCCGTGTGGGACAAGGAGCCGGACGTGTGCCTTCTCGGAAACAGGCTCTGCCGAGGACGAGAGCCATGAGATGTTCCTCCTCTGGGCAAGCCCGGGTCCCAAATCCTGTTGTGCCTGTGAATAGGCTGCAGGGGGACGGTGAAGACCAGCAACATCTTTCAGGGCTGCCACCTTCCGTGTGGGACAAGGAGCCGGACGAGTGCCCTTTCGGGAAGAGGATCTGCCGAGGACAAGAGCCATGATATGTTCCTCCTCCGGGCAAGCCCGGGTCCTGAATCCTGTTGTACCTGTGAATAGGCTGCAGGGGGACGGTGAAGACCAGCAACAGCTTTCAGGGCTGCCATCTTCCGTATGGGACAAGGAGCCGGACGTGTGCCTTTTCGGAAATAGGCTCTGCCGAGGACGAGAGCCATGAGATGTTCCTCCTCTGGGCAAGCCCGGGTCCCAGATCCTGTTGTACCTGTGAATAGGCTGCAGGGGGACTTTGAAGACCAGCAACAGCTTTCAGGGCTGCCACCTTCCTTGTGGGACAAGGAGCCGGACGTGTGCCTTTTCGGAATCGGGCTCTGCCGAGGACGAGAGCCATGAGATGTTCCTCCTCTGGGCATGCCCGGGTACCAGATCCTGTTGTGCCTGTGAATAGGCTGCAGGGGGACGGTGAAGACCAGCAACAGCTTTCAGGGCTGCCACCTTCCGTGTGGGACAAGGAGCCGGACGTGTGCCTTTTCGAAAAGAGGCCCTGCCGAGGACGAGAGCCATGAGATGTTCCTCCTCTGGGCAAGCCCGGGTCCCAGATCCTGTTGTGCCTGTGAATAGGCTGCAGGGGGACGGTGAAGACCAGCAACAGCTTTCAGGGCTGCCACCTTCCGTGTGGGACAAGGAGCCGGACGTGTGCCTTTTCGGAAATAGGCTCTGCCGAGGACGAGAGCCATGAGATGTTCCTCCTCTGGGCAAGCCCGGGTCCCAGATCCTGTTGTGCCTGTGAATAGGCTGCAGGGGGACGGTGAAAACCAGCAACATCCTTCAGGGGTTCCAACTTCCGTGTGGGACAAGGAGCCGGACGTGTGCCTTTTCGGAAACAGGCCCTGTCGAGGACGAGAGCCATGAGATCTTCCTCCTCTGGGCAAGCCCGGGTCCCAGATCCTGTTGTGCCTGTGAATAGGCTGCAGGGGGACGGTGAAGACCAGCAACAGCTTTCAGGGCTGCCACCTTCCGTGTGGGACAAGGAGCCGGACGTGTGCCTTTTCGGAAATAGGCTCTGCCGAGGACGAGAGCCATGAGATGTTCCTCCTCTGGGCAAGCCCGGGTCCCAGATCCTGTTGTGCCTGTGAATAGGCTGCAGGGGGACGGTGAAGACCAGCAACAGCTTTCAGGGCTGCCACCTTCCGTGTGGGACAAGGAGCCGGACCTGTGCCTTTTCGGAATCGGGCTCTGCCGAGGACGAGAGCCATGAGATGTTCCTCCTCTGGGCATGCCCGGGTCCTGAATCCTGTTGTGCCTGTGAATAGGCTGCAGGGGGACGGTGAAGACCAGCAACAGCTTCCAGGGCTGCCACCTTCCGTGTGGGACAAGGAGCCGGACGTGTGCCTTCTCGGAAACAGGCTCTGCCGAGGACGAGAGCCATGAGATGTTCCTCCTCTGGGCAAGCCCGGGTCCCAAATCCTGTTGTGCCTGTGAATAGGCTGCAGGGGGACGGTGAAGACCAGCAACAGCTTTCAGGGCTGCCACCTTCCGTGTGGGACAAGGAGCCGGAGGAGTGCCCTTTCGGGAAGAGGATCTGCCGAGGACAAGATCCATGATATGTTCCTCCTCTGGGCAAGCCCGGGTCCTGAATCCTGTTGTACCTGTGAATAGGCTGCAGGGGGACGGTGAAGACCAGCAACAGCTTTCAGGGCTGCCACCTTCCGTGTGGGACAAGGAGCCGGACGTGTGCCTTTTCGGAAATAGGCCCTGCCGAGGACGAGAGCCATGAGATGTTCCTCCTCTGGGCAAGCCCGGGTCCCAGATCCTGTTGTGCCTGTGAATAGGCTGCAGGGGGACGGTGAAGACCAGCAACAGCTTTCAGGGCTGCCACCTTCCTTGTGGGACAAGGAGCCGGATGTGTACCTTTTCGGAATCGGGCTCTGCCGAGGAAGAGAGCCATGAGATGTTCCTCCTCTGGGCATGCCCGGGTCCTGAATCCTGTTGTGCCTGTGAATAGGCTGCAGGGGGACGGTGAAGACCAGCAACAGCTTTCAGGGCTGCCACCTTCCGTGTGGGACAAGGAGCCGGACGTGTGCCTTTTCGAAAAGAGGCCCTGCCGAGGACGAGAGCCATGAGATGTTCCTCCTCTGGGCATGCCCGGGTCCCAGATCCTGTTGTGCCTGTGAATAGGCTGCAGGGGGATGGTGAAGACCAGCAACAGCTTTCAGGGCTGCCACCTTCCGTGTGGGACAAGGAGCCGGACTTGTGCCTTTTCGGAAACAGGCCCTGCCGAGGACGAGAGCCATGAGATGTTCCTCCTCTGGGCAAGCCCGGGTCCCAAATCCTGTTGTGCCTGTGAATAGGCTGCAGGGGGACGGTGAAGACCAGCAACATCTTTCAGGGCTGCCACCTTCCGTGTGGGACAAGGAGCCGGACGAGTGCCCTTTCGGAAACAGGCTCTGCCGAGGACGAGAGCCATGAGATGTTCCTCCTCTGGGCAAGCCCGGGTCCTGAATCCTATTGTACCTGTGAATAGGCTGCAGGGGGACAGTGAAGACCAGCAACAGCTTTCAGGGCTGCCACCTTCCGTGTGGGACAAGGAGCCGGACGTGTGCCTTCTCGGAAACAGGCTCTGCCGAGGACGAGAGCCATGAGATGTTCCTCGTCTGGGCATGTCCGGGTCCTGAATCCTGTTGTGCCTGTGAATAGGCTGCAGGGGGACGGTGAAGACCAGCAACAGCTTTCAGGGCTGCCACCTTCCGTGTGGGACAAGGAGCCGGACGTGTGCCTTTTCGGAATCAGGCTCTGCCGAGGACGAGAGCCATGAGATGTTCCTCCTCTGGGCAAGCCCGGGTCCCAAATCCTGTTGTACCTGTGAATAGGCTGCAGGGGGACGGTGAAGACCAGCAACAGCTTTCAGGGCTGCCACCTTCCGTGTGGGACAAGGAGCCGGACGTGTGACTTTTAAGAAATAGACACTGCTGAGGACGAGAGCCATGATATGTTCCTCCTCTGGGCAAGCCCGGGTCCTGAATCCTGTTGTACCTGTGAATAGGCTGCAGGGGGACGGTGAAGACCAGCAACAGCTTTCAGGGCCGCCACCTTCCGTGTTGGACAAGGAGCCGGATGTGTGCCTTTTCGGAAAGACGCCCTGCCGAGGACGAGAGCCATGAGATGTTCCTCCTCTGGGCAAGCCCGGGTCCCAGATCCTGTTGTGCCTGTGAATAGGCTGCAGGGGGACGGTGAAGACCAGCAACATCCTTCAGGGGTTCCAACTTCCGTGTGGGACAAGGAGCCGGACGAGTGCCCTTTCGGGAAGAGGCTCTGCCGAGGACAAGAGCCATGATATGTTCCTCCTCTGGGCAAGCCCGGGTCCTGATTCCTGTTGTACCTCTGAATAGGCTGCAGGGGGACGGTGAAGACCAGCAACAGCTTTCAGGGCTGCCACCTTCCGTGTGGGACAAGGAGCCGGACATGTGCCTTTTCGGAAACAGGCTCTGCCGAGGACGAGAGCCATGAGATGTTCCTCCTCTGGGCAAGCCCGGGTCCTGAATCCTGTTGTAACTGTGAATAGGCTGCAGGGGGACGGTGAAGACCAGCAACAGCTTTCAGGGCCGCCACCTTCCGTGTTGGACAATGAGCCGGATGTGTGCCTTTTCGGAAACAGGCCCTGCCGAGGACGAGAGCCATGAGATGTTCCTCCTCTGGGCAAGCCCGGGTCCCAGATCCTGTTGTGCCTGTGAATAGGCTGCAGGGGGACGGTGAAGACCAGCAACACCTTTCAGGGCTGCCACCTTCCGTGTGGGACAAGGAGCCGGACGAGTGCCCTTTCGGGAAGAGGCTCTGCCGAGGACAAGAGCCATGATATGTTCCTCCTCCGGGCAAGCCCGGGTCCTGAATCCTGTTGTACCTGTGAATAGGCTGCAGGGGGACGGTGAAGACCAGCAACAGCTTTCAGGGCTGCCACCTTCCGTGTGGGACAAGGAGCCGGACATGTGCCTTTTCGGAAATAGGCTCTGCCGAGGACGAGAGCCATGAGATGTTCCTCCTCTGGGCAAGCCCGGGTCCCAGATCCTGTTGTACCTGTGAATAGGCTGCAGGGGGACGGTGAAGACCAGCAACAGCTTTCAGGGCTGCCACCTTCCTTGTGGGACAAGGAGCCGGACGTGTGCCTTTTCGGAATCGGGCTCTGCCGAGGACGAGAGCCATGAGATGTTCCTCCTCTGGGCATGTGCGGGTCCTGAATCCTGTTGTGCCTGTGAATAGGCTGCAGGGGGACGGTGAAGACCAGCAACAGCTTTCAGGGCTGCCACCTTCCGTGTGGGACAAGGAGCCGGACCTGTGCCTTTTCGAAAAGAGGCCCTGCCGAGGACGAGAGCCATGAGATGTTCCTCCTCTGGGCAAGCCCGGGTCCCAGATCCTGTTGTGCCTGTGAATAGGGTGCAGGGGGACGGTGAAAACCAGCAACATCCTTCAGGGGTTCCAACATCCGTGTGGGACAAGGAGCCGGACGTGTGCCTTTTCGGAAACAGGCCCTGTCGAGGACGAGAGCCATGAGATGTTCCTCCTCTGGGCAAGCCCGGGTCCCAGATCCTCTTGTGCCTGTGAATAGGCTGCAGGGGGATGGTGAAGACCAGCAACAGCTTTCCGGCCTGCCACCTTCCGTGTGGGACAAGGAGCCGGACGTGTGCCTTTTCGGAAAGAGGCTCTGCCGAGGACGAGAGCCATGAGATGTTCCTCCTCTGGGCAAGCCCGGGTCCTGAATCCTGTTGTACCTGTGAATAGGCTGCAGGGGGACGGTGAAGACCAGCAACAGCTTTCAGGGCCGCCACCTTCCGTGTTGGACAAGGAGCCGGATGTGTGCCTTTTCGGAAAGAGGCCCTGACGAGGACGAGAGCCATGAGATGTTCCTCCTCTGGGCAAGCCCGGGTCCCAGATCCTGTTGTGCCTGTGAATAGGCTGCAGGGGGACGGTGAAGACCAGCAACATCCTTCAGGGGTTCCAACTTCCGTGTGGGACAAGGAGCCGGACGTGTGCCTTTTCGGAAACAGGCCCTGTCGAGGACGAGAGCCATGAGATGTTCCTCCTCTGGGCAAGCCCGGGTCCCAGATCCTGTTGTGCCTGTGAATAGGCTGCAGGGGGATGGTGAAGACCAGCAACATCTTTCCAGCCTGCCACCTTCCGTGTGGGACAAGGAGCCGGACGTGTGCCTTTTCGGAAACAGGCTCTGCCGAGGACGAGAGCCATGAGATGTTCCTCCTCTGGGCAAGCCCGGGTCCTGAATCCTGTTGTAACTGTGAATAGGCTGCAGGGGGACGGTGAAGACCAGCAACAGCTTTCAGGGCCGCCACCTTCCGTGTTGGACAAGGAGCCGGATGTGTGCCTTTTCGGAAAGAGGCCCTGCCGAGGACGAGAGCCATGAGATGTTCCTCCTCTGGGCAAGCCCGGGTCCCAGATCCTGTTGTGCCTGTGAATAGGCTGCAGGGGGACGGTGAAGACCAGCAACACCTTTCAGGGCTGCCACCTTCCGTGTGGGACAAGGAGCCGGACAAGTGCCCTTTCGGGAAGAGGCTCTGCCGAGGACAAGAGCCATGACATGTTCCTCCTCGGGGCAAGCCCGGGTCCTGAATCCTGTTGTACCTGTGAATAGGCTGCAGGGGGACGGTGAAGACCAGCAACAGCTTTCAGGGCTGCCACCTTCCGTGTGGGACAAGGAGCCGGACGTGTGCCTTTTCGGAAATAGGCTCTGCCGAGGACGAGAGCCATGAGATGTTCCTCCTCTGGGCAAGCCCGGGTCCCAGATCCTGTTGTGCCTGTGAATAGGCTGCAGGGGGACGGTGAAGACCAGCAACAGCTTTCAGGGCTGCCACCTTCCTTGTGGGACAAGGAGCCGGACGTGTGCCTTTTCGGAATCGGGCTCTGCCGAGGAAGAGAGCCATGAGATGTTCCTCCTCTGGGCATGCCCTGGTCCTGAATCCTGTTGTGCCTGTGAATAGGCTGCAGGGGGACGGTGAAGACCAGCAACATCTTTCAGGGCTGCCACCTTCCGTGTGGGACAAGGAGCCGGACGAGTGCCCTTTCGGGAAGAGGCTCTGCCGAGGACAAGAGCCATGATATGTTCCTCCTCTGGGCAAGCCCGGGTCCTGAATCCTGTTGTACCTGTGAATAGGCTGCAGGGGGACGGTGAAGACCAGCAACAGCTTTCAGGGCTGCCACCTTCCGTGTGGGACAAGGAGCCGGACGTGTGCCTTTTCGAAAAGAGTCCCTGCCGAGGACGAGAGCCATGAGATGTTCCTCCTCTGGGCAAGCCCGGGTCCCATATCCTGTTGTGCCTGTGAATAGGCTGCAGGGGGACGGTGAAGGCCAGGAACATCTTTCCGGCCTGCCACCTTCCGTGTGGGACAAGGAGCCGGACGTGTGCCTTCTCGGAAACAGGCTCTGCCGAGGACGAGAGCCATGAGATGTTCCTCCTCTGGGCAAGCCCGGGTCCCAAATCCTGTTGTGCCTGTGAATAGGCTGCAGGGGGACGGTGAAGACCAGCAACAGCTTTCAGGGCTGCCACCTTCCGTGTGGGACAAGGAGCCGGACGAGTGCCCTTTCGGGAAGAGGCTCTGCCGAGGACAAGAGCCATGATATGTTCCTCCTCTGGGCAATCCCGGGTCCTGAATCCTATTGTACCTGTGAATAGGCTGCAGGGGGACGGTGAAGACCAGCAACAGCTTTCAGGGCTGCCACCTTCCGTGTGGGACAAGGAGCCGGACGTGTGCCTTTTCGGAAATAGGCTCTGCCGAGGACGAGAGCCATGAGATGTTCCTCCTCTGGGCAAGCCCGGGTCCCAGATCCTGTTGTACCTGTGAATAGGCTGCAGGGGGACTTTGAAGACCAGCAACAGCTTTCAGGGCTGCCACCTTCCTTGTGGGACAAGGAGCCGGACGTGTGCCTTTTCGAAAAGAGGCCCTGCCGAGGACGAGAGCCATGAGATGTTCCTCCTCTGGGCAAGCCCGGGTCCCAGATCCTGTTGTTCCTGTGAATAGGCTGCAGGGGGACGGTGAAGACCAGCAACAGCTTTCAGGGCTGCCACCTTCCGTGTGGGACAAGGAGCCGGACGTGTGCCTTTTCGGAAATAGGCTCTGCCGAGGACGAGAGCCATGAGATGTTCCTCCTCTGGGCAAGCCCGGGTCCCAGATCCTGTTGTGCCTGTGAATAGGCTGCAGGGGGACGGTGAAAACCAGCAACATCCTTCAGGGGTTCCAACTTCCGTGTGGGACAAGGAGCCGGACGTGTGCCTTTTCGGAAACAGGCCCTGTCGAGGACGAGAGCCATGAGATCTTCCTCCTCTGGGCAAGCCCGGGTCCCAGATCCTGTTGTGCCTGTGAATAGGCTGCAGGGGGACGGTGAAGACCAGCAACAGCTTTCAGGGCTGCCACCTTCCGTGTGGGACAAGGAGCCGGACGTGTGCCTTTTCGGAAATAGGCTCTGCCGAGGACGAGAGCCATGAGATGTTCCTCCTCTGGGCAAGCCCGGGTCCCAGATCCTGTTGTGCCTGTGAATAGGCTGCAGGGGGACGGTGAAGACCAGCAACAGCTTTCAGGGCTGCCACCTTCCGTGTGGGACAAGGAGCCGGACCTGTGCCTTTTCGGAATCGGGCTCTGCCGAGGACGAGAGCCATGAGATGTTCCTCCTCTGGGCATGCCCGGGTCCTGAATCCTGTTGTGCCTGTGAATAGGCTGCAGGGGGACGGTGAAGACCAGCAACAGCTTTCAGGGCTGCCACCTTCCGTGTGGGACAAGGAGCCGGACGTGTGCCTTTTCGAAAAGAGGCCCTGCCGAGGACGAGAGCCATGAGATGTTCCTCCTCTGGGCAAGCCCGGGTCCCAGATCCTGTTGTGCCTGTGAATAGGCTGCAGGGGGACGGTGAAGACCAGCAACAGCTTCCAGGGCTGCCACCTTCCGTGTGGGACAAGGAGCCGGACGTGTGCCTTCTCGGAAACAGGCTCTGCCGAGGACGAGAGCCATGAGATGTTCCTCCTCTGGGCAAGCCCGGGTCCCAAATCCTGTTGTGCCTGTGAATAGGCTGCAGGGGGACGGTGAAGACCAGCAACAGCTTTCAGGGCTGCCACCTTCCGTGTGGGACAAGGAGCCGGACGAGTGCCCTTTCGGGAAGAGGATCTGCCGAGGACAAGATCCATGATATGTTCCTCCTCTGGGCAAGCCCGGGTCCTGAATCCTGTTGTACCTGTGAATAGGCTGCAGGGGGACGGTGAAGACCAGCAACAGCTTTCAGGGCTGCCACCTTCCGTGTGGGACAAGGAGCCGGACGTGTGCCTTTTCGGAAATAGGCCCTGCCGAGGACGAGAGCCATGAGATGTTCCTCCTCTGGGCAAGCCCGGGTCCCAGATCCTGTTGTGCCTGTGAATAGGCTGCAGGGGGACGGTGAAGACCAGCAACAGCTTTCAGGGCTGCCACCTTCCTTGTGGGACAAGGAGCCGGATGTGTACCTTTTCGGAATCGGGCTCTGCCGAGGAAGAGAGCCATGAGATGTTCCTCCTCTGGGCATGCCCGGGTCCTGAATCCTGTTGTGCCTGTGAATAGGCTGCAGGGGGACGGTGAAGACCAGCAACAGCTTTCAGGGCTGCCACCTTCCGTGTGGGACAAGGAGCCGGACGTGTGCCTTTTCGAAAAGAGGCCCTGCCGAGGAAGAGAGCCATGAGATGTTCCTCCTCTGGGCATGCCCGGGTCCCAGATCCTGTTGTGCCTGTGAATAGGCTGCAGGGGGATGGTGAAGACCAGCAACAGCTTTCAGGGCTACCACCTTCCGTGTGGGACAAGGAGCCGGACGAGTGCCTTTTCGGAAACAGGCCCTGCCGAGGACGAGAGCCATGAGATGTTCCTCCTCTGGGCAAGCCCGGGTCCCAAATCCTGTTGTGCCTGTGAATAGGCTGCAGGGGGACGGTGAAGACCAGCAACATCTTTCAGGGCTGCCACCTTCCGTGTGGGACAAGGAGCCGGACGAGTGCCCTTTCGGAAACAGGCTCTGCCGAGGACGAGAGCCATGAGATGTTCCTCCTCTGGGCAAGCCCGGGTCCTGAATCCTATTGTACCTGTGAATAGGCTGCAGGGGGACAGTGAAGACCAGCAACAGCTTTCAGGGCTGCCACCTTCCGTGTGGGACAAGGAGCCGGACCTGTGCCTTTTCGGAATCGGGCTCTGCCGAGGACGAGAGCCATGAGATGTTCCTCCTCTGGGCATGCCCGGGTCCTGAATCCTGTTGTGCCTGTGAATAGGCTGCAGGGGGACGGTGAAGACCAGCAACAGCTTTCAGGGCTGCCACCTTCCGTGTGGGACAAGGAGCCGGACGTGTGCCTTTTCGGAAATAGGCTCTGCCGAGGACGAGAGCCATGAGATGTTCCTCCTCTGGGCAAGCCCGGGTCCCAGATCCTGTTGTGCCTGTGAATAGGCTGCAGGGGGACGGTGAAAACCAGCAACATCCTTCAGGGGTTCCAACTTCCGTGTGGGACAAGGAGCCGGACGTGTGCCTTTTCGGAAACAGGCCCTGTCGAGGACGAGAGCCATGAGATCTTCCTCCTCTGGGCAAGCCCGGGTCCCAGATCCTGTTGTGCCTGTGAATAGGCTGCAGGGGGACGGTGAAGACCAGCAACAGCTTTCAGGGCTGCCACCTTCCGTGTGGGACAAGGAGCCGGACGTGTGCCTTTTCGAAAAGAGGCCCTGCCGAGGACGAGAGCCATGAGATGTTCCTCCTCTGGGCAAGCCCGGGTCCCAGATGCTGTTGTACCTGTGAATAGGCTGCAGGGGGACGGTGAAGACCAGCAACAGCTTTCAGAGCTGCCACCTTCCGTGTGGGACAAGGAGCCGGACGTGTGCCTTTTCGGAAATAGGCTCTGCCGAGGACGAGAGCCATGAGATGTTCCTCCTCTGGGCAAGCCCGGGTCCCAGATCCTGTTGTGCCTGTGAATAGGCTGCAGGGGGACGGTGAAAACCAGCAACATCCTTCAGGGGTTCCAACTTCCGTGTGGGACAAGGAGCCGGACGTGTGCCTTTTCGAAAACAGGCCCTGTCGAGGACGAGAGCCATGAGATGTTCCTCCTCTGGGCAAGCCCGGGTCCTGAATCCTGCTGTACCTGTGAATAGGCTGCAGGGGGAC
The DNA here is from genome assembly GCF_929443795.1 of Astur gentilis. Lineage (NCBI taxonomy): Eukaryota > Metazoa > Chordata > Aves > Accipitriformes > Accipitridae > Astur > Astur gentilis. The sequence continues at coordinate 1,273,416 of NW_026061052.1, forward strand.
GGTGAAGACCAGCAACAGCTTTCAGGGCCGCCACCTTCTGTGTTGGACAAGGAGCCGGACATGTGCCTTTTCGGAAAGAGGCCCTGCCGAGGACGAGAGCCATGAGATGTTCCTCCTCTGGGCAAGCCCGGATCCCAGATCCTGTTGTGCCTGTGAATAGGCTGCAGGGGGACGGTGAAGACCAGCAACTGCTTTCAGGACTGCCACCTTCCGTGTGGGACAAGGAGCCGAACGTGTGCCTTTTCGGAATCGGGCTCTGCCGAGGAAGAGAGCCATGAGATGTTCCTCCTCTGGGCATGTCCGGGTCCTGAATCCTGTTGTGCCTGTGAATAGGCTGCAGGGGGACGGTGAAGACCAGCAACAGCTTTCAGGGCTGCCACCTTCCGTGTGGGACAAGGAGCCGGACGTGTGCCTTCTCGGAAACAGACTCTGCCGAGGACGAGAGCCATGAGATGTTCCTCCTCTGGGCAAGCCCGGGTCCTGAATCCTGTTGTAACTGTGAATAGGCTGCAGGGGGACGGTGAAGACCAGCAACAGCTTTCAGGGCTGCCACCTTCCGTGTGGGACAAGGAGCCGGACGTGTGCCTTTCCGGAATCAGGCTCTGCCGAGGACGAGAGCCATGAGATGTTCCTCCTCTGGGCAAGCCCGGGTCCCAGATCCTGTTGTGCCTGTGAATAGGCTGCAGGGGGACGGTGAAGACCAGCAACAGCTTTCAGGGCCGCCACCTTCCGTGTTGGACAAGGAGCCGGATGTGTGCCTTTTCGGAAACAGGCCCTGTCGAGGACGAGAGCCATGAGATGTTCCTCCTCTGGGCAAGCCCAGGTCCCAGATCCTGTTGTGCCTGTGAATAGGCTGCAGGGGGATGGTGAAGACCAGCAACAGCTTTCAGGGCTGCCACCTTCCGTGTGGGACAAGGAGCCGGACGTGTGCCTTCTCGGAAACAGGCTCTGCCGAGGACGAGAGCCATGAGATGTTCCTCCTCTGGGCAAGCCCGGGTCCCAAATCCTGTTGTGCCTGTGAATAGGCTGCAGGGGGACGGTGAAGACCAGCAACATCTTTCAGGGCTGCCACCTTCCGTGTGGGACAAGGAGCCGGACGAGTGCCCTTTCGGGAAGAGGATCTGCCGAGGACAAGAGCCATGATATGTTCCTCCTCCGGGCAAGCCCGGGTCCTGAATCCTGTTGTACCTGTGAATAGGCTGCAGGGGGACGGTGAAGACCAGCAACAGCTTTCAGGGCTGCCACCTTCCGTGTGGGACAAGGAGCCGGACGTGTGCCTTTTCGGAAATAGGCTCTGCCGAGGACGAGAGCCATGAGATGTTCCTCCTCTGGGCAAGCCCGGGTCCCAGATCCTGTTGTACCTGTGAATAGGCTGCAGGGGGACTTTGAAGACCAGCAACATCTTTCAGGGCTGCCACCTTCCTTGTGGGACAAGGAGCCGGACGTGTGCCTTTTCGGAATCGGGCTCTGCCGAGGACGAGAGCCATGAGATGTTCCTCCTCTGGGCATGCCCGGGTACCAGATCCTGTTGTGCCTGTGAATAGGCTGCAGGGGGACGGTGAAGACCAGCAACAGCTTTCAGGGCTGCCACCTTCCGTGTGGGACAAGGAGCCGGACGTGTGCCTTTTCGAAAAGAGGCCCTGCCGAGGACGAGAGCCATGAGATGTTCCTCCTCTGGGCAAGCCCGGGTCCCAGATCCTGTTGTGCCTGTGAATAGGCTGCAGGGGGACGGTGAAGACCAGCAACAGCTTTCAGGGCTGCCACCTTCCGTGTGGGACAAGGAGCCGGACGTGTGCCTTTTCGGAAATAGGCTCTGCCGAGGACGAGAGCCATGAGATGTTCCTCCTCTGGGCAAGCCCGGGTCCCAGATCCTGTTGTGCCTGTGAATAGGCTGCAGGGGGACGGTGAAAACCAGCAACATCCTTCAGGGGTTCCAACTTCCGTGTGGGACAAGGAGCCGGACGTGTGCCTTTTCGGAAACAGGCCCTGTCGAGGACGAGAGCCATGAGATCTTCCTCCTCTGGGCAAGCCCGGGTCCCAGATCCTGTTGTGCCTGTGAATAGGCTGCAGGGGGACGGTGAAGACCAGCAACAGCTTTCAGGGCTGCCACCTTCCGTGTGGGACAAGGAGCCGGACGTGTGCCTTTTCGGAAATAGGCTCTGCCGAGGACGAGAGCCATGAGATGTTCCTCCTCTGGGCAAGCCCGGGTCCCAGAACCTGTTGTGCCTGTGAATAGGCTGCAGGGGGACGGTGAAGACCAGCAACAGCTTTCAGGGCTGCCACCTTCCGTGTGGGACAAGGAGCCGGACCTGTGCCTTTTCGGAATCGGGCTCTGCCGAGGACGAGAGCCATGAGATGTTCCTCCTCTGGGCATGCCCGGGTCTTGAATCCTGTTGTGCCTGTGAATAGGCTGCAGGGGGACGGTGAAGACCAGCAACAGCTTTCAGGGCTGCCACCTTCCGTGTGGGACAAGGAGCCGGACGTGTGCCTTTTCGAAAAGAGGCCCTGCCGAGGACGAGAGCCATGAGATGTTCCTCCTCTGGGCAAGCCCGGGTCCCAGATCCTGTTGTGCCTGTGAATAGGCTGCAGGGGGACGGTGAAGACCAGCAACAGCTTCCAGGGCTGCCACCTTCCGTGTGGGACAAGGAGCCGGACGTGTGCCTTCTCGGAAACAGGCTCTGCCGAGGACGAGAGCCATGAGATGTTCCTCCTCTGGGCAAGCCCGGGTCCCAAATCCTGTTGTGCCTGTGAATAGGCTGCAGGGGGACGGTGAAGACCAGCAACAGCTTTCAGGGCTGCCACCTTCCGTGTGGGACAAGGAGCCGGACGAGTGCCCTTTCGGGAAGAGGATCTGCCGAGGACAAGATCCATGATATGTTCCTCCTCTGGGCAAGCCCGGGTCCTGAATCCTGTTGTACCTGTGAATAGGCTGCAGGGGGACGGTGAAGACCAGCAACAGCTTTCAGGGCTGCCACCTTCCGTGTGGGACAAGGAGCCGGACGTGTGCCTTTTCGGAAATAGGCCCTGCCGAGGACGAGAGCCATGAGATGTTCCTCCTCTGGGCAAGCCCGGGTCCCAGATCCTGTTGTGCCTGTGAATAGGCTGCAGGGGGACGGTGAAGACCAGCAACAGCTTTCAGGGCTGCCACCTTCCTTGTGGGACAAGGAGCCGGATGTGTACCTTTTCGGAATCGGGCTCTGCCGAGGAAGAGAGCCATGAGATGTTCCTCCTCTGGGCATGCCCGGGTCCTGAATCCTGTTGTGCCTGTGAATAGGCTGCAGGGGGACGGTGAAGACCAGCAACAGCTTTCAGGGCTGCCACCTTCCGTGTGGGACAAGGAGCCGGACGTGTGCCTTTTCGAAAAGAGGCCCTGCCGAGGAAGAGAGCCATGAGATGTTCCTCCTCTGGGCATGCCCGGGTCCCAGATCCTGTTGTGCCTGTGAATAGGCTGCAGGGGGATGGTGAAGACCAGCAACAGCTTTCAGGGCTGCCACCTTCCGTGTGGGACAAGGAGCCGGACTTGTGCCTTTTCGGAAACAGGCCCTGCCGAGGACGAGAGCCATGAGATGTTCCTCCTCTGGGCAAGCCCGGGTCCCAAATCCTGTTGTGCCTGTGAATAGGCTGCAGGGGGACGGTGAAGACCAGCAACATCTTTCAGGGCTGCCACCTTCCGTGTGGGACAAGGAGCCGGACGAGTGCCCTTTCGGAAACAGGCTCTGCCGAGGACGAGAGCCATGAGATGTTCCTCCTCTGGGCAAGCCCGGGTCCTGAATCCTATTGTACCTGTGAATAGGCTGCAGGGGGACAGTGAAGACCAGCAACAGCTTTCAGGGCTGCCACCTTCCGTGTGGGACAAGGAGCCGGACGTGTGCCTTCTCGGAAACAGGCTCTGCCGAGGACGAGAGCCATGAGATGTTCCTCGTCTGGGCATGTCCGGGTCCTGAATCCTGTTGTGCCTGTGAATAGGCTGCAGGGGGACGGTGAAGACCAGCAACAGCTTTCAGGGCTGCCACCTTCCGTGTGGGACAAGGAGCCGGACGTGTGCCTTTTCGGAATCGGGCTCTGCCGAGGACGAGAGCCATGAGATGTTCCTCCTCTGGGCAAGCCCGGGTCCCAAATCCTGTTGTACCTGTGAATAGGCTGCAGGGGGACGGTGAAGACCAGCAACAGCTTTCAGGGCTGCCACCTTCCGTGTGGGACAAGGAGCCGGACGTGTGACTTTTCAGAAATAGACACTGCTGAGGACGAGAGCCATGATATGTTCCTCCTCTGGGCAAGCCCGGGTCCTGAATCCTGTTGTACCTGTGAATAGGCTGCAGGGGGACGGTGAAGACCAGCAACAGCTTTCAGGGCCGCCACCTTCCGTGTTGGACAAGGAGCCGGATGTGTGCCTTTTCGGAAAGAGGCCCTGCCGAGGACGAGAGCCATGAGATGTTCCTCCTCTGGGCAAGCCCGGGTCCCAGATCCTGTTGTGCCTGTGAATAGGCTGCAGGGGGACGGTGAAGACCAGCAACATCCTTCAGGGGTTCCAACTTCCGTGTGGGACAAGGAGCCGGACGAGTGCCCTTTCGGGAAGAGGCTCTGCCGAGGACAAGAGCCATGATATGTTCCTCCTCTGGGCAAGCCCGGGTCCTGATTCCTGTTGTACCTCTGAATAGGCTGCAGGGGGACGGTGAAGACCAGCAACAGCTTTCAGGGCTGCCACCTTCCGTGTGGGACAAGGAGCCGGACATGTGCCTTTTCGGAAACAGGCTCTGCCGAGGACGAGAGCCATGAGATGTTCCTCCTCTGGGCAAGCCCGGGTCCTGAATCCTGTTGTAACTGTGAATAGGCTGCAGGGGGACGGTGAAGACCAGCAACAGCTTTCAGGGCCGCCACCTTCCGTGTTGGACAATGAGCCGGATGTGTGCCTTTTCGGAAAGAGGCCCTGCCGAGTACGAGAGCCATGAGATGTTCCTCCTCTGGGCAAGCCCGGGTCCCAGATCCTGTTGTGCCTGTGAATAGGCTGCAGGGGGACGGTGAAGACCAGCAACACCTTTCAGGGCTGCCACCTTCCGTGTGGGACAAGGAGCCGGACGAGTGCCCTTTCGGGAAGAGGCTCTGCCGAGGACAAGAGCCATGACATGTTCCTGCTCGGGGCAAGCCCGGGTCCTGAATCCTGTTGTACCTGTGAATAGGCTGCAGGGGGACGGTGAAGACCAGCAACAGCTTTCAGGGCTGCCACCTTCCGTGTGGGACAAGGAGCCGGACATGTGCCTTTTCGGAAATAGGCTCTGCCGAGGACGAGAGCCATGAGATGTTCCTCCTCTGGGCAAGCCTGGGTCCCAGATCCTGTTGTACCTGTGAATAGGCTGCAGGGGGACGGTGAAGACCAGCAACAGCTTTCAGGGCTGCCACCTTCCTTGTGGGACAAGGAGCCGGACGTGTGCCTTTTCGGAATCGGGCTCTGCCGAGGACGAGAGCCATGAGATGTTCCTCCTCTGGGCATGCCCGGGTCCTGAATCCTGTTGTGCCTGTGAATAGGCTGCAGGGGGACGGTGAAGACCAGCAACAGCTTTCAGGGCTGCCACCTTCCGTGTGGGACAAGGAGCCGGACGTGTGCCTTTTCGAAAAGAGGCCCTGCCGAGGACGAGAGCCATGAGATGTTCCTCCTCTGGGCAAGCCCGGGTCCCAGATCCTGTTGTGCCTGTGAATAGGCTGCAGGGGGACGGTGAAGACCAGCAACATCCTTCAGGGGTTCCAACATCCGTGTGGGACAAGGAGCCGGACGTGTGCCTTTTCGGAAACAGGCCCTGTCGAGGACGAGAGCCATGAGATGTTCCTCCTCTGGGCAAGCCCGGGTCCCAGATCCTCTTGTGCCTGTGAATAGGCTGCAGGGGGATGGTGAAGACCAGCAACAGCTTTCCGGCCTGCCACCTTCCGTGTGGGACAAGGAGCCGGACGTGTGCCTTTTCGGAAAGAGGCTCTGCCGAGGACGAGAGCCATGAGATGTTCCTCCTCTGGGCAAGCCCGGGTCCTGAATCCTGTTGTACCTGTGAATAGGCTGCAGGGGGACGGTGAAGACCAGCAACAGCTTTCAGGGCCGCCACCTTCCGTGTTGGACAAGGAGCCGGATGTGTGCCTTTTCGGAAAGAGGCCCTGACGAGGACGAGAGCCATGAGATGTTCCTCCTCTGGGCAAGCCCGGGTCCCAGATCCTGTTGTGCCTGTGAATAGGCTGCAGGGGGACGGTGAAGACCAGCAACATCCTTCAGGGGTTCCAACTTCCGTGTGGGACAAGGAGCCGGACGTGTGCCTTTTCGGAAACAGGCCCTGTCGAGGACGAGAGCCATGAGATGTTCCTCCTCTGGGCAAGCCCGGGTCCCAGATCCTGTTGTGCCTGTGAATAGGCTGCAGGGGGATGGTGAAGACCAGCAACATCTTTCCAGCCTGCCACCTTCCGTGTGGGACAAGGAGCCGGACGTGTGCCTTTTCGGAAACAGGCCCTGTCGCGGACGAGAGCCATGAGATGTTCCTCCTCTGGGCAAGCCCGGGTCCTGAATCCTGTTGTAACTGTGAATAGGCTGCAGGGGGACGGTGAAGACCAGCAACAGCTTTCAGGGCCGCCACCTTCCGTGTTGGACAAGGAGCCGGATGTGTGCCTTTTCGGAAAGAGGCCCTGCCGAGGACGAGAGCCATGAGATGTTCCTCCTCTGGGCAAGCCCGGGTCCCAGATCCTGTTGTGCCTGTGAATAGGCTGCAGGGGGACGGTGAAGACCAGCAACACCTTTCAGGGCTGCCACCTTCCGTGTGGGACAAGGAGCCGGACAAGTGCCCTTTCGGGAAGAGGCTCTGCCGAGGACAAGAGCCATGACATGTTCCTCCTCGGGGCAAGCCCGGGTCCTGAATCCTGTTGTACCTGTGAATAGGCTGCAGGGGGACGGTGAAGACCAGCAACAGCTTTCAGGGCTGCCACCTTCCTTGTGGGACAAGGAGCCGGACGTGTGCCTTTTCGAAAAGAGGCCCTGCCGAGGACGAGAGCCATGAGATGTTCCTCCTCTGGGCAAGCCCGGGTCCCAAATCCTGTTGTGCCTGTGAATAGGCTGCAGGGGGACGGTGAAGACCAGCAACATCTTTCAGGGCTGCCACCTTCCGTGTGGGAAAAGGAGCCGAACGAGTGCCTTTTCGTGAAGAGGCTCTTCCGAGGACAAGAGCCATGATATGTTCCTCCTCTGGGCAAGCCCGGGTCCTGAATCCTGTTGTACCTCTGAATAGGCTGCAGGGGGACGGTGAAGACCAGCAACAGCTTTCAGGGCTGCCACCTTCCGTGTGGGACAAGGAGCCGGACGTGTGCCTTTTCGGAAATAGGCTCTGCCGAGGACGAGAGCCATGAGATGTTCCTCCTCTGGGCAAGCCCGGGTCCCAGATCCTGTTGTACCTGTGAATAGGCTGCAGGGGGACGGTGAAGACCAGCAACAGCTTTCAGGGCTGCCACCTTCCTTGTGGGACAAGGAGCCGGACGTGTGCCTTTTCGGAATCGGGCTCTGCCGAGGAAGAGAGCCATGAGATGTTCCTCCTCTGGGCATGCCCTGGTCCTGAATCCTGTTGTGCCTGTGAATAGGCTGCAGGGGGACGGTGAAGACCAGCAACATCTTTCAGGGCTGCCACCTTCCGTGTGGGACAAGGAGCCGGACGAGTGCCCTTTCGGGAAGAGGCTCTGCCGAGGACAAGAGCCATGATATGTTCCTCCTCTGGGCAAGCCCGGGTCCTGAATCCTGTTGTACCTGTGAATAGGCTGCAGGGGGACGGTGAAGACCAGCAACAGCTTTCAGGGCTGCCACCTTCCGTGTGGGACAAGGAGCCGGACGTGTGCCTTCTCGAAAAGAGGCCCTGCCGAGGACGAGAGCCATGAGATGTTCCTCCTCTGGGCAAGCCCGGGTCCCAGATCCTGTTGTGCCTGTGAATAGGCTGCAGGGGGACGGTGAAGGCCAGGAACATCTTTCCGGCCTGCCACCTTCCGTGTGGGACAAGGAGCCGGACGTGTGCCTTCTCGGAAACAGGCTCTGCCGAGGACGAGAGCCATGAGATGTTCCTCCTCTGGGCAAGCCCGGGTCCCAAATCCTGTTGTGCCTGTGAATAGGCTGCAGGGGGACGGTGAAGACCAGCAACAGCTTTCAGGGCTGCCACCTTCCGTGTGGGACAAGGAGCCGGACGAGTGCCCTTTCGGGAAGAGGCTCTGCCGAGGACAAGAGCCATGATATGTTCCTCCTCTGGGCAATCCCGGGTCCTGAATCCTATTGTACCTGTGAATAGGCTGCAGGGGGACGGTGAAGACCAGCAACAGCTTTCAGGGCTGCCACCTTCCGTGTGGGACAAGGAGCCGGACATGTGCCTTTTCGGAAATAGGCTCTGCCGAGGACGAGAGCCATGAGATGTTCCTCCTCTGGGCAAGCCTGGGTCCCAGATCCTGTTGTACCTGTGAATAGGCTGCAGGGGGACGGTGAAGACCAGCAACAGCTTTCAGGGCTGCCACCTTCCTTGTGGGACAAGGAGCCGGACGTGTGCCTTTTCGGAATCGGGCTCTGCCGAGGACGAGAGCCATGAGATGTTCCTCCTCTGGGCATGCCCGGGTCCTGAATCCTGTTGTGCCTGTGAATAGGCTGCAGGGGGACGGTGAAGACCAGCAACAGCTTTCAGGGCTGCCACCTTCCGTGTGGGACAAGGAGCCGGACGTGTGCCTTTTCGAAAAGAGGCCCTGCCGAGGACGAGAGCCATGAGATGTTCCTCCTCTGGGCAAGCCCGGGTCCCAGATCCTGTTGTGCCTGTGAATAGGCTGCAGGGGGACGGTGAAAACCAGCAACATCCTTCAGGGGTTCCAACATCCGTGTGGGACAAGGAGCCGGACGTGTGCCTTTTCGGAAACAGGCCCTGTCGAGGACGAGAGCCATGAGATGTTCCTCCTCTGGGCAAGCCCGGGTCCCAGATCCTCTTGTGCCTGTGAATAGGCTGCAGGGGGATGGTGAAGACCAGCAACAGCTTTCCGGCCTGCCACCTTCCGTGTGGGACAAGGAGCCGGACGTGTGCCTTTTCGGAAAGAGGCTCTGCCGAGGACGAGAGCCATGAGATGTTCCTCCTCTGGGCAAGCCCGGGCCCTGAATCCTGTTGTACCTGTGAATAGGCTGCAGGGGGACGGTGAAGACCAGCAACAGCTTTCAGGGCCGCCACCTTCCGTGTTGGACAAGGAGCCGGATGTGTGCCTTTTCGGAAAGAGGCCCTGCCGAGGACGAGAGCCATGAGATGTTCCTCCTCTGGGCAAGCCCGGGTCCCAGATCCTGTTGTGCCTGTGAATAGGCTGCAGGGGGACGGTGAAGACCAGCAACATCCTTCAGGGGTTCCAACTTCCGTGTGGGACAAGGAGCCGGACGTGTGCCTTTTCGGAAACAGGCCCTGTCGAGGACGAGAGCCATGAGATGTTCCTCCTCTGGGCAAGCCCGGGTCCCAGATCCTGTTGTGCCTGTGAATAGGCTGCAGGGGGATGGTGAAGACCAGCAACATCTTTCCAGCCTGCCACCTTCCGTGTGGGACAAGGAGCCGGACGTGTGCCTTTTCGGAAACAGGCTCTGCCGAGGACGAGAGCCATGAGATGTTCCTCCTCTGGGCAAGCCCGGGTCCTGAATCCTGTTGTACCTGTGAATAGGCTGCAGGGGGACGGTGAAGACCAGCAACAGCTTTCAGGGCCGCCACCTTCCGTGTTGGACAAGGAGCCGGATGTGTGCCTTTTCGGAAAGAGGCCCTGCCGAGGACGAGAGCCATGAGATGTTCCTCCTCTGGGCAAGCCCGGGTCCCAGATCCTGTTGTGCCTGTGAATAGGCTGCAGGGGGACGGTGAAGACCAGCAACATCTTTCAGGGCTGCCACCTTCCGTGTGGGACAAGGAGCCGGACGAGTGCCCTTTCGGGAAGAGGCTCTGCCGAGGACAAGAGCCATGACATGTTCCTCCTCTGGGCAAGCCCGGGTCCTGAATCCTGTTGTACCTGTGAATAGGCTGCAGGGGGACGGTGAAGACCAGCAACAGCTTTCAGGGCTGCCACCTTCCTTGTGGGACAAGGAGCCGGACGTGTGCCTTTTCGAAAGGAGGCCCTGCCGAGGATGAGAGCCATGAGATGTTCCTCCTCTGGGCAAGCCCGGGTCCCAAATCCTGTTGTGCCTGTGAATAGGCTGCAGGGGGACGGTGAAGACCAGCAACATCTTTCAGGGCTGCCACCTTCCGTGTGGGAAAAGGAGCCGGACGAGTGCCTTTCCGGAATCAGGCTCTGCCGAGGACAAGAGCCATGATATGTTCCTCCTCTGGGCAAGCCCGGGTCCTGAATCCTGTTGTACCTCTGAATAGGCTGCAGGGGGACGGTGAAGACCAGCAACAGCTTTCAGGGCTGCCACCTTCCGTGTGGGACAAGGAGCCGGACGTGTGCCTTTTCGGAAATAGGCTCTGCCGAGGACGAGAGCCATGAGATGTTCCTCCTCTGGGCAAGCCCGGGTCCCAGATCCTGTTGTACCTGTGAATAGGCTGCAGGGGGACGGTGAAGACCAGCAACAGCTTTCAGGGCTGCCACCTTCCTTGTGGGACAAGGAGCCGGACGTGTGCCTTTTCGGAATCGGGCTCTGCCGAGGAAGAGAGCCATGAGATGTTCCTCCTCTGGGCATGCCCGGGTCCTGAATCCTGTTGTGCCTGTGAATAGGCTGCAGGGGGACGGTGAAGACCAGCAACAGCTTTCAGGGCTGCCACCTTCCGTGTGGGACAAGGAGCCGGACGTGTGCCTTTTCGAAACGAGGCCCTGCCGAGGATGAGAGCCATGAGATGTTCCTCCTCTGGGCAAGCCCGGGTCCCAAATCCTGTTGTGCCTGTGAATAGGCTGCAGGGGGACGGTGAAGACCAGCAACATCTTTCAGGGCTGCCACCTTCCGTGTGGGACAAGGAGCCGGACGAGTGCCTTTCCGGAATCAGGCTCTGCCGAGGACAAGAGCCATGATATGTTCCTCCTCTGGGCAAGCCCGGGTCCTGAATCCTGTTGTACCTCTGAATAGGCTGCAGGGGGACGGTGAAGACCAGCAACAGCTTTCAGGGCTGCCACCTTCCGTGTGGGACAAGGAGCCGGACGTGTGCCTTTTCGGAAATAGGCTCTGCCGAGGACGAGAGCCATGAGATGTTCCTCCTCTGGGCAAGCCCGGGTCCCAGATCCTGTTGTACCTGTGAATAGGCTGCAGGGGGACGGTGAAGACCAGCAACAGCTTTCAGGGCTGCCACCTTCCGTGTGGGACAAGGAGCCGGACGTGTGCCTTTTCGGAATCGGGCTCTGCCGAGGAAGAGAGCCATGAGATGTTCCTCCTCTGGGCATGCCCGGGTCCTGAATCCTGTTGTGCCTGTGAATAGGCTGCAGGGGGACGGTGAAGACCAGCAACAGCTTTCAGGGCTGCCACCTTCCGTGTGGGACAAGGAGCCGGACGTGTGCCTTTTCGGAAATAGGCTCTGCCGAGGACGAGAGCCATGAGATGTTCCTCCTCTGGGCAAGCCCGGGTCCCAGATCCTGTTGTGCCTGTGAATAGGCTGCAGGGGGACGGTGAAAACCAGCAACATCCTTCAGGGGTTCCAACTTCCGTGTGGGACAAGGAGCCGGACGTGTGCCTTTTCGGAAACAGGCCCTGTCGAGGACGAGAGCCATGAGATGTTCCTCCTCTGGGCAAGCCCGGGTCCCAGATCCTCTTGTGCCTGTGAATAGGCTGCAGGGGGATGGTGAAGACCAGCAACATCTTTCCAGCCTGCCACCTTCCGTGTGGGACAAGGAGCCGGACGTGTGCCTTTTCGGAAAGAGGCTCTGCCGAGGACGAGAGCCATGAGATGTTCCTCCTCTGGGCAAGCCCGGGTCCTGAATCCTGTTGTACCTGTGAATAGGCTGCAGGGGGACGGTGAAGACCAGCAACAGCTTTCAGGGCCGCCACCTTCCGTGTTGGACAAGGAGCCGGATGTGTGCCTTTTCGGAAAGAGGCCCTGCCGAGGACGAGAGCCATGAGATGTTCCTCCTCTGGGCAAGCCCGGGTCCCAGATCCTGTTGTGCCTGTGAATAGGCTGCAGGGGGACGGTGAAGACCAGCAACAGCTTTCAGGGCTGCCACCTTCCGTGTGGGACAAGGAGGCGGACGAGTGCCCTTTCGGGAAGAGGATCTGCCGAGGACAAGAGCCATGATATGTTCCTCCTCTGGGCAAGCCCGGGTCCTGAATCCTGTTGTGCCTGTGAATAGGCTGCAGGGGGACGGTGAAGACCAGCAACAGCTTTCAGGGCTGCCACCTTCCGTGTGGGACAAGGAGCCGGACTTGTGCCTTTTCGGAAACAGGCCCTGCCGAGGACGAGAGCCATGAGATGTTCCTCCTCTGGGCAAGCCCGGGTCCCAAATCCTGTTGTGCCTGTGAATAGGCTGCAGGGGGACGGTGAAGACCAGCAACATCTTTCAGGGCTGCCACCTTCCGTGTGGGACAAGGAGCCGGACGAGTGCCCTTTCGTGAAGAGGCTCTGCCGAGGAAAAGAGCCATGATATGTTCCTTCTCTGGGCAAGCCCGGGTCCTGAATCCTATTGTACCTGTGAATAGGCTGCAGGGGGACGGTGAAGACCAGCAACAGCTTTCAGGGCTGCAACCTTCCGTGTGGGACAAGGAGCCGGACGTGTGCCTTTTCGGAAAGAGGCTCTGCCGAGGACGAGAGCCATGAGATGTTCCTCCTCTGGGCAAGTCCGGGTCCTGAATCCTATTGTACCTGTGAATAGGCTGCAGGGGGACGGTGAAGACCAGCAACAGCTTTCAGGGCTGCCACCTTCCGTGTGGGACAAGGAGCCGGACGTGTGCCTTCTCGGAAACAGGCTCTGCCGAGGACGAGAGCCATGAGATGTTCCTCCTCTGGGCAAGCCCGGGCCCTGATTCCTGTTGTACCTGTGAATAGGCTGCAGGGGGACAGTGAAGACCAGCAACAGCTTTCAGGGCTGCCACCTTCCTTGTGGGACAAGGAGCCGGACGTGTGCCTTTTCGGAATCAGGCTCTGCCGAGGAAGAGAGCCATGAGATGTTCCTCGTCTGGGCATGTCCGGGTCCTGAATCCTGTTGTGCCTGTGAATAGGCTGCAGGGGGACGGTGAAGACCAGCAACAGCTTTCAGGGCTGCCACCTTCCGTGTGGGACAAGGAGCCGGATGTGTGCCTTTTCGGAAAGAGGCCCTGCCGAGGACGAGAGCCATGAGATGTTCCTCCTCTGGGCAAGCCCGGGTCCCAGATCCTGTTGTGCCTGTGAATAGGCTGCAGGGGGACGGTGAAGACCAGCAACATCTTTCAGGGCTGCCACCTTCCGTGTGGGACAAGGAGCCGGACGAGAGCCCTTTCGGGAAGAGGCTCTGCCGAGGACAAGAGCCATGACATGTTCCTCCTCTGGGCAAGCCCGGGTCCTGAATCCTGTTGTACCTGTGAATAGGCTGCAGGGGGACGGTGAAGACCAGCAACAGCTTTCAGGGCTGCCACCTTCCTTGTGGGACAAGGAGCCGGACGTGTGCCTTTTCGAAAAGAGGCCCTGCCGAGGACGAGAGCCATGAGATGTTCCTCCTCTGGGCAAGCCCGGGTCCCAGATCCTGTTGTGCCTGTGAATAGGCTGCAGGGGGACGGTGAAGACCAGCAACAGCTTTCAGGGCTGCCACCTTCCGTGTGGGAAAAGGAGCCGGACGAGTGCCTTTTCGTGAAGAGGCTCTGCCGAGGACAAGAGCCATGATATGTTCCTCCTCTGGGCAAGCCCGGGTCCTGAATCCTGTTGTACCTCTGAATAGGCTGCAGGGGGACGGTGAAGACCAGCAACAGCTTTCAGGGCTGCCACCTTCCGTGTGGGACAAGGAGCCGGACGTGTGCCTTTTCGGAAATAGGCTCTGCCGAGGACGAGAGCCATGAGATGTTCCTCCTCTGGGCAAGCCCGGGTCCCAGATCCTGTTGTACCTGTGAATAGGCTGCAGGGGGACGGTGAAGACCAGCAACAGCTTTCAGGGCTGCCACCTTCCGTGTGGGACAAGGAGCCGGACGTGTGCCTTTTCGGAATCGGGCTCTGCCGAGGACGAGAGCCATGAGATGTTCCTCCTCTGGGCATGCCCGGGTCCTGAATCCTGTTGTGCCTGTGAATAGGCTCCAGGGGGACGGTGAAGACCAGCAACATCTTTCAGGGCTGCCACCTTCCGTGTGGGACAAGGAGCCGGACGTGTGCCCTTTCGGGAAGAGGCTCTGCCGAGGACAAGAGCCATGACATGTTCCTCCTCTGGGCAAGCCCGGGTCCTGAATCCTGTTGTACCTGTGAATAGGCTGCAGGGGGACGGTGAAGACCAGCAACAGCTTTCAGGGCTGCCACCTTCCGTGTGGGACAAGGAGCCGGACGTGTGCCTTTTCGGAAAGAGGCCCTGCCGAGGACGAGAGCCATGAGATGTTCCTCCTCTAGGCAAGCCCGGGTCCCAGATCCTGTTGTGCCTGTGAATAGGCTGCAGGGGGACGGTGAAGACCAGCAACATCTTTCCGGCCTGCCACCTTCCGTGTGGGACAAGGAGCCGGACGTGTGCCTTCTCGGAAACAGGCTCTGCCGAGGACGAGAGCCATGAGATGTTCCTCCTCTGGGAAAGCCCGGGTCCCGAATCCTGTTGTGCCTGTGAATAGGCTGCAGGGGGACGGTGAAGACCAGCAACAGCTTTCAGGGCTGCCACCTTCCGTGTGGGACAAGGAGCCGGACGAGTGCCCTTTCGGGAAGAGGCTCTGCCGAGGACAAGAGCCATGAGATGTTCCTCCTCTGGGCAAGTCCGGGTCCTGAATCCTATTGTACCTGTGAATAGGCTGCAGGGGGACGGTGAAGACCAGCAACAGCTTTCAGGGCTGCCACCTTCCGTGTGGGACAAGGAGCCGGACGTGTGCCTTTTCGGAATCGGGCTCTGCCGAGGACGAGAGCCATGAGATGTTCCTCCTCTGGGCATGCCCGGGTCCTGAATCCTGTTGTGCCTGTGAATAGGCTGCAAGGGGACGGTGAAGACCAGCAACAGCTTTCAGGGCTGCCACCTTCCGTGTGGGACAGGGAGCCGGACGTGTGCCTTTTCGAAAAGAGGCCCTGCCGAGGACGAGAGCCATGAGATGTTCCTCCTCTGGGCAAGCCCGGGTCCCAGATCCTGTTGTGCCTGTGAATAGGCTGCAGGGGGACGGTGAAGACCAGCAACAGCTTTCAGGGCTGCCACCTTCCGTGTGGGACAAGGAGCCGGACGTGTGCCTTTTCGGAAACAGGCACTGACGAGGACGAGAGCCATGAGATGTTCCTCCTCTGGGCAAGCCCGCGTCGTGAATCCTGTTGTGCCTGTGAATAGGCTGCAGGGGGACAGTGAAGACCAGCAACAGCTTTCAGGGCTGCCACCTTCCGTGTGGGACAAGGAGCCGGACGTGTGCCTTTTCGGAATCGGGCTCTGCCGAGAAGAGAGCCATGAGATGTTCCTCCTCTGGGCAAGCCCGGGTCCCAGATCCTGTTGTGCCTGTGAATAGGCTGCAGGGGGACGGTGAAAACCAGCAACATCCTTCAGGGGTTCCAACTTCCGTGTGGGACAAGGAGCCGGACGTGTGCCTTTTCGGAAACAGGCCCTGTCGAGGACGAGAGCCATGAGATGTTCCTCCTCTGGGCAAGCCCGGGTCCCAGATCCTGTTGTGCCTGTGAATAGGCTGCAGGGGGATGGTGAAGACCAGCAACATCTTTCCAGCCTGCCACCTTCCGTGTGGGACAAGGAGCCGGACGTGTGCCTTCTCGGAAACAGACTCTGCCGAGGACGAGAGCCATGAGATGTTCCTCCTCTGGGCAAGCCCGGGTCCCAAATCCTGTTGTGCCTGTGAATAGGCTGCAGGGGGACGGTGAAGACCAGCAACATCTTTCAGGGCTGCCACCTTCCGTGTGGGACAAGGAGCCGGACGAGTGCCCTTTCGTGAAGAGGCTCTGCCGAGGACAAGAGCCATGATATGTTCCTCCTCTGGGCAAGCCCGGGTCCTGAATCCTGTTGTACCTGTGAATAGGCTGCAGGGGGATGGTGAAGACCAGCAACAGCTTTCAGGGCTGCCACCTTCCGTGTGGGACAAGAGCCGGACGTGTGCCTTTTCGAAAAGAGGCTCTGCCGAGGACGAGAGCCATGAGATGTTCCTCCTCTGGGCAAGCCCGGGTCCCAGATCCTGTTGTGCCTGTGAATAGGCTGCAGGGGGACGGTGAAGACCAGCAACATCTTTCAGGGCTGCCACCTTCCGTGTGGGACAAGGAGCCGGACGTGTGCCTTTTCGGAAACAGGCCCTGCCGAGGACGAGAGCCATGAGATGTTCCTCCTCTGGGCAAGCCCGCGTCGTGAATCCTGTTGTGCCTGTGAATAGGCTGCAGGGGGACGGTGAAGACCAGCAACATCTTTCAGGGCTGCCAACTTCCGTGTGGGACAAGGAGCCGGACGTGTGCCTTTTCGGAATCGGGCTCTGCCGAGAAGAGAACGATGAGATGTTCCTCCTCTGGGCATGTGCGGGTCCTGAATCCTGTTGTGCCTGTGAATAGGCTGCAGGGGGACGGTGAAGACCAGCAACAGCTTTCAGGGCTGCCACCTTCCGTGTGGGACAAGGAGCCGGACGTGTGCCTTTTAGGAATCGGGCTCTGCCGAGGACAAGAGCCATGAGATGTTCCTCCTCTGGGCATGCCCGGGTCCTGAATCCTGTTGTGCCTGTGAATAGGCTGCAGGGGGACGGTGAAGACCAGCAACAGCTTTCAGGGCTGCCACCTTCCGTGTGGGACAAGGAGCCGGACATGTGCCTTCTCGGAAACAGGCTCTGCCGAGGACGAGAGCCATGAGATGTTCCTCCTCTGGGCAAGCCCGGGTCCTGAATCCTGTTGTACCTGTGAATAGGCTGCAGGGGGACGGTGAAGACCAGCAACAGCTTTCAGGGCTGCCACATTCCGTGTGGGACAAGGAGCCGGACGTGTGCCTTTCCGGAATCAGGCTCTGCCGAGGACGAGAGCCATGAGATGTTCCTCCTCTGGGCAAGCCCGGGTCCCAGATCCTGTTGTGCCTGTGAATAGGCTGCAGGGGGACGGTGAAAACCAGCAACATCCTTCAGGGGTTCCAACTTCCGTGTGGGACAAGGAGCCGGACGTGTGCCTTTTCGGAAACAGGCCCTGTCGAGGACGAGAGCCATGAGATGTTCCTCCTCTGGGAAAGCCCGGGTCCCAGATCCTGTTGTGCCTGTGAATAGGCTGCAGGGGGATGGTGAAGACCAGCAACAGCTTTCAGGGCTGCCACCTTCCGTGTGGGACAAGGAGCCGGACGTGTGCCTTCTCGGAAACAGGCTCTGCCGAGGAAGAGAGCCATGAGATGTTCCTCCTCTGGGCATGCCCGGGTCCTGAATCCTGTTGTGCCTGTGAATAGGCTGCAGGGGGACGGTGAAGACCAGCAACAGCTTTCAGGGCTGCCACCTTCCGTGTGGGACAAGGAGCCGGACATGTGCCTTCTCGGAAACAGGCTCTGCCGAGGACGAGAGCCATGAGATGTTCCTCCTCTGGGCAAGCCCGGGTCCTGAATCCTGTTGTACCTGTGAATAGGCTGCAGGGGGACGGTGAAGACCAGCAACAGCTTTCAGGGCTGCCACCTTCCGTGTGGGACAAGGAGCCGGACGTGTGCCTTTCCGGAATCAGGCTCTGCCGAGGACGAGAGCCATGAGATGTTCCTCCTCTGGGCAAGCCCGGGTCCCAGATCCTGTTGTGCCTGTGAATAGGCTGCAGGGGGACGGTGAAAACCAGCAACATCCTTCAGGGGTTCCAACTTCCGTGTGGGACAAGGAGCCGGACGTGTGCCTTTTCGGAAACAGGCCCTGTCGAGGACGAGAGCCATGAGATGTTCCTCCTCTGGGCAAGCCCGGGTCCCAGATCCTGTTGTGCCTGTGAATAGGCTGCAGGGGGATGGTGAAGACCAGCAACAGCTTTCAGGGCTGCCACCTTCCGTGTGGGACAAGGAGCCGGACGTGTGCCTTCTCGGAAACAGGCTCTGCCGAGGACGAGAGCCATGAGATGTTCCTCCTCTGGGCAAGCCCGGGTCCCAAATCCTGTTGTGCCTGTGAATAGGCTGCAGGGGGACGGTGAAGACCAGCAACATCTTTCAGGGCTGCCACCTTCCGTGTGGGACAAGGAGCCGGACGAGTGCCCTTTCGTGAAGAGGCTCTGCCGAGGACAAGAGCCATGATATGTTCCTCCTCTGGGCAAGCCCGGGTCCTGATTCCTGTTGTACCTGTGAATAGGCTGCAGGGGGACGGTGAAGACCAGCAACAGCTTTCAGGGCTGCCACCTTCCTTGTGGGACAAGGAGCCGGACGTGTGCCTTTTCGGAATCGGGCTCTGCCGAGGACGAGAGCCATGAGATGTTCCTCCTCTGGGCATGCCCGGGTCCTGAATCCTGTTGTGCCTGTGAATAGGCTGCAAGGGGACGGTGAAGACCAGCAACAGCTTTCAGGGCTGCCACCTTCCGTGTGGGACAGGCAGCCGGACGTGTGCCTTTTCGAAAAGAGGCCCTGCCGAGGACGAGAGCCATGAGATGTTCCTCCTCTGGGCAAGCCCGGGTCCCAGATCCTGTTGTGTCTGTGAATAGGCTGCAGGGGGACGGTGAAGACCAGCAACAGCTTTCAGGGCTGCCACCTTCCGTGTGGGACAAGGAGCCGGACGTGTGCCTTTTCGGAAACAGGCCCTGCCGAGGACGAGAGCCATGAGATGTTCCTCCTCTGGGCAAGCCCGCGTCGTGAATCCTGTTGTGCCTGTGAATAGGCTGCAGGGGGACAGTGAAGACCAGCAACAGCTTTCAGGGCTGCCACCTTCCGTGTGGGACAAGGAGCCGGACGTGTGCCTTTTCGGAATCGGGCTCTGCCGAGAAGAGAGCCATGAGATGTTCCTCCTCTGGGCATGTCCGGGTCCTGAATCCTGTTGTGCCTGTGAATAGGCTGCAGGGGGACGGTGAAGACCAGCAACAGCTTTCAGGGCTGCCACCTTCCGTGTGGGACAAGGAGCCGGACGTGTGCCTTTTCGGAAATAGGCTCTGCCGAGGACGAGAGCCATGAGATGTTCCTCCTCTGGGCAAGCCCGGGTCCCAGATCCTGTTGTGCCTGTGAATAGGCTGCAGGGGGACGGTGAAGACCAGCAACAGCTTTCAGGGCTGCCACCTTCCGTGTGGGACAAGGAGCCGGACGTGTGCCTTCTCGGAAACAGGCTCTGCCGAGGACGAGACCCATGAGATGTTCCTCCTCTGGGCAAGCCCGGGTCCCAGATCCTGTTGTGCCTGTGAATAGGCTGCAGGGGGACGGTGAAAACCAGCAACATCCTTCAGGGGTTCAAACTTCCGTGTGGGACAAGGAGCCGGACGTGTGCCTTTTCGGAAACAGGCCCTGTCGAGGACGAGAGCCATGAGATGTTCCTCCTCTGGGCAAGCCCGGGTCCCAGATCCTGTTGTGCCTGTGAATAGGCTGCAGGGGGATGGTGAAGACCAGCAACATCTTTCCAGCCTGCCACCTTCCGTGTGGGACAAGGAGCCGGACGTGTGCCTTCTCGGAAACAGACTCTGCCGAGGAAGAGAGCCATGAGATGTTCCTCCTCTGGGCAAGCCCGGGTCCCAAATCCTGTTGTGCCTGTGAATAGGCTGCAGGGGGACGGTGAAGACCAGCAACATCTTTCAGGGCTGCCACCTTCCGTGTGGGACAAGGAGCCGGACGAGTGCCCTTTCGGGAAGAGGCTCTGCCGAGGACAAGAGCCATGATATGTTCCTCCTCTGGGCAAGCCCGGGTCCTGAATCCTGTTGTACCTGTGAATAGGCTGCAGGGGGATGGTGAAGACCAGCAACAGCTTTCAGGGCTGCCACCTTCCGTGTGGGACAAGGAGCCGGACGTGTGCCTTTTCGAAAAGAGGCTCTGCCGAGGACGAGAGCCATGAGATGTTCCTCCTCTGGGCAAGCCCGGGTCCCAGATCCTGTTGTGCCTGTGAATAGGCTGCAGGGGGACGGTGAAGACCAGCAACATCGTTCAGGGCTGCCACCTTCCGTGTGGGACAAGGAGCCGGACGTGTGCCTTTTCGGAAACAGGCCCTGCCGAGGACGAGAGCCATGAGATGTTCCTCCTCTGGGCAAGCCCGCGTCGTGAATCCTGTTGTGCCTGTGAATAGGCTGCAGGGGGACAGTGAAGACCAGCAACATGTTTCAGGGCTGCCAACTTCCGTGTGGGACAAGGAGCCGGACGTGTGCCTTTTCGGAATCGGGCTCTGCCGAGAAGAGAACCATGAGATGTTCCTCCTCTGGGCATGTGCGGGTCCTGAATCCTGTTGTGCCTGTGAATAGGCTGCAGGGGGACGGTGAAGACCAGCAACAGCTTTCAGGGCTGCCACCTTCCGTGTGGGACAAGGAGCCGGACGTGTGCCTTTTAGGAATCGGGCTCTGCCGAGGACAAGAGCCATGAGATGTTCCTCCTCTGGGCATGCCCGGGTCCTGAATCCTGTTGTGCCTGTGAATAGGCTGCAGGGGGACGGTGAAGACCAGCAACAGCTTTCAGGGCTGCCACCTTCCGTGTGGGACAAGGAGCCGGACATGTGCCTTCTCGGAAACAGGCTCTGCCGAGGACGAGAGCCATGAGATGTTCCTCCTCTGGGCAAGCCCGGGTCCTGAATCCTGTTGTACCTGTGAATAGGCTGCAGGGGGACGGTGAAGACCAGCAACAGCTTTCAGGGCTGCCACCTTCCGTGTGGGACAAGGAGCCGGACGTGTGCCTTTCCGGAATCAGGCTCTGCCGAGGACGAGAGCCATGAGATGTTCCTCCTCTGGGCATGTCCGGGTCCTGAATCCTGTTGTGCCTGTGAATAGGCTGCAGGGGGACGGTGAAGACCAGCAACAGCTTTCAGGGCTGCCACCTTCCGTGTAAGACAAGGAGCCGGTCGTGTGCCTTTTCGGAAATAGGCTCTGCCGAGGACGAGAGCCATGAGATGTTCCTCCTCTGGGCAAGCCCGCGTCGTGAATCCTGTTGTGCCTGTGAATAGGCTGCAGGGGGACGGTGAAGACCAGCAACAGCTTTCAGGGCTGCCACCTTCCGTTTGGGACAAGGAGCCGGACGTGTGCCTTCTCGGAAACAGGCTCTGCCGAGGACGAGACCCATGAGATGTTCCTCCTCTGGGCAAGCCCGGGTCCCAGATCCTGTTGTGCCTGTGAATAGGCTGCAGGGGGACGGTGAAAACCAGCAACATCCTTCAGGGGTTCCAACTTCCGTGTGGGACAAGGAGCCGGACGTGTGCCTTTTCGGAAACAGGCCCTGTCGAGGACGAGAGCCATGAGATGTTCCTCCTCTGGGCAAGCCCGGGTCCCAGATCCTGTTGTGCCTGTGAATAGGCTGCAGGGGGATGGTGAAGACCAGCAACATCTTTCCAGCCTGCCACCTTCCGTGTGGGACAAGGAGCCGGACGTGTGCCTTCTCGGAAACAGACTCTGCCGAGGAAGAGAGCCATGAGATGTTCCTCCTCTGGGCAAGCCCGGGTCCCAAATCCTGTTGTGCCTGTGAATAGGCTGCAGGGGGACGGTGAAGACCAGCAACATCTTTCAGGGCTGCCACCTTCCGTGTGGGACAAGGAGCCGGACCTGTGCCCTTTCGGGAAGAGGCTCTGCCGAGGACAAGAGCCATGATATGTTCCTCCTCTGGGCAAGCCCGGGTCCTGAATCCTGTTGTACCTGTGAATAGGCTGCAGGGGGATGGTGAGGACCAGCAACAGCTTTCAGGGCTGCCACCTTCCGTGTGGGACAAGGAGCCGGACGTGTGCCTTTTCGAAAAGAGGCTCTGCCGAGGACGAGAGCCATGAGATGTTCCTCCTCTGAGCAAGCCCGGGTCCCAGATCCTGTTGTGCCTGTGAATAGGCTGCAGGGGGACGGTGAAGACCAGCAACATCTTTCAGGGCTGCCACCTTCCGTGTGGGACAAGGAGCCGGACGTGTGCCTTTTCGGAAACAGGCCCTGCCGAGGACGAGAGCCATGAGATGTTCCTCCTCTGGGCAATCCCGCGTCGTGAATCCTGTTGTGCCTGTGAATAGGCTGCAGGGGGACAGTGAAGACCAGCAACATCTTTCAGGGCTGCCAACTTCCGTGTGGGAAAAGGAGCCGGACGTGTGCCTTTTCGGAATCGGGCTCTGCCGAGAAGAGAACCATGAGATGTTCCTCCTCTGGGCATGTGCGGGTCCTGAATCCTGTTGTGCCTGTGAATAGGCTGCAGGGGGACGGTGAAGACCAGCAACAGCTTTCAGGGCTGCCACCTTCCGTGTGGGACAAGGAGCCGGACGTGTGCCTTTTAGGAATCGGGCTCTGCCGAGGACAAGAGCCATGAGATGTTCCTCCTCTGGGCATGCCCGGGTCCTGAATCCTGTTGTGCCTGTGAATAGGCTGCAGGGGGACGGTGAAGACCAGCAACATCTTTCAGGGCTGCCACCTTCCGTGTGGGACAAGGAGCCGGACATGTGCCTTCTCGGAAACAGGCTCTGCCGAGGACGAGAGCCATGAGATGTTCCTCCTCTGGGCAAGCCCGGGTCCTGAATCCTGTTGTACCTGTGAATAGGCTGCAGGGGGATGGTGAAGACCAGCAACAGCTTTCAGGGCTGCCACCTTCCGTGTGGGACAAGGAGCCGGACGTGTGCCTTTCCGGAATCAGGCTCTGCCGAGGACGAGAGCCATGAGATGTTCCTCCTCTGGGCAAGCCCGGGTCCCAGATCCTGTTGTGCCTGTGAATAGGCTGCAGGGGGACGGTGAAAACCAGCAACATCCTTCAGGGGTTCCAACTTCCGTGTGGGACAAGGAGCCGGACGTGTGCCTTTTCGGAAACAGGCCCTGTCGAGGACGAGAGCCATGAGATGTTCCTCCTCTGGGCAAGCCCGGGTCCCAGATCCTGTTGTGCCTGTGAATAGGCTGCAGGGGGATGGTGAAGACCAGCAACAGCTTTCAGGGCTGCCACCTTCCGTGTGGGACAAGGAGCCGGACGTGTGCCTTCTCGGAAACAGGCTCTGCCGAGGACGAGAGCCATGAGATGTTCCTCCTCTGGGCAAGCCCGGGTCCCAAATCCTGTTGTGCCTGTGAATAGGCTGCAGGGGGACGGTGAAGACCAGCAACAGCTTTCAGGGCTGCCACCTTCCATGTGGGACAAGGAGCCGGACGTGTGCCTTTTCGGAAATAGGCTCTGCCGAGGACGAGAGCCATGAGATGTTCCTCCTCTGGGCAAGCCCGGGTCCCAGATCCTGTTGTACCTGTGAATAGGCTGCAGGGGGATGGTGAAGACCAGCAACAGCTTTCAGGGCTGCCACCTTCCTTGTGGGACAAGGAGCCGGACGTGTGCCTTTTCGGAATCGGGCTCTGCCGAGGACGAGAGCCATGAGATGTTCCTCCTCTGGGCATGCCCGGGTCCTGAATCCTGTTGTGCCTGTGAATAGGCTGCAGGGGGACGGTGAAGACCAGCAACAGCTTTCAGGGCTGCCACCTTCCGTGTGGGACAAGGAGCCGGACGTGTGCCTTTTCGAAAAGAGGCCTTGCCGAGGACGAGAGCCATGAGATGTTCCTCCTCTGGGCAAGCCCGGGTCCCAGATCCTGTTGTGCCTGTGAATAGGCTGCAGGGGGACGGTGAAGACCAGCAACAGCTTTCAGGGCTGCCACCTTCCGTGTGGGACAAGGAGCCGGACGTGTGCCTTTTCGGAAACAGGCCCTGCCGAGAAGAGAACCATGAGATGTTCCTCCTCTGGGCATGTGCGGGTCCTGAATCCTGTTGTGCCTGTGAATAGGCTGCAGGGGGACGGTGAAGACCAGCAACAGCTTTCAGGGCTGCCACCTTCCGTGTGGGACAAGGAGCCGGACATGTGCCTTTTAGGAATCGGGCTCTGCCGAGGAAGAGAGCCATGAGATGTTCCTCCTCTGGGCATGCCCGGGTCCTGAATCCTGTTGTGCCTGTGAATAGGCTGCAGGGGGACGGTGAAGACCAGCAACAGCTTTCAGGGCTGCCACCTTCCGTGTGGGACAAGGAGCCGGACATGTGCCTTCTCGGAAACAGGCTCTGCCGAGGACGAGAGCCATGAGATGTTCCTCCTCTGGGCAAGCCCGGGTCCTGAATCCTGTTGTACCTGTGAATAGGCTGCAGGGGGACGGTGAAGACCAGCAACAGCTTTCAGGGCTGCCACCTTCCGTGTGGGACAAGGAGCCGGACGTGTGCCTTTCCGGAATCAGGCTCTGCCGAGGACGAGAGCCATGAGATGTTCCTCCTCTGGGCAAGCCCGGGTCCCAGATCCTGTTGTGCCTGTGAATAGGCTGCAGGGGGACGGTGAAAACCAGCAACATCCTTCAGGGGTTCCAACTTCCGTGTGGGACAAGGAGCCGGACGTGTGCCTTTTCGGAAACAGGCCCTGTCGAGGACGAGAGCCATGAGATGTTCCTCCTCTGGGCAAGCCCGGGTCCCAAATCCTGTTGTGCCTGTGAATAGGCTGCAGGGGGACGGTGAAGTCCAGCAACATCTTTCAGGGCTGCCACCTTCCGTGTGGGACAAGGAGCCGGACGAGTGCCCTTTCGTGAAGAGGCTCTGCCGAGGACAAGAGCCATGATATGTTCCTCCTCTGGGCAAGCCCGGGTCCTGATTCCTGTTGTACCTGTGAATAGGCTGCAGGGGGACGGTGAAGACCAGCAACAGCTTTCAGGGCTGCCACCTTCCATGTGGGACAAGGAGCCGGACGTGTGCCTTTTCGGAAATAGGCTCTGCCGAGGACGAGAGCCATGAGATGTTCCTCCTCTGGGCAAGCCCGGGTCCCAGATCCTGTTGTACCTGTGAATAGGCTGCAGGGGGATGGTGAAGACCAGCAACAGCTTTCAGGGCTGCCACCTTCCTTGTGGGACAAGGAGCCGGACGTGTGCCTTTTCGGAATCGGGCTCTGCCGAGGACGAGAGCCATGAGATGTTCCTCCTCTGGGCATGCCCGGGTCCTGAATCCTGTTGTGCCTGTGAATAGGCTGCAGGGGGACGGTGAAGACCAGCAACAGCTTTCAGGGCTGCCACCTTCCGTGTGGGACAAGGAGCCGGACGTGTGCCTTTTCGGAAACAGGCCCTGCCGAGGACGAGAGCCATGAGATGTTCCTCCTCTGGGCAAGCCCGCGTCGTGAATCCTGTTGTGCCTGTGAATAGGCTGCAGGGGGACAGTGAAGACTAGCAACAGCTTTCAGGGCTGCCACCTTCCGTGTGGGACAAGGAGCCGGACGTGTGCCTTTTCGGAATCGGGCTCTGCCGAGAAGAGAGCCATGAGATGTTCCTCCTCTGGGCATGTGCGGGTCCTGAATCCTGTTGTGCCTGTGAATAGGCTGCAGGGGGACGGTGAAGACCAGCAACAGCTTTCAGGGCTGCCACCTTCCGTGTGGGACAAGGAGCCGGACGTGTGCCTTTTCGGAATCGGGCTCTGCCGAGGAAGAGAGCCATGAGATGTTCCTCCTCTGGGCATGCCCGGGTCCTGAATCCTGTTGTGCCTGTGAATAGGCTGCAGGGGGACGGTGAAGACCAGCAACAGCTTTCAGGGCTGCCACCTTCCGTGTGGGACAAGGAGCCGGACGTGTGCCTTCTCGGAAACAGGCTCTGCCGAGGACGAGAGCCATGAGATGTTCCTCCTCTGGGCAAGCCCGGGTCCCAGATCCTGTTGTGCCTGTGAATAGGCTGCAGGGGGACGGTGAAAACCAGCAACATCCTTCAGGGGTTCCAACTTCCGTGTGGGACAAGGAGCCGGACGTGTGCCTTTTCGGAAACAGGCCCTGTCGAGGACGAGAGCCATGAGATGTTCCTCCTCTGGGCAAGCCCGGGTCCCAGATCCTGTTGTGCTTGTGAATAGGCTGCAGGGGGATGGTGAAGACCAGCAACAGCTTTCAGGGCTGCCACCTTCCGTGTGGGACAAGGAGCCGGACGTGTGCCTTCTCGGAAACAGGCTCTGCCGAGGACGAGAGCCATGAGATGTTCCTCCTCTGGGCAAGCCCGGGTCCCAAATCCTGTTGTGCCTGTGAATAGGCTGCAGGGGGACGGTGAAGACCAGCAACAGCTTTCAGGGCTGCCACCTTCCGTGTGGGACAAGGAGCCGGACGAGTGCCCTTTCGTGAAGAGGCTCTGCCGAGGACAAGAGCCATGATATGTTCCTCCTCTGGGCAAGCCCGGGTCCTGATTCCTGTTGTACCTGTGAATAGGCTGCAGGGGGACGGTGAAGACCAGCAACAGCTTTCAGGGCTGCCACCTTCCTTGTGGGACAAGGAGCCGGACGTGTGCCTTTTCGGAATCGGGCTCTGCCGAGGACGAGAGCCATGAGATGTTCCTCCTCTGGGCATGCCCGGGTCCTGAATCCTGTTGTGCCTGTGAATAGGCTGCAAGGGGACGGTGAAGACCAGCAACAGCTTTCAGGGCTGCCACCTTCCGTGTGGGACAGGCAGCCGGACGTGTGCCTTTTCGAAAAGAGGCCCTGCCGAGGACGAGAGCCATGAGATGTTCCTCCTCTGGGCAAGCCCGGGTCCCAGATCCTGTTGTGTCTGTGAATAGGCTGCAGGGGGACGGTGAAGACCAGCAACAGCTTTCAGGGCTGCCACCTTCCGTGTGGGACAAGGAGCCGGACGTGTGCCTTTTCGGAAACAGGCCCTGCCGAGGACGAGAGCCATGAGATGTTCCTCCTCTGGGCAAGCCCGCGTCGTGAATCCTGTTGTGCCTGTGAATAGGCTGCAGGGGGACAGTGAAGACCAGCAACAGCTTTCAGGGCTGCCACCTTCCGTGTGGGACAAGGAGCCGGACGTGTGCCTTTTCGGAATCGGGCTCTGCCGAGAAGAGAGCCATGAGATGTTCCTCCTCTGGGCATGTCCGGGTCCTGAATCCTGTTGTGCCTGTGAATAGGCTGCAGGGGGACGGTGAAGACCAGCAACAGCTTTCAGGGCTGCCACCTTCCGTGTGGGACAAGGAGCCGGACGTGTGCCTTTTCGGAAATAGGCTCTGCCGAGGACGAGAGCCATGAGATGTTCCTCCTCTGGGCAAGCCCGGGTCCCAGATCCTGTTGTGCCTGTGAATAGGCTGCAGGGGGACGGTGAAGACCAGCAACAGCTTTCAGGGCTGCCACCTTCCGTGTGGGACAAGGAGCCGGACGTGTGCCTTCTCGGAAACAGGCTCTGCCGAGGACGAGACCCATGAGATGTTCCTCCTCTGGGCAAGCCCGGGTCCCAGATCCTGTTGTGCCTGTGAATAGGCTGCAGGGGGACGGTGAAAACCAGCAACATCCTTCAGGGGTTCAAACTTCCGTGTGGGACAAGGAGCCGGACGTGTGCCTTTTCGGAAACAGGCCCTGTCGAGGACGAGAGCCATGAGATGTTCCTCCTCTGGGCAAGCCCGGGTCCCAGATCCTGTTGTGCCTGTGAATAGGCTGCAGGGGGATGGTGAAGACCAGCAACATCTTTCCAGCCTGCCACCTTCCGTGTGGGACAAGGAGCCGGACGTGTGCCTTCTCGGAAACAGACTCTGCCGAGGAAGAGAGCCATGAGATGTTCCTCCTCTGGGCAAGCCCGGGTCCCAAATCCTGTTGTGCCTGTGAATAGGCTGCAGGGGGACGGTGAAGACCAGCAACATCTTTCAGGGCTGCCACCTTCCGTGTGGGACAAGGAGCCGGACGAGTGCCCTTTCGGGAAGAGGCTCTGCCGAGGACAAGAGCCATGATATGTTCCTCCTCTGGGCAAGCCCGGGTCCTGAATCCTGTTGTACCTGTGAATAGGCTGCAGGGGGATGGTGAAGACCAGCAACAGCTTTCAGGGCTGCCACCTTCCGTGTGGGACAAGGAGCCGGACGTGTGCCTTTTCGAAAAGAGGCTCTGCCGAGGACGAGAGCCATGAGATGTTCCTCCTCTGGGCAAGCCCGGGTCCCAGATCCTGTTGTGCCTGTGAATAGGCTGCAGGGGGACGGTGAAGACCAGCAACATCGTTCAGGGCTGCCACCTTCCGTGTGGGACAAGGAGCCGGACGTGTGCCTTTTCGGAAACAGGCCCTGCCGAGGACGAGAGCCATGAGATGTTCCTCCTCTGGGCAAGCCCGCGTCGTGAATCCTGTTGTGCCTGTGAATAGGCTGCAGGGGGACAGTGAAGACCAGCAACATGTTTCAGGGCTGCCAACTTCCGTGTGGGACAAGGAGCCGGACGTGTGCCTTTTCGGAATCGGGCTCTGCCGAGAAGAGAACCATGAGATGTTCCTCCTCTGGGCATGTGCGGGTCCTGAATCCTGTTGTGCCTGTGAATAGGCTGCAGGGGGACGGTGAAGACCAGCAACAGCTTTCAGGGCTGCCACCTTCCGTGTGGGACAAGGAGCCGGACGTGTGCCTTTTAGGAATCGGGCTCTGCCGAGGACAAGAGCCATGAGATGTTCCTCCTCTGGGCATGCCCGGGTCCTGAATCCTGTTGTGCCTGTGAATAGGCTGCAGGGGGACGGTGAAGACCAGCAACAGCTTTCAGGGCTGCCACCTTCCGTGTGGGACAAGGAGCCGGACATGTGCCTTCTCGGAAACAGGCTCTGCCGAGGACGAGAGCCATGAGATGTTCCTCCTCTGGGCAAGCCCGGGTCCTGAATCCTGTTGTACCTGTGAATAGGCTGCAGGGGGACGGTGAAGACCAGCAACAGCTTTCAGGGCTGCCACCTTCCGTGTGGGACAAGGAGCCGGACGTGTGCCTTTCCGGAATCAGGCTCTGCCGAGGACGAGAGCCATGAGATGTTCCTCCTCTGGGCATGTCCGGGTCCTGAATCCTGTTGTGCCTGTGAATAGGCTGCAGGGGGACGGTGAAGACCAGCAACAGCTTTCAGGGCTGCCACCTTCCGTGTAAGACAAGGAGCCGGTCGTGTGCCTTTTCGGAAATAGGCTCTGCCGAGGACGAGAGCCATGAGATGTTCCTCCTCTGGGCAAGCCCGCGTCGTGAATCCTGTTGTGCCTGTGAATAGGCTGCAGGGGGACGGTGAAGACCAGCAACAGCTTTCAGGGCTGCCACCTTCCGTTTGGGACAAGGAGCCGGACGTGTGCCTTCTCGGAAACAGGCTCTGCCGAGGACGAGACCCATGAGATGTTCCTCCTCTGGGCAAGCCCGGGTCCCAGATCCTGTTGTGCCTGTGAATAGGCTGCAGGGGGACGGTGAAAACCAGCAACATCCTTCAGGGGTTCCAACTTCCGTGTGGGACAAGGAGCCGGAAGTGTGCCTTTTCGGAAACAGGCCCTGTCGAGGACGAGAGCCATGAGATGTTCCTCCTCTGGGCAAGCCCGGGTCCCAGATCCTGTTGTGCCTGTGAATAGGCTGCAGGGGGATGGTGAAGACCAGCAACATCTTTCCAGCCTGCCACCTTCCGTGTGGGACAAGGAGCCGGACGTGTGCCTTCTCGGAAACAGACTCTGCCGAGGAAGAGAGCCATGAGATGTTCCTCCTCTGGGCAAGCCCGGGTCCCAAATCCTGTTGTGCCTGTGAATAGGCTGCAGGGGGACGGTGAAGACCAGCAACATCTTTCAGGGCTGCCACCTTCCGTGTGGGACAAGGAGCCGGACCTGTGCCCTTTCGGGAAGAGGCTCTGCCGAGGACAAGAGCCATGATATGTTCCTCCTCTGGGCAAGCCCGGGTCCTGAATCCTGTTGTACCTGTGAATAGGCTGCAGGGGGATGGTGAGGACCAGCAACAGCTTTCAGGGCTGCCACCTTCCGTGTGGGACAAGGAGCCGGACGTGTGCCTTTTCGAAAAGAGGCTCTGCCGAGGACGAGAGCCATGAGATGTTCCTCCTCTGAGCAAGCCCGGGTCCCAGATCCTGTTGTGCCTGTGAATAGGCTGCAGGGGGACGGTGAAGACCAGCAACATCTTTCAGGGCTGCCACCTTCCGTGTGGGACAAGGAGCCGGACGTGTGCCTTTTCGGAAACAGGCCCTGCCGAGGACGAGAGCCATGAGATGTTCCTCCTCTGGGCAATCCCGCGTCGTGAATCCTGTTGTGCCTGTGAATAGGCTGCAGGGGGACAGTGAAGACCAGCAACATCTTTCAGGGCTGCCAACTTCCGTGTGGGAAAAGGAGCCGGACGTGTGCCTTTTCGGAATCGGGCTCTGCCGAGAAGAGAACCATGAGATGTTCCTCCTCTGGGCATGTGCGGGTCCTGAATCCTGTTGTGCCTGTGAATAGGCTGCAGGGGGACGGTGAAGACCAGCAACAGCTTTCAGGGCTGCCACCTTCCGTGTGGGACAAGGAGCCGGACGTGTGCCTTTTAGGAATCGGGCTCTGCCGAGGACAAGAGCCATGAGATGTTCCTCCTCTGGGCATGCCCGGGTCCTGAATCCTGTTGTGCCTGTGAATAGGCTGCAGGGGGACGGTGAAGACCAGCAACATCTTTCAGGGCTGCCACCTTCCGTGTGGGACAAGGAGCCGGACATGTGCCTTCTCGGAAACAGGCTCTGCCGAGGACGAGAGCCATGAGATGTTCCTCCTCTGGGCAAGCCCGGGTCCTGAATCCTGTTGTACCTGTGAATAGGCTGCAGGGGGATGGTGAAGACCAGCAACAGCTTTCAGGGCTGCCACCTTCCGTGTGGGACAAGGAGCCGGACGTGTGCCTTTCCGGAATCAGGCTCTGCCGAGGACGAGAGCCATGAGATGTTCCTCCTCTGGGCAAGCCCGGGTCCCAGATCCTGTTGTGCCTGTGAATAGGCTGCAGGGGGACGGTGAAAACCAGCAACATCCTTCAGGGGTTCCAACTTCCGTGTGGGACAAGGAGCCGGACGTGTGCCTTTTCGGAAACAGGCCCTGTCGAGGACGAGAGCCATGAGATGTTCCTCCTCTGGGCAAGCCCGGGTCCCAGATCCTGTTGTGCCTGTGAATAGGCTGCAGGGGGATGGTGAAGACCAGCAACAGCTTTCAGGGCTGCCACCTTCCGTGTGGGACAAGGAGCCGGACGTGTGCCTTCTCGGAAACAGGCTCTGCCGAGGACGAGAGCCATGAGATGTTCCTCCTCTGGGCAAGCCCGGGTCCCAAATCCTGTTGTGCCTGTGAATAGGCTGCAGGGGGACGGTGAAGACCAGCAACATCTTTCAGGGCTGCCACCTTCCGTGTGGGACAAGGAGCCGGACGAGTGCCCTTTCGTGAAGAGGCTCTGCCGAGGACAAGAGCCATGATATGTTCCTCCTCTGGGCAAGCCCGGGCCCTGATTCCTGTTGTACCTGTGAATAGGCTGCAGGGGGACGGTGAAGACCAGCAACAGCTTTCAGGGCTGCCACCTTCCATGTGGGACAAGGAGCCGGACGTGTGCCTTTTCGGAAATAGGCTCTGCCGAGGACGAGAGCCATGAGATGTTCCTCCTCTGGGCAAGCCCGGGTCCCAGATCCTGTTGTACCTGTGAATAGGCTGCAGGGGGATGGTGAAGACCAGCAACAGCTTTCAGGGCTGCCACCTTCCTTGTGGGACAAGGAGCCGGACGTGTGCCTTTTCGGAATCGGGCTCTGCCGAGGACGAGAGCCATGAGATGTTCCTCCTCTGGGCATGCCCGGGTCCTGAATCCTGTTGTGCCTGTGAATAGGCTGCAGGGGGACGGTGAAGACCAGCAACAGCTTTCAGGGCTGCCACCTTCCGTGTGGGACAAGGAGCCGGACGTGTGCCTTTTCGAAAAGAGGCCCTGCCGAGGACGAGAGCCATGAGATGTTCCTCCTCTGGGCAAGCCCGGGTCCCAGATCCTGTTGTGCCTGTGAATAGGCTGCAGGGGGACGGTGAAGACCAGCAACAGCTTTCAGGGCTGCCACCTTCCGTGTGGGACAAGGAGCCGGACGTGTGCCTTTTCGGAAACAGGCCCTGCCGAGAAGAGAACCATGAGATGTTCCTCCTCTGGGCATGTGCGGGTCCTGAATCCTGTTGTGCCTGTGAATAGGCTGCAGGGGGACGGTGAAGACCAGCAACAGCTTTCAGGGCTGCCACCTTCCGTGTGGGACAAGGAGCCGGACATGTGCCTTTTAGGAATCGGGCTCTGCCGAGGAAGAGAGCCATGAGATGTTCCTCCTCTGGGCATGCCCGGGTCCTGAATCCTGTTGTGCCTGTGAATAGGCTGCAGGGGGACGGTGAAGACCAGCAACAGCTTTCAGGGCTGCCACCTTCCGTGTGGGACAAGGAGCCGGACATGTGCCTTCTCGGAAACAGGCTCTGCCGAGGACGAGAGCCATGAGATGTTCCTCCTCTGGGCAAGCCCGGGTCCTGAATCCTGTTGTACCTGTGAATAGGCTGCAGGGGGACGGTGAAGACCAGCAACAGCTTTCAGGGCTGCCACCTTCCGTGTGGGACAAGGAGCCGGACGTGTGCCTTTCCGGAATCAGGCTCTGCCGAGGACGAGAGCCATGAGATGTTCCTCCTCTGGGCAAGCCCGGGTCCCAGATCCTGTTGTGCCTGTGAATAGGCTGCAGGGGGACGGTGAAAACCAGCAACATCCTTCAGGGGTTCCAACTTCCGTGTGGGACAAGGAGCCGGACGTGTGCCTTTTCGGAAACAGGCCCTGTCGAGGACGAGAGCCATGAGATGTTCCTCCTCTGGGCAAGCCCGGGTCCCAAATCCTGTTGTGCCTGTGAATAGGCTGCAGGGGGACGGTGAAGTCCAGCAACATCTTTCAGGGCTGCCACCTTCCGTGTGGGACAAGGAGCCGGACGAGTGCCCTTTCGTGAAGAGGCTCTGCCGAGGACAAGAGCCATGATATGTTCCTCCTCTGGGCAAGCCCGGGTCCTGATTCCTGTTGTACCTGTGAATAGGCTGCAGGGGGACGGTGAAGACCAGCAACAGCTTTCAGGGCTGCCACCTTCCATGTGGGACAAGGAGCCGGACGTGTGCCTTTTCGGAAATAGGCTCTGCCGAGGACGAGAGCCATGAGATGTTCCTCCTCTGGGCAAGCCCGGGTCCCAGATCCTGTTGTACCTGTGAATAGGCTGCAGGGGGATGGTGAAGACCAGCAACAGCTTTCAGGGCTGCCACCTTCCTTGTGGGACAAGGAGCCGGACGTGTGCCTTTTCGGAATCGGGCTCTGCCGAGGACGAGAGCCATGAGATGTTCCTCCTCTGGGCATGCCCGGGTCCTGAATCCTGTTGTGCCTGTGAATAGGCTGCAGGGGGACGGTGAAGACCAGCAACAGCTTTCAGGGCTGCCACCTTCCGTGTGGGACAAGGAGCCGGACGTGTGCCTTTTCGGAAACAGGCCCTGCCGAGGACGAGAGCCATGAGATGTTCCTCCTCTGGGCAAGCCCGCGTCGTGAATCCTGTTGTGCCTGTGAATAGGCTGCAGGGGGACAGTGAAGACTAGCAACAGCTTTCAGGGCTGCCACCTTCCGTGTGGGACAAGGAGCCGGACGTGTGCCTTTTCGGAATCGGGCTCTGCCGAGAAGAGAGCCATGAGATGTTCCTCCTCTGGGCATGTGCGGGTCCTGAATCCTGTTGTGCCTGTGAATAGGCTGCAGGGGGACGGTGAAGACCAGCAACAGCTTTCAGGGCTGCCACCTTCCGTGTGGGACAAGGAGCCGGACGTGTGCCTTTTCGGAATCGGGCTCTGCCGAGGAAGAGAGCCATGAGATGTTCCTCCTCTGGGCATGCCCGGGTCCTGAATCCTGTTGTGCCTGTGAATAGGCTGCAGGGGGACGGTGAAGACCAGCAACAGCTTTCAGGGCTGCCACCTTCCGTGTGGGACAAGGAGCCGGACGTGTGCCTTCTCGGAAACAGGCTCTGCCGAGGACGAGAGCCATGAGATGTTCCTCCTCTGGGCAAGCCCGGGTCCCAGATCCTGTTGTGCCTGTGAATAGGCTGCAGGGGGACGGTGAAAACCAGCAACATCCTTCAGGGGTTCCAACTTCCGTGTGGGACAAGGAGCCGGACGTGTGCCTTTTCGGAAACAGGCCCTGTCGAGGACGAGAGCCATGAGATGTTCCTCCTCTGGGCAAGCCCGGGTCCCAGATCCTGTTGTGCTTGTGAATAGGCTGCAGGGGGATGGTGAAGACCAGCAACAGCTTTCAGGGCTGCCACCTTCCGTGTGGGACAAGGAGCCGGACGTGTGCCTTCTCGGAAACAGGCTCTGCCGAGGACGAGAGCCATGAGATGTTCCTCCTCTGGGCAAGCCCGGGTCCCAAATCCTGTTGTGCCTGTGAATAGGCTGCAGGGGGACGGTGAAGACCAGCAACAGCTTTCAGGGCTGCCACCTTCCGTGTGGGACAAGGAGCCGGACGAGTGCCCTTTCGTGAAGAGGCTCTGCCGAGGACAAGAGCCATGATATGTTCCTCCTCTGGGCAAGCCCGGGTCCTGATTCCTGTTGTACCTGTGAATAGGCTGCAGGGGGACGGTGAAGACCAGCAACAGCTTTCAGGGCTGCCACCTTCCGTGTGGGACAAGGAGCCGGACGTGTGCCTTTTCGGAAATAGGCTCTGCTGAGGACGAGAGCCATGAGATGTTCCTCCTCTGGGCAAGCCCGGGTCCCAGATCCTGTTGTACCTGTGAATAGGCTGCAGGGGGACGGTGAAGACCAGCAACAGCTTTCAGGGCTGCCACCTTCCTTGTGGGACAAGGAGCCAGACGTGTGCCTTTTCGGAATCGGGCTCTGCATAGGACGAGAGCCATGAGATGTTCCTCCTCTGGGCATGCCCGGGTCCTGAATCCTGTTGTGCCTGTGAATAGGCTGCAGGGGGACGGTGAAGACCAGCAACAGCTTTCAGGGCTGCCACCTTCCGTGTGGGACAAGGAGCCAGACGTGTGCCTTTTCGAAAAGAGGCCCTGCCGAGGACGAGAGCCATGAGATGTTCCTCCTCTGGGCAAGCCCGGGTCCCAGATCCTGTTGTGCCTGTGAATAGGCTGCAGGGGGACAGTGAAGACCAGCAACAGCTTTCAGGGCTGCCACCTTCCGTGTGGGACAAGGAGCCGGACGTGTGCCTTTTCGGAAACAGGCCCTGCCGAGGACAAGAGCCATGAGATGTTCCTCCTCTGGGCAAGCCCGCGTCGTGAATCCTGTTGTGCCTGTGAATAGGCTGCAGGGGCACAGTGAATACCAGCAACATCTTTCCAGCCTGCCACCTTCCGTGTGGGACAAGGAGCCGGACGTGTGCCTTTCCAGAATCAGACTCTGCCGAGGACGAGAGCCATGAGATGTTCCTCCTCTGGGCATGTCCGGGTCCTGAATCCTGTTGTGCCTGTGAATAGGCTGCAGGGGGACGGTGAAGACCAGCAACAGCTTTCAGGGCTGCCACCTTCCGTGTGGGACAAGGAGCCGGACGTGTGCCTTCTCGGAAACAGGCTCTGCCGAGGAAGACAGACATGAGATGTTCCTCCTCTGGGCAAGCCCGGGTCCCAGATCCTGTTGTGCCTGTGAATAGGCTGCAGGGGGATGGTGAAGACCAGCAACATCCTTCAGGGGTTCCAACTTCCGTGTGGGACAAGGAGCCGGACGTGTGCCTTTTCGGAAACAGGCCCTGTCGATGACGAGAGCCATGAGATGTTCCTCCTCTGGGCAAGCCCGGGTCCCAGATCCTGTTGTGCCTGTGAATAGGCTGCAGGGGGATGGTGAAGACCAGCAACATCTTTCCAGCCTGCCACCTTCCGTGTGGGACAAGGAGCCGGACGTGTGCCTTTTCGGAAACAGGCCCTGCCGAGGACGAGAGCCATGAGATGTTCCTCCTCTGGGCAAGCCCGCGTCGTGAATCCTGTTGTGCCTGTGAATAGGCTGCAGGGGGACAGTGAAGACCAGCAACATCTTTCAGGGCTGCCAACTTCCGTGTGGGACAAGGAGCCGGACGTGTGCCTTTTCGGAATCGGGCTCTGCCGAGAAGAGAACCATGAGATGTTCCTCCTCTGGGCATGCCCGGGTCCTGAATCCTGTTGTGCCTGTGAATAGGCTGCAGGGGGACGGTGAAGACCAGCAACAGCTTTCAGGGCTGCCACCTTCCGTGTGGGACAAGGAGCCGGACATGTGCCTTCTCGGAAACAGGCTCTGCCGAGGACGAGAGCCATGAGATGTTCCTCCTCTGGGCAAGCCCGGGTCCTGAATCCTGTTGTACCTGTGAATAGGCTGCAGGGGGACGGTGAAGACCAGCAACAGCTTTCAGGGCTGCCACCTTCCGTGTGGGACAAGGAGCCGGACGTGTGCCTTTCCGGAATCAGGCTCTGCCGAGGACGAGAGCCATGAGATGTTCCTCCTCTGGGCAAGCCCGGGTCCCAGATCCTGTTGTGCCTGTGAATAGGCTGCAGGGGGACGGTGAAAACCAGCAACATCCTTCAGGGGTTCCAACTTCCGTGTGGGACAAGGAGCCGGACGTGTGCCTTTTCGGAAACAGGCTCTGCCGAGGACGAGAGCCATGAGATGTTCCTCCTCTGGGCAAGCCCGGGTCCTGAATCCTGTTGTACCTGTGAATAGGCTGCAGGGGGACGGTGAAGACCAGCAACATCTTTCAGGGCTGCCACCTTCCGTGTGGGACAAGGAGCCGGACGAGTGCCCTTTCGTGAAGAGGCTCTGCCGAGGACAAGAGCCATGATATGTTCCTCCTCTGGGCAAGCCCGGGTCCTGATTCCTGTTGTACCTGTGAATAGGCTGCAGGGGGACGGTGAAGACCAGCAACAGCTTTCAGGGCTGCCACTTTCCATGTGGGACAAGGAGCCGGACGTGTGCCTTCTCGGAAACAGGCCCTGCCGAGGACGAGAGCCATGAGATGTTCCTCCTCTGGGCAAGCCCGGGTCCCAGATCCTGTTGTGCCTGTGAATAGGCTGCAGGGGGACGGTGAAGACCAGCAACAGCTTTCAGGGCTGCCACCTTCCGTGTGGGACAAGGAGCCGGACGTGTGCCTTTTCGGAAACAGGCCCTGCCGAGGACGAGAGCCATGAGATGTTCCTCCTCTGGGCAAGCCCGCGTCGTGAATCCTGTTGTGCCTGTTAATAGGCTGCAGGGGGACGGTGAAGACCAGCAACAGCTTTCAGGGCTGCCACCTTCCTTGTGGGACAAGGAGCCGGACGTGTGCCTTTTCGGAATCGGGCTCTGCCGAGAAGAGAGCCATGAGATGTTCCTCCTCTGGGCATGTGCGGGTCCTGAATCCTGTTGTGCCTGTGAATAGGCTGCAGGGGGACGGTGAAGACCAGCAACAGCTTTCAGGGCTGCCACCTTCCGTGTGGGACAAGGAGCCGGACGTGTGCCTTTTCGGAATCGGGCTCTGCCGAGGAAGAGAGCCATGAGATGTTCCTCCTCTGGGCATGCCCGGGTCCTGAATCCTGTTGTGCCTGTGAATAGGCTGCAGGGGGACGGTGAAGACCAGCAACAGCTTTCAGGGCTGCCACCTTCCGTGTGGGACAAGGAGCCGGACGTGTGCCTTCTCGGAAACAGGCTCTGCCGAGGACGAGAGCCATGAGATGTTCCTCCTCTGGGCAAGCCCGGGTCCCAGATCCTGTTGTGCCTGTGAATAGGCTGCAGGGGGACGGTGAAAACCAGCAACATCCTTCAGGGGTTCCAACTTCCGTGTGGGACAAGGAGCCGGACGTGTGCCTTTTCGGAAACAGGCCCTGTCGAGGACGAGAGCCATGAGATGTTCCTCCTCTGGGCAAGCCCGGGTCCCAGATCCTGTTGTGCTTGTGAATAGGCTGCAGGGGGACGGTGAAGACCAGCAACAGCTTTCAGGGCTGCCACCTTCCGTGTGGGACAAGGAGCCGGACGTGTGCCTTTTCGGAAACAGGCTCTGCCGAGGACGAGAGCCATGAGATGTTCCTCCTCTGGGCAAGCCCGGGTCCCAAATCCTGTTGTGCCTGTGAATAGGCTGCAGGGGGACGGTGAAGACCAGCAACAGCTTTCAGGGCTGCCACCTTCCGTGTGGGACAAGGAGCCGGACGAGTGCCCTTTCGTGAAGAGGCTCTGCCGAGGACAAGAGCCATGATATGTTCCTCCTCTGGGCAAGCCCGGGTCCTGATTCCTGTTGTACCTGTGAATAGGCTGCAGGGGGACGGTGAAGACCAGCAACAGCTTTCAGGGCTGCCACCTTCCGTGTGGGACAAGGAGCCGGACGTGTGCCTTTTCGGAAATAGGCTCTGCTGAGGACGAGAGCCATGAGATGTTCCTCCTCTGGGCAAGCCCGGGTCCCAGATCCTGTTGTACCTGTGAATAGGCTGCAGGGGGACGGTGAAGACCAGCAACAGCTTTCAGGGCTGCCACCTTCCTTGTGGGACAAGGAGCCAGACGTGTGCCTTTTCGGAATCGGGCTCTGCCGAGGACGAGAGCCATGAGATGTTCCTCCTCTGGGCATGCCCGGGTCCTGAATCCTGTTGTGCCTGTGAATAGGCTGCAGGGGGACGGTGAAGACCAGCAACAGCTTTCAGGGCTGCCACCTTCCGTGTGGGACAAGGAGCCGGACGTGTGCCTTTTCGTAAACAGGCCCTGCCGAGGAAGAGAGCCATGAGATGTTCCTCCTCTGGGCAAGCCCGCGTCGTGAATCCTGTTGTGCCTGTGAATAGGCTGCAGGGGGACAGTGAAGACCAGCAACAGCTTTCAGGGCTGCCACCTTCCTTGTGGGACAAGGAGCCGGACGTGTGCCTTTTCGGAATCGGGCTCTGCCGAGGACGAGAGCCATGAGATGTTCCTCCTCTGGGCATGCCCGGGTCCTGAATCCTGTTGTGCCTGTGAATAGGCTGCAGGGGGACGGTGAAGACCAGCAACAGCTTTCAGGGCTGCCACCTTCCGTGTGGGACAAGGAGCCGGACGTGTGCCTTTTCGTAAACAGGCCCTGCCGAGGAAGAGAGCCATGAGATGTTCCTCCTCTGGGCAAGCCCGCGTCGTGAATCCTGTTGTGCCTGTGAATAGGCTGCAGGGGGACAGTGAAGACCAGCAACAGCTTTCAGGGCTGCCACCTTCCTTGTGGGACAAGGAGCCGGACGTGTGCCTTTTCGGAATCGGGCTCTGCCGAGAAGAGAGCCATGAGATGTTCCTCCTCTGGGCATGTGCGGGTCCTGAATCCTGTTGTGCCTGTGAATAGGCTGCAGGGGGACGGTGAAGACCAGCAACAGCTTTCAGGGCTGCCACCTTCCGTGTGGGACAAGGAGCCGGACGTGTGCCTTTTCGGAATCGGGCTCTGCCGAGGAAGAGAGCCATGAGATGTTCCTCCTCTGGGCATGCCCGGGTCCTGAATCCTGTTGTGCCTGTGAATAGGCTGCAGGGGGACGGTGAAGACCAGCAACAGCTTTCAGGGCTGCCACCTTCCATGTGGGACAAGGAGCCGGACGTGTGCCTTCTCGGAAACAGGCTCTGCCGAGGACGAGAGCCATGAGATGTTCCTCCTCTGGGCAAGCCCGGGTCCCAGATCCTGTTGTGCCTGTGAATAGGCTGCAGGGGGACGGTGAAAACCAGCAACATCCTTCAGGGGTTCCAACTTCCGTGTGGGACAAGGAGCCGGACGTGTGCCTTTTCGGAAACAGGCCCTGTCGAGGACGAGAGCCATGAGATGTTCCTCCTCTGGGCAAGCCCGGGTCCCAGATCCTGTTGTGCTTGTGAATAGGCTGCAGGGGGACGGTGAAGACCAGCAACAGCTTTCAGGGCTGCCACCTTCCGTGTGGGACAAGGAGCCGGACGTGTGCCTTCTCGGAAACAGGCTCTGCCGAGGACGAGAGCCATGAGATGTTCCTCCTCTGGGCAAGCCCGGGTCCCAAATCCTGTTGTGCCTGTGAATAGGCTGCAGGGGGACGGTGAAGACCAGCAACATCTTTCAGGGCTGCCACCTTCCGTGTGGGACAAGGAGCCGGACGAGTGCCCTTTCGTGAAGAGGCTCTGCCGAGGACAAGAGCCATGATATGTTCCTCCTCTGGGCAAGCCCGGGTCCTGATTCCTGTTGTACCTGTGAATAGGCTGCAGGGGGACGGTGAAGACCAGCAACAGCTTTCAGGGCTGCCACCTTCCGTGTGGGACAAGGAGCCGGACGTGTGCCTTTTCGGAAATAGGCTCTGCTGAGGACGAGAGCCATGAGATGTTCCTCCTCTGGGCAAGCCCGGGTCCCAGATCCTGTTGTACCTGTGAATAGGCTGCAGGGGGACGGTGAAGACCAGCAACAGCTTTCAGGGCTGCCACCTTCCTTGTGGGACAAGGAGCCAGACGTGTGCCTTTTCGGAATCGGGCTCTGCCGAGGACGAGAGCCATGAGATGTTCCTCCTCTGGGCATGCCCGGGTCCTGAATCCTGTTGTGCCTGTGAATAGGCTGCAGGGGGACGGTGAAGACCAGCAACAGCTTTCAGGGCTGCCACCTTCCGTGTGGGACAAGGAGCCGGACGTGTGCCTTTTCGAAAAGAGGCCCTGCCGAGGACGAGAGCCATGAGATGTTCCTCCTCTGGGCAAGCCCGGGTCCCAGATCCTGTTGTGCCTGTGAATAGGCTGCAGGGGGACGGTGAAGACCAGCAACAGCTTTCAGGGCTGCCACCTTCCGTGTGGGACAAGGAGCCGGACGTGTTCCTTTTCGGAAACAGGCCCTGCCGAGGACGAGAGCCATGAGATGTTCCTCCTCTGGGCAAGCCCGGGTCCCAAATCCTGTTGTGCCTGTGAATAGGCTGCAGGGGGACAGTGAAGACCAGCAACAGCTTTCAGGGCTGCCACCTTCCGTGTGGGACAAGGAGCCGGACGTGTGCCTTTTCGGAATCGGGCTCTGCCGAGAACAGAGCCATGAGATGTTCCTCCTCTGGGCATGTCCGGGTCCTGAATCCTGTTGTGCCTGTGAATAGGCTGCAGGGGGACGGTGAAGACCAGCAACAGCTTTCAGGGCTGCCACCTTCCGTGTGGGACAAGGAGCCGGACGTGTGCCTTCTCGGAAACAGGCTCTGCCGAGGACGAGAGCCATGAGATGTTCCTCCTCTGGGCAAGCCCGGGTCCCAGATCCTGTTGTGCCTGTGAATAGGCTGCAGGGGGATGGTGAAGACCAGCAACATCCTTCAGGGGTTCCAACTTCCGTGTGGGACAAGGAGCCGGACGTGTGCCTTTTCGGAAACAGGCCCTGTCGATGACGAGAGCCATGAGATGTTCCTCCTCTGGGCAAGCCCGGGTCCCAGATCCTGTTGTGCCTGTGAATAGGCTGCAGGGGGATGGTGAAGACCAGCAACATCTTTCCAGCCTGCCACCTTCCGTGTGGGACAAGGAGCCGGACGTGTGCCTTCTCGGAAACAGGCTCTGCCGAGGACGAGAGCCATGAGATGTTGCTCCTCTGGGCAAGCCCGGGTCCTGAATCCTGTTGTACCTGTGAATAGGCTGCAGGGGGACGGTGAAGACCAGCAACAGCTTTCAGGGCCGCCACCTTCCGTGTTGGACAAAGAGGCGGATGTGTGCCTTTTCGGAAAGAGGCCCTGCCGAGGACGAGAGCCATGAGATGTTCCTCCTCTGGGCAAGCCCGGGTCCCAGATCCTGTTGTGCCTGTGAATAGGCTACAGGGGGACGGTGAAGACCAGCAACATCTTTCAGGGCTGCCACCTTCCGTGTGGGACAAGGAGCCGGACGAGTGCCCTTTCGGGAAGAGGCTCTGCCGAGGACAAGAGCCATGATATGTTCCTCCTCTGGGCAAGCCCGGGTCCTGAATCCTGTTGTGCCTGTGAATAGGCTGCAGGGGGATGGTGAAGACCAGCAACAGCTTTCAGGGCTGCCACCTTCCGTGTGGGACAAGGAGCCGGACGTGTGCCTTTTCGAAAAGAGGCTCTGCCGAGGACGAGAGCCATGAGATGTTCCTCCTCTGGGAAAGCCCGGGTCCCAGATCCTGTTGTACCTGTGAATAGGCTGCAGGGGGACGGTGAAGACCAGCAACAGCTTTCAGGGCTGCCACCTTCCTTGTGGGACAAGGAGCCGGACGTGTGCCTTTTCGGAATCGGGCTCTGCCGAGGACGAGAGCCATGAGATGTTCCTCCTCTGGGCATGCCCGGGTCCTGAATCCTGTTGTGCCTGTGAATAGGCTGCAGGGGGACGGTGAAGACCAGCAACAGCTTTCAGGGCTGCCACCTTCCGTGTGGGACAAGGAGCCGGACGTGTGCCTTTTCGAAAAGAGGCCCTGCCGAGGACGAGAGCCATGAGATGTTCCTCCTCTGGGCAAGCCCGGGTCCCAGATCCTGTTGTGCCTGTGAATAGGCTGCAGGGGGACGGTGAAGACCAGCAACAGCTTTCAGGGCTGCCACCTTCCGTGTGGGACAATGAGCCGGACGTGTTCCTTTTCGGAAACAGGCCCTGCCGAGGACGAGAGCCATGAGATGTTCCTCCTCTGGGCAAGCCCGGGTCCCAAATCCTGTTGTGCCTGTGAATAGGCTGCAGGGGGACAGTGAAGACCAGCAACAGCTTTCAGGGCTGCCACCTTCCGTGTGGGACAAGGAGCCGGACGTGTGCCTTTTCGGAATCGGGCTCTGCCGAGAACAGAGCCATGAGATGTTCCTCCTCTGGGCATGTCCGGGTCCTGAATCCTGTTGTGCCTGTGAATAGGCTGCAGGGGGACGGTGAAGACCAGCAACAGCTTTCAGGGCTGCCACCTTCCGTGTGGGACAAGGAGCCGGACGTGTGCCTTCTCGGAAACAGGCTCTGCCGAGGACGAGAGCCATGAGATGTTCCTCCTCTGGGCAAGCCCGGGTCCCAGATCCTGTTGTGCCTGTGAATAGGCTGCAGGGGGATGGTGAAGACCAGCAACATCCTTCAGGGGTTCCAACTTCCGTGTGGGACAAGGAGCCGGACGTGTGCCTTTTCGGAAACAGGCCCTGTCGATGACGAGAGCCATGAGATGTTCCTCCTCTGGGCAAGCCCGGGTCCCAGATCCTGTTGTGCCTGTGAATAGGCTGCAGGGGGATGGTGAAGACCAGCAACATCTTTCCAGCCTGCCACCTTCCGTGTGGGACAAGGAGCCGGACGTGTGCCTTCTCGGAAACAGGCTCTGCCGAGGACGAGAGCCATGAGATGTTGCTCCTCTGGGCAAGCCCGGGTCCTGAATCCTGTTGTACCTGTGAATAGGCTGCAGGGGGACGGTGAAGACCAGCAACAGCTTTCAGGGCCGCCACCTTCCGTGTTGGACAAAGAGGCGGATGTGTGCCTTTTCGGAAAGAGGCCCTGCCGAGGACGAGAGCCATGAGATGTTCCTCCTCTGGGCAAGCCCGGGTCCCAGATCCTGTTGTGCCTGTGAATAGGCTACAGGGGGACGGTGAAGACCAGCAACATCTTTCAGGGCTGCCACCTTCCGTGTGGGACAAGGAGCCGGACGAGTGCCCTTTCGGGAAGAGGCTCTGCCGAGGACAAGAGCCATGATATGTTCCTCCTCTGGGCAAGCCCG
Source organism: Astur gentilis (assembly GCF_929443795.1). Classification (NCBI taxonomy): domain Eukaryota; kingdom Metazoa; phylum Chordata; class Aves; order Accipitriformes; family Accipitridae; genus Astur; species Astur gentilis. Next base: position 1,316,778 of record NW_026061052.1, read on the forward strand.
GGTCCTGAATCCTGTTGTGCCTGTGAATAGGCTGCAGGGGGATGGTGAAGACCAGCAACAGCTTTCAGGGCTGCCACCTTCCGTGTGGGACAAGGAGCCGGACGTGTGCCTTTTCGAAAAGAGGCTCTGCCGAGGACGAGAGCCATGAGATGTTCCTCCTCTGGGAAAGCCCGGGTCCCAGATCCTGTTGTACCTGTGAATAGGCTGCAGGGGGACGGTGAAGACCAGCAACAGCTTTCAGGGCTGCCACCTTCCTTGTGGGACAAGGAGCCGGACGTGTGCCTTTTCGGAATCGGGCTCTGCCGAGGACGAGAGCCATGAGATGTTCCTCCTCTGGGCATGCCCGGGTCCTGAATCCTGTTGTGCCTGTGAATAGGCTGCAGGGGGACGGTGAAGACCAGCAACAGCTTTCAGGGCTGCCACCTTCCGTGTGGGACAAGGAGCCGGACGTGTGCCTTTTCGAAAAGAGGCCCTGCCGAGGATGAGAGCCATGAGATGTTCCTCCTCTGGGCAAGCCCGGGTCCCAGATCCTGTTGTGCCTGTGAATAGGTTGCAGGGGGACGGTGAAGACCAGCAACATCTTTCCGGCCTGCCACCTTCCGTGTGGGACAAGGAGCCGGACGTGTGCCTTCTCGGAAACAGGCTCTGCCGAGGACGAGAGCCATGAGATGTTCCTCCTCTGGGCAAGCCCGGGTCCCAAATCCTGTTGTGCCTGTGAATAGGCTGCAGGGGGACGGTGAAGACCAGCAACAGCTTTCAGGGCTGCCACCTTCCGTGTGGGACAAGGAGCCGGACAAGTGCCCTTTCGGGAAGAGGCTCTGCCGAGGACAAGAGCCATGAGATGTTCCTCCTCTGGGCAAGCCCGGGTCCTGAATCCTATTGTACCTGTGAATAGGCTGCAGGGGGACGGTGAAGACCAGCAACAGCTTTCAGGGCTGCCACCTTCCGTGTGGGACAAGGAGCCGGACGTGTGCCTTTTCGGAAATAGGCTCTGCCGAGGACGAGAGCCATGAGATGTTCCTCCTCTGGGCAAGCCCGGGTCCCAGATCCTGTTGTACCTGTGAATAGGCTGCAGGGGGACGGTGAAGACCAGCAACAGCTTTCAGGGCTGCCACCTTCCGTGTGGGACAAGGAGCCGGACGTGTGCCTTTTCGGAATCGGGCTCTGCCGAGGACGAGAGCCATGAGATGTTCCTCCTCTGGGCATGTGCGGGTCCTGAATCCTGTTGTGCCTGTGAATAGGCTGCAGGGGGACGGTGAAGACCAGCAACAGCTTTCAGGGCTGCCACCTTCCGTGTGGGACAAGGAGCCGGACGTGTGCCTTCTCGGAAATAGGCTCTGCCGAGGACGAGAGCCATGAGATGTTCCTCCTCTGGGCAAGCCCGGGTCCTGAATCCTGTTGTACCTGTGAATAGGCTGCAGGGGGACGGTGAAGACCAGCAACAGCTTTCAGGGCTGCCGCCTTCCGTGTGTGACAAGGAGCCGGATGTGTGCCTTTTCGGAAATAGGCTCTGCCGAGGACGAGAGCTATGAGATGTTCCTCCTCTGGGCAAGCCCGGGTCCCAGATCCTGTTGTACCTGTGAATAGGCTGCAGGGGGACGGTGAAGACCAGCAACAGCTTTCAGGGCTGCCACCTTCCGTGTGGGACAAGGAGCCGGACGTGTGCCTTTTCGGAATCGGGCTCTGCCGAGGACGAGAGCCATGAGATGTTCCTCCTCTGGGCATGTGCGGGTCCTGAATCCTGTTGTGCCTGTGAATAGGCTGCAGGGGGACGGTGAAGACCAGCAACAGCTTTCAGGGCTGCCACCTTCCGTGTGGGACAAGGAGCCGGACGTGTGCCTTTTCGGAATCGGGCTCTGCCGAGGAAGAGAGCCATGAGATGTTCCTCCTCTGGGCATGCCCGGGTCCTGAATCCTGTTGTGCCTGTGAATAGGCTGCAGGGGGACGGTGAAGACCAGCAACAGCTTTCAGGGCTGCCACCTTCCGTGTGGGACAAGGAGCCGGACGTGTGCCTTCTCGGAAACAGGCTCTGCCGAGGACGAGAGCCATGAGATGTTCCTCCTCTGGGCATGCCCGGGTCCTGAATCCTGTTGTACCTGTGAATAGGCTGCAGGGGGACAGTGAAGACCAGCAACAGCTTTCAGGGCTGCCACCTTCCGTGTGGGACAAGGAGCCGGATGTGTGCCTTTTCGGAAATAGGCTCTGCCGAGGACGAGAGCTATGAGATGTTCCTCCTCTGGGCAAGCCCGGGTCCCAGATCCTGTCGTACCTGTGAATAGGCTGCCGGGGGACGGTGAAGACCAGCAACAGCTTTCAGGGCTGCCACCTTCCTTGTGGGAAAAGGAACCGGACGTGTGCCTTTTCGGAATCAGGCTCTGCCGAGGAAGAGAGCCATGAGATGTTCCTCCTCTGGGCATGTGCGGGTCCTGAATCCTGTTGTGCCTGTGAATAGGCTGCAGGGGGACGGTGAAGACCAGCAACAGCTTTCAGGGCTGCCACCTTCCGTGTGGGACAAGGAGCCGGACGTGTGCCTTTTCGGAAATAGGCTCTGCCGAGGACGAGAGCCATGAGATGTTCCTCCTCTGGGCAAGCCCGGGTCCTGAATCCTGTTGTACCTGTGAATAGGCTGCAGGGGGACGGTGAAGACCAGCAACAGCTTTCAGGGCTGCCACCTTCCGTGTGGGACAAGGAGCCGGACGTGTGACTTTTCAGAAATAGACTCTGCTGAGGACGAGATCCATGATATGTTCCTCCTCTGGGCAAGCCCGGGTCCTGAATCCTGTTGTACCTGTGAATAGGCTGCAGGGGGACGGTGAAGACCAGCAACAGCTTTCAGGGCCGCCACCTTCCGTGTTGGACAAGGAGCCGGATGTGTGCCTTTTAGGAAAGAGGCCCTGCCGAGGACGAGAGCCATGAGATGTTCCTCCTCTGGGCAAGCCCGGGTCCCAGATCCTGTTGTGCCTGTGAATAGGCTGCAGGGGGACGGTGAAGACCAGCAACAGCTTTCAGGGCTGCCACCTTCCTTGTCAGAAAAGGAGCCGGACGTGTGCCTTTCCGGAATCAGGCTCTGCCGAGGACGAGAGCCATGAGATGTTCCTCCTCTGGGCAAGCCCGGGTCCCAGATCCTGTTGTGCCTGTGAATAGGCTGCAGGGGGACGGTGAAAACCAGCAACATCCTTCAGGGGTTCCAACTTCCGTGTGGGACAAGGAGCCGGACGTGTGCCTTTTCGGAAACAGGCCCTGTCGAGGACGAGAGCCATGAGATGTTCCTCCTCTGGGCAAGCCCGGGTCCCAGATCCTGTTGTGCTTGTGAATAGGCTGCAGGGGGACGGTGAAGACCAGCAACAGCTTTCAGGGCTGCCACCTTCCGTGTGGGACAAGGAGCCGGACGTGTGCCTTCTCGGAAACAGGCTCTGCCGAGGACGAGAGCCATGAGATGTTCCTCCTCTGGGCAAGCCCGGGTCCCAAATCCTGTTGTGCCTGTGAATAGGCTGCAGGGGGACGGTGAAGACCAGCAACATCTTTCAGGGCTGCCACCTTCCGTGTGGGACAAGGAGCCGGACGAGTGCCCTTTCGTGAAGAGGCTCTGCCGAGGACAAGAGCCATGATATGTTCCTCCTCTGGGCAAGCCCGGGTCCTGATTCCTGTTGTACCTGTGAATAGGCTGCAGGGGGACGGTGAAGACCAGCAACAGCTTTCAGGGCTGCCACCTTCCGTGTGGGACAAGGAGCCGGACGTGTGCCTTTTCGGAAATAGGCTCTGCTGAGGACGAGAGCCATGAGATGTTCCTCCTCTGGGCAAGCCCGGGTCCCAGATCCTGTTGTACCTGTGAATAGGCTGCAGGGGGACGGTGAAGACCAGCAACAGCTTTCAGGGCTGCCACCTTCCGTGTGGGACAAGGAGCCGGACGTGTGCCTTTTCGAAAAGAGGCCCTGCCGAGGACGAGAGCCATGAGATGTTCCTCCTCTGGGCAAGCCCGGGTCCCAGATCCTGTTGTGCCTGTGAATAGGCTGCAGGGGGACGGTGAAGACCAGCAACAGCTTTCAGGGCTGCCACCTTCCGTGTGGGACAAGGAGCCGGACGTGTTCCTTTTCGGAAACAGGCCCTGCCGAGGACGAGAGCCATGAGATGTTCCTCCTCTGGGCAAGCCCGGGTCCCAAATCCTGTTGTGCCTGTGAATAGGCTGCAGGGGGACAGTGAAGACCAGCAACAGCTTTCAGGGCTGCCACCTTCCGTGTGGGACAAGGAGCCGGACGTGTGCCTTTTCGGAATCGGGCTCTGCCGAGAACAGAGCCATGAGATGTTCCTCCTCTGGGCATGTCCGGGTCCTGAATCCTGTTGTGCCTGTGAATAGGCTGCAGGGGGACGGTGAAGACCAGCAACAGCTTTCAGGGCCGCCACCTTCCGTGTTGGACAAAGAGGCGGATGTGTGCCTTTTCGGAAAGAGGCCCTGCCGAGGACGAGAGCCATGAGATGTTCCTCCTCTGGGCAAGCCCGGGTCCCAGATCCTGTTGTGCCTGTGAATAGGCTACAGGGGGACGGTGAAGACCAGCAACATCTTTCAGGGCTGCCACCTTCCGTGTGGGACAAGGAGCCGGACGAGTGCCCTTTCGGGAAGAGGCTCTGCCGAGGACAAGAGCCATGATATGTTCCTCCTCTGGGCAAGCCCGGGTCCTGAATCCTGTTGTGCCTGTGAATAGGCTGCAGGGGGATGGTGAAGACCAGCAACAGCTTTCAGGGCTGCCACCTTCCGTGTGGGACAAGGAGCCGGACGTGTGCCTTTTCGAAAAGAGGCTCTGCCGAGGACGAGAGCCATGAGATGTTCCTCCTCTGGGAAAGCCCGGGTCCCAGATCCTGTTGTACCTGTGAATAGGCTGCAGGGGGACGGTGAAGACCAGCAACAGCTTTCAGGGCTGCCACCTTCCTTGTGGGACAAGGAGCCGGACGTGTGCCTTTTCGGAATCGGGCTCTGCCGAGGACGAGAGCCATGAGATGTTCCTCCTCTGGGCATGCCCGGGTCCTGAATCCTGTTGTGCCTGTGAATAGGCTGCAGGGGGACGGTGAAGACCAGCAACAGCTTTCAGGGCTGCCACCTTCCGTGTGGGACAAGGAGCCGGACGTGTGCCTTTTCGAAAAGAGGCCCTGCCGAGGATGAGAGCCATGAGATGTTCCTCCTCTGGGCAAGCCCGGGTCCCAGATCCTGTTGTGCCTGTGAATAGGTTGCAGGGGGACGGTGAAGACCAGCAACATCTTTCCGGCCTGCCACCTTCCGTGTGGGACAAGGAGCCGGACGTGTGCCTTCTCGGAAACAGGCTCTGCCGAGGACGAGAGCCATGAGATGTTCCTCCTCTGGGCAAGCCCGGGTCCCAAATCCTGTTGTGCCTGTGAATAGGCTGCAGGGGGACGGTGAAGACCAGCAACAGCTTTCAGGGCTGCCACCTTCCGTGTGGGACAAGGAGCCGGACAAGTGCCCTTTCGGGAAGAGGCTCTGCCGAGGACAAGAGCCATGAGATGTTCCTCCTCTGGGCAAGCCCGGGTCCTGAATCCTATTGTACCTGTGAATAGGCTGCAGGGGGACGGTGAAGACCAGCAACAGCTTTCAGGGCTGCCACCTTCCGTGTGGGACAAGGAGCCGGACGTGTGCCTTTTCGGAAATAGGCTCTGCCGAGGACGAGAGCCATGAGATGTTCCTCCTCTGGGCAAGCCCGGGTCCCAGATCCTGTTGTACCTGTGAATAGGCTGCAGGGGGACGGTGAAGACCAGCAACAGCTTTCAGGGCTGCCACCTTCCGTGTGGGACAAGGAGCCGGACGTGTGCCTTTTCGGAATCGGGCTCTGCCGAGGACGAGAGCCATGAGATGTTCCTCCTCTGGGCATGTGCGGGTCCTGAATCCTGTTGTGCCTGTGAATAGGCTGCAGGGGGACGGTGAAGACCAGCAACAGCTTTCAGGGCTGCCACCTTCCGTGTGGGACAAGGAGCCGGACGTGTGCCTTCTCGGAAATAGGCTCTGCCGAGGACGAGAGCCATGAGATGTTCCTCCTCTGGGCAAGCCCGGGTCCTGAATCCTGTTGTACCTGTGAATAGGCTGCAGGGGGACGGTGAAGACCAGCAACAGCTTTCAGGGCTGCCGCCTTCCGTGTGTGACAAGGAGCCGGATGTGTGCCTTTTCGGAAATAGGCTCTGCCGAGGACGAGAGCTATGAGATGTTCCTCCTCTGGGCAAGCCCGGGTCCCAGATCCTGTTGTACCTGTGAATAGGCTGCAGGGGGACGGTGAAGACCAGCAACAGCTTTCAGGGCTGCCACCTTCCGTGTGGGACAAGGAGCCGGACGTGTGCCTTTTCGGAATCGGGCTCTGCCGAGGACGAGAGCCATGAGATGTTCCTCCTCTGGGCATGTGCGGGTCCTGAATCCTGTTGTGCCTGTGAATAGGCTGCAGGGGGACGGTGAAGACCAGCAACAGCTTTCAGGGCTGCCACCTTCCGTGTGGGACAAGGAGCCGGACATGTGCCTTTTCGGAATCGGGCTCTGCCGAGGAAGAGAGCCATGAGATGTTCCTCCTCTGGGCATGCCCGGGTCCTGAATCCTGTTGTGCCTGTGAATAGGCTGCAGGGGGACGGTGAAGACCAGCAACAGCTTTCAGGGCTGCCACCTTCCGTGTGGGACAAGGAGCCGGACGTGTGCCTTCTCGGAAACAGGCTCTGCCGAGGACGAGAGCCATGAGATGTTCCTCCTCTGGGCATGCCCGGGTCCTGAATCCTGTTGTACCTGTGAATAGGCTGCAGGGGGACAGTGAAGACCAGCAACAGCTTTCAGGGCTGCCACCTTCAGTGTGGGACAAGGAGCCGGATGTGTGCCTTTTCGGAAATAGGCTCTGCCGAGGACGAGAGCTATGAGATGTTCCTCCTCTGGGCAAGCCCGGGTCCCAGATCCTGTCGTACCTGTGAATAGGCTGCCGGGGGACGGTGAAGACCAGCAACAGCTTTCAGGGCTGCCACCTTCCTTGTGGGAAAAGGAACCGGACGTGTGCCTTTTCGGAATCAGGCTCTGCCGAGGAAGAGAGCCATGAGATGTTCCTCCTCTGGGCATGTCCGGGTCCTGAATCCTGTTGTGCCTGTGAATAGGCTGCAGGGGGACGGTGAAGACCAGCAACAGCTTTCAGGGCTGCCACCTTCCGTGTGGGACAAGGAGCCGGACGTGTGCCTTTTCGGAAATAGGCTCTGCCGAGGACGAGAGCCATGAGATGTTCCTCCTCTGGGCAAGCCCGGGTCCTGAATCCTGTTGTACCTGTGAATAGGCTGCAGGGGGACGGTGAAGACCAGCAACATCTTTCAGGGCTGCCACCTTCCGTGTGGGACAAGGAGCCGGACGTGTGACTTTTCAGAAATAGACTCTGCTGAGGACGAGAGCCATGATATGTTCCTCCTCTGGGCAAGCCCGGGTCCTGAATCCTGTTGTACCTGTGAATAGGCTGCAGGGGGACGGTGAAGACCAGCAACAGCTTTCAGGGCCGCCACCTTCCGTGTTGGACAAGGAGCCGGATGTGTGCCTTTTAGGAAAGAGGCCCTGCCGAGGACGAGAGCCATGAGATGTTCCTCCTCTGGGCAAGCCCGGGTCCCAGATCCTGTTGTGCCTGTGAATAGGCTGCAGGGGGACGGTGAAGACCAGCAACAGCTTTCAGGGCTGCCACCTTCCTTGTCAGAAAAGGAGCCGGACGTGTGCCTTTCCGGAATCAGGTTCTGCCGAGGACGAGAGCCATGAGATGTTCCTCCTCTGGGCAAGCCCGGGTCCCAGATCCTGTTGTGCCTGTGAATAGGCTGCAGGGGGACGGTGAAAACCAGCAACATCCTTCAGGGGTTCCAACTTCCGTGTGGGACAAGGAGCCGGACGTGTGCCTTTTCGGAAACAGGCCCTGTCGAGGACGAGAGCCATGAGATGTTCCTCCTCTGGGCAAGCCCGGGTCCCAGATCCTGTTGTGCTTGTGAATAGGCTGCAGGGGGACGGTGAAGACCAGCAACAGCTTTCAGGGCTGCCACCTTCCGTGTGGGACAAGGAGCCGGACGTGTGCCTTCTCGGAAACAGGCTCTGCCGAGGACGAGAGCCATGAGATGTTCCTCCTCTGGGCAAGCCCGGGTCCCAAATCCTGTTGTGCCTGTGAATAGGCTGCAGGGGGACGGTGAAGACCAGCAACATCTTTCAGGGCTGCCACCTTCCGTGTGGGACAAGGAGCCGGACGAGTGCCCTTTCGTGAAGAGGCTCTGCCGAGGACAAGAGCCATGATATGTTCCTCCTCTGGGCAAGCCCGGGTCCTGATTCCTGTTGTACCTGTGAATAGGCTGCAGGGGGACGGTGAAGACCAGCAACAGCTTTCAGGGCTGCCACCTTCCGTGTGGGACAAGGAGCCGGACGTGTGCCTTTTCGGAAATAGGCTCTGCTGAGGACGAGAGCCATGAGATGTTCCTCCTCTGGGCAAGCCCGGGTCCCAGATCCTGTTGTACCTGTGAATAGGCTGCAGGGGGACGGTGAAGACCAGCAACAGCTTTCAGGGCTGCCACCTTCCGTGTGGGACAAGGAGCCGGACGTGTGCCTTTTCGAAAAGAGGCCCTGCCGAGGACGAGAGCCATGAGATGTTCCTCCTCTGGGCAAGCCCGGGTCCCAGATCCTGTTGTGCCTGTGAATAGGCTGCAGGGGGACGGTGAAGACCAGCAACAGCTTTCAGGGCTGCCACCTTCCGTGTGGGACAAGGAGCCGGACGTGTTCCTTTTCGGAAACAGGCCCTGCCGAGGACGAGAGCCATGAGATGTTCCTCCTCTGGGCAAGCCCGGGTCCCAAATCCTGTTGTGCCTGTGAATAGGCTGCAGGGGGACAGTGAAGACCAGCAACAGCTTTCAGGGCTGCCACCTTCCGTGTGGGACAAGGAGCCGGACGTGTGCCTTTTCGGAATCGGGCTCTGCCGAGAACAGAGCCATGAGATGTTCCTCCTCTGGGCATGTCCGGGTCCTGAATCCTGTTGTGCCTGTGAATAGGCTGCAGGGGGACGGTGAAGACCAGCAACAGCTTTCAGGGCTGCCACCTTCCTTGTCGGACAAGGAGCCGGACGTGTGCCTTCTCGGAAACAGGCTCTGCCGAGGAAGAGAGCCATGAGATGTTCCTCCTCTGGGCAAGCCCGGGTCCCAGATCCTGTTGTGCCTGTGAATAGGCTGCAGGGGGATGGTGAAGACCAGCAACATCCTTCAGGGGTTCCAACTTCCGTGTGGGACAAGGAGCCGGACGTGTGCCTTTTCGGAAACAGGCCCTGTCGATGACGAGAGCCATGAGATGTTCCTCCTCTGGGCAAGCCCGGGTCCCAGATCCTGTTGTGCCTGTGAATAGGCTGCAGGGGGATGGTGAAGACCAGCAACATCTTTCCAGCCTGCCACCTTCCGTGTGGGACAAGGAGCCGGACGTGTGCCTTCTCGGAAACAGGCTCTGCCGAGGACGAGAGCCATGAGATGTTGCTCCTCTGGGCAAGCCCGGGTCCTGAATCCTGTTGTACCTGTGAATAGGCTGCAGGGGGACGGTGAAGACCAGCAACAGCTTTCAGGGCCGCCACCTTCCGTGTTGGACAAAGAGGCGGATGTGTGCCTTTTCGGAAAGAGGCCCTGCCGAGGACGAGAGCCATGAGATGTTCCTCCTCTGGGCAAGCCCGGGTCCCAGATCCTGTTGTGCCTGTGAATAGGCTGCAGGGGGACGGTGAAGACCAGCAACATCTTTCAGGGCTGCCACCTTCCGTGTGGGACAAGGAGCCGGACGAGTGCCCTTTCGGGAAGAGGCTCTGCCGAGGACAAGAGCCATGATATGTTCCTCCTCTGGGCAAGCCCGGGTCCTGAATCCTGTTGTGCCTGTGAATAGGCTGCAGGGGGATGGTGAAGACCAGCAACAGCTTTCAGGGCTGCCACCTTCCGTGTGGGACAAGGAGCCGGACGTGTGCCTTTTCGAAAAGAGGCTCTGCCGAGGACGAGAGCCATGAGATGTTCCTCCTCTGGGAAAGCCCGGGTCCCAGATCCTGTTGTACCTGTGAATAGGCTGCAGGGGGACGGTGAAGACCAGCAACAGCTTTCAGGGCTGCCACCTTCCTTGTGGGACAAGGAGCCGGACGTGTGCCTTTTCGGAATCGGGCTCTGCCGAGGACGAGAGCCATGAGATGTTCCTCCTCTGGGCATGCCCGGGTCCTGAATCCTGTTGTGCCTGTGAATAGGCTGCAGGGGGACGGTGAAGACCAGCAACAGCTTTCAGGGCTGCCACCTTCCGTGTGGGACAAGGAGCCGGACGTGTGCCTTTTCGAAAAGAGGCCCTGCCGAGGATGAGAGCCATGAGATGTTCCTCCTCTGGGCAAGCCCGGGTCCCAGATCCTGTTGTGCCTGTGAATAGGTTGCAGGGGGACGGTGAAGACCAGCAACATCTTTCCGGCCTGCCACCTTCCGTGTGGGACAAGGAGCCGGACGTGTGCCTTCTCGGAAACAGGCTCTGCCGAGGACGAGAGCCATGAGATGTTCCTCCTCTGGGCAAGCCCGGGTCCCAAATCCTGTTGTGCCTGTGAATAGGCTGCAGGGGGACGGTGAAGACCAGCAACAGCTTTCAGGGCTGCCACCTTCCGTGTGGGACAAGGAGCCGGACAAGTGCCCTTTCGGGAAGAGGCTCTGCCGAGGACAAGAGCCATGAGATGTTCCTCCTCTGGGCAAGCCCGGGTCCTGAATCCTATTGTACCTGTGAATAGGCTGCAGGGGGACGGTGAAGACCAGCAACAGCTTTCAGGGCTGCCACCTTCCGTGTGGGACAAGGAGCCGGACGTGTGCCTTTTCGGAAATAGGCTCTGCCGAGGACGAGAGCCATGAGATGTTCCTCCTCTGGGCAAGCCCGGGTCCCAGATCCTGTTGTACCTGTGAATAGGCTGCAGGGGGACGGTGAAGACCAGCAACAGCTTTCAGGGCTGCCACCTTCCGTGTGGGACAAGGAGCCGGACGTGTGCCTTTTCGGAATCGGGCTCTGCCGAGGACGAGAGCCATGAGATGTTCCTCCTCTGGGCATGTGCGGGTCCTGAATCCTGTTGTGCCTGTGAATAGGCTGCAGGGGGACGGTGAAGACCAGCAACAGCTTTCAGGGCTGCCACCTTCCGTGTGGGACAAGGAGCCGGACGTGTGCCTTCTCGGAAATAGGCTCTGCCGAGGACGAGAGCCATGAGATGTTCCTCCTCTGGGCAAGCCCGGGTCCCAGATCCTGTTGTGCCTGTGAATAGGCTGCAGGGGGACGGTGAAAACCAGCAACATCCTTCAGGGGTTCCAACTTCCGTGTGGGACAAGGAGCCGGACGTGTGCCTTTTCGGAAACAGGCCCTGTCGAGGACGAGAGCCATGAGATGTTCCTCCTCTGGGCAAGCCCGGGTCCCAGATCCTGTTGTGCTTGTGAATAGGCTGCAGGGGGACGGTGAAGACCAGCAACAGCTTTCAGGGCTGCCACCTTCCGTGTGGGACAAGGAGCCGGACGTGTGCCTTCTCGGAAACAGGCTCTGCCGAGGACGAGAGCCATGAGATGTTCCTCCTCTGGGCAAGCCCGGGTCCCAAATCCTGTTGTGCCTGTGAATAGGCTGCAGGGGGACGGTGAAGACCAGCAACATCTTTCAGGGCTGCCACCTTCCGTGTGGGACAAGGAGCCGGACGAGTGCCCTTTCGTGAAGAGGCTCTGCCGAGGACAAGAGCCATGATATGTTCCTCCTCTGGGCAAGCCCGGGTCCTGATTCCTGTTGTACCTGTGAATAGGCTGCAGGGGGACGGTGAAGACCAGCAACAGCTTTCAGGGCTGCCACCTTCCGTGTGGGACAAGGAGCCGGACGTGTGCCTTTTCGGAAATAGGCTCTGCTGAGGACGAGAGCCATGAGATGTTCCTCCTCTGGGCAAGCCCGGGTCCCAGATCCTGTTGTACCTGTGAATAGGCTGCAGGGGGACGGTGAAGACCAGCAACAGCTTTCAGGGCTGCCACCTTCCGTGTGGGACAAGGAGCCGGACGTGTGCCTTTTCGAAAAGAGGCCCTGCCGAGGACGAGAGCCATGAGATGTTCCTCCTCTGGGCAAGCCCGGGTCCCAGATCCTGTTGTGCCTGTGAATAGGCTGCAGGGGGACGGTGAAGACCAGCAACAGCTTTCAGGGCTGCCACCTTCCGTGTGGGACAAGGAGCCGGACGTGTTCCTTTTCGGAAACAGGCCCTGCCGAGGACGAGAGCCATGAGATGTTCCTCCTCTGGGCAAGCCCGGGTCCCAAATCCTGTTGTGCCTGTGAATAGGCTGCAGGGGGACAGTGAAGACCAGCAACAGCTTTCAGGGCTGCCACCTTCCGTGTGGGACAAGGAGCCGGACGTGTGCCTTTTCGGAATCGGGCTCTGCCGAGAACAGAGCCATGAGATGTTCCTCCTCTGGGCATGTCCGGGTCCTGAATCCTGTTGTGCCTGTGAATAGGCTGCAGGGGGACGGTGAAGACCAGCAACAGCTTTCAGGGCTGCCACCTTCCGTGTGGGACAAGGAGCCGGACGTGTGCCTTCTCGGAAACAGGCTCTGCCGAGGAAGAGAGCCATGAGATGTTCCTCCTCTGGGCAAGCCCGGGTCCCAGATCCTGTTGTGCCTGTGAATAGGCTGCAGGGGGATGGTGAAGACCAGCAACATCCTTCAGGGGTTCCAACTTCCGTGTGGGACAAGGAGCCGGACGTGTGCCTTTTCGGAAACAGGCCCTGTCGATGACGAGAGCCATGAGATGTTCCTCCTCTGGGCAAGCCCGGGTCCCAGATCCTGTTGTGCCTGTGAATAGGCTGCAGGGGGATGGTGAAGACCAGCAACATCTTTCCAGCCTGCCACCTTCCGTGTGGGACAAGGAGCCGGACGTGTGCCTTCTCGGAAACAGGCTCTGCCGAGGACGAGAGCCATGAGATGTTGCTCCTCTGGGCAAGCCCGGGTCCTGAATCCTGTTGTACCTGTGAATAGGCTGCAGGGGGACGGTGAAGACCAGCAACAGCTTTCAGGGCCGCCACCTTCCGTGTTGGACAAAGAGGCGGATGTGTGCCTTTTCGGAAAGAGGCCCTGCCGAGGACGAGAGCCATGAGATGTTCCTCCTCTGGGCAAGCCCGGGTCCCAGATCCTGTTGTGCCTGTGAATAGGCTGCAGGGGGACGGTGAAGACCAGCAACATCTTTCAGGGCTGCCACCTTCCGTGTGGGACAAGGAGCCGGACGAGTGCCCTTTCGGGAAGAGGCTCTGCCGAGGACAAGAGCCATGATATGTTCCTCCTCTGGGCAAGCCCGGGTCCTGAATCCTGTTGTGCCTGTGAATAGGCTGCAGGGGGATGGTGAAGACCAGCAACAGCTTTCAGGGCTGCCACCTTCCGTGTGGGACAAGGAGCCGGACGTGTGCCTTTTCGAAAAGAGGCTCTGCCGAGGACGAGAGCCATGAGATGTTCCTCCTCTGGGAAAGCCCGGGTCCCAGATCCTGTTGTACCTGTGAATAGGCTGCAGGGGGACGGTGAAGACCAGCAACAGCTTTCAGGGCTGCCACCTTCCTTGTGGGACAAGGAGCCGGACGTGTGCCTTTTCGGAATCGGGCTCTGCCGAGGACGAGAGCCATGAGATGTTCCTCCTCTGGGCATGCCCGGGTCCTGAATCCTGTTGTGCCTGTGAATAGGCTGCAGGGGGACGGTGAAGACCAGCAACAGCTTTCAGGGCTGCCACCTTCCGTGTGGGACAAGGAGCCGGACGTGTGCCTTTTCGAAAAGAGGCCCTGCCGAGGATGAGAGCCATGAGATGTTCCTCCTCTGGGCAAGCCCGGGTCCCAGATCCTGTTGTGCCTGTGAATAGGTTGCAGGGGGACGGTGAAGACCAGCAACAGCTTTCCGGCCTGCCACCTTCCGTGTGGGACAAGGAGCCGGACGTGTGCCTTCTCGGAAACAGGCTCTGCCGAGGACGAGAGCCATGAGATGTTCCTCCTCTGGGCAAGCCCGGGTCCCAAATCCTGTTGTGCCTGTGAATAGGCTGCAGGGGGACGGTGAAGACCAGCAACAGCTTTCAGGGCTGCCACCTTCCGTGTGGGACAAGGAGCCGGACAAGTGCCCTTTCGGGAAGAGGCTCTGCCGAGGACAAGAGCCATGAGATGTTCCTCCTCTGGGCAAGCCCGGGTCCTGAATCCTATTGTACCTGTGAATAGGCTGCAGGGGGACGGTGAAGACCAGCAACAGCTTTCAGGGCTGCCACCTTCCGTGTGGGACAAGGAGCCGGACGTGTGCCTTTTCGGAAATAGGCTCTGCCGAGGACGAGAGCCATGAGATGTTCCTCCTCTGGGCAAGCCCGGGTCCCAGATCCTGTTGTACCTGTGAATAGGCTGCAGGGGGACGGTGAAGACCAGCAACAGCTTTCAGGGCTGCCACCTTCCGTGTGGGACAAGGAGCCGGACGTGTGCCTTTTCGGAATCTGGCTCTGCCGAGGACGAGAGCCATGAGATGTTCCTCCTCTGGGCATGTGCGGGTCCTGAATCCTGTTGTGCCTGTGAATAGGCTGCAGGGGGACGGTGAAGACCAGCAACAGCTTTCAGGGCTGCCACCTTCCGTGTGGGACAAGGAGCCGGACGTGTGCCTTCTCGGAAATAGGCTCTGCCGAGGACGAGAGCCATGAGATGTTCCTCCTCTGGGCAAGCCCGGGTCCTGAATCCTGTTGTACCTGTGAATAGGCTGCAGGGGGACGGTGAAGACCAGCAACAGCTTTCAGGGCTGCCGCCTTCCGTGTGTGACAAGGAGCCGGATGTGTGCCTTTTCGGAAATAGGCTCTGCCGAGGACGAGAGCTATGAGATGTTCCTCCTCTGGGCAAGCCCGGGTCCCAGATCCTGTTGTACCTGTGAATAGGCTGCAGGGGGACGGTGAAGACCAGCAACAGCTTTCAGGGCTGCCACCTTCCGTGTGGGACAAGGAGCCGGACGTGTGCCTTCTCGGAATCGGGCTCTGCCGAGGACGAGAGCCATGAGATGTTCCTCCTCTGGGCATGTGCGGGTCCTGAATCCTGTTGTGCCTGTGAATAGGCTGCAGGGGGACGGTGAAGACCAGCAACAGCTTTCAGGGCTGCCACCTTCCGTGTGGGACAAGGAGCCGGACGTGTGCCTTTTCGGAATCGGGCTCTGCCGAGGAAGAGAGCCATGAGATGTTCCTCCTCTGGGCATGTGCGGGTCCTGAATCCTGTTGTGCCTGTGAATAGGCTGCAGGGGGACGGTGAAGACCAGCAACAGCTTTCAGGGCTGCCACCTTCCGTGTGGGACAAGGAGCCGGACGTGTGCCTTCTCGGAAATAGGCTCTGCCGAGGACGAGAGCCATGAGATGTTCCTCCTCTGGGCAAGCCCGGGTCCTGAATCCTGTTGTACCTGTGAATAGGCTGCAGGGGGACGGTGAAGACCAGCAACAGCTTTCAGGGCTGCCGCCTTCCGTGTGTGACAAGGAGCCGGATGTGTGCCTTTTCGGAAATAGGCTCTGCCGAGGACGAGAGCTATGAGATGTTCCTCCTCTGGGCAAGCCCGGGTCCCAGATCCTGTTGTACCTGTGAATAGGCTGCAGGGGGACGGTGAAGACCAGCAACAGCTTTCAGGGCTGCCACCTTCCGTGTGGGACAAGGAGCCGGACGTGTGCCTTCTCGGAATCGGGCTCTGCCGAGGACGAGAGCCATGAGATGTTCCTCCTCTGGGCATGTGCGGGTCCTGAATCCTGTTGTGCCTGTGAATAGGCTGCAGGGGGACGGTGAAGACCAGCAACAGCTTTCAGGGCTGCCACCTTCCGTGTGGGACAAGGAGCCGGACGTGTGCCTTTTCGGAATCGGGCTCTGCCGAGGAAGAGAACCATGAGATGTTCCTCCTCTGGGCATGCCCGGGTCCTGAATCCTGTTGTGCCTGTGAATAGGCTGCAGGGGGACGGTGAAGACCAGCAACAGCTTTCAGGGCTGCCACCTTCCGTGTGGGACAAGGAGCCGGACGTGTGCCTTCTCGGAAACAGGCTCTGCCGAGGACGAGAGCCATGAGATGTTCCTCCTCTGGGCATGCCCGGGTCCTGAATCCTGTTGTACCTGTGAATAGGCTGCAGGGGGACAGTGAAGACCAGCAACAGCTTTCAGGGCTGCCACCTTCCGTGTGGGACAAGGAGCCGGATGTGTGCCTTTTCGGAAATAGGCTCTGCCGAGGACGAGAGCTATGAGATGTTCCTCCTCTGGGCAAGCCCGGGTCCCAGATCCTGTCGTACCTGTGAATAGGCTGCCGGGGGACGGTGAAGACCAGCAACAGCTTTCAGGGCTGCCACCTTCCTTGTGGGAAAAGGAACCGGACGTGTGCCTTTTCGGAATCAGGCTCTGCCGAGGAAGAGAGCCATGAGATGTTCCTCCTCTGGGCATGTCCGGGTCCTGAATCCTGTTGTGCCTGTGAATAGGCTGCAGGGGGACGGTGAAGACCAGCAACAGCTTTCAGGGCTGCCACCTTCCGTGTGGGACAAGGAGCCGGACGTGTGCCTTTTCGGAAATAGGCTCTGCCGAGGACGAGAGCCATGAGATGTTCCTCCTCTGGGCAAGCCCGGGTCCTGAATCCTGTTGTACCTGTGAATAGGCTGCAGGGGGACGGTGAAGACCAGCAACAGCTTTCAGGGCTGCCACCTTCCGTGTGGGACAAGGAGCCGGACGTGTGCCTTTTCGGAAAGAGACTCTGCCGAGGACGAGAGCCATGATATGTTCCTCCTCTGGGCAAGCCCGGGTCCTGAATCCTGTTGTACCTGTGAATAGGCTGCAGGGGGACGGTGAAGACCAGCAACAGCTTTCAGGGCCGCCACCTTCCGTGTTGGACAAGGAGCCGGATGTGTGCCTTTTCGGAAAGAGGCCCTGCCGAGGACGAGAGCCATGAGATGTTCCTCCTCTGGGCAAGCCCGGGTCCCAGATCCTGTTGTGCCTGTGAATAGGCTGCAGGGGGACGGTGAAGACCAGCAACAGCTTTCAGGGCTGCCACCTTCCTTGTCAGAAAAGTAGCCGGACGTGTGCCTTTCCGGAATCAGGCTCTGCCGAGGACGAGAGCCATGAGATGTTCCTCCTCTGGGCAAGCCCGGGTCCCAAATCCTGTTGTGCCTGTGAATAGGCTGCAGGGGGACGGTGAAGACCAGCAACAGCTTTCAGGGCTGCCACCTTCCGTGTGGGAAAAGGAGCCGGACGAGTGCCTTTTCGGGAAGAGGCCCTGCCGAGGACAAGAGCCATGATATGTTCCTCCTCTGGGCAAGCCCGGGTCCTGAATCCTGTTGTACCTGTGAATAGGCTGCAGGGGGACGGTGAAGACCAGCAACAGCTTTCAGGGCTGCCACCTTCCGTGTGGGACAAGGAGCCGGACGTGTGCCTTTTCGGAAATAGGCTCTGTCGAGGACGAGAGCCATGAGATGTTCCTCCTCTGGGCAAGCCCGGGTCCCAGATCCTGTTGTACCTGTGAATAGGCTGCAGGGGGACGGTGAAGACCAGCAACAGCTTTCAGGGCTGCCACCTTCCTTGTGGGACAAGGATCCGGACGTGTGCCTTTTCGGAATCGGGCTCTGCCGAGGAAGAGAGCCATGAGATGTTCCTCCTCTGGGCATGCCCGGGTCCTGAATCCTGTTGTGCCTGTGAATAGGCTGCAGGGGGACGGTGAAGACCAGCAACAGCTTTCAGGGCTGCCACCTTCCGTGTGGGACAAGGAGCCGGACGTGTGCCTTTTCGAAAAGAGGCCCTGCCGAGGACGAGAGCCATGAGATGTTCCTCCTCTGGGCAAGCCCGGGTCCCAGATCCTGTTGTGCCTGTGAATAGGCTGCAGGGGGACGGTGAAGACCAGCAACAGCTTTCAGGGCTGCCACCTTCCGTGTGGGACAAGGAGCCGGACGTGTGCCTTTTCGGAAACAGGCCCTGCCGAGGACGAGAGCCATGAGATGTTCCTCCTCTGGGCAAGCCCGCGTCGTGAATCCTGTTGTGCCTGTGAATAGGCTGCAGGGGGACGGTGAAGACCAGCAACAGCTTTCAGGGCTGCCACCTTCCGTGTGGGACAAGGAGCCGGACGTGTGCCTTTTCGGAAAGAGGCCCTGCCGAGGACGAGAGCCATGAGATGTTCCTCCTCTGGGCAAGCCCGGGTCCCAGATCCTGTTGTGCCTGTGAATAGGTTGCAGGGGGACGGTGAAGACCAGCAACATCTTTCCGGCCTGCCACCTTCCGTGTGGGACAAGGAGCCGGACGTGTGCCTTCTCGGAAACAGGCTCTGCCGAGGACGAGAGCCATGAGATGTTCCTCCTCTGGGCAAGCCCGGGTCCCAAATCCTGTTGTGCCTGTGAATAGGCTGCAGGGGGACGGTGAAGACCAGCAACAGCTTTCAGGGCTGCCACCTTCCGTGTGGGACAAGGAGCCGGACAAGTGCCCTTTCGGGAAGAGGCTCTGCCGAGGACAAGAGCCATGAGATGTTCCTCCTCTGGGCAAGCCCGGGTCCTGAATCCTATTGTACCTGTGAATAGGCTGCAGGGGGACGGTGAAGACCAGCAACAGCTTTCAGGGCTGCCACCTTCCGTGTGGGACAAGGAGCCGGACGTGTGCCTTTTCGGAAATAGGCTCTGCCGAGGACGAGAGCCATGAGATGTTCCTCCTCTGGGCAAGCCCGGGTCCCAGATCCTGTTGTACCTGTGAATAGGCTGCAGGGGGACGGTGAAGACCAGCAACAGCTTTCAGGGCTGCCACCTTCCGTGTGGGACAAGGAGCCGGACGTGTGCCTTTTCGGAATCGGGCTCTGCCGAGGAAGAGAGCCATGAGATGTTCCTCCTCTGGGCATGTGCGGGTCCTGAATCCTGTTGTGCCTGTGAATAGGCTGCAGGGGGACGGTGAAGACCAGCAACAGCTTTCAGGGCTGCCACCTTCCGTGTGGGACAAGGAGCCGGACGTGTGCCTTCTCGGAAATAGGCTCTGCCGAGGACGAGAGCCATGAGATGTTCCTCCTCTGGGCAAGCCCGGGTCCTGAATCCTGTTGTACCTGTGAATAGGCTGCAGGGGGACGGTGAAGACCAGCAACAGCTTTCAGGGCTGCCGCCTTCCGTGTGTGACAAGGAGCCGGATGTGTGCATTTTCGGAAATAGGCTCTGCCGAGGACGAGAGCTATGAGATGTTCCTCCTCTGGGCAAGCCCGGGTCCCAGATCCTGTTGTACCTGTGAATAGGCTGCAGGGGGACGGTGAAGACCAGCAACAGCTTTCAGGGCTGCCACCTTCCGTGTGGGACAAGGAGCCGGACGTGTGCCTTTTCGGAAACAGGCTCTGCCGAGGACGAGAGCCATGAGATGTTCCTCCTCTGGGCATGTGCGGGTCCTGAATCCTGTTGTGCCTGTGAATAGGCTGCAGGGGGACGGTGAAGACCAGCAACAGCTTTCAGGGCTGCCACCTTCCGTGTGGGACAAGGAGCCGGACGTGTGCCTTTTCGGAATCGGGCTCTGCCGAGGAAGAGAGCCATGAGATGTTCCTCCTCTGGGCATGCCCGGGTCCTGAATCCTGTTGTGCCTGTGAATAGGCTGCAGGGGGACGGTGAAGACCAGCAACAGCTTTCAGGGCTGCCACCTTCCGTGTGGGACAAGGAGCCGGACGTGTGCCTTCTCGGAAACAGGCTCTGCCGAGGACGAGAGCCATGAGATGTTCCTCCTCTGGGCATGCCCGGGTCCTGAATCCTGTTGTACCTGTGAATAGGCTGCAGGGGGACAGTGAAGACCAGCAACAGCTTTCAGGGCTGCCACCTTCCGTGTGGGACAAGGAGCCGGATGTGTGCCTTTTCGGAAATAGGCTCTGCCGAGGACGAGAGCTATGAGATGTTCCTCCTCTGGGCAAGCCCGGGTCCCAGATCCTGTCGTACCTGTGAATAGGCTGCCGGGGGACGGTGAAGACCAGCAACAGCTTTCAGGGCTGCCACCTTCCTTGTGGGAAAAGGAACCGGACGTGTGCCTTTTCGGAATCAGGCTCTGCCGAGGAAGAGAGCCATGAGATGTTCCTCCTCTGGGCATGTCCGGGTCCTGAATCCTGTTGTGCCTGTGAATAGGCTGCAGGGGGACGGTGAAGACCAGCAACAGCTTTCAGGGCTGCCACCTTCCGTGTGGGACAAGGAGCCGGACGTGTGCCTTTTCGGAAATAGGCTCTGCCGAGGACGAGAGCCATGAGATGTTCCTCCTCTGGGCAAGCCCGGGTCCTGAATCCTGTTGTACCTGTGAATAGGCTGCAGGGGGACGGTGAAGACCAGCAACAGCTTTCAGGGCTGCCACCTTCGTGTGGGACAAGGAGCCGGACGTGTGACTTTTCAGAAATAGACTCTGCTGAGGACGAGATCCATGATATGTTCCTCCTCTGGGCAAGCCCGGGTCCTGAATCCTGTTGTACCTGTGAATAGGCTGCAGGGGGACGGTGAAGACCAGCAACAGCTTTCAGGGCCGCCACCTTCCGTGTTGGACAAGGAGCCGGATGTGTGCCTTTTAGGAAAGAGGCCCTGCCGAGGACGAGAGCCATGAGATGTTCCTCCTCTGGGCAAGCCCGGGTCCCAGATCCTGTTGTGCCTGTGAATAGGCTGCAGGGGGACGGTGAAGACCAGCAACAGCTTTCAGGGCTGCCACCTTCCTTGTCAGAAAAGGAGCCGGACGTGTGCCTTTCCGGAATCAGGCTCTGCCGAGGACGAGAGCCATGAGATGTTCCTCCTCTGGGCAAGCCCGGGTCCCAAATCCTGTTGTGCCTGTGAATAGGCTGCAGGGGGACGGTGAAGACCAGCAACAGCTTTCAGGGCTGCCACCTTCCGTGTGGGAAAAGGAGCCGGACGAGTGCCTTTTCGGGAAGAGGCCCTGCCGAGGACAAGAGCCATGATATGTTCCTCCTCTGGGCAAGCCCGGGTCCTGAATCCTGTTGTACCTGTGAATAGGCTGCAGGGGGACGGTGAAGACCAGCAACAGCTTTCAGGGCTGCCACCTTCCGTGTGGGACAAGGAGCCGGACGTGTGCCTTTTCGGAAATAGGCTCTGTCGAGGACGAGAGCCATGAGATGTTCCTCCTCTGGGCAAGCCCGGGTCCCAGATCCTGTTGTACCTGTGAATAGGCTGCAGGGGGACGGTGAAGACCAGCAACAGCTTTCAGGGCTGCCACCTTCCTTGTGGGACAAGGATCCGGACGTGTGCCTTTTCGGAATCGGGCTCTGCCGAGGAAGAGAGCCATGAGATGTTCCTCCTCTGGGCATGCCCGGGTCCTGAATCCTGTTGTGCCTGTGAATAGGCTGCAGGGGGATGGTGAAGACCAGCAACAGCTTTCAGGGCTGCCACCTTCCGTGTGGGACAAGGAGCCGGACGTGTGCCTTTTCGAAAAGAGGCCCTGCCGAGGACGAGAGCCATGAGATGTTCCTCCTCTGGGCAAGCCCGGGTCCCAGATCCTGTTGTGCCTGTGAATAGGCTGCAGGGGGACGGTGAAGACCAGCAACAGCTTTCAGGGCTGCCACCTTCCGTGTGGGACAAGGAGCCGGACGTGTGCCTTTTCGGAAACAGGCCCTGCCGAGGACGAGAGCCATGAGATGTTCCTCCTCTGGGCAAGCCCGCGTCGTGAATCCTGTTGTGCCTGTGAATAGGCTGCAGGGGGACGGTGAAGACCAGCAACAGCTTTCAGGGCTGCCACCTTCCGTGTGGGACAAGGAGCCGGACGTGTGCCTTTTCGGAATCGGGCTCTGCCGAGAAGAGAGCCATGAGATGTTCCTCCTCTGGGCAAGCCCGGGTCCTGAATCCTGTTGTGCCTGTGAATAGGCTGCAGGCGGACGGTGAAGACCAGCAACAGCTTTCAGGGCTGCCACCTTCCGTGTGGGACAAGGAGCCGGACGTGTGGCTTTCCGGAATCAGGCTCTGCCGAGGACGAGAGCCATGAGATATTCCTCCTTTGGGCAAGCCCGGGTCCCAGATCCTGTTGTACCTCTGAATAGGCTGCAGGGGGACGGTGAAGACCAGCAACAGCTATCAGGGCTGCCACCTTCCGTGTGGGACAAGGAGCCGGACGAGTGCCTTTTCGGAATCAGGCTCTGCCGAAGACGAGAGCCATGAGATGTTCCACCTCTGGGCAAGCCCGGGTCCCAAATCCTGTTGTGCCTGTGAATAGGCTGCAGGGGGACGGTGAAGACCAGCAACAGCTTTCAGGGCTGCCACCTTCCTTGTCGGACAAGGAGCCGGACGTGAGCCTTTTCGAGAAGAGGCCCTGCCGAGGACGAGAGCCATGAGATGTTCCTCCTCTGGGCACGCCCGGGTCCCAAATCCTGTTGTGCCTGTGAATAGGCTGCAGGGGGACGGTGAAGACCAGCAACATCTTTCAGGGCTGCCACCTTCCGTGTGGGAAAAGGAGCCGGACGAGTGCCTTTTCGGGAAGAGGCTCTGCCGAGGAAGAGAGCCATGAAATGTTCCTCCTCTGGGCATGCCCGGGTCCTGAATCCTGTTGTGCCTGTGAATAGGCTGCAGGGGGACGGTGAAGACCAGCAACAGCTTTCAGGGCTGCCACCTTCCGTGTGGGACAAGGAGCCGGACGTGTGCCTTTTCGAAAAGAGGCCCTGCCGAGGACGAGAGCCATGAGATGTTCCTCCTCTGGGCATGTGCGGGTCCTGAATCCTGTTGTGCCTGTGAATAGGCTGCAGGGGGACGGTGAAGACCAGCAACAGCTTTCAGGGCTGCCACCTTCCGTGTGGGACAAGGAGCCGGACGTGTGCCTTTTCGGAATCGGGCTCTGCCGAGGAAGAGAGCCATGAGATGTTCCTCCTCTGGGCATGCCCGGGTCCTGAATCCTGTTGTGCCTGTGAATAGGCTGCAGGGGGACGGTGAAGACCAGCAACAGCTTTCAGGGCTGCCACCTTCCGTGTGGGACAAGGAGCCGGACGTGTGCCTTCTCGGAAACAGGCTCTGCCGAGGACGAGAGCCATGAGATGTTCCTCCTCTGGGCATGCCCGGGTCCTGAATCCTGTTGTACCTGTGAATAGGCTGCAGGGGGACAGTGAAGACCAGCAACATCTTTCCGGCCTGCCACCTTCCGTGTGGGACAAGGAGCCGGATGTGTGCCTTTTCGGAAATAGGCTCTGCCGAGGACGAGAGCTATGAGATGTTCCTCCTCTGGGCAAGCCCGGGTCCCAGATCCTGTCGTACCTGTGAATAGGCTGCCGGGGGACGGTGAAGACCAGCAACAGCTTTCAGGGCTGCCACCTTCCTTGTGGGAAAAGGAACCGGACGTGTGCCTTTTCGGAATCAGGCTCTGCCGAGGAAGAGAGCCATGAGATGTTCCTCCTCTGGGCATGTCCGGGTCCTGAATCCTGTTGTGCCTGTGAATAGGCTGCAGGGGGACGGTGAAGACCAGCAACAGCTTTCAGGGCTGCCACCTTCCGTGTGGGACAAGGAGCCGGACGTGTGCCTTTTCGGAAATAGGCTCTGCCGAGGACGAGAGCCATGAGATGTTCCTCCTCTGGGCAAGCCCGGGTCCTGAATCCTGTTGTACCTGTGAATAGGCTGCAGGGGGACGGTGAAGACCAGCAACAGCTTTCAGGGCTGCCACCTTCGTGTGGGACAAGGAGCCGGACGTGTGACTTTTCAGAAATAGACTCTGCTGAGGACGAGAGCCATGATATGTTCCTCCTCTGGGCAAGCCCGGGTCCTGAATCCTGTTGTACCTGTGAATAGGCTGCAGGGGGACGGTGAAGACCAGCAACAGCTTTCAGGGCCGCCACCTTCCGTGTTGGACAAGGAGCCGGATGTGTGCCTTTTAGGAAAGAGGCCCTGCCGAGGACGAGAGCCATGAGATGTTCCTCCTCTGGGCAAGCCCGGGTCCCAGATCCTGTTGTGCCTGTGAATAGGCTGCAGGGGGACGGTGAAGACCAGCAACAGCTTTCAGGGCTGCCACCTTCCTTGTCAGAAAAGGAGCCGGACGTGTGCCTTTCCGGAATCAGGCTCTGCCGAGGACGAGAGCCATGAGATGTTCCTCCTCTGGGCAAGCCCGGGTCCCAAATCCTGTTGTGCCTGTGAATAGGCTGCAGGGGGACGGTGAAGACCAGCAACAGCTTTCAGGGCTGCCACCTTCCGTGTGGGAAAAGGAGCCGGACGAGTGCCTTTTCGGGAAGAGGCCCTGCCGAGGACAAGAGCCATGATATGTTCCTCCTCTGGGCAAGCCCGGGTCCTGAATCCTGTTGTACCTCTGAATAGGCTGCAGGGGGACGGTGAAGACAAGCAACAGCTTTCAGGGCTGCCACCTTCCGTGTGGGACAAGGAGCCGGACGTGTGCCTTTTCGGAAATAGGCTCTGCCGAGGACGAGAGCCATGAGATGTTCCTCCTCTGGGCAAGCCCGGGTCCCAGATCCTGTTGTACCTGTGAATAGGCTGCAGGGGGACGGTGAAGACCAGCAACAGCTTTCAGGGCTGCCACCTTCCTTGTGGGACAAGGATCCGGACGTGTGCCTTTTCGGAATCGGGCTCTGCCGAGGAAGAGAGCCATGAGATGTTCCTCCTCTGGGCATGCCCGGGTCCTGAATCCTGTTGTGCCTGTGAATAGGCTGCAGGGGGACGGTGAAGACCAGCAACAGCTTTCAGGGCTGCCACCTTCCGTGTGGGACAAGGAGCCGGACGTGTGCCTTTTCGAAAATAGGCCCTGCCGAGGACGAGAGCCATGAGATGTTCCTCCTCTGGGCAAGCCCGCGTCGTGAATCCTGTTGTGCCTGTGAATAGGCTGCAGGGGGACGGTGAAGACCAGCAACAGCTTTCAGGGCTGCCACCTTCCGTGTGGGACAAGGAGCCGGACGTGTGCCTTTTCGGAATCGGGCTCTGCCGAGAAGAGAGCCATGAGATGTTCCTCCTCTGGGCATGCCCGGGTCCTGAATCCTGTTGTGCCTGTGAATAGGCTGCAGGCGGACGGTGAAGACCAGCAACAGCTTTCAGGGCTGCCACCTTCCGTGTGGGACAAGGAGCCGGACGTGTGGCTTTCCGGAATCAGGCTCTGCCGAGGACGAGAGCCATGAGATATTCCTCCTTTGGGCAAGCCCGGGTCCCAGATCCTGTTGTACCTCTGAATAGGCTGCAGGGGGACGGTGAAGACCAGCAACAGCTATCAGGGCTGCCACCTTCCGTGTGGGACAAGGAGCCGGACGAGTGCCTTTTCGGAATCAGGCTCTGCCGAAGACGAGAGCCATGAGATGTTCCACCTCTGGGCAAGCCCGGGTCCCAAATCCTGTTGTGCCTGTGAATAGGCTGCAGGGGGACGGTGAAGACCAGCAACAGCTTTCAGGGCTGCCACCTTCCTTGTCGGACAAGGAGCCGGACGTGAGCCTTTTCGAGAAGAGGCCCTGCCGAGGACGAGAGCCATGAGATGTTCCTCCTCTGGGCACGCCCGGGTCCCAAATCCTGTTGTGCCTGTGAATAGGCTGCAGGGGGACGGTGAAGACCAGCAACATCTTTCAGGGCTGCCACCTTCCGTGTGGGAAAAGGAGCCGGACGAGTGCCTTTTCGGGAAGAGGCTCTGCCGAGGAAGAGAGCCATGAAATGTTCCTCCTCTGGGCATGCCCGGGTCCTGAATCCTGTTGTGCCTGTGAATAGGCTGCAGGGGGACGGTGAAGACCAGCAACAGCTTTCAGGGCTGCCACCTTCCGTGTGGGACAAGGAACCGGACATGTGCCTTTTCGAAAAGAGGCCCTGCCGAGGACGAGAGCCATGAGATGTTCCTCCTCTGGGCATGTGCGGGTCCTGAATCCTGTTGTGCCTGTGAATAGGCTGCAGGGGGACGGTGAAGACCAGCAACAGCTTTCAGGGCTGCCACCTTCCGTGTGGGACAAGGAGCCGGATGTGTGCCTTTTCGGAAATAGGCTCTGCCGAGGACGAGAGCTATGAGATGTTCCTCCTCTGGGCAAGCCCGGGTCCCAGATCCTGTCGTACCTGTGAATAGGCTGCCGGGGGACGGTGAAGACCAGCAACAGCTTTCAGGGCTGCCACCTTCCTTGTGGGAAAAGGAACCGGACGTGTGCCTTTTCGGAATCAGGCTCTGCCGAGGAAGAGAGCCATGAGATGTTCCTCCTCTGGGCATGTCCGGGTCCTGAATCCTGTTGTGCCTGTGAATAGGCTGCAGGGGGACGGTGAAGACCAGCAACAGCTTTCAGGGCTGCCACCTTCCGTGTGGGACAAGGAGCCGGACGTGTGCCTTTTCGGAAATAGGCTCTGCCGAGGACGAGAGCCATGAGATGTTCCTCCTCTGGGCAAGCCCGGGTCCTGAATCCTGTTGTACCTGTGAATAGGCTGCAGGGGGACGGTGAAGACCAGCAACAGCTTTCAGGGCTGCCACCTTCGTGTGGGACAAGGAGCCGGACGTGTGACTTTTCAGAAATAGACTCTGCTGAGGACGAGAGCCATGATATGTTCCTCCTCTGGGCAAGCCCGGGTCCTGAATCCTGTTGTACCTGTGAATAGGCTGCAGGGGGACGGTGAAGACCAGCAACAGCTTTCAGGGCCGCCACCTTCCGTGTTGGACAAGGAGCCGGATGTGTGCCTTTTAGGAAAGAGGCCCTGCCGAGGACGAGAGCCATGAGATGTTCCTCCTCTGGGCAAGCCCGGGTCCCAGATCCTGTTGTGCCTGTGAATAGGCTGCAGGGGGACGGTGAAGACCAGCAACAGCTTTCAGGGCTGCCACCTTCCTTGTCAGAAAAGGAGCCGGACGTGTGCCTTTCCGGAATCAGGCTCTGCCGAGGACGAGAGCCATGAGATGTTCCTCCTCTGGGCAAGCCCGGGTCCCAAATCCTGTTGTGCCTGTGAATAGGCTGCAGGGGGACGGTGAAGACCAGCAACAGCTTTCAGGGCTGCCACCTTCCGTGTGGGAAAAGGAGCCGGACGAGTGCCTTTTCGGGAAGAGGCCCTGCCGAGGACAAGAGCCATGATATGTTCCTCCTCTGGGCAAGCCCGGGTCCTGAATCCTGTTGTACCTCTGAATAGGCTGCAGGGGGACGGTGAAGACAAGCAACAGCTTTCAGGGCTGCCACCTTCCGTGTGGGACAAGGAGCCGGACGTGTGCCTTTTCGGAAATAGGCTCTGCCGAGGACGAGAGCCATGAGATGTTCCTCCTCTGGGCAAGCCCGGGTCCCAGATCCTGTTGTACCTGTGAATAGGCTGCAGGGGGACGGTGAAGACCAGCAACAGCTTTCAGGGCTGCCACCTTCCTTGTGGGACAAGGATCCGGACGTGTGCCTTTTCGGAATCGGGCTCTGCCGAGGAAGAGAGCCATGAGATGTTCCTCCTCTGGGCATGCCCGGGTCCTGAATCCTGTTGTGCCTGTGAATAGGCTGCAGGGGGACGGTGAAGACCAGCAACAGCTTTCAGGGCTGCCACCTTCCGTGTGGGACAAGGAGCCGGACGTGTGCCTTTTCGAAAATAGGCCCTGCCGAGGACGAGAGCCATGAGATGTTCCTCCTCTGGGCAAGCCCGGGTCCCAGATCCTGTTGTGCCTGTGAATAGGCTGCAGGGGGACGGTGAAGACCAGCAACAGCTTTCAGGGCTGCCACCTTCCGTGTGGGACAAGGAGCCGGACGTGTGCCTTTTCGGAAACAGGCCCTGCCGAGGACGAGAGCCATGAGATGTTCCTCCTCTGGGAAAGCCCGGGTCCCGAATCCTGTTGTGCCTGTGAATAGGCTGCAGGGGGACGGTGAAGACCAGCAACAGCTTTCAGGGCTGCCACCTTCCGTGTGGGACAAGGAGCCGGACGTGTGCCTTTTCGGAATCGGGCTCTGCCGAGAAGAGAGCCATGAGATGTTCCTCCTCTGGGCATGTCCGGGTCCTGAATCCTGTTGTGCCTGTGAATAGGCTGCAGGCGGACGGTGAAGACCAGCAACAGCTTTCAGGGCTGCCACCTTCCGTGTGGGACAAGGAGCCGGACGTGTGGCTTTCCGGAATCAGGCTCTGCCGAGGACGAGAGCCATGAGATGTTCCTCCTTTGGGCAAGCCCGGGTCCCAGATCCTGTTGTGCCTGTGAATAGGCTGCAGGGGGACGGTGAAGACCAGCAACAGCTATCAGGGCTGCCACCTTCCGTGTGGGACAAGGAGCCGGACGAGTGCCTTTTCGGAATCAGGCTCTGCCGAAGACGAGAGCCATGAGATGTTCCACCTCTGGGCAAGCCCGGGTCCCAAATCCTGTTGTGCCTGTGAATAGGCTGCAGGGGGACGGTGAAGACCAGCAACAGCTTTCAGGGCTGCCACCTTCCTTGTCGGACAAGGAGCCGGACGTGAGCCTTTTCGAGAAGAGGCCCTGCCGAGGACGAGAGCCATGAGATGTTCCTCCTCTGGGCACGCCCGGGTCCCAAATCCTGTTGTGCCTGTGAATAGGCTGCAGGGGGACGGTGAAGACCAGCAACATCTTTCAGGGCTGCCACCTTCCGTGTGGGAAAAGGAGCCGGACGTGTGCCTTTTCGAAAAGAGGCTCTGCCGAGGAAGAGAGCCATGAAATGTTCCTCCTCTGGGCATGCCCGGGTCCTGAATCCTGTTGTGCCTGTGAATAGGCTGCAGGGGGACGGTGAAGACCAGCAACAGCTTTCAGGGCTGCCACCTTCCGTGTGGGACAAGGAGCCGGACGTGTGCCTTTTCGAAAAGAGGCCCTGCCGAGGACGAGAGCCATGAGATGTTCCTCCTCTGGGCAAGCCCGGGTCCCAGATCCTGTTGTGCCTGTGAATAGGCTGCAGGGGGACGGTGAAGACCAGCAACAGCTTTCAGGGCTGCCACCTTCCTTGTGGGACAAGGAACCGGACCTGTGCCTTTTCGGAATCAGGCTCTGCCGAGGAAGAGAGCCATGAGATGTTCCTCCTCTGGGCATGTCCGGGTCCTGAATCCTGTTGTGCCTGTGAATAGGCTGCAGGGGGACGGTGAAGACCAGCAACAGCTTTCAGGGCTGCCACCTTCCGTGTGGGACAAGGAGCCGGACGTGTGCCTTTTCGGAAAGAGGCCCTGCCGAGGACGAGAGCCATGAGATGTTCCTCCTGTGGGCAAGCCCGGGCCCCAGATCCTGTTGTGCCTGTGAATAGGCTGCAGGGGGACGGTGAAGACCAGCAACAGCTTTCAGGGCTGCCACCTTCCTTGTGGGACAAGGATCCGGACGTGTGCCTTTTCGGAATCAGGCTCTGCCGAGGAAGAGAGCCATGAGATGTTCCTCCTCTGGGCATGTGCGGGTCCTGAATCCTGTTGTGCCTGTGAATAGGCTGCAGGGGGACGGTGAAGACCAGCAACAGCTTTCAGGGCTGCCACCTTCCGTGTGGGACAAGGAGACGGACGTGTGACTTTTCAGAAATAGACTCTGCTGAGGACGAGAGCCATGATATGTTCCTCCTCTGGGCAAGCCCGGGTCCTGAATCCTGTTGTGCCTGTGAATAGGCTGCAGGGGGACGGTGAAGACCAGCAACAGCTTTCAGGGCTGCCACCTTCCGTGTGGGACAAGGAGCCGGACGTGTGCCTTTTCGAAAAGAGGCCCTGCCGAGGACGAGAGCCATGAGATGTTCCTCCTCTGGGCAAGCCCGGGTCCCAGATCCTGTTGTGCCTGTGAATAGGCTGCAGGGGGACGGTGAAGACCAGCAACAGCTTTCAGGGCTGCCACCTTCCGTGTGGGACAAGGAGCCGGACGTGTGCCTTTTCGAAAAGAGGCCCTGCCGAGGACGAGAGCCATGAGATGTTCCTCCTCTGGGCAAGCCCGGGTCCCAGATCCTGTTGTGCCTGTGAATAGGCTGCAGGGGGACGGTGAAGACCAACAACAGCTTTCAGGGCTGCCACCTTCCGTGTGGGACAAGGAGCCGGACGTGTGCCTTTTCGGAAACAGGCCCTGCCGAGGACGAGAGCCATGAGATGTTCCTCCTCTGGGCAAGCCCGGGTCCCAAATCCTGTTGTGCCTGTGAATAGGCTGCAGGGGGACAGTGAAGACCAGCAACAGCTTTCAGGGCTGCCACCTTCCGTGTGGGACAAGGAGCCGGACGTGTGCCTTTTCGGAAATAGGCTCTGCTGAGGACGAGAGCCATGAGATGTTCCTCCTCTGGGCAAGCCCGGGTCCCAGATCCTGTTGTACCTGTGAATAGGCTGCAGGGGGACGGTGAAGACCAGCAACAGCTTTCAGGGCTGCCACCTTCCTTGTGGGACAAGGAGCCAGACGTGTGCCTTTTCGGAATCGGGCTCTGCCGAGGACGAGAGCCATGAGATGTTCCTCCTCTGGGTATGCCCGGGTCCTGAATCCTGTTGTGCCTGTGAATAGGCTGCAGGGGGACGGTGAAGACCAGCAACAGCTTTCAGGGCTGCCACCTTCCGTGTGGGACAAGGAGCCGGACGTGTGCCTTCTCGGAAACAGGCCCTGCCGAGGACGAGAGCCATGAGATGTTCCTCCTCTGGGCAAGCCCGGGTCCCAGATCCTGTTGTGCCTGTGAATAGGCTGCAGGGGGACGGTGAAGACCAGCAACAGCTTTCAGGGCTGCCACCTTCCGTGTGGGACAAGGAGCCGGACGTGTGCCTTTTCGGAAACAGGCCCTGCCGAGGACGAGAGCCATGAGATGTTCCTCCTCTGGGCAAGCCCGCGTCGTGAATCCTGTTGTGCCTGTGAATAGGCTGCAGGGGGACAGTGAAGACCAGCAACAGCTTTCAGGGCTGCCACCTTCCTTGTGGGACAAGGAGCCGGACGTGTGCCTTTTCGGAATCGGGCTCTGCCGAGAAGAGAGCCATGAGATGTTCCTCCTCTGGGCATGTGCGGGTCCTGAATCCTGTTGTGCCTGTGAATAGGCTGCAGGGGGACGGTGAAGACCAGCAACAGCTTTCAGGGCTGCCACCTTCCGTGTGGGACAAGGAGCCGGACGTGTGCCTTTTCGGAATCGGGCTCTGCCGAGGAAGAGAGCCATGAGATGTTCCTCCTCTGGGCATGCCCGGGTCCTGAATCCTGTTGTGCCTGTGAATAGGCTGCAGGGGGACGGTGAAGACCAGCAACAGCTTTCAGGGCTGCCACCTTCCGTGTGGGACAAGGAGCCGGACGTGTGCCTTCTCGGAAACAGGCTCTGCCGAGGACGAGAGCCATGAGATGTTCCTCCTCTGGGCAAGCCCGGGTCCCAGATCCTGTTGTGCCTGTGAATAGGCTGCAGGGGGACGGTGAAAACCAGCAACATCCTTCAGGGGTTCCAACTTCCGTGTGGGACAAGGAGCCGGACGTGTGCCTTTTCGGAAACAGGCCCTGTCGAGGACGAGAGCCATGAGATGTTCCTCCTCTGGGCAAGCCCGGGTCACAGATCCTGTTGTGCTTGTGAATAGGCTGCAGGGGGACGGTGAAGACCAGCAACAGCTTTCAGGGCTGCCACCTTCCGTGTGGGACAAGGAGCCGGACGTGTGCCTTCTCGGAAACAGGCTCTGCCGAGGACGAGAGCCATGAGATGTTCCTCCTCTGGGCAAGCCCGGGTCCCAAATCCTGTTGTGCCTGTGAATAGGCTGCAGGGGGACGGTGAAGACCAGCAACAGCTTTCAGGGCTGCCACCTTCCGTGTGGGACAAGGAGCCGGACGAGTGCCCTTTCGTGAAGAGGCTCTGCCGAGGACAAGAGCCATGATATGTTCCTCCTCTGGGCAAGCCCGGGTCCTGATTCCTGTTGTACCTGTGAATAGGCTGCAGGGGGACGGTGAAGACCAGCAACAGCTTTCAGGGCTGCCACCTTCCGTGTGGGACAAGGAGCCGGACGTGTGCCTTTTCGGAAATAGGCTCTGCTGAGGACGAGAGCCATGAGATGTTCCTCCTCTGGGCAAGCCCGGGTCCCAGATCCTGTTGTACCTGTGAATAGGTTGCAGGGGGACGGTGAAGACCAGCAACAGCTTTCAGGGCTGCCACCTTCCTTGTGGGACAAGGAGCCAGACGTGTGCCTTTTCGGAATCGGGCTCTGCCGAGGACGAGAGCCATGAGATGTTCCTCCTCTGGGCATGCCCGGGTCCTGAATCCTGTTGTGCCTGTGAATAGGCTGCAGGGGGACGGTGAAGACCAGCAACAGCTTTCAGGGCTGCCACCTTCCGTGTGGGACAAGGAGCCGGACGTGTGCCTTCTCGGAAACAGGCCCTGCCGAGGACGAGAGCCATGAGATGTTCCTCCTCTGGGCAAGCCCGGGTCCCAGATTCTGTTGTGCCTGTGAATAGGCTGCAGGGGGACGGTGAAGACCAGCAACAGCTTTCAGGGCTGCCACCTTCCGTGTGGGACAAGGAGCCGGACGTGTGCCTTTTCGGAATCGGGCTCTGCCGAGGAAGAGAGCCATGAGATGTTCCTCCTCTGGGCATGCCCGGGTCCTGAATCCTGTTGTGCCTGTGAATAGGCTGCAGGGGGACGGTGAAGACCAGCAACAGCTTTCAGGGCTGCCACCTTCCGTGTGGGACAAGGAGCCGGACGTGTGCCTTCTCGGAAACAGGCTCTGCCGAGGACGAGAGCCATGAGATGTTCCTCCTCTGGGCAAGCCCGGGTCCCAGATCCTGTTGTGCCTGTGAATAGGCTGCAGGGGGACGGTGAAAACCAGCAACATCCTTCAGGGGTTCCAACTTCCGTGTGGGACAAGGAGCCGGACGTGTGCCTTTTCGGAAACAGGCCCTGTCGAGGACGAGAGCCATGAGATGTTCCTCCTCTGGGCAAGCCCGGGTCCCAGATCCTGTTGTGCTTGTGAATAGGCTGCAGGGGGACGGTGAAGACCAGCAACAGCTTTCAGGGCTGCCACCTTCCGTGTGGGACAAGGAGCCGGACGTGTGCCTTCTCGGAAACAGGCTCTGCCGAGGACGAGAGCCATGAGATGTTCCTCCTCTGGGCAAGCCCGGGTCCCAAATCCTGTTGTGCCTGTGAATAGGCTGCAGGGGGACGGTGAAGACCAGCAACATCTTTCAGGGCTGCCACCTTCCGTGTGGGACAAGGAGCCGGACGAGTGCCCTTTCGTGAAGAGGCTCTGCCGAGGACAAGAGCCATGATATGTTCCTCCTCTGGGCAAGCCCGGGTCCTGATTCCTGTTGTACCTGTGAATAGGCTGCAGGGGGACGGTGAAGACCAGCAACAGCTTTCAGGGCTGCCACCTTCCGTGTGGGACAAGGAGCCGGACGTGTGCCTTTTCGGAAATAGGCTCTGCTGAGGACGAGAGCCATGAGATGTTCCTCCTCTGGGCAAGCCCGGGTCCCAGATCCTGTTGTGCCTGTGAATAGGCTGCAGGGGGACGGTGAAGACCAGCAACAGCTTTCAGGGCTGCCACCTTCCTTGTGGGACAAGGAGCCAGACGTGTGCCTTTTCGGAATCGGGCTCTGCCGAGGACGAGAGCCATGAGATGTTCCTCCTCTGGGCATGCCCGGGTCCTGAATCCTGTTGTGCCTGTGAATAGGCTGCAGGGGGACGGTGAAGACCAGCAACAGCTTTCAGGGCTGCCACCTTCCGTGTGGGACAAGGAGCCGGACGTGTGCCTTTTCGAAAAGAGGCCCTGCCGAGGACGAGAGCCATGAGATGTTCCTCCTCTGGGCAAGCCCGGGTCCCAGATCCTGTTGTGCCTGTGAATAGGTTGCAGGGGGACGGTGAAGACCAGCAACAGCTTTCAGGGCTGCCACCTTCCGTGTGGGACAAGGAGCCGGACGTGTGCCTTTTCGGAAACAGGCCCTGCCGAGGACGAGAGCCATGAGATGTTCCTCCTCTGGGCAAGCCCGGGTCCCAAATCCTGTTGTGCCTGTGAATAGGCTGCAGGGGGACAGTGAAGACCAGCAACAGCTTTCAGGGCTTCCACCTTCCGTGTGGGACAAGGAGCCGGACGTGTGCCTTTTCGGAATCGGGCTCTGCCGAGAAGAGAGCCATGAGATGTTCCTCCTCTGGGCATGTCCGGGTCCTGAATCCTGTTGTGCCTGTGAATAGGCTGCAGGGGGACGGTGAAGACCAGCAACAGCTTTCAGGGCTGCCACCTTCCGTGTGGGACAAGGAGCCGGACGTGTGCCTTCTCGGAAACAGGCTCTGCCGAGGAAGAGAGCCATGAGATGTTCCTCCTCTGGGCAAGCCCGGGTCCCAGATCCTGTTGTGCCTGTGAATAGGCTGCAGGGGGATGGTGAAGACCAGCAACATCCTTCAGGGGTTCCAACTTCCGTGTGGGACAAGGAGCCGGACGTGTGCCTTTTCGGAAACAGGCCCTGTCGAGGACGAGAGCCATGAGATGTTCCTCCTCTGGGCAAGCCCGGGTCCCAGATCCTGTTGTGCCTGTGAATAGGCTGCAGGGGGATGGTGAAGACCAGCAACATCTTTCCAGCCTGCCACCTTCCGTGTGGGACAAGGAGCCGGACGTGTGCCTTCTCGGAAACAGGCTCTGCCGAGGACGAGAGCCATGAGATGTTCCTCCTCTGGGCAAGCCCGGGTCCTGAATCCTGTTGTACCTGTGAATAGGCTGCAGGGGGACGGTGAAGACCAGCAACAGCTTTCAGGGCCGCCACCTTCCGTGTTGGACAAAGAGGCGGATGTGTGCCTTTTCGGAAAGAGGCCCTGCCGAGGACGAGAGCCATGAGATGTTCCTCCTCTGGGCAAGCCCGGGTCCCAGATCCTGTTGTGCCTGTGAATAGGCTACAGGGGGACGGTGAATACCAGCAACATCTTTCAGGGCTGCCACCTTCCGTGTGGGACAAGGAGCCGGACGAGTGCCCTTTCGGGAAGAGGCTCTGCCGAGGACAAGAGCCATGATATGTTCCTCCTCTGGGCAAGCCCGGGTCCTGAATCCTGTTGTGCCTGTGAATAGGCTGCAGGGGGATGGTGAAGACCAGCAACAGCTTTCAGGGCTGCCACCTTCCGTGTGGGACAAGGAGCCGGACGTGTGCCTTTTCGAAAAGAGGCTCTGCCGAGGACGAGAGCCATGAGATGTTCCTCCTCTGGGAAAGCCCGGGTCCCAGATCCTGTTGTACCTGTGAATAGGCTGCAGGGGGACGGTGAAGACCAGCAACAGCTTTCAGGGCTGCCACCTTCCTTGTGGGACAAGGAGCCGGACGTGTGCCTTTTCGGAATCGGGCTCTGCCGAGGACGAGATCCATGAGATGTTCCTCCTCTGGGCATGCCCGGGTCCTGAATCCTGTTGTGCCTGTGAATAGGCTGCAGGGGGACGGTGAAGACCAGCAACAGCTTTCAGGGCTGCCACCTTCCGTGTGGGACAAGGAGCCGGACGTGTGCCTTTTCGAAAAGAGGCCCTGCCGAGGACGAGAGCCATGAGATGTTCCTCCTCTGGGCAAGCCCGGGTCCCAGATCCTGTTGTGCCTGTGAATAGGTTGCAGGGGGACGGTGAAGACCAGCAACATCTTTCCGGCCTGCCACCTTCCGTGTGGGACAAGGAGCCGGACGTGTGCCTTCTCGGAAACAGGCTCTGCCGAGGACGAGAGCCATGAGATGTTCCTCCTCTGGGCAAGCCCGGGTCCCAAATCCTGTTGTGCCTGTGAATAGGCTGCAGGGGGACGGTGAAGACCAGCAACAGCTTTCAGGGCTGCCACCTTCCGTGTGGGACAAGGAGCCGGACAAGTGCCCTTTCGGGAAGAGGCTCTGCCTAGGACAAGAGCCATGAGATGTTCCTCCTCTGGGCAAGCCCGGGTCCTGAATCCTATTGTACCTGTGAATAGGCTGCAGGGGGACGGTGAAGACCAGCAACAGCTTTCAGGGCTGCCACCTTCCGTGTGGGACAAGGAGCCGGACGTGTGCCTTTTCGGAAATAGGCTCTGCCGAGGACGAGAGCCATGAGATGTTCCTCCTCTGGGCAAGCCCGGGTCCCAGATCCTGTTGTACCTGTGAATAGGCTGCAGGGGGACGGTGAAGACCAGCAACAGCTTTCAGGGCTGCCACCTTCCGTGTGGGACAAGGAGCCGGACGTGTGCCTTTTCGGAATCGGGCTCTGCCGAGGACGAGAGCCATGAGATGTTCCTCCTCTGGGCATGTGCGGGTCCTGAATCCTGTTGTGCCTGTGAATAGGCTGCAGGGGGACGGTGAAGACCAGCAACAGCTTTCAGGGCTGCCACCTTCCGTGTGGGACAAGGAGCCGGACGTGTGCCTTCTCGGAAATAGGCTCTGCCGAGGACGAGAGCCATGAGATGTTCCTCCTCTGGGCAAGCCCGGGTCCTGAATCCTGTTGTACCTGTGAATAGGCTGCAGGGGGACGGTGAAGACCAGCAACAGCTTTCAGGGCTGCCACCTTCCTTGTGGGACAAGGAACCGGACGTGTGCCTTTTCGGAATCAGGCTCTGCCGAGGAAGAGAGCCATGAGATGTTCCTCCTCTGGGCATGTCCGGGTCCTGAATCCTGTTGTGCCTGTGAATAGGCTGCAGGGGGACGGTGAAGACCAGCAACAGCTTTCAGGGCTGCCACCTTCCGTGTCGGACAAGGAGCCGGACGTGTGCCTTTTCGAAAAGAGGCCCTGCCGAGGACGAGAGCCATGAGATGTTCCTCCTCTGGGCAAGCCCGGGTCCCAGATCCTGTTGTGCCTGTGAATAGGCTGCAGGGGGACGGTGAAGACCAGCAAGAGCTTTCAGGGCTGCCACCTTCCGTGTGGGACAAGGAGCCGGACGTGTGCCTTTTCGAAAAGAGGCCCTGCCGAGGACGAGAGCCATGAGATGTTCCTCCTCTGGGCAAGCCCGGGTCCCAGATCCTGTTGTGCCTGTGAATAGGCTGCAGGGGGACGGTGAAGACCAGCAACAGCTTTCAGGGCTGCCACCTTCCGTGTGGGACAAGGAGCCGGACGTGTGCCTTCTCGGAAACAGGCTCTGCCGAGGAAGAGAGCCATGAGATGTTCCTCCTCTGGGCAAGCCCGGGTCCCAGATCCTGTTGTGCCTGTGAATAGGCTGCAGGGGGATGGTGAAGACCAGCAACATCCTTCAGGGGTTCCAACTTCCGTGTGGGACAAGGAGCCGGACGTGTGCCTTTTCGGAAACAGGCCCTGTCGATGACGAGAGCCATGAGATGTTCCTCCTCTGGGCAAGCCCGGGTCCCAGATCCTGTTGTGCCTGTGAATAGGCTGCAGGGGGACGGTGAAGACCAGCAACAGCTTTCAGGGCTGCCACCTTCCGTGTGGGACAAGGAGCCGGACGTGTGCCTTCTCGGAAACAGGCTCTGCCGAGGAAGAGAGCCATGAGATGTTCCTCCTCTGGGCAAGCCCGGGTCCCAGATCCTGTTGTGCCTGTGAATAGGCTGCAGGGGGATGGTGAAGACCAGCAACATCCTTCAGGGGTTCCAACTTCCGTGTGGGACAAGGAGCCGGACGTGTGCCTTTTCGGAATCAGGCCCTGTCGATGACGAGAGCCATGAGATGTTCCTCCTCTGGGCAAGCCCGGGTCCCAGATCCTGTTGTGCCTGTGAATAGGCTGCAGGGGGATGGTGAAGACCAGCAACATCTTTCCAGCCTGCCACCTTCCGTGTGGGACAAGGAGCCGGACATGTGCCTTCTCGGAAACAGGCTCTGCCGAGGACGAGAGCCATGAGATGTTCCTCCTCTGGGCAAGCCCGGGTCCTGAATCCTGTTGTACCTGTGAATAGGCTGCAGGGGGACGGTGAAGACCAGCAACAGCTTTCAGGGCCGCCACCTTCCGTGTTGGACAAAGAGGCGGATGTGTGCCTTTTCGGAAAGAGGCCCTGCCGAGGACGAGAGCCATGAGATGTTCCTCCTCTGGGCAAGCCCGGGTCCCAGATCCTGTTGTGCCTGTGAATAGGCTACAGGGGGACGGTGAAGACCAGCAACATCTTTCAGGGCTGCCACCTTCCGTGTGGGACAAGGAGCCGGACGAGTGCCCTTTCGGGAAGAGGCTCTGCCGAGGACAAGAGCCATGATATGTTCCTCCTCTGGGCAAGCCCGGGTCCTGAATCCTGTTGTGCCTGTGAATAGGCTGCAGGGGGATGGTGAAGACCAGCAACAGCTTTCAGGGCTGCCACCTTCCG
The DNA here is from genome assembly GCF_929443795.1 of Astur gentilis. Lineage (NCBI taxonomy): Eukaryota > Metazoa > Chordata > Aves > Accipitriformes > Accipitridae > Astur > Astur gentilis. The sequence goes on from NW_026061052.1 coordinate 1,354,737, forward strand.
TGTGGGACAAGGAGCCGGACGTGTGCCTTTTCGAAAAGAGGCTCTGCCGAGGACGAGAGCCATGAGATGTTCCTCCTCTGGGAAAGCCCGGGTCCCAGATCCTGTTGTACCTGTGAATAGGCTGCAGGGGGACGGTGAAGACCAGCAACAGCTTTCAGGGCTGCCACCTTCCTTGTGGGACAAGGAGCCGGACGTGTGCCTTTTCGGAATGTGGCTCTGCCGAGGACGAGAGCCATGAGATGTTCCTCCTCTGGGCATGCCCGGGTCCTGAATCCTGTTGTGCCTGTGAATAGGCTGCAGGGGGACGGTGAAGACCAGCAACAGCTTTCAGGGCTGCCACCTTCCGTGTGGGACAAGGAGCCGGACGTGTGCCTTTTCGAAAAGAGGCCCTGCCGAGGACGAGAGCCATGAGATGTTCCTCCTCTGGGCAAGCCCGGGTCCCAGATCCTGTTGTGCCTGTGAATAGGTTGCAGGGGGACGGTGAAGACCAGCAACATCTTTCCGTCCTGCCACCTTCCGTGTGGGACAAGGAGCCGGACGTGTGCCTTCTCGGAAACAGGCTCTGCCGAGGACGAGAGCCATGAGATGTTCCTCCTCTGGGCAAGCCCGGGTCCCAAATCCTGTTGTGCCTGTGAATAGGCTGCAGGGGGACGGTGAAGACCAGCAACAGCTTTCAGGGCTGCCACCTTCCGTGTGGGACAAGGAGCCGGACAAGTGCCCTTTCGGGAAGAGGCTCTGCCGAGGACAAGAGCCATGAGATGTTCCTCCTCTGGGCAAGCCCGGGTCCTGAATCCTATTGTACCTGTGAATAGGCTGCAGGGGGACGGTGAAGACCAGCAACAGCTTTCAGGGCTGCCACCTTCCGTGTGGGACAAGGAGCCGGACGTGTGCCTTTTCGGAAATAGGCTCTGCCGAGGACGAGAGCCATGAGATGTTCCTCCTCTGGGCAAGCCCGGGTCCCAGATCCTGTTGTACCTGTGAATAGGCTGCAGGGGGACGGTGAAGACCAGCAACAGCTTTCAGGGCTGCCACCTTCCGTGTGGGACAAGGAGCCGGACGTGTGCCTTTTCGGAATCAGGCTCTGCCGAGGACGAGAGCCATGAGATGTTCCTCCTCTGGGCATGTGCGGGTCCTGAATCCTGTTGTGCCTGTGAATAGGCTGCAGGGGGACGGTGAAGACCAGCAACAGCTTTCAGGGCTGCCACCTTCCGTGTGGGACAAGGAGCCGGACGAGTGCCTTCTCGGAAATAGGCTCTGCCGAGGACGAGAGCCATGAGATGTTCCTCCTCTGGGCAAGCCCGGGTCCTGAATCCTGTTGTACCTGTGAATAGGCTGCAGGGGGACGGTGAAGACCAGCAACAGCTTTCAGGGCTGCCGCCTTCCGTGTGTGACAAGGAGCCGGATGTGTGCCTTTTCGGAAATAGGCTCTGCCGAGGACGAGAGCTATGAGATGTTCCTCCTCTGGGCAAGCCCGGGTCCCAGATCCTGTTGTACCTGTGAATAGGCTGCAGGGGGACGGTGAAGACCAGCAACAGCTTTCAGGGCTGCCACCTTCCGTGTGGGACAAGGAGCCGGACGTGTGCCTTTTCGGAATCGGGCTCTGCCGAGGACGAGAGCCATGAGATGTTCCTCCTCTGGGCATGTGCGGGTCCTGAATCCTGTTGTGCCTGTGAATAGGCTGCAGGGGGACGGTGAAGACCAGCAACAGCTTTCAGGGCTGCCACCTTCCGTGTGGGACAAGGAGCCGGACGTGTGCCTTTTCGGAATCGGGCTCTGCCGAGGAAGAGAGCCATGAGATGTTCCTCCTCTGGGCATGCCCGGGTCCTGAATCCTGTTGTGCCTGTGAATAGGCTGCAGGGGGACGGTGAAGACCAGCAACAGCTTTCAGGGCTGCCACCTTCCGTGTGGGACAAGGAGCCGGACGTGTGCCTTCTCGGAAACAGGCTCTGCCGAGGACGAGAGCCATGAGATGTTCCTCCTCTGGGCATGCCCGGGTCCTGAATCCTGTTGTACCTGTGAATAGGCTGCAGGCGGACGGTGAAGACCAGCAACAGCTTTCAGGGCTGCCACCTTCCGTGTGGGACAAGGAGCCGGATGTGTGCCTTTTCGGAAATAGGCTCTGCCGAGGACGAGAGCTATGAGATGTTCCTCCTCTGGGCAAGCCCGGGTCCCAGATCCTGTCGTACCTGTGAATAGGCTGCCGGGGGACGGTGAAGACCAGCAACAGCTTTCAGGGCTGCCACCTTCCTTGTGGGAAAAGGAACCGGACGTGTGCCTTTTCGGAATCAGGCTCTGCCGAGGACGAGAGCCATGAGATGTTCCTCCTCTGGGCATGTCCGGGTCCTGAATCCTGTTGTGCCTGTGAATAGGCTGCAGGGGGACGGTGAAGACCAGCAACAGCTTTCAGGGCTGCCACCTTCCGTGTGGGACAAGGAGCCGGACGTGTGCCTTTTCGGAAATAGGCTCTGCCGAGGAAGAGAGCCATGAGATGTTCCTCCTCTGGGCAAGCCCGGGTCCTGAATCCTGTTGTACCTGTGAATAGGCTGCAGGGGGACGGTGAAGACCAGCAACAGCTTTCAGGGCTGCCACCTTCCGTGTGGGACAAGGAGCCGGACGTGTGACTTTTCAGAAATAGACTCTGCTGAGGACGAGAGCCATGATATGTTCCTCCTCTGGGCAAGCCCGGGTCCTGAATCCTGTTGTACCTGTGAATAGGCTGCAGGGGGACGGTGAAGACCAGCAACAGCTTTCAGGGCCGCCACCTTCCGTGTTGGACAAGGAGCCGGATGTGTGCCTTTTAGGAAAGAGGCCCTGCCGAGGACGAGAGCCATGAGATGTTCCTCCTCTGCGCAAGCCCGGGTCCCAGATCCTGTTGTGCCTGTGAATAGGCTGCAGGGGGACGGTGAAGACCAGCAACAGCTTTCAGGGCTGCCACCTTCCTTGTCAGAAAAGGAGCCGGACGTGTGCCTTTCCGGAATCAGGCTCTGCCGAGGACGAGAGCCATGAGATGTTCCTCCTCTGGGCAAGCCCGGGTCCCAAATCCTGTTGTGCCTGTGAATAGGCTGCAGGGGGACGGTGAAGACCAGCAACAGCTTTCAGGGCTGCCACCTTCCGTGTGGGAAAAGGAGCCGGACGAGTGCCTTTTCGGGAAGAGGCCCTGCCGAGGACAAGAGCCATGATATGTTCCTCCTCTGGGCAAGCCCGGGTCCTGAATCCTGTTGTACCTCTGAATAGGCTGCAGGGGGACGGTGAAGACCAGCAACAGCTTTCAGGGCTGCCACCTTCCGTGTGGGACAAGGAGCCGGACGTGTGCCTTTTCGGAAATAGGCTCTGCCGAGGACGAGAGCCATGAGATGTTCCTCCTCTGGGCAAGCCCGGGTCCCAGATCCTGTTGTACCTGTGAATAGGCTGCAGGGGGACGGTGAAGACCAGCAACAGCTTTCAGGGCTGCCACCTTCCTTGTGGGACAAGGATCCGGACGTGTGCCTTTTCGGAATCGGGCTCTGCCGAGGAAGAGAGCCATGAGATGTTCCTCCTCTGGGCATGCCCGGGTCCTGAATCCTGTTGTGCCTGTGAATAGGCTGCAGGGGGACGGTGAAGACCAGCAACAGCTTTCAGGGCTGCCACCTTCCGTGTGGGACAAGGAGCCGGACGTGTGCCTTTTCGGAAACAGGCCCTGCCGAGGACGAGAGCCATGAGATGTTCCTCCTCTGGGAAAGCCCGGGTCCCGAATCCTGTTGTGCCTGTGAATAGGCTGCAGGGGGACGGTGAAGACCAGCAACAGCTTTCAGGGCTGCCACCTTCCGTGTGGGACAAGGAGCCGGACGTGTGCCTTTTCGGAAATAGGCTCTGCCGAGGACGAGAGCCATGAGATGTTCCTCCTCTGGGCAAGCCCGGGTCCCAGATCCTGTTGTACCTGTGAATAGGCTGCAGGGGGACGGTGAAGACCAGCAACAGCTTTCAGGGCTGCCACCTTCCTTGTGGGACAAGGATCCGGACGTGTGCCTTTTCGGAATCGGGCTCTGCCGAGGAAGAGAGCCATGAGATGTTCCTCCTCTGGGCATGCCCGGGTCCTGAATCCTGTTGTGCCTGTGAATAGGCTGCAGGGGGTCGGTGAAGACCAGCAACAGTTTTCAGGGCTGCCACCTTCCGTGTGGGACAAGGAGCCGGACGTGTGCCTTTTCGAAAAGAGGCCCTGCCGAGGACGAGAGCCATGAGATGTTCCTCCTCTGGGCAAGCCCGGGTCCCAGATCCTGTTGTGCCTGTGAATAGGCTGCAGGGGGACGGTGAAGACCAGCAACAGCTTTCAGGGCTGCCACCTTCCTTGTGGGACAAGGAACCGGACGTGTGCCTTTTCGGAATCAGGCTCTGCCGAGGAAGAGAGCCATGAGATGTTCCTCCTCTGGGCATGTCCGGGTCCTGAATCCTGTTGTGCCTGTGAATAGGCTGCAGGGGGACGGTGAAGACCAGCAACAGCTTTCAGGGCTGCCACCTTCCGTGTGGGACAAGGAGCCGGACGTGTGCCTTTTCGAAAAGAGGCCCTGCCGAGGACGAGAGCCATGAGATGTTCCTCCTCTGGGCAAGCCCGGGTCCCAGATCCTGTTGTGCCTGTGAATAGGCTGCAGGGGGACGGTGAAGACCAGCAACAGCTTTCAGGGCTGCCACCTTCCGTGTGGGACAAGGAGCCGGACGTGTGCCTTTTCGGAAACAGGCCCTGCCGAGGACGAGAGCCATGAGATGTTCCTCCTCTGGGCAAGCCCGGGTCCCGAATCCTGTTGTGCCTGTGAATAGGCTGCAGGGGGACGGTGAAGACCAGCAACAGCTTTCAGGGCTGCCACCTTCCGTGTGGGACAAGGAGCCGGACGTGTGCCTTTTCGGAATCGGGCTCTGCCGAGAAGAGAGCCATGAGATGTTCCTCCTTTGGGCATGTCCGGGTCCTGAATCCTGTTGTGCCTGTGAATAGGCTGCAGGGGGACGGTGAAGACCAGCAACAGCTTTCAGGGCTGCCACCTTCCTTGTGGGACAAGGAACCGGACCTGTGCCTTTTCGGAATCAGGCTCTGCCGAGGAAGAGAGCCATGAGATGTTCCTCCTCTGGGCATGTCCGGGTCCTGAATCCTGTTGTGCCTGTGAATAGGCTGCAGGGGGACGGTGAAGACCAGCAACAGCTTTCAGGGCTGCCACCTTCCGTGTGGGACAAGGAGCCGGACGTGTGCCTTTTCGAAAAGAGGCCCTGCCGAGGACGAGAGCCATGAGATGTTCCTCCTCTGGGCAAGCCCGGGTCCCAGATCCTGTTGTGCCTGTGAATAGGCTGCAGGGGGACGGTGAAGACCAGCAACAGCTTTCAGGGCTGCCACCTTCCGTGTGGGACAAGGAGCCGGACGTGTGCCTTTTCGGAAACAGGCCCTGCCGAGGACGAGAGCCATGAGATGTTCCTCCTCTGGGAAAGCCCGGGTCCCGAATCCTGTTGTGCCTGTGAATAGGCTGCAGGGGGACGGTGAAGACCAGCAACAGCTTTCAGGGCTGCCACCTTCCGTGTGGGACAAGGAGCCGGACGTGTGCCTTTTCGGAATCGGGCTCTGCCGAGAAGAGAGCCATGAGATGTTCCTCCTCTGGGCATGTCCGGGTCCTGAATCCTGTTGTGCCTGTGTATAGGCTGCAGGCGGACGGTGAAGACCAGCAACAGCTTTCAGGGCTGCCACCTTCCGTGTGGGACAAGGAGCCGGACGTGTGGCTTTCCGGAATCAGGCTCTGCCGAGGACGAGAGCCATGAGATGTTCCTCCTCTGGGCAAGCCCGGGTCCCAGATCCTGTTGTACCTCTGAATAGGCTGCAGGGGGACGGTGAAGACCAGCAACAGCTATCAGGGCTGCCACCTTCCGTGTGGGACAAGGAGCCGGACGAGTGCCTTTTCGGAATCAGGCTCTGCCGAAGACGAGAGCCATGAGATGTTCCACCTCTGGGCAAGCCCGGGTCCCAAATCCTGTTGTGCCTGTGAATAGGCTGCAGGGGGACGGTGAAGACCAGCAACAGCTTTCAGGGCTGCCACCTTCCGTGTGGGACAAGGAGCCGGACGTGTGCCTTCTCGGAAATAGGCTCTGCCGAGGACGAGAGCCATGAGATGTTCCTCCTCTGGGCAAGCCCGGGTCCCAGATCCTGTTGTACCTGTGAATAGGCTGCAGGGGGACGGTGAAGACCAGCAACAGCTTTCAGGGCTGCCACCTTCCGTGTGGGACAAGGAGCCGGACGTGTGCCTTTTCGGAATCGGGCTCTGCCGAGGACGAGAGCCATGAGATGTTCCTCCTCTGGGCATGTGCAGGTCCTGAATCCTGTTGTGCCTGTGAATAGGCTGCAGGGGGACGGTGAAGACCAGGAACAGCTTTCAGGGCTGCCACCTTCCGTGTGGGAAAAGGAGCCGGACGTGTGCCTTTTCGGAATCGGGCTCTGCCGAAGACGAGAGCCATGAGATGTTCCACCTCTGGGCAAGCCCGGGTCCCAAATCCTGTTGTGCCTGTGAATAGGCTGCAGGGGGACGGTGAAGACCAGCAACAGCTTTCAGGGCTGCCACCTTCCTTGTCGGACAAGGAGCCGGACGTGAGCCTTTTCGAGAAGAGGCCCTGCCGAGGACGAGAGCCATGAGATGTTCCTCCTCTGGGCATGCCCGGGTCCCAAATCCTGTTGTGCCTGTGAATAGGCTGCAGGGGGACGGTGAAGACCAGCAACATCTTTCAGGGCTGCCACCTTCCGTGTGGGAAAAGGAGCCGGACGAGTGCCTTTTCGGAAATAGGCTCTGCCGAGGACGAGAGCCATGAGATGTTCCTCCTCTGGGCAAGCCCGGGTCCCAGATCCTGTTGTACCTGTGAATAGGCTGCAGGGGGACGGTGAAGACCAGCAACAGCTTTCAGGGCTGCCACCTTCCTTGTGGGACAAGGATCCGGACGTGTGCCTTTTCGGAATCGGGCTCTGCCGAGGAAGAGAGCCATGAGATGTTCCTCCTCTGGGCATGCCCGGGTCCTGAATCCTGTTGTGCCTGTGAATAGGCTGCAGGGGGACGGTGAAGACCAGCAACAGTTTTCAGGGCTGCCACCTTCCGTGTGGGACAAGGAGCCGGACGTGTGCCTTTTCGAAAAGAGGCCCTGCCGAGGACGAGAGCCATGAGATGTTCCTCCTCTGGGCAAGCCCGGGTCCCAGATCCTGTTGTGCCTGTGAATAGGCTGCAGGGGGACGGTGAAGACCAGCAACAGCTTTCAGGGCTGCCACCTTCCTTGTGGGACAAGGAACCGGACGTGTGCCTTTTCGGAATCAGGCTCTGCCGAGGAAGAGAGCCATGAGATGTTCCTCCTCTGGGCATGTCCGGGTCCTGAATCCTGTTGTGCCTGTGAATAGGCTGCAGGGGGACGGTGAAGACCAGCAACAGCTTTCAGGGCTGCCACCTTCCGTGTGGGACAAGGAGCCGGACGTGTGCCTTTTCGAAAAGAGGCCCTGCCGAGGACGAGAGCCATGAGATGTTCCTCCTCTGGGCAAGCCCGGGTCCCAGATCCTGTTGTGCCTGTGAATAGGCTGCAGGGGGACGGTGAAGACCAGCAACAGCTTTCAGGGCTGCCACCTTCCGTGTGGGACAAGGAGCCGGACGTGTGCCTTTTCGGAAACAGGCCCTGCCGAGGACGAGAGCCATGAGATGTTCCTCCTCTGGGCAAGCCCGGGTCCCGAATCCTGTTGTGCCTGTGAATAGGCTGCAGGGGGACGGTGAAGACCAGCAACAGCTTTCAGGGCTGCCACCTTCCGTGTGGGACAAGGAGCCGGACGTGTGCCTTTTCGGAATCGGGCTCTGCCGAGAAGAGAGCCATGAGATGTTCCTCCTCTGGGCATGTCCGGGTCCTGAATCCTGTTGTGCCTGTGAATAGGCTGCAGGGGGACGGTGAAGACCAGCAACAGCTTTCAGGGCTGCCACCTTCCTTGTGGGACAAGGAACCGGACCTGTGCCTTTTCGGAATCAGGCTCTGCCGAGGAAGAGAGCCATGAGATGTTCCTCCTCTGGGCATGTCCGGGTCCTGAATCCTGTTGTGCCTGTGAATAGGCTGCAGGGGGACGGTGAAGACCAGCAACAGCTTTCAGGGCTGCCACCTTCCGTGTGGGACAAGGAGCCGGACGTGTGCCTTTTCGAAAAGAGGCCCTGCCGAGGACGAGAGCCATGAGATGTTCCTCCTCTGGGCAAGCCCGGGTCCCAGATCCTGTTGTGCCTGTGAATAGGCTGCAGGGGGACGGTGAAGACCAGCAACAGCTTTCAGGGCTGCCACCTTCCGTGTGGGACAAGGAGCCGGACGTGTGCCTTTTCGGAAACAGGCCCTGCCGAGGACGAGAGCCATGAGATGTTCCTCCTCTGGGAAAGCCCGGGTCCCGAATCCTGTTGTGCCTGTGAATAGGCTGCAGGGGGACGGTGAAGACCAGCAACAGCTTTCAGGGCTGCCACCTTCCGTGTGGGACAAGGAGCCGGACGTGTGCCTTTTCGGAATCGGGCTCTGCCGAGAAGAGAGCCATGAGATGTTCCTCCTCTGGGCATGTCCGGGTCCTGAATCCTGTTGTGCCTGTGTATAGGCTGCAGGCGGACGGTGTAGACCAGCAACAGCTTTCAGGGCTGCCACCTTCCGTGTGGGACAAGGAGCCGGACGTGTGCCTTTTCGGAATCAGGCTCTGCCGAGGACGAGAGCCATGAGATGTTCCTCCTCTGGGCAAGCCCGGGTCCCAGATCCTGTTGTACCTCTGAATAGGCTGCAGGGGGACGGTGAAGACCAGCAACAGCTATCAGGGCTGCCACCTTCCGTGTGGGACAAGGAGCCGGACGAGTGCCTTTTCGGAATCAGGCTCTGCCGAAGACGAGAGCCATGAGATGTTCCACCTCTGGGCAAGCCCGGGTCCCAAATCCTGTTGTGCCTGTGAATAGGCTGCAGGGGGACGGTGAAGACCAGCAACAGCTTTCAGGGCTGCCACCTTCCGTGTGGGACAAGGAGCCGGACGTGTGCCTTCTCGGAAATAGGCTCTGCCGAGGACGAGAGCTATGAGATGTTCCTCCTCTGGGCAAGCCCGGGTCCCAGATCCTGTTGTACCTGTGAATAGGCTGCAGGGGGACGGTGAAGACCAGCAACAGCTTTCAGGGCTGCCACCTTCCGTGTGGGACAAGGAGCCGGACGTGTGCCTTTTCGGAATCGGGCTCTGCCGAGGACGAGAGCCATGAGATGTTCCTCCTCTGGGCATGTGCAGGTCCTGAATCCTGTTGTGCCTGTGAATAGGCTGCAGGGGGACGGTGAAGACCAGGAACAGCTTTCAGGGCTGCCACCTTCCGTGTGGGAAAAGGAGCCGGACGTGTGCCTTTTCGGAATCGGGCTCTGCCGAAGACGAGAGCCATGAGATGTTCCACCTCTGGGCAAGCCCGGGTCCCAAATCCTGTTGTGCCTGTGAATAGGCTGCAGGGGGACGGTGAAGACCAGCAACAGCTTTCAGGGCTGCCACCTTCCTTGTCGGACAAGGAGCCGGACGTGAGCCTTTTCGAGAAGAGGCCCTGCCGAGGACGAGAGCCATGAGATGTTCCTCCTCTGGGCATGCCCGGGTCCCAAATCCTGTTGTGCCTGTGAATAGGCTGCAGGGGGACGGTGAAGACCAGCAACATCTTTCAGGGCTGCCACCTTCCGTGTGGGAAAAGGAGCCGGACGAGTGCCTTTTCGGGAAGAGGCTCTGCCGAGGAAGAGAGCCATGAAATGTTCCTCCTCTGGGCATGCCCGGGTCCTGAATCCTGTTGTGCCTGTGAATAGGCTGCAGGGGGACGGTGAAGACCAGCAACAGCTTTCAGGGCTGCCACCTTCCGTGTGGGACAAGGAGCCGGACGTGTGCCTTTTCGAAAAGAGGCCCTGCCGAGGACGAGAGCCATGAGATGTTTCTCCTCTGGGCAAGCCCGGGTCCCAGATCCTGTTGTGCCTGTGAATAGGCTGCAGGGGGACGGTGAAGACCAGCAACAGCTTTCAGGGCTGCCACCTTCCTTGTGGGACAAGGAACCGGACCTGTGCCTTTTCGGAATCAGGCTCTGCCGAGGAAGAGAGCCATGAGATGTTCCTCCTCTGGGCATGTCCGGGTCCTGAATCCTGTTGTGCCTGTGAATAGGCTGCAGGGGGACGGTGAAGACCAGCAACAGCTTTCAGGGCTGCCACCTTCCGTGTGGGACAAGGAGCCGGTCGTGTGCCTTTTCGGAAAGAGGCCCTGCCGAGGACGAGAGCCATGAGATGTTCCTCCTCTGGGCAAGCCCGGGTCCCAGATCCTGTTGTGCCTGTGAATAGGCTGCAGGGGGACGGTGAAGACCAGCAACAGCTTTCAGGGCTGCCACCTTCCGTGTGGGACAAGGAGCCGGACGTGTGACTTTTCGGAATCGGGCTCTGCCGAGGAAGAGAGCCATGAGATGTTCCTCCATTGGGCATGTCCGGGTCCTGAATCCTGTTGTGCCTGTGAATAGGCTGCAGGGGGACGGTGAAGACCAGCAACAGCTTTCAGGGCTGCCACCTTCCTTGTGGGAAAAGGAGCCGGACGTGTGCCTTTTCGGAATCGGGCTCTGCCGAGGAAGAGAGCCATGAGATGTTCCTCCTCTGGGCATGTCCGGGTCCTGAATCCTGTTGTGCCTGTGAATAGGCTGCAGGGGGACGGTGAAGACCAGCAACAGCTTTCAGGGCTGCCACCTTCCGTGTGGGACAAGGAGACGGACGTGTGACTTTTCAGAAATAGACTCTGCTGAGGACGAGAGCCATGGTATGTTCCTCCTCTGGGCAAGCCCGGGTCCTGAATCCTGTTGTACCTGTGAATAGGCTGCAGGGGGACGGTGAAGACCAGCAACAGCTTTCAGGGCCGCCACCTTCCGTGTTGGACAAGAAGCCGGATGTGTGCCTTTTCGGAAAGAGGCCCTGCCGAGGACGAGAGCCATGAGATGTTCCTCCTCTGGGCAAGCCCGGGTCCCAGATCCTGTTGTGCCTGTGAATAGGCTGCAGGGGGACGGTGAAGACCAGCAACAGCTTTCAGGGCTGCCACCTTCCGTGTGGGACAAGGAGCCGGACGTGTGCCTTTTAGAAAAGAGGCCCTGCCGAGGACGAGAGCCATGAGATGTTCCTCCTCTGGGCAAGCCCGGGTCCCAAATCCTGTTGTGCCTGTATATAGGCTGCAGGGGGACGGTGAAGACCATCAACAGCTTTCAGGGCTGCCACCTTCCATGTGGGAAAAGGAGCCGGACGAGTGCCTTTTCGGGAAGAGGCTCTGCCGAGGACAAGAGCCATGATATGTTCCTCCTCTGGGCAAGCCTGGGTCCTGAATCCTGTTGTACCTCTGAATAGGCTGCAGGGGGACGGTGAAGACCAGCAACAGCTTTCAGGGCTGCCACCTTCCGTGTGGGACAAGGAGCCGGACGTGTGCCTTTTCGGAAATAGGCTCTGCCGAGGACGAGAGCCATGAGATGTTCCTCCTCTGGGCAAGCCCGGGTCCCAGATCCTGTTGTACCTGTGAATAGGCTGCAGGGGGACGGTGAAGACCAGCAACAGCTTTCAGGGCTGCCACCTTCCGTGTGGGACAAGGAGCCGGACGTGTGCCTTTTCGGAATCGGGCTCTGCCGAGGAAGAGAGCCATGAGATATTCCTCCTCTGGGCATGCCCGGGTCCTGAATCCTGTTGTGCCTGTGAATAGGCTGCAGGGGGACGGTGAAGACCAGCAACAGCTTTCAGGGCTGCCACCTTCCGTGTGGGACAAGGAGCCGGACGTGTGCCTTTTCGGAAACAGGCCCTGCCGAGGACGAGAGCCATGAGATGTTCCTCCTCTGGGCAAGCCCGCGTCGTGAATCCTGTTGTGCCTGTGAATAGGCTGTTGGGGGACAGTGAAGACCAGCAACAGCTTTCAGGGCTGCCACCTTCCGTGTGGGACAAGGAGCCGGACGTGTGCCTTTTCGGAATCGGGCTCTGCCGAGAAGAGAGCCATGAGATGTTCCTCCTCTGGCCATGTCCGGGTCCTGAATCCTGTTGTGCCTGTGAATAGGCTGCAGGCGGACGGTGAAGACCAGCAACAGCTTTCAGGGCTGCCACCTTCCGTGTTGGACAAGGAGCCGGACGTGTGCCTTCTCGGAAACAGGCTCTGCCGAGGACGAGAGCCATGAGATGTTCCTCCTCTGGGCAAGCCCGGGTCCCAGATCCTGATGTACCTCTGAATAGGCTGCAGGGGGACGGTGAAGACCAGCAACAGCTATCAGGGCTGCCACCTTCCGTGTGGGACAAGGAGCCGGACGAGTGCCTTTTCGGAATCAGGCTCTGCCGAAGACGAGAGCCATGAGATGTTCCACCTCTGGGCAAGCCCGGGTCCCAAATCCTGTTGTGCCTGTGAATAGGCTGCAGGGGGACGGTGAAGACCAGCAACAGCTTTCAGGGCTGCCACCTTCCTTGTCGGACAAGGAGCCGGACGTGAGCCTTTTCGAAAAGAGGCCCTGCCGAGGACGAGAGCCATGAGATGTTCCTCCTCTGGGCACGCCCGGGTCCCAAATCCTGTTGTGCCTGTGAATAGGCTGCAGGGGGACGGTGAAGACCAGCAACATCTTTCAGGGCTGCCACCTTCCGTGTGGGAAAAGGAGCCGGACGAGTGCCTTTTCGGGAAGAGGCTCTGCCGAGGACAAGAGCCATGAAATGTTCCTCCTCTGGGCATGCCCGGGTCCTGAATCCTGTTGTGCCTGTGAATAGGCTGCAGGGGGACGGTGAAGACCAGCAACAGCTTTCAGGGCTGCCACCTTCCGTGTGGGACAAGGAGCCGGACGTGTGCCTTTTCGAAAAGAGGCCCTGCCGAGGACGAGAGCCATGAGATGTTCCTCCTCTGGGCAAGCCCGGGTCCCAGATCCTGTTGTGCCTGTGAATAGGCTGCCGGGGGACGGTGAAGACCAGCAACAGCTTTCAGGGCTGCCACCTTCCTTGTGGGACAAGGAACCGGACCTGTGCCTTTTCGGAATCAGGCTCTGCCGAGGAAGAGAGCCATGAGATGTTCCTCCTCTGGGCATGTCCGGGTCCTGAATCCTGTTGTGCCTGTGAATAGGCTGCAGGGGGACGGTGAAGACCAGCAACAGCTTTCAGGGCTGCCACCTTCCGTGTGGGACAAGGAGCCAGACGTGTGCCTTTTCGGAAAGAGGTCCTGCCGAGGACGAGAGCCATGAGATGTTCCTCCTCTGGGCAAGCCCGGGTCCCAGATCCTTTTGTGCCTGTGAATAGGCTGCAGGGGGACGGTGAAGACCAGCAACAGCTTTCAGGGCTGCCACCTTCCGTGTGGGACAAGGAGCCGGACGTGTGACTTTTCGGAATCGGGCTCTGCCGAGGAAGAGAGCCATGAGATGTTCCTCCTCTGGGCATGTCCGGGTCCTGAATCCTGTTGTGCCTGTGAATAGGCTGCAGGGGGACGGTGAAGACCAGCAACAGCTTTCAGGGCTGCCACCTTCCTTGTGGGACAAGGAGCCGGACGTGTGCCTTTCCAGAATCAGGCTCTGCCGAGGACGAGAGCCATGAGATGTTCCTCCTCTGGGCAAGCCCGGGTCCCGAATCCTGTTGTACCTGTGAATAGGCTGCAGGGGGACGGTGAAGACCAGCAACAGCTATCAGGGCTGCCACCTTCCGTGTGGGACAAGGAGCCGGACGTGTGACTTTTCAGAAATAGACTCTGCTGAGGACGAGAGCCATGATATGTTCCTCCTCTGGGCAAGCCCGGGTCCTGAATCCTGTTGTACCTGTGAATAGGCTGCAGGGGGACGGTGAAGACCAGCAACAGCTTTCAGGGCCGCCACCTTCCGTGTTGGACAAGGAGCCGGATGTGTGCCTTTTCGGAAAGAGGCCCTGCCGAGGACGAGAGCCATGAGATGTTCCTCCTCTGGGCAAGCCCGGGTCCCAGATCCTGTTGTGCCTGTGAATAGGCTGCAGGGGGACGGTGAAGACCAGCAACAGCTTTCAGGGCTGCCACCTTCCTTGTGGGACAAGGAGCCGGACGTGTGCCTTTTCGGAAACAGGCTCTGCCGAGGAAGAGAGCCATGAGATGTTCCTCCTCTGGGCATGCCCGGGTCCTGAATCCTGTTGTGCCTGTGAATAGGCTGCAGGGGGACAGTGAAGACCAGCAACAGCTTTCAGGGCTGCCACCTTCCTTGTGGGACAAGGAGCCGGACGTGTGCCTTTTCGAAAAGAGGCCCTGCCGAGGACGAGAGCCATGAGATGTTCCTCCTCTGGGCATGTCCGGGTCCTGAATCCTGTTGTGCCTGTGAATAGGCTGCAGGGGGACGGTGAAGACCAGCAACAGCTTTCAGGGCTGCCACCTTCCGTGTGGGACAAGGAGCCGGACGTGTGGCTTTCCGGAATCAGGCTCTGCCGAGGACGAGAGCCATGAGATGTTCCTCCTCTGGGCAAGCCCGGGTCCCAGATCCTGTTGTGCCTGTGAATAGGCTGCAGGGGGCCGGTGAAGACCAGCAACAGCTATCAGGGCTGCCACCTTCCGTGTGGGACAAGGAGCCGGACGAGTGCCTTTTCGGAAATAGGCTCTGCCGAAGACGAGAGCCATGAGATGTTCCACCTCTGGGCAAGCCCGGGTCCCAAATCCTGTTGTGCCTGTGAATAGGCTGCAGGGGGACGGTGAAGACCAGCAACAGCTTTCAGGGCTGCCACCTTCCTTGTGGGACAAGGAGCCGGACGTGTGCCTTTTCGGAATCGGGCTCTGCCGAGAAGAGAGCCATGAGATGTTCCTCCTCTGGGCATGTGCGGGTCCTGAATCCTGTTGTGCCTGTGAATAGGCTGCAGGGGGACGGTGAAGACCAGCAACAGCTTTCAGGGCTGCCACCTTCCGTGTGGGACAAGGAGCCGGACGTGTGCCTTTTCGGAAATAGGCTCTGCCGAGGACGAGAGCCATGAGATGTTCCTCCTCTGGGCAAGCCCGGGTCCTGAATCCTGTTGTGCCTGTGAATAGGCTGCAGGGGGACGGTGAAGACCAGCAACAGCTTTCAGGGCTGCCACCTTCCGTGTGGGACAAGGAGCCGGACGTGTGCCTTTTCGGAATCGGGCTCTGCCGAGGAAGAGAGCCATGAGATGTTCCTCCTCTGGGCATGCCCGGGTCCTGAATCCTGTTGTGCCTGTGAATAGGCTGCAGGGGGACGGTGAAGACCAGCAACAGCTTTCAGGGCTGCCACCTTCCGTGTGGGACAAGGAGCCGGACGTGTGCCTTTTCGGAAACAGGCCCTGCCGAGGACGAGAGCCATGAGATGTTCCTCCTCTGGGCAAGCCCGCGTCGTGAATCCTGTTGTGCCTGTGAATAGGCTGTTGGGGGACAGTGAAGACCAGCAACAGCTTTCAGGGCTGCCACCTTCCGTGTGGGACAAGGAGCCGGACGTGTGCCTTTTCGGAATCGGGCTCTGCCGAGAAGAGAGCCATGAGATGTTCCTCCTCTGGCCATGTCCGGGTCCTGAATCCTGTTGTGCCTGTGAATAGGCTGCAGGCGGACGGTGAAGACCAGCAACAGCTTTCAGGGCTGCCACCTTCCGTGTTGGACAAGGAGCCGGACGTGTGGCTTTCCGGAATCAGGCTCTGCCGAGGACGAGAGCCATGAGATGTTCCTCCTCTGGGCAAGCCCGGGTCCCAGATCCTGTTGTACCTGTGAATAGGCTGCAGGGGGACGGTGAAGACCAGCAACAGCTATCAGGGCTGCCACCTTCCGTGTGGGACAAGGAGCCGGACGAGTGCCTTTTCGGAATCAGGCTCTGCCGAAGACGAGAGCCATGAGATGTTCCACCTCTGGGCAAGCCCGGGTCCCAAATCCTGTTGTGCCTGTGAATAGGCTGCAGGGGGACGGTGAAGACCAGCAACAGCTTTCAGGGCTGCCACCTTCCTTGTCGGACAAGGAGCCGGACGTGAGCCTTTTCGAAAAGAGGCCCTGCCGAGGACGAGAGCCATGAGATGTTCCTCCTCTGGGCACGCCCGGGTCCCAAATCCTGTTGTGCCTGTGAATAGGCTGCAGGGGGACGGTGAAGACCAGCAACAGCTTTCAGGGCTGCCACCTTCCGTGTGGGACAAGGAGCCGGACGAGTGCCTTTTCGGGAAGAGGCTCTGCCGAGGACAAGAGCCATGAAATGTTCCTCCTCTGGGCATGCCCGGGTCCTGAATCCTGTTGTGCCTGTGAATAGGCTGCAGGGGGACGGTGAAGACCAGCAACAGCTTTCAGGGCTGCCACCTTCCGTGTGGGACAAGGAGCCGGACGTGTGCCTTTTCGAAAAGAGGCCCTGCCGAGGACGAGAGCCATGAGATGTTCCTCCTCTGGGCAAGCCCGGGTCCCAGATCCTCTTGTGCCTGTGAATAAGCTGCAGGGGGACGGTGAAGACCAGCAACAGCTTTCAGGGCTGCCACCTTCCGTGTGGGACAAGGAGCCGGACGTGTGCCTTTTCGGAAATAGGCTCTGCCGAGGACGAGAGCTATGAGATGTTCCTCCTCTGGGCAAGCCCGGGTCCCAGATCCTGTCGTACCTGTGAATAGGCTGCCGGGGGACGGTGAAGACCAGCAACAGCTTTCAGGGCTGCCACCTTCCTTGTGGGACAAGGAACCGGACCTGTGCCTTTTTGGAATCAGGCTCTGCCGAGGAAGAGAGCCATGAGATGTTCCTCCTCTGGGCATGTCCGGGTCCTGAATCCTGTTGTGCCTGTGAATAGGCTGCAGGGGGACGGTGAAGACCAGCAACAGCTTTCAGGGCTGCCACCTTCCGTGTGGGACAAGGAGCCGGACGTGTGCCTTTTCGGAAAGAGGCCCTGCCGAGGACGAGAGCCATGTGATGTCCCTCCTCTGGGCAAGCCCGTGTCCCAGATCCTTTTGTGCCTGTGAATAGGCTGCAGGGGGACGGTGAAGACCAGCAACAGCTTTCAGGGCTGCCACCTTCCGTGTGGGACAAGGAGCCGGACGTGTGCCTTTTCGGAATCGGGCTCTGCCGAGGACGAGAGCCATGAGATGTTCCTCCTCTGGGCATGTGCGGGTCCTGAATCCTGTTGTGCCTGTGAATAGGCTGCAGGGGGACGGTGAAGACCAGCAACAGCTTTCAGGGCTGCCACCTTCCGTGTGGGACAAGGAGCCAGACGTGTGCCTTTTCGGAATCGGGCTCTGCCGAGGAAGAGAGCCATGAGATGTTCCTCCTCTGGGCATGCCCGGGTCCTGAATCCTGTTGTGCCTGTGAATAGGCTGCAGGGGGACGGTGAAGACCAGCAACAGCTTTCAGGGCTGCCACCTTCCGTGTGGGACAAGGAGCCGGACGTGTGACTTTTCGGAATCGGGCTCTGCCGAGGAAGAGAGCCATGAGATGTTCCTCCTCTGGGCATGTCCGGGTCCTGAATCCTGTTGTGCCTGTGAATAGGCTGCAGGGGGACGGTGAAGACCAGCAACAGCTTTCAGGGCTGCCACCTTCCTTGTGGGACAAGGAGCCGGACGTGTGCCTTTCCGGAATCAGGCTCTGCCGAGGACGAGAGCCATGAGATGTTCCTCCTCTGGGCAAGCCCGGGTCCTAAATCCTGTTGTACCTGTGAATAGGCTGCAGGGGGACGGTGAAGACCAGCAACAGCTATCAGGGCTGCCACCTTCCGTGTGGGACAAGGAGCCGGACGTGTGACTTTTCAGAAATAGACTCTGCTGAGGACGAGAGCCATGATATGTTCCTCCTCTGGGCAAGCCCGGGTCCTGAATCCTGTTGTACCTGTGAATAGGCTGCAGGGGGACGGTGAAGACCAGCAACAGCTTTCAGGGCCGCCACCTTCCGTGTTGGACAAGGAGCCGGATGTGTGCCTTTTCGGAAAGAGGCCCTGCCGAGGACGAGAGCCATGAGATGTTCCTCCTCTGGGCAAGCCCGGGTCCCAGATCCTGTTGTACCTGTGAATAGGCTGCAGGGGGACGGTGAAGACCAGCAACAGCTTTCAGGGCTGCCACCTTCCTTGTGGGACAAGGAGCCGGACGTGTGCCTTTTCGGAATCGGGCTCTGCCGAGGAAGAGAGCCATGAGATGTTCCTCCTCTGGGCATGCCCGGGTCCTGAATCCTGTTGTGCCTGTGAATAGGCTGCAGGGGGACAGTGAAGACCAGCAACAGCTTTCAGGGCTGCCACCTTCCGTGTGGGACAAGGAGCCGGACGTGTGCCTTTTCGAAAAGAGGCCCTGCCGAGGACGAGAGCCATGAGATGTTCCTCCTCTGGGCAAGCCCTGGTCCCAGATCCTGTTGTGCCTGTGAATAGGCTGCAGGGGGACGGTGAAGACCAGCAACAGCTTTCAGGGCTGCCACCTTCCGTGTGGGACAAGGAGCCGGACGTGTGACTTTTCGGAATCGGGCTCTGCCGAGAAGAGATCCATGAGATGTTCCTCCTCTGGGCATGTCCGGGTCCTGAAACCTGTTGTGCCTGTGAATAGGCTGCAGGGGGACGGTGAAGACCAGCAACAGCTTTCAGGGCTGCCACCTTCCGTGTGGGACAAGGAGCCGGACGTGTGGCTTTCCGGAATCAGGCTCTGCCGAGGACGAGAGCCATGAGATGTTCCTCCTCTGGGCAAGCCCGGGTCCCAGATCCTGTTGTGCCTGTGAATAGGCTGCGGGGGGACGGTGAAGACCAGCAACAGCTATCAGGGCTGCCACCTTCCGTGTGGGACAAGGAGCCGGACGAGTGCCTTTTCGGAATCAGGCTCTGCCGAAGACGAGAGCCATGAGATGTTCCACCTCTGGGCAAGCCCGGGTCCCAAATCCTGTTGTGCCTGTGAATAGGCTGCAGGGGGACGGTGAAGACCAGCAACAGCTTTCAGGGCTGCCACCTTCCTTGTGGGACAAGGAGCCGGACGTGTGCCTTTTCGGAATCGGGCTCTGCCGAGGACGAGAGCCATGAGATGTTCCTCCTCTGGGCATGTGCGGGTCCTGAATCCTGTTGTGCCTGTGAATAGGCTGCAGGGGGACGGTGAAGACCAGCAACAGCTTTCAGGGCTGCCACCTTCCGTGTGGGACAAGGAGCCGGACGTGTGCCTTTTCGGAATCGGGCTCTGCCGAGGAAGAGAGCCATGAGATGTTCCTCCTCTGGGCAAGCCCGGGTCCCAGATCCTCTTGTGCCTGTGAATAGGCTGCAGGGGGACGGTGAAGACCAGCAACAGCTTTCAGGGCTGCCACCTTCCGTGTGGGACAAGGAGCCGGATGTGTGCCTTTTCGGAAATAGCCTCTGCCGAGGACGAGAGCTATGAGATGTTCCTCCTCTGGGCAAGCCCGGGTCCCAGATCCTGTCGTACCTGTGAATAGGCTGCCGGGGGACGGTGAAGACCAGCAACAGCTTTCAGGGCTGCCACCTTCCTTGTGGGACAAGGAACCGGACCTGTGCCTTTTCGGAATCAGGCTCTGCCGAGGAAGAGAGCCATGAGATGTTCCTCCTCTGGGCATGTCCGGGTCCTGAATCCTGTTGTGCCTGTGAATAGGCTTCAGGGGGACGGTGAAGACCAGCAACAGCTTTCAGGGCTGCCACCTTCCGTGTGGGACAAGGAGCCGGACGTGTGCCTTTCCGGAATCAGGCTCTGCCGAGGACGAGAGCCATGAGATGTTCCTCCTCTGGGCAAGCCCGGGTCCTGAATCCTGTTGTACCTGTGAATAGGCTGCAGGGGGACGGTGAAGACCAGCAACAGCTTTCAGGGCTGCCACCTTCCGTGTGGGACAAGGAGCCGGACGTGTGACTTTTCAGAAATAGACTCTGCTGAGGACGAGAGCCATGATATGTTCCTCCTCTGGGCAAGCCCGGGTCCTGAATCCTGTTGTACCTGTGAATAGGCTGCAGGGGGACGGTGAAACCAGCAACAGCTTTCAGGGCTGCCACCTTCCTTGTGGGACAAGGATCCGGACGTGTGCCTTTTCGGAATCGGGCTCTGCCGAGGAAGAGAGCCATGAGATGTTCCTCCTCTGGGCATGCCCGGGTCCTGAATCCTGTTGTGCCTGTGAATAGGCTGCAGGGGGACGGTGAAGACAAGCAACAGCATACAGGGCTGCCACCTTCCGTGTGGGACAAGGAGCCGGACGTGTGCCTTTTCGAAAAGAGGCCCTGCCGAGGACGAGAGCCATGAGATGTTCCTCCTCTGGGCAAGCCCGGGTCCCAGATCCTGTTGTGCCTGTGAATAGGCTGCAGGGGGACGGTGAAGACCAGCAACAGCTTTCAGGGCTGCCACCTTCCGTGTGGGACAAGGAGCCGGACGTGTGCCTTTTCGGAAACAGGCCCTGCCGAGGACGAGAGCCATGAGATGTTCCTCCTCTGGGAAAGCCGGGGTCCCGAATCCTGTTGTGCCTGTGAATAGGCTGCAGGGGGACGGTGAAGACCAGCAACAGCTTTCAGGGCTGCCACCTTCCGTGTGGGACAAGGAGCCGGACGTGTGCCTTTTCGGAATCGGGCTCTGCCGAGAAGAGAGCCATGAGATGTTCCTCCTCTGGGCATGTCCGGGTCCTGAATCCTGTTGTGCCTGTGAATAGGCTGCAGGCGGACGGTGAAGACCAGCAACAGCTTTCAGGGCTGCCACCTTCCGTGTGGGACAAGGAGCCGGACGTGTGGCTTTCCGGAATCAGGCTCTGCCGAGGACGAGAGCCATGAGATGTTCCTCCTCTGGGCAAGCCCGGGTCCCAGATCCTGTTGTACCTCTGAATAGGCTGCAGGGGGACGGTGAAGACCAGCAACAGCTATCAGGGCTGCCACCTTCCGTGTGGGACAAGGAGCCGGACGAGTGCCTTCTCGGAATCAGGCTCTGCCGAAGACGAGAGCCATGAGATGTTCCACCTCTGGGCAAGCCCGGGTCCCAAATCCTGTTGTGCCTGTGAATAGGCTGCAGGGGGACGGTGAAGACCAGCAACAGCTTTCAGGGCTGCCACCTTCCTTGTCGGACAAGGAGCCGGACGTGAGCCTTTTCGAGAAGAGGCCCTGCCGAGGACGAGAGCCATGAGATGTTCCTCCTCTGGGCACGCCCGGGTCCCAAATCCTGTTGTGCCTGTGAATAGGCTGCAGGGGGACGGTGAAGACCAGCAACATCTTTCAGGGCTGCCACCTTCCGTGTGGGAAAAGGAGCCGGACGAGTGCCTTTTCGGGAAGAGGCTCTGCCGAGGAAGAGAGCCATGAAATGTTCCTCCTCTGGGCATGCCCGGGTCCTGAATCCTGTTGTGCCTGTGAATAGGCTGCAGGGGGACGGTGAAGACCAGCAACAGCTTTCAGGGCTGCCACCTTCCGTGTGGGACAAGGAGCCGGACGTGTGCCTTTTCGAAAAGAGGCCCTGCCGAGGACGAGAGCCATGAGATGTTCCTCCTCTGGGCAAGCCCGGGTCCCAGATCCTGTTGTGCCTGTGAATAGGCTGCAGGGGGACGGTGAAGACCAGCAACAGCTTTCAGGGCTGCCACCTTCCTTGTGGGACAAGGAACCGGACCTGTGACTTTTCGGAATCAGGCTCTGCCGAGGAAGAGAGCCATGAGATGTTCCTCCTCTGGGCATGTCCGGGTCCTGAATCCTGTTGTGCCTGTGAATAGGCTGCAGGGGGACGGTGAAGACCAGCAACAGCTTTCAGGGCTGCCACCTTCCGTGTGGGACAAGGAGCCGGACGTGTGCCTTTTCGGAAAGAGGCCCTGCCGAGGACGAGAGCCATGAGATGTTCCTCCTCTGTGCAAGCCCGGGTCCCAGATCCTTTTGTGCCTGTGAATAGGCTGCAGGGGGACGGTGAAGACCAGCAACAGCTTTCAGGGCTGCCACCTTCCGTGTGGGACAAAGAGCCGGACGTGTGACTTTTCGGAATCGGGCTCTGCCGAGGAAGAGAGCCATGAGATGTTCCTCCTTTGGGCATGTCCGGGTCCTGAATCCTGTTGTGCCTGTGAATAGGCTGCAGGGGGACGGTGAAGACCAGCAACAGCTTTCAGGGCTGCCACCTTCCTTGTGGGACAAGGAACCGGACGTGTGCCTTTTCGGAATCAGGCTCTGCCGAGGAAGAGAGCCATGAGATGTTCCTCCTCTGGGCATGTCCGGGTCCTGAATCCTGTTGTGCCTGTGAATAGGCTGCAGGGGGACGGTGAAGACCAGCAACAGCTTTCAGGGCTGCCACCTTCCGTGTCGGACAAGGAGCCGGACGTGTGCCTTTTCGAAAAGAGGCCCTGCCGAGGACGAGAGCCATGAGATGTTCCTCCTCTGGGCAAGCCCGGGTCCCAGATCCTGTTGTGCCTGTGAATAGGCTGCAGGGGGACGGTGAAGACCAGCAAGAGCTTTCAGGGCTGCCACCTTCCGTGTGGGACAAGGAGCCGGACGTGTGCCTTTTCGAAAAGAGGCCCTGCCGAGGACGAGAGCCATGAGATGTTCCTCCTCTGGGCAAGCCCGGGTCCCAGATCCTGTTGTGCCTGTGAATAGGCTGCAGGGGGACGGTGAAGACCAGCAACAGCTTTCAGGGCTGCCACCTTCCGTGTGGGACAAGGAGCCGGACGTGTGCCTTCTCGGAAACAGGCTCTGCCGAGGAAAAGAGCCATGAGATGTTCCTCCTCTGGGCAAGCCCGGGTCCCAGATCCTGTTGTGCCTGTGAATAGGCTGCAGGGGGATGGAGAAGACCAGCAACATCCTTCAGGGGTTCCAACTTCCGTGTGGGACAAGGAGCCGGACGTGTGCCTTTTCGGAAACAGGCCCTGTCGATGACGAGAGCCATGAGATGTTCCTCCTCTGGGCAGGCCCGGGTCCCAGATCCTGTTGTGCCTGTGAATAGGCTGCAGGGGGACGGTGAAGACCAGCAACAGCTTTCAGGGCTGCCACCTTCCGTGTGGGACAAGGAGCCGGACGTGTGCCTTCTCGGAAACAGGCTCTGCCGAGGAAGAGAGCCATGAGATGTTCCTCCTCTGGGCAAGCCCGGGTCCCAGATCCTGTTGTGCCTGTGAATAGGCTGCAGGGGGATGGTGAAGACCAGCAACATCCTTCAGGGGTTCCAACTTCCGTGTGGGACAAGGAGCCGGACGTGTGCCTTTTCGGAAACAGGCCCTGTCGATGACGAGAGCCATGAGATGTTCCTCCTCTGGGCAAGCCCGGGTCCCAGATCCTGTTGTGCCTGTGAATAGGCTGCAGGGGGATGGTGAAGACCAGCAACATCTTTCCAGCCTGCCACCTTCCGTGTGGGACAAGGAGCCGGACGTGTGCCTTCTCGGAAACAGGCTCTGCCGAGGACGAGAGCCATGAGATGTTCCTCCTCTGGGCAAGCCCGGGTCCTGAATCCTGTTGTACCTGTGAATAGGCTGCAGGGGGACGGTGAAGACCAGCAACAGCTTTCAGGGCCGCAACCTTCCGTGTTGGACAAAGAGGCGGATGTGTGCCTTTTCGGAAAGAGGCCCTGCCGAGGACGAGAGCCATGAGATGTTCCTCCTCTGGGCAAGCCCGGGTCCCAGATCCTGTTGTGCCTGTGAATAGGCTACAGGGGGACGGTGAAGACCAGCAACATCTTTCAGGGCTGCCACCTTCCGTGTGGGACAAGGAGCCGGACGAGTGCCCTTTCGGGAAGAGGCTCTGCCGAGGACAAGAGCCATGATATGTTCCTCCTCTGGGCAAGCCCGGGTCCTGAATCCTGTTGTGCCTGTGAATAGGCTGCAGGGGGATGGTGAAGACCAGCAACAGCTTTCAGGGCTGCCACCTTCCGTGTGGGACAAGGAGCCGGACGTGTGCCTTTTCGAAAAGAGGCTCTGCCGAGGACGAGAGCCATGAGATGTTCCTCCTCTGGGAAAGCCCGGGTCCCAGATCCTGTTGTACCTGTGAATAGGCTGCAGGGGGACGGTGAAGACCAGCAACAGCTTTCAGGGCTGCCACCTTCCTTGTGGGACAAGGAGCCGGACGTGTGCCTTTTCGGAATCGGGCTCTGCCGAGGACGAGAGCCATGAGATGTTCCTCCTCTGGGCATGCCCGGGTCCTGAATCCTGTTGTGCCTGTGAATAGGCTGCAGGGGGACGGTGAAGACCAGCAACAGCTTTCAGGGCTGCCACCTTCCGTGTGGGACAAGGAGCCGGACGTGTGCCTTTTCGAAAAGAGGCCCTGCCGAGGACGAGAGCCATGAGATGTTCCTCCTCTGGGCAAGCCCGGGTCCCAGATCCTGTTGTGCCTGTGAATAGGTTGCAGGGGGACGGTGAAGACCAGCAACATCTTTCCGGCCTGCCACCTTCCGTGTGGGACAAGGAGCCGGACGTGTGCCTTATCGGAAACAGGCTCTGCCGAGGACGAGAGCCATGAGATGTTCCTCCTCTGGGCAAGCCCGGGTCCCAAATCCTGTTGTGCCTGTGAATAGGCTGCAGGGGGACGGTGAAGACCAGCAACAGCTTTCAGGGCTGCCACCTTCCGTGTGGGACAAGGAGCCGGACAAGTGCCCTTTCGGGAAGAGGCTCTGCCGAGGACAAGAGCCATGAGATGTTCCTCCTCTGGGCAAGCCCGGGTCCTGAATCCTATTGTACCTGTGAATAGGCTGCAGGGGGACGGTGAAGACCAGCAACATCTTTCAGGGCTGCCACCTTCCCTGTGGGACAAGGAGCCGGACGTGTGCCTTTTCGGAAATAGGCTCTGCCGAGGACGAGAGCCATGAGATGTTCCTCCTCTGGGCAAGCCCGGGTCCCAGATCCTGTTGTACCTGTGAATAGGCTGCAGGGGGACGGTGAAGACCAGCAACAGCTTTCAGGGCTGCCACCTTCCGTGTGGGACAAGGAGCCGGACGTGTGCCTTTTCGGAATCGGGCTCTGCCGAGGACGAGAGCCATGAGATGTTCCTCCTCTGGGCATGTGCGGGTCCTGAATCCTGTTGTGCCTGTGAATAGGCTGCAGGGGGACGGTGAAGACCAGCAACAGCTTTCAGGGCTGCCACCTTCCGTGTGGGACAAGGAGCCGGACGTGTGCCTTCTCGGAAATAGGCTCTGCCGAGGACGAGAGCCATGAGATGTTCCTCCTCTGGGCAAGCCCGGGTCCTGAATCCTGTTGTACCTGTGAATAGGCTGCAGGGGGACGGTGAAGACCAGCAACAGCTTTCAGGGCTGCCGCCTTCCGTGTGTGACAAGGAGCCGGATGTGTGCCTTTTCGGAAATAGGCTCTGCCGAGGACGAGAGCTATGAGATGTTCCTCCTCTGGGCAAGCCCGGGTCCCAGATCCTGTTGTACCTGTGAATAGGCTGCAGGGGGACGGTGAAGACCAGCAACAGCTTTCAGGGCTGCCACCTTCCGTGTGGGACAAGGAGCCGGACGTGTGACTTTTCAGAAATAGACTCTGCTGAGGACGAGAGCCATGATATGTTCCTCCTCTGGGCAAGCCCGGGTCCTGAATCCTGTTGTACCTGTGAATAGGCTGCAGGGGGACGGTGAAACCAGCAACAGCTTTCAGGGCTGCCACCTTCCTTGTGGGACAAGGATCCGGACGTGTGCCTTTTCGGAATCGGGCTCTGCCGAGGACGAGAGCCATGAGATGTTCCTCCTCTGGGCAAGCCCGGGTCCTGAATCCTGTTGTGCCTGTGAATAGGCTGCAGGGGGACGGTGAAGACAAGCAACAGCTTTCAGGGCTGCCACCTTCCGTGTGGGACAAGGAGCCGGACGTGTGCCTTTGCGAAAAGAGGCCCTGCCGAGGACGAGAGCCATGAGATGTTCCTCCTCTGGGCAAGCCCGGGTCCCAGATCCTGTTGTGCCTGTGAATAGGCTGCAGGGGGACGGTGAAGACCAGCAACAGCTTTCAGGGCTGCCACCTTCCGTGTGGGACAAGGAGCCGGACGTGTGCCTTTTCGGAAACAGGCCCTGCCGAGGACGAGAGCCATGAGATGTTCCTCCTCTGGGAAAGCCCGGGTCCCGAATCCTGTTGTGCCTGTGAATAGGCTGCAGGGGGACGGTGAAGACCAGCAACAGCTTTCAGGGCTGCCACCTTCCGTGTGGGACAAGGAGCCGGACGTGTGCCTTTTCGGAATCGGGCTCTGCCGAGAAGAGAGCCATGAGATGTTCCTCCTCTGGGCATGTCCGGGTCCTGAATCCTGTTGTGCCTGTGAATAGGCTGCAGGCGGACGGTGAAGACCAGCAACAGCTTTCAGGGCTGCCACCTTCCGTGTGGGACAAGGAGCCGGACGTGTGGCTTTCCGGAATCAGGCTCTGCCGAGGACGAGAGCCATGAGATGTTCCTCCTCTGGGCAAGCCCGGGTCCCAGATCCTGTTGTACCTCTGAATAGGCTGCAGGGGGACGGTGAAGACCAGCAACAGCTATCAGGGCTGCCACCTTCCGTGTGGGACAAGGAGCCGGACGAGTGCCTTCTCGGAATCAGGCTCTGCCGAAGACGAGAGCCATGAGATGTTCCACCTCTGGGCAAGCCCGGGTCCCAAATCCTGTTGTGCCTGTGAATAGGCTGCAGGGGGACGGTGAAGACCAGCAACAGCTTTCAGGGCTGCCACCTTCCTTGTCGGACAAGGAGCCGGACGTGAGCCTTTTCGAGAAGAGGCCCTGCCGAGGACGAGAGCCATGAGATGTTCCTCCTCTGGGCACGCCCGGGTCCCAAATCCTGTTGTGCCTGTGAATAGGCTGCAGGGGGACGGTGAAGACCAGCAACATCTTTCAGGGCTGCCACCTTCCGTGTGGGAAAAGGAGCCGGACGAGTGCCTTTTCGGGAAGAGGCTCTGCCGAGGAAGAGAGCCATGAAATGTTCCTCCTCTGGGCATGCCCGGGTCCTGAATCCTGTTGTGCCTGTGAATAGGCTGCAGGGGGACGGTGAAGACCAGCAACAGCTTTCAGGGCTGCCACCTTCCGTGTGGGACAAGGAGCCGGACGTGTGCCTTTTCGAAAAGAGGCCCTGCCGAGGACGAGAGCCATGAGATGTTCCTCCTCTGGGCAAGCCCGGGTCCCAGATCCTGTTGTGCCTGTGAATAGGCTGCAGGGGGACGGTGAAGACCAGCAACAGCTTTCAGGGCTGCCACCTTCCTTGTGGGACAAGGAACCGGACCTGTGACTTTTCGGAATCAGGCTCTGCCGAGGAAGAGAGCCATGAGATGTTCCTCCTCTGGGCATGTCCGGGTCCTGAATCCTGTTGTGCCTGTGAATAGGCTGCAGGGGGACGGTGAAGACCAGCAACAGCTTTCAGGGCTGCCACCTTCCGTGTGGGACAAGGAGCCGGACGTGTGCCTTTTCGGAAAGAGGCCCTGCCGAGGACGAGAGCCATGAGATGTTCCTCCTCTGGGCAAGCCCGGGTCCCAGATCCTTTTGTGCCTGTGAATAGGCTGCAGGGGGACGGTGAAGACCAGCAACAGCTTTCAGGGCTGCCACCTTCCGTGTGGGACAAAGAGCCGGACGTGTGACTTTTCGGAATCGGGCTCTGCCGAGGAAGAGAGCCATGAGATGTTCCTCCTTTGGGCATGTCCGGGTCCTGAATCCTGTTGTGCCTGTGAATAGGCTGCAGGGGGACGGTGAAGACCAGCAACAGCTTTCAGGGCTGCCACCTTCCTTGTGGGACAAGGAACCGGACGTGTGCCTTTTCGGAATCAGGCTCTGCCGAGGAAGAGAGCCATGAGATGTTCCTCCTCTGGGCATGTCCGGGTCCTGAATCCTGTTGTGCCTGTGAATAGGCTGCAGGGGGACGGTGAAGACCAGCAACAGCTTTCAGGGCTGCCACCTTCCGTGTCGGACAAGGAGCCGGACGTGTGCCTTTTCGAAAAGAGGCCCTGCCGAGGACGAGAGCCATGAGATGTTCCTCCTCTGGGCAAGCCCGGGTCCCAGATCCTGTTGTGCCTGTGAATAGGCTGCAGGGGGACGGTGAAGACCAGCAAGAGCTTTCAGGGCTGCCACCTTCCGTGTGGGACAAGGAGCCGGACGTGTGCCTTTTCGAAAAGAGGCCCTGCCGAGGACGAGAGCCATGAGATGTTCCTCCTCTGGGCAAGCCCGGGTCCCAGATCCTGTTGTGCCTGTGAATAGGCTGCAGGGGGACGGTGAAGACCAGCAAGAGCTTTCAGGGCTGCCACCTTCCGTGTGGGACAAGGAGCCGGACGTGTGCCTTCTCGGAAACAGGCTCTGCCGAGGAAAAGAGCCATGAGATGTTCCTCCTCTGGGCAAGCCCGGGTCCCAGATCCTGTTGTGCCTGTGAATAGGCTGCAGGGGGATGGAGAAGACCAGCAACATCCTTCAGGGGTTCCAACTTCCGTGTGGGACAAGGAGCCGGACGTGTGCCTTTTCGGAAACAGGCCCTGTCGATGACGAGAGCCATGAGATGTTCCTCCTCTGGGCAAGCCCGGGTCCCAGATCCTGTTGTGCCTGTGAATAGGCTGCAGGGGGACGGTGAAGACCAGCACCAGCTTTCAGGGCTGCCACCTTCCGTGTGGGACAAGGAGCCGGACGTGTGCCTTCTCGGAAACAGGCTCTGCCGAGGAAGAGAGCCATGAGATGTTCCTCCTCTGGGCAAGCCCGGGTCCCAGATCCTGTTGTGCCTGTGAATAGGCTGCAGGGGGATGGTGAAGACCAGCAACATCCTTCAGGGGTTCCAACTTCCGTGTGGGACAAGGAGCCGGACGTGTGCCTTTTCGGAAACAGGCCCTGTCGATGACGAGAGCCATGAGATGTTCCTCCTCTGGGCAAGCCCGGGTCCCAGATCCTGTTGTGCCTGTGAATAGGCTGCAGGGGGATGGTGAAGACCAGCAACATCTTTCCAGCCTGCCACCTTCCGTGTGGGACAAGGAGCCGGACGTGTGCCTTCTCGGAAACAGGCTCTGCCGTGGACAAGAGCCATGAGATGTTCCTCCTCTGGGCAAGCCCGGGTCCTGAATCCTGTTGTACCTGTGAATAGGCTGCAGGGGGACGGTGAAGACCAGCAACAGCTTTCAGGGCCGCAACCTTCCGTGTTGGACAATGAGGCGGATGTGTGCCTTTTCGGAAAGAGGCCCTGCCGAGGACGAGAGCCATGAGATGTTCCTCCTCTGGGCAAGCCCGGGTCCCAGATCCTGTTGTGCCTGTGAATAGGCTACAGGGGGACGGTGAAGACCAGCAACATCTTTCAGGGCTGCCACCTTCCGTGTGGGACAAGGAGCCGGACGAGTGCCCTTTCGGGAAGAGGCTCTGCCGAGGACAAGAGCCATGATATGTTCCTCCTCTGGGCAAGCCCGGGTCCTGAATCCTGTTGTGCCTGTGAATAGGCTGCAGGGGGATGGTGAAGACCAGCAACAGCTTTCAGGGCTGCCACCTTCCGTGTGGGACAAGGAGCCGGACGTGTGCCTTTTCGAAAAGAGGCTCTGCCGAGGACGAGAGCCATGAGATGTTCCTCCTCTGGGAAAGCCCGGGTCCCAGATCCTGTTGTACCTGTGAATAGGCTGCAGGGGGACGGTGAAGACCAGCAACAGCTTTCAGGGCTGCCACCTTCCTTGTGGGACAAGGAGCCGGACGTGTGCCTTTTCGGAATCGGGCTCTGCCGAGGACGAGAGCCATGAGATGTTCCTCCTCTGGGCATGCCCGGGTCCTGAATCCTGTTGTGCCTGTGAATAGGCTGCAGGGGGACGGTGAAGACCAGCAACAGCTTTCAGGGCTGCCACCTTCCGTGTGGGACAAGGAGCCGGACGTGTGCCTTTTCGAAAAGAGGCCCTGCCGAGGACGAGAGCCATGAGATGTTCCTCCTCTGGGCAAGCCCGGGTCCCAGATCCTGTTGTGCCTGTGAATAGGTTGCAGGGGGACGGTGAAGACCAGCAACATCTTTCCGGCCTGCCACCTTCCGTGTGGGACAAGGAGCCGGACGTGTGCCTTCTCGGAAACAGGCTCTGCCGAGGACGAGAGCCATGAGATGTTCCTCCTCTGGGCAAGCCCGGGTCCCAAATCCTGTTGTGCCTGTGAATAGGCTGCAGGGGGACGGTGAAGACCAGCAACAGCTTTCAGGGCTGCCACCTTCCGTGTGGGACAAGGAGCCGGACAAGTGCCCTTTCGGGAAGAGGCTCTGCCGAGGACAAGAGCCATGAGATGTTCCTCCTCTGGGCAAGCCCGGGTCCTGAATCCTATTGTACCTGTGAATAGGCTGCAGGGGGACGGTGAAGACCAGCAACATCTTTCAGGGCTGCCACCTTCCGTGTGGGACAAGGAGCCGGACGTGTGCCTTTTCGGAAATAGGCTCTGCCGAGGACGAGAGCCATGAGATGTTCCTGCTCTGGGCAAGCCCGGGTCCCAGATCCTGTTGTACCTGTGAATAGGCTGCAGGGGGACGGTGAAGACCAGCAACAGCTTTCAGGGCTGCCACCTTCCGTGTGGGACAAGGAGCCGGACGTGTGCCTTTTCGGAATCGGGCTCTGCCGAGGACGAGAGCCATGAGATGTTCCTCCTCTGGGCATGTGCGGGTCCTGAATCCTGTTGTGCCTGTGAATAGGCTGCAGGGGGACGGTGAAGACCAGCAACAGCTTTCAGGGCTGCCACCTTCCGTGTGGGACAAGGAGCCGGACGTGTGCCTTCTCGGAAATAGGCTCTGCCGAGGACGAGAGCCATGAGATGTTCCTCCTCTGGGCAAGCCCGGGTCCTGAATCCTGTTGTACCTGTGAATAGGCTGCAGGGGGACGGTGAAGACCAGCAACAGCTTTCAGGGCTGCCGCCTTCCGTGTGTGACAAGGAGCCGGATGTGTGCCTTTTCGGAAATAGGCTCTGCCGAGGACGAGAGCTATGAGATGTTCCTCCTCTGGGCAAGCCCGGGTCCCAGATCCTGTTGTACCTGTGAATAGGCTGCAGGGGGACGGTGAAGACCAGCAACAGCTTTCAGGGCTGCCACCTTCCGTGTGGGACAAGGAGCCGGACGTGTGTCTTTTCGGAATCGGGCTCTGCCGAGGACGAGAGCCATGAGATGTTCCTCCTCTGGGCATGTGCGGGTCCTGAATCCTGTTGTGCCTGTGAATAGGCTGCAGGGGGACGGTGAAGACCAGCAACAGCTTTCAGGGCTGCCACCTTCCGTGTGGGACAAGGATCCGGACGTGTGACTTTTCGGAATCGGGCTCTGCCGAGGAAGAGAGCCATGAGATGTTCCTCCTCTGGGCATGCCCGGGTCCTGAATCCTGTTGTGCCTGTGAATAGGCTGCAGGGGGACGGTGAAGACCAGCAACAGCTTTCAGGGCTGCCACCTTCCGTGTGGGACAAGGAGCCGGACGTGTGCCTTCTCGGAAACAGGCTCTGCCGAGGACGAGAGCCATGAGATGTTCCTCCTCTGGGCATGCCCGGGTCCTGAATCCTGTTGTACCTGTGAATAGGCTGCAGGGGGACGGTGAAGACCAGCAACAGCTTTCAGGGCTGCCACCTTCCGTGTGGGACAAGGAGCCGGATGTGTGCCTTTTCGGAAATAGGCTCTGCCGAGGACGAGAGCTATGAGATGTTCCTCCTCTGGGCAAGCCCGGGTCCCAGATCCTGTCGTACCTGTGAATAGGCTGCCGGGGGACGGTGAAGACCAGCAACAGCTTTCAGGGCTGCCACCTTCCTTGTGGGAAAAGGAACCGGACGTGTGCCTTTTCGGAATCAGGCTCTGCCGAGGAAGAGAGCCATGAGATGTTCCTCCTCTGGGCATGTCCGGGTCCTGAATCCTGTTGTGCCTGTGAATAGGCTGCAGGGGGACGGTGAAGACCAGCAACAGCTTTCAGGGCTGCCACCTTCCGTGTGGGACAAGGAGCCGGACGTGTGCCTTTTCGGAAATAGGCTCTGCCGAGGACGAGAGCCATGAGATGTTCCTCCTCTGGGCAAGCCCGGGTCCTGAATCCTGTTGTACCTGTGAATAGGCTGCAGGGGGACGGTGAAGACCAGCAACAGCTTTCAGGGCTGCCACCTTCCGTGTGGGACAAGGAGCCGGACGTGTGACTTTTCAGAAATAGACTCTGCTGAGGACGAGAGCCATGATATGTTCCTCCTCTGGGCAAGCCCGGGTCCTGAATCCTGTTGTACCTGTGAATAGGCTGCAGGGGGACGGTGAAGACCAGCAACAGCTTTCAGGGCCGCCACCTTCCGTGTTGGACAAGGAGCCGGATGTGTGCCTTTTAGGAAAGAGGCCCTGCCGAGGACGAGAGCCATGAGATGTTCCTCCTCTGCGCAAGCCCGGGTCCCAGATCCTGTTGTGCCTGTGAATAGGCTGCAGGGGGACGGTGAAGACCAGCAACAGCTTTCAGGGCTGCCACCTTCCTTGTCAGAAAAGGAGCCGGACGTGTGCCTTTCCGGAATCAGGCTCTGCCGAGGACGAGAGCCATGAGATGTTCCTCCTCTGGGCAAGCCCGGGTCCCAAATCCTGTTGTGCCTGTGAATAGGCTGCAGGGGGACGGTGAAGACCAGCAACAGCTTTCAGGGCTGCCACCTTCCGTGTGGGAAAAGGAGCCGGACGAGTGCCTTTTCGGGAAGAGGCCCTGCCGAGGACAAGAGCCATGATATGTTCCTCCTCTGGGCAAGCCCGGGTCCTGAATCCTGTTGTACCTCTGAATAGGCTGCAGGGGGACGGTGAAGACCAGCAACAGCTTTCAGGGCTGCCACCTTCCGTGTGGGACAAGGAGCCGGACGAGTGCCTTTTCGGAAATAGGCTCTGCCGAGGACGAGAGCCATGAGATGTTCCTCCTCTGGGCAAGCCCGGGTCCCAGATCCTGTTGTACCTGTGAATAGGCTGCAGGGGGACGGTGAAGACCAGCAACAGCTTTCAGGGCTGCCACCTTCCTTGTGGGACAAGGATCCGGACGTGTGCCTTTTCGGAATCGGGCTCTGCCGAGGAAGAGAGCCATGAGATGTTCCTCCTCTGGGCATGTGCGGGTCCTGAATCCTGTTGTGCCTGTGAATAGGCTGCAGGGGGACGGTGAAGACCAGCAACAGCTTTCAGGGCTGCCACCTTCCGTGTGGGACAAGGAGCCGGACGTGTGCCTTTTCGAAAAGAGGCCCTGCCGAGGACGAGAGCCATGAGATGTTCCTCCTCTGGGCAAGCCCGGGTCCCAGATCCTGTTGTGCCTGTGAATAGGCTGCAGGGGGACGGTGAAGACCAGCAACAGCTTTCAGGGCTGCCACCTTCCGTGTGGGACAAGGAGCCGGACGTGTGCCTTTTCGGAAACAGGCCCTGCCGAGGACGAGAGCCATGAGATGTTCCTCCTCTGGGAAAGCCCGGGTCCCGAATCCTGTTGTGCCTGTGAATAGGCTGCAGGGGGACGGTGAAGACCAGCAACAGCTTTCAGGGCTGCCACCTTCCGTGTGGGACAAGGAGCCGGACGTGTGCCTTTTCGGAAATAGGCTCTGCCGAGGACGAGAGCCATGAGATGTTCCTCCTCTGGGCAAGCCCGGGTCCCAGATCCTGTTGTACCTGTGAATAGGCTGCAGGGGGACGGTGAAGACCAGCAACAGCTTTCAGGGCTGCCACCTTCCTTGTGGGACAAGGATCCGGACGTTTGCCTTTTCGGAAAGAGGCCCTGCCGAGGACGAGAGCCATGAGATGTTCCTCCTCTGGGCATGCCCGGGTCCTGAATCCTGTTGTGCCTGTGAATAGGCTGCAGGGGGACGGTGAAGACCAGCAACAGTTTTCAGGGCTGCCACCTTCCGTGTGGGACAAGGAGCCGGACGTGTGCCTTTTCGAAAAGAGGCCCTGCCGAGGACGAGAGCCATGAGATGTTCCTCCTCTGGGCAAGCCCGGGTCCCAGATCCTGTTGTGCCTGTGAATAGGCTGCAGGGGGACGGTGAAGACCAGCAACATCTTTCCGGCCTGCCACCTTCCGTGTGGGACAAGGAGCCGGACGTGTGCCTTCTCGGAAACAGGCTCTGCCGAGGACGAGAGCCATGAGATGTTCCTCCTCTGGGCAAGCCCGGGTCCCAAATCCTGTTGTGCCTGTGAATAGGCTGCAGGGGGACGGTGAAGACCAGCAACAGCTTTCAGGGCTGCCACCTTCCGTGTGGGACAAGGAGCCGGACAAGTGCCCTTTCGGGAAGAGGCTCTGCCGAGGACAAGAGCCATGAGATGTTCCTCCTCTGGGCAAGCCCGGGTCCTGAATCCTATTGTACCTGTGAATAGGCTGCAGGGGGACGGTGAAGACCAGCAACATCTTTCAGGGCTGCCACCTTCCGTGTGGGACAAGGAGCCGGACGTGTGCCTTTTCGGAAATAGGCTCTGCCGAGGACGAGAGCCATGAGATGTTCCTCCTCTGGGCAAGCCCGGGTCCCAGATCCTGTTGTACCTGTGAATAGGCTGCAGGGGGACGGTGAAGACCAGCAACAGTTTTCAGGGCTGCCACCTTCCGTGTGGGACAAGGAGCCGGACGTGTGCCTTTTCGAAAAGAGGCCCTGCCGAGGACGAGAGCCATGAGATGTTCCTCCTCTGGGCAAGCCCGGGTCCCAGATCCTGTTGTGCCTGTGAATAGGCTGCAGGGGGACGGTGAAGACCAGCAACATCTTTCCGGCCTGCCACCTTCCGTGTGGGACAAGGAGCCGGACGTGTGCCTTCTCGGAAACAGGCTCTGCCGAGGACGAGAGCCATGAGATGTTCCTCCTCTGGGCAAGCCCGGGTCCCAAATCCTGTTGTGCCTGTGAATAGGCTGCAGGGGGACGGTGAAGACCAGCAACAGCTTTCAGGGCTGCCACCTTCCGTGTGGGACAAGGAGCCGGACAAGTGCCCTTTCGGGAAGAGGCTCTGCCGAGGACAAGAGCCATGAGATGTTCCTCCTCTGGGCAAGCCCGGGTCCTGAATCCTATTGTACCTGTGAATAGGCTGCAGGGGGACGGTGAAGACCAGCAACATCTTTCAGGGCTGCCACCTTCCGTGTGGGACAAGGAGCCGGACGTGTGCCTTTTCGGAAATAGGCTCTGCCGAGGACGAGAGCCATGAGATGTTCCTCCTCTGGGCAAGCCCGGGTCCCAGATCCTGTTGTACCTGTGAATAGGCTGCAGGGGGACGGTGAAGACCAGCAACAGCTTTCAGGGCTGCCACCTTCCGTGTGGGACAAGGAGCCGGACGTGTGCCTTTTCGGAATCGGGCTCTGCCGAGGACGAGAGCCATGAGATGTTCCTCCTCTGGGCATGTGCGGGTCCTGAATCCTGTTGTGCCTGTGAATAGGCTGCAGGGGGACGGTGAAGACCAGCAACAGCTTTCCGGCCTGCCACCTTCCGTGTGGGACAAGGAGCCGGACGTGTGCCTTCTCGGAAATAGGCTCTGCCGAGGACGAGAGCCATGAGATGTTCCTCCTCTGGGCAAGCCCGGGTCCTGAATCCTGTTGTACCTGTGAATAGGCTGCAGGGGGACGGTGAAGACCAGCAACAGCTTTCAGGGCTGCCGCCTTCCGTGTGTGACAAGGAGCCGGATGTGTGCCTTTTCGGAAATAGGCTCTGCCGAGGACGAGAGCTATGAGATGTTCCTCCTCTGGGCAAGCCCGGGTCCCAGATCCTGTTGTACCTGTGAATAGGCTGCAGGGGGACGGTGAAGACCAGCAACAGCTTTCAGGGCTGCCACCTTCCGTGTGGGACAAGGAGCCGGACGTGTGACTTTTCAGAAATAGACTCTGCTGAGGACGAGAGCCATGATATGTTCCTCCTCTGGGCAAGCCCGGGTCCTGAATCCTGTTGTACCTGTGAATAGGCTGCAGGGGGACGGTGAAACCAGCAACAGCTTTCAGGGCTGCCACCTTCCTTGTGGGACAAGGATCCGGACGTGTGCCTTTTCGGAATCGGGCTCTGCCGAGGAAGAGATCCATGAGATGTTCCTCCTCTGGGCATGCCCGGGTCCTGAATCCTGTTGTGCCTGTGAATAGGCTGCAGGGGGACGGTGAAGACAAGCAACAGCTTTCAGGGCTGCCACCTTCCGTGTGGGACAAGGAGCCGGACGTGTGCCTTTTCGAAAAGAGGCCCTGCCGAGGACGAGAGCCATGAGATGTTCCTCCTCTGGGCAAGCCCGGGTCCCAGATCCTGTTGTGCCTGTGAATAGGCTGCAGGGGGACGGTGAAGACCAGCAACAGCTTTCAGGGCTGCCACCTTCCGTGTGGGACAAGGAGCCGGACGTGTGCCTTTTCGGAAACAGGCCCTGCCGAGGACGAGAGCCATGAGATGTTCCTCCTCTGGGCAAGCCCGGGTCCTGAATCCTGTTGTACCTGTGAATAGGCTGCAGGGGGACGGTGAAGACCAGCAACAGCTTTCAGGGCTGCCACCTTCCGTGTGGGACAAGGAGCCGGACGTGTGACTTTTCAGAAATAGACTCTGCTGAGGACGAGAGCCATGATATGTTCCTCCTCTGGGCAAGCCCGGGTCCCAGATCCTGTTGTACCTGTGAATAGGCTGCAGGGGGACGGTGAAGACCAGCAACAGCTTTCAGGGCCGCCACCTTCCGTGTTGGACAAGGAGCCGGATGTGTGCCTTTTAGGAAAGAGGCCCTGCCGAGGACGAGAGCCATGAGATGTTCCTCCTCTGCGCAAGCCCGGGTCCCAGATCCTGTTGTGCCTGTGAATAGGCTGCAGGGGGACGGTGAAGACCAGCAACAGCTTTCAGGGCTGCCACCTTCCTTGTCAGAAAAGGAGCCGGACGTGTGCCTTTCCGGAATCAGGCTCTGCCGAGGACGAGAGCCATGAGATGTTCCTCCTCTGGGCAAGCCCGGGTCCCAAATCCTGTTGTGCCTGTGAATAGGCTGCAGGGGGACGGTGAAGACCAGCAACAGCTTTCAGGGCTGCCACCTTCCGTGTGGGAAAAGGAGCCGGACGAGTGCCTTTTCGGGAAGAGGCCCTGCCGAGGACAAGAGCCATGATATGTTCCTCCTCTGGGCAAGCCCGGGTCCTGAATCCTGTTGTACCTCTGAATAGGCTGCAGGGGGACGGTGAAGACCAGCAACAGCTTTCAGGGCTGCCACCTTCCGTGTGGGACAAGGAGCCGGACGAGTGCCTTTTCGGAAATAGGCTCTGCCGAGGACGAGAGCCATGAGATGTTCCTCCTCTGGGCAAGCCCGGGTCCCAGATCCTGTTGTACCTGTGAATAGGCTGCAGGGGGACGGTGAAGACCAGCAACAGCTTTCAGGGCTGCCACCTTCCTTGTGGGACAAGGATCCGGACGTGTGCCTTTTCGGAATCGGGCTCTGCCGAGGAAGAGAGCCATGAGATGTTCCTCCTCTGGGCATGCCCGGGTCCTGAATCCTGTTGTGCCTGTGAATAGGCTGCAGGGGGACGGTGAAGACCAGCAACAGCTTTCAGGGCTGCCACCTTCCGTGTGGGACAAGGAGCCGGACGTGTGCCTTTTCGAAAAGAGGCCCTGCCGAGGACGAGAGCCATGAGATGTTCCTCCTCTGGGCAAGCCCGGGTCCCAGATCCTGTTGTGCCTGTGAATAGGCTGCAGGGGGACGGTGAAGACCAGCAACAGCTTTCAGGGCTGCCACCTTCCGTGTGGGACAAGGAGCCGGACGTGTGCCTTTTCGGAAACAGGCCCTGCCGAGGACGAGAGCCATGAGATGTTCCTCCTCTGGGAAAGCCCGGGTCCCGAATCCTGTTGTGCCTGTGAATAGGCTGCAGGGGGACGGTGAAGACCAGCAACAGCTTTCAGGGGTGCCACCTTCCGTGTGGGACAAGGAGCCGGACGTGTGCCTTTTCGGAAATAGGCTCTGCCGAGGACGAGAGCCATGAGATGTTCCTCCTCTGGGCAAGCCCGGGTCCCAGATCCTGTTGTACCTGTGAATAGGCTGCAGGGGGACGGTGAAGACCAGCAAGAGCTTTCAGGGCTGCCACCTTCCTTGTGGGACAAGGATCCGGACGTTTGCCTTTTCGGAAAGAGGCCCTGCCGAGGACGAGAGCCATGAGATGTTCCTCCTCTGGGCATGCCCGGGTCCTGAATCCTGTTGTGCCTGTGAATAGGCTGCAGGGGGACGGTGAAGACCAGCAACAGTTTTCAGGGCTGCCACCTTCCGTGTGGGACAAGGAGCCGGACGTGTGCCTTTTCGAAAAGAGGCCCTGCCGAGGACGAGAGCCATGAGATGTTCCTCCTCTGGGCAAGCCCGGGTCCCAGATCCTGTTGTGCCTGTGAATAGGCTGCAGGGGGACGGTGAAGACCAGCAACATCTTTCCGGCCTGCCACCTTCCGTGTGGGACAAGGAGCCGGACGTGTGCCTTCTCGGAAACAGGCTCTGCCGAGGACGAGAGCCATGAGATGTTCCTCCTCTGGGCAAGCCCGGGTCCCAAATCCTGTTGTGCCTGTGAATAGGCTGCAGGGGGACGGTGAAGACCAGCAACAGCTTTCAGGGCTGCCACCTTCCGTGTGGGACAAGGAGCCGGACAAGTGCCCTTTCGGGAAGAGGCTCTGCCGAGGACAAGAGCCATGAGATGTTCCTCCTCTGGGCAAGCCCGGGTCCTGAATCCTATTGTACCTGTGAATAGGCTGCAGGGGGACGGTGAAGACCAGCAACATCTTTCAGGGCTGCCACCTTCCGTGTGGGACAAGGAGCCGGACGTGTGCCTTTTCGGAAATAGGCTCTGCCGAGGACGAGAGCCATGAGATGTTCCTCCTCTGGGCAAGCCCGGGTCCCAGATCCTGTTGTACCTGTGAATAGGCTGCAGGGGGACGGTGAAGACCAGCAACAGCTTTCAGGGCTGCCACCTTCCGTGTGGGACAAGGAGCCGGACGTGTGCCTTTTCGGAATCAGGCTCTGCCGAGGACGAGAGCCATGAGATGTTCCTCCTCTGGGCATGTGCGGGTCCTGAATCCTGTTGTGCCTGTGAATAGGCTGCAGGGGGACGGTGAAGACCAGCAACAGCTTTCCGGCCTGCCACCTTCCGTGTGGGACAAGGAGCCGGACGTGTGCCTTCTCGGAAATAGGCTCTGCCGAGGACGAGAGCCATGAGATGTTCCTCCTCTGGGCAAGCCCGGGTCCTGAATCCTGTTGTACCTGTGAATAGGCTGCAGGGGGACGGTGAAGACCAGCAACAGCTTTCAGGGCTGCCGCCTTCCGTGTGTGACAAGGAGCCGGATGTGTGCCTTTTCGGAAATAGGCTCTGCCGAGGACGAGAGCTATGAGATGTTCCTCCTCTGGGCAAGCCCGGGTCCCAGATCCTGTTGTACCTGTGAATAGGCTGCAGGGGGACGGTGAAGACCAGCAACAGCTTTCAGGGCTGCCACCTTCCGTGTGGGACAAGGAGCCGGACGTGTGACTTTTCAGAAATAGACTCTGCTGAGGACGAGAGCCATGAGATGTTCCTCCTCTGGGCAAGCCCGGGTCCTGAATCCTGTTGTACCTGTGAATAGGCTGCAGGGGGACGGTGAAACCAGCAACAGCTTTCAGGGCTGCCACCTT
The DNA here is from genome assembly GCF_929443795.1 of Astur gentilis. Lineage (NCBI taxonomy): Eukaryota > Metazoa > Chordata > Aves > Accipitriformes > Accipitridae > Astur > Astur gentilis. The sequence continues at coordinate 1,393,991 of NW_026061052.1, forward strand.
CCTTGTGGGACAAGGATCCGGACGTGTGCCTTTTCGGAATCGGGCTCTGCCGAGGAAGAGAGCCATGAGATGTTCCTCCTCTGGGCATGCCCGGGTCCTGAATCCTGTTGTGCCTGTGAATAGGCTGCAGGGGGACGGTGAAGACAAGCAACAGCTTTCAGGGCTGCCACCTTCCGTGTGGGACAAGGAGCCGGACGTGTGCCTTTTCGAAAAGAGGCCCTGCCGAGGACGAGAGCCATGAGATGTTCCTCCTCTGGGCAAGCCCGGGTCCCAGATCCTGTTGTGCCTGTGAATAGGCTGCAGGGGGACGGTGAAGACCAGCAACAGCTTTCAGGGCTGCCACCTTCCGTGTGGGACAAGGAGCCGGATGTGTGCCTTTTCGGAAACAGGCCCTGCCGAGGACGAGAGCCATGAGATGTTCCTCCTCTGGGAAAGCCGGGGTCCCGAATCCTGTTGTGCCTGTGAATAGGCTGCAGGGGGACGGTGAAGACCAGCAACAGCTATCAGGGCTGCCACCTTCCGTGTGGGACAAGGAGCCGGACGAGTGCCTTCTCGGAATCAGGCTCTGCCGAAGACGAGAGCCATGAGATGTTCCACCTCTGGGCAAGCCCGGGTCCCAAATGCTGTTGTGCCTGTGAATAGGCTGCAGGGGGACGGTGAAGACCAGCAACAGCTTTCAGGGCTGCCACCTTCCTTGTCGGACAAGGAGCCGGACTTGAGCCTTTTCGAGAAGAGGCCCTGCCGAGGACGAGAGCCATGAGATGTTCCTCCTCTGGGCACGCCCGGGTCCCAAATCCTGTTGTGCCTGTGAATAGGCTGCAGGGGGACGGTGAAGACCAGCAACATCTTTCAGGGCTGCCACCTTCCGTGTGGGAAAAGGAGCCGGACGAGTGCCTTTTCGGGAAGAGGCTCTGCCGAGGAAGAGAGCCATGAAATGTTCCTCCTCTGGGCATGTGCGGGTCCTGAATCCTGTTGTGCCTGTGAATAGGCTGCAGGGGGACGGTGAAGACCAGCAACAGCTTTCAGGGCTGCCACCTTCCGTGTGGGACAAGGAGCCGGACGTGTGCCTTTTCGAAAAGAGGCCCTGCCGAGGACGAGAGCCATGAGATGTTCCTCCTCTGGGCAAGCCCGGGTCCCAGATCCTGTTGTGCCTGTGAATAGGCTGCAGGGGGACGGTGAAGACCAGCAACAGCTTTCAGGGCTGCCACCTTCCTTGTGGGACAAGGAACCGGACCTGTGACTTTTCGGAATCAGGCTCTGCCGAGGAAGAGAGCCATGAGATGTTCCTCCTCTGGGCATGTCCGGGTCCTGAATCCTGTTGTGCCTGTGAATAGGCTGCAGGGGGACGGTGAAGACCAGCAACAGCTTTCAGGGCTGCCACCTTCCGTGTGGGACAAGGAGCCGGACGTGTGCCTTTTCGGAAAGAGGCCCTGCCGAGGACGAGAGCCATGAGATGTTCCTCCTCTGGGCAAGCCCGGGTCCCAGATCCATTTGTGCCTGTGAATAGGCTGCAGGGGGACGGTGAAGACCAGCAACAGCTTTCAGGGCTGCCACCTTCCGTGTGGGACAAAGAGCCGGACGTGTGACTTTTCGGAATCGGGCTCTGCCGAGGAAGAGAGCCATGAGATGTTCCTCCTTTGGGCATGTCCGGGTCCTGAATCCTGTTGTGCCTGTGAATAGGCTGCAGGGGGACGGTGAAGACCAGCAACAGCTTTCAGGGCTGCCACCTTCCTTGTGGGACAAGGAACCGGACGTGTGCCTTTTCGGAATCAGGCTCTGCCGAGGAAGAGAGCCATGAGATGTTCCTCCTCTGGGCATGTCCGGGTCCTGAATCCTGTTGTGCCTGTGAATAGGCTGCAGGGGGACGGTGAAGACCAGCAACAGCTTTCAGGGCTGCCACCTTCCGTGTCGGACAAGGAGCCGGACGTGTGCCTTTTCGAAAAGAGGCCCTGCCGAGGACGAGAGCCATGAGATGTTCCTCCTCTGGGCAAGCCCGGGTCCCAGATCCTGTTGTGCCTGTGAATAGGCTGCAGGGGGACGGTGAAGACCAGCAACAGCTTTCAGGGCTGCCACCTTCCGTGTGGGACAAGGAGCCGGACGTGTGCCTTTTCGAAAAGAGGCCCTGCCGAGGACGAGAGCCATGAGATGTTCCTCCTCTGGGCAAGCCCGGGTCCCAGATCCTGTTGTGCCTGTGAATAGGCTGCAGGGGGACGGTGAAGACCAGCAACAGCTTTCAGGGCTGCCACCTTCCGTGTGGGACAAGGAGCCGGACGTGTGCCTTCTCGGAAACAGGCTCTGCCGAGGAAAAGAGCCATGAGATGTTCCTCCTCTGGGCAAGCCCGGGTCCCAGATCCTGTTGTGCCTGTGAATAGGCTGCAGGGGGATGGAGAAGACCAGCAACAACCTTCAGGGGTTCCAACTTCCGTGTGGGACAAGGAGCCGGACGTGTGCCTTTTCGGAAACAGGCCCTGTCGATGACGAGAGCCATGAGATGTTCCTCCTCTGGGCAAGCCCGGGTCCCAGATCCTGTTGTGCCTGTGAATAGGCTGCAGGGGGACGGTGAAGACCAGCAACAGCTTTCAGGGCTGCCACCTTCCGTGTGGGACAAGGAGCCGGACGTGTGCCTTCTCGGAAACAGGCTCTGCCGAGGAAGAGAGCCATGAGATGTTCCTCCTCTGGGCAAGCCCGGGTCCCAGATCCTGTTGTGCCTGTGAATAGGCTGCAGGGGGATGGTGAAGACCAGCAACATCCTTCAGGGGTTCCAACTTCCGTGTGGGACAAGGAGCCGGACGTGTGCCTTTTCGGAAACAGGCCCTGTCGATGACGAGAGCCATGAGATGTTCCTCCTATGGGCAAGCCCGGGTCCCAGATCCTGTTGTGCCTGTGAATAGGCTGCAGGGGGATGGTGAAGACCAGCAACATCTTTCCAGCCTGCCACCTTCCGTGTGGGACAAGGAGCCGGACGTGTGCCTTCTCGGAAACAGGCTCTGCCGAGGACGAGAGCCATGAGATGTTCCTCCTCTGGGCAAGCCCGGGTCCTGAATCCTGTTGTACCTGTGAATAGGCTGCAGGGGGACGGTGAAGACCAGCAACAGCTTTCAGGGCCGCAACCTTCCGTGTTGGACAAAGAGGCGGATGTGTGCCTTTTCGGAAAGAGGCCCTGCCGAGGACGAGAGCCATGAGATGTTCCTCCTCTGGGCAAGCCCGGGTCCCAGATCCTGTTGTGCCTGTGAATAGGCTACAGGGGGACGGTGAAGACCAGCAACATCTTTCAGGGCTGCCACCTTCCGTGTGGGACAAGGAGCCGGACGAGTGCCCTTTCGGGAAGAGGCTCTGCCGAGGACAAGAGCCATGAGATGTTCCTCCTCTGGGCAAGCCCGGGTCCTGAATCCTGTTGTGCCTGTGAATAGGCTGCAGGGGGATGGTGAAGACCAGCAACAGCTTTCAGGGCTGCCACCTTCCGTGTGGGACAAGGAGCCGGACGTGTGCCTTTTCGAAAAGAGGCTCTGCCGAGGACGAGAGCCATGAGATGTTCCTCCTCTGGGAAAGCCCGGGTCCCAGATCCTGTTGTACCTGTGAATAGGCTGCAGGGGGACGGTGAAGACCAGCAACAGCTTTCAGGGCTGCCACCTTCCGTGTGGGACAAGGAGCCGGACGTGTGCCTTTTCGGAATCGGGCTCTGCCGAGGACGAGAGCCATGAGATGTTCCTCCTCTGGGCATGCCCGGGTCCTGAATCCTGTTGTGCCTGTGAATAGGCTGCAGGGGGACGGTGAAGACCAGCAACAGCTTTCAGGGCTGCCACCTTCCGTGTGGGACAAGGAGCCGGACGTGTGCCTTTTCGAAAAGAGGCCCTGCCGAGGACGAGAGCCATGAGATGTTCCTCCTCTGGGCAAGCCCGGGTCCCAGATCCTGTTGTGCCTGTGAATAGGTTGCAGGGGGACGGTGAAGACCAGCAACATCTTTCCGGCCTGCCACCTTCCGTGTGGGACAAGGAGCCGGACGTGTGCCTTCTCGGAAACAGGCTCTGCCGAGGACGAGAGCCATGAGATGTTCCTCCTCTGGGCAAGCCCGGGTCCCAAATCCTGTTGTGCCTGTGAATAGGCTGCAGGGGGACGGTGAAGACCAGCAACAGCTTTCAGGGCTGCCACCTTCCGTGTGGGACAAGGAGCCGGACAAGTGCCCTTTCGGGAAGAGGCTCTGCCGAGGACAAGAGCCATGAGATGTTCCTCCTCTGGGCAAGCCCGGGTCCTGAATCCTATTGTACCTGTGAATAGGCTGCAGGGGGACGGTGAAGACCAGCAACATCTTTCAGGGCTGCCACCTTCCGTGTGGGACAAGGAGCCGGACGTGTGCCTTTTCGGAAATAGGCTCTGCCGAGGACGAGAGCCATGAGATGTTCCTCCTCTGGGCAAGCCCGGGTCCCAGATCCTGTTGTACCTGTGAATAGGCTGCAGGGGGACGGTGAAGACCAGCAACAGCTTTCAGGGCTGCCACCTTCCGTGTGGGACAAGGAGCCGGACGTGTGCCTTTTCGGAATCGGGCTCTGCCGAGGACGAGAGCCATGAGATGTTCCTCCTCTGGGCATGTGCGGGTCCTGAATCCTGTTGTGCCTGTGAATAGGCTGCAGGGGGACGGTGAAGACCAGCAACAGCTTTCAGGGCTGCCACCTTCCGTGTGGGACAAGGAGCCGGACGTGTGCCTTCTCGGAAATAGGCTCTGCCGAGGACGAGAGCCATGAGATGTTCCTCCTCTGGGCAAGCCCGGGTCCTGAATCCTGTTGTACCTGTGAATAGGCTGCAGGGGGACGGTGAAGACCAGCAACAGCTTTCAGGGCTGCCGCCTTCCGTGTGTGACAAGGAGCCGGATGTGTGCCTTTTCGGAAATAGGCTCTGCCGAGGACGAGAGCTATGAGATGTTCCTCCTCTGGGCAAGCCCGGGTCCCAGATCCTGTTGTACCTGTGAATAGGCTGCAGGGGGACGGTGAAGACCAGCAACAGCTTTCAGGGCTGCCACCTTCCGTGTGGGACAAGGAGCCGGACGTGTGTCTTTTCGGAATCGGGCTCTGCCGAGGACGAGAGCCATGAGATGTTCCTCCTCTGGGCATGTGCGGGTCCTGAATCCTGTTGTGCCTGTGAATAGGCTGCAGGGGGACGGTGAAGACCAGCAACAGCTTTCAGGGCTGCCACCTTCCGTGTGGGACAAGGAGCCGGACGTGTGCCTTTTCGGAATCGGGCTCTGCCGAGGAAGAGAGCCATGAGATGTTCCTCCTCTGGGCATGCCCGGGTCCTGAATCCTGTTGTGCCTGTGAATAGGCTGCAGGGGGACGGTGAAGACCAGCAACAGCTTTCAGGGCTGCCACCTTCCGTGTGGGACAAGGAGCCGGACGTGTGCCTTCTCGGAAACAGGCTCTGCCGAGGACGAGAGCCATGAGATGTTCCTCCTCTGGGCATGCCCGGGTCCTGAATCCTGTTGTACCTGTGAATAGGCTGCAGGGGGACGGTGAAGACCAGCAACAGCTTTCAGGGCTGCCACCTTCCGTGTGGGACAAGGAGCCGGATGTGTGCCTTTTCGGAAATAGGCTCTGCCGAGGACGAGAGCTATGAGATGTTCCTCCTCTGGGCAAGCCCGGGTCCCAGATCCTGTCGTACCTGTGAATAGGCTGCCGGGGGACGGTGAAGACCAGCAACAGCTTTCAGGGCTGCCACCTTCCTTGTGGGACAAGGAGCCGGACGTGTGCCTTTTCGGAATCAGGCTCTGCCGAGGAAGAGAGCCATGAGATGTTCCTCCTCTGGGCATGTCCGGGTCCTGAATCCTGTTGTGCCTGTGAATAGGCTGCAGGGGGACGGTGAAGACCAGCAACAGCTTTCAGGGCTGCCACCTTCCGTGTGGGACAAGGAGCCGGACGTGTGCCTTTTCGGAAATAGGCTCTGCCGAGGACGAGAGCCATGAGATGTTCCTCCTCTGGGCAAGCCCGGGTCCTGAATCCTGTTGTACCTGTGAATAGGCTGCAGGGGGACGGTGAAGACCAGCAACAGCTTTCAGGGCTGCCACCTTCCGTGTGGGACAAGGAGCCGGACGTGTGACTTTTCAGAAATAGACTCTGCTGAGGACGAGAGCCATGATATGTTCCTCCTCTGGGCAAGCCCGGGTCCTGAATCCTGTTGTACCTGTGAATAGGCTGCAGGGGGACGGTGAAGACCAGCAACAGCTTTCAGGGCCGCCACCTTCCGTGTTGGACAAGGAGCCGGATGTGTGCCTTTTAGGAAAGAGGCCCTGCCGAGGACGAGAGCCATGAGATGTTCCTCCTCTGGGCAAGCCCGGGTCCCAGATCCTGTTGTGCCTGTGAATAGGCTGCAGGGGGACGGTGAAGACCAGCAACAGCTTTCAGGGCTGCCACCTTCCTTGTCAGAAAAGGAGCCGGACGTGTGCCTTTCCGGAATCAGGCTCTGCCGAGGACGAGAGCCATGAGATGTTCCTCCTCTGGGCAAGCCCGGGTCCCAAATCCTGTTGTGCCTGTGAATAGGCTGCAGGGGGACGGTGAAGACCAGCAACAGCTTTCAGGGCTGCCACCTTCCGTGTGGGAAAAGGAGCCGGACGAGTGCCTTTTCGGGAAGAGGCCCTGCCGAGGACAAGAGCCATGATATGTTCCTCCTCTGGGCAAGCCCGGGTCCTGAATCCTGTTGTACCTCTGAATAGGCTGCAGGGGGACGGTGAAGACCAGCAACAGCTTTCAGGGCTGCCACCTTCCGTGTGGGACAAGGAGCCGGACGAGTGCCTTTTCGGAAATAGGCCCTGCCGAGGACGAGAGCCATGAGATGTTCCTCCTCTGGGCAAGCCCGGGTCCCAGATCCTGTTGTACCTGTGAATAGGCTGCAGGGGGACGGTGAAGACCAGCAACAGCTTTCAGGGCTGCCACCTTCCTTGTGGGACAAGGATCCGGACGTGTGCCTTTTCGGAATCGGGCTCTGCCGAGGAAGAGAGCCATGAGATGTTCCTCCTCTGGGCATGCCCGGGTCCTGAATCCTGTTGTGCCTGTGAATAGGCTGCAGGGGGACGGTGAAGACCAGCAACAGCTTTCAGGGCTGCCACCTTCCGTGTGGGACAAGGAGCCGGACGTGTGCCTTTTCGAAAAGAGGCCCTGCCGAGGACGAGAGCCATGAGATGTTCCTCCTCTGGGCAAGCCCGGGTCCCAGATCCTGTTGTGCCTGTGAATAGGCTGCAGGGGGACGGTGAAGACCAGCAACAGCTTTCAGGGCTGCCACCTTCCGTGTGGGACAAGGAGCCGGACGTGTGCCTTTTCGGAAACAGGCCCTGCCGAGGACGAGAGCCATGAGATGTTCCTCCTCTGGGAAAGCCCGGGTCCCGAATCCTGTTGTGCCTGTGAATAGGCTGCAGGGGGACGGTGAAGACCAGCAACAGCTTTCAGGGCTGCCACCTTCCGTGTGGGACAAGGAGCCGGACGTGTGCCTTTTCGGAAATAGGCTCTGCCGAGGACGAGAGCCATGAGATGTTCCTCCTCTGGGCAAGCCCGGGTCCCAGATCCTGTTGTACCTGTGAATAGGCTGCAGGGGGACGGTGAAGACCAGCAACAGCTTTCAGGGCTGCCACCTTCCTTGTGGGACAAGGATCCGGACGTTTGCCTTTTCGGAAAGAGGCCCTGCCGAGGACGAGAGCCATGAGATGTTCCTCCTCTGGGCATGCCCGGGTCCTGAATCCTGTTGTGCCTGTGAATAGGCTGCAGGGGGACGGTGAAGACCAGCAACAGTTTTCAGGGCTGCCACCTTCCGTGTGGGACAAGGAGCCGGACGTGTGCCTTTTCGAAAAGAGGCCCTGCCGAGGACGAGAGCCATGAGATGTTCCTCCTCTGGGCAAGCCCGGGTCCCAGATCCTGTTGTGCCTGTGAATAGGCTGCAGGGGGACGGTGAAGACCAGCAACAGCTTTCAGGCCTGCCACCTTCCTTGTGGGACAAGGAACCGGACCTGTGCCTTTTCGGAATCAGGCTCTGCCGAGGACGAGAGCCATGAGATGTTCCTCCTCTGGGCATGTCCGGGTCCTGAATCCTGTTGTGCCTGTGAATAGGCTGCAGGGGGACGGTGAAGACCAGGAACAGCTTTCAGGGCTGCCACCTTCCGTGTGGGACAAGGAGCCGGACGTGTGCCTTTTCGAAAAGAGGCCCTGCCGAGGACGAGAGCCATGAGATGTTCCTCCTCTGGGCAAGCCCGGGTCCCAGATCCTGTTGTGCCTGTGAATAGGCTGCAGGGGGACGGTGAAGACCAGCAACAGCTTTCAGGGCTGCCACCTTCCGTGTGGGACAAGGAGCCGGACGTGTGCCTTTTCGGAAACAGGCCCTGCCGAGGACGAGAGCCATGAGATGTTCCTCCTCTGGGAAAGCCCGGGTCCCGAATCCTGTTGTGCCTGTGAATAGGCTGCAGGGGGACGGTGAAGACCAGCAACAGCTTTCAGGGCTGCCACCTTCCGTGTGGGACAAGGAGCCGGACGTGTGCCTTTTCGGAATCGGGCTCTGCCGAGAAGAGAGCCATGAGATGTTCCTCCTCTGGGCATGTCCGGGTCCTGAATCCTGTTGTGCCTGTGAATAGGCTGCAGGCGGACGGTGAAGACCAGCAACAGCTTTCAGGGCTGCCACCTTCCGTGTGGGACAAGGAGCCGGACGTGTGGCTTTCCGGAATCAGGCTCTGCCGAGGACGAGAGCCATGAGATGTTCCTCCTCTGGGCAAGCCCGGGTCCCAGATCCTGTTGTACCTGTGAATAGGCTGCAGGGGGACGGTGAAGACCAGCAACAGCTATCAGGGCTGCCACCTTCCGTGTGGGACAAGGAGCCGGACGAGTGCCTTTTCGGAATCAGGCTCTGCCGAAGACGAGAGCCATGAGATGTTCCACCTCTGGGCAAGCCCGGGTCCCAAATCCTGTTGTGCCTGTATATAGGCTGCAGGGGGACGGTGAAGACCAGCAACAGCTTTCAGGGCTGCCACCTTCCGTGTGGGACAAGGAGCCGGACGTGTGCCTTCTCGGAAATAGGCTCTGCCGAGGACGAGAGCTATGAGATGTTCCTCCTCTGGGCAAGCCCGGGTCCCAGATCCTGTTGTACCTGTGAATAGGCTGCAGGGGGACGGTGAAGACCAGCAACAGCTTTCAGGGCTGCCACCTTCCGTGTGGGACAAGGAGCCGGACGTGTGCCTTTTCGGAATCGGGCTCTGCCGAGGACGAGAGCCATGAGATGTTCCTCCTCTGGGCATGTGCAGGTCCTGAATCCTGTTGTGCCTGTGAATAGGCTGCAGGGGGACGGTGAAGACCAGGAACAGCTTTCAGGGCTGCCACCTTCCGTGTGGGACAAGGAGCCGGACGTGTGCCTTTTCGGAATCGGGCTCTGCCGAAGACGAGAGCCATGAGATGTTCCACCTCTGGGCAAGCCCGGGTCCCAAATCCTGTTGTGCCTGTGAATAGGCTGCAGGGGGACGGTGAAGACCAGCAACAGCTTTCAGGGCTGCCACCTTCCTTGTCGGACAAGGAGCCGGACGTGAGCCTTTTCGAGAAGAGGCCCTGCCGAGGACGAGAGCCATGAGATGTTCCTCCTCTGGGCACGCCCGGGTCCCAAATCCTGTTGTGCCTGTGAATAGGCTGCAGGGGGACGGTGAAGACCAGCAACATCTTTCAGGGCTGCCACCTTCCGTGTGGGAAAAGGAGCCGGACGAGTGCCTTTTCGGGAAGAGGCTCTGCCGAGGAAGAGAGCCATGAAATGTTCCTCCTCTGGGCATGCCCGGGTCCTGAATCCTGTTGTGCCTGTGAATAGGCTGCAGGGGGACGGTGAAGACCAGCAACAGCTTTCAGGGCTGCCACCTTCCGTGTGGGACAAGGAGCCGGACGTGTGCCTTTTCGAAAAGAGGCCCTGCCGAGGACGAGAGCCATGAGATGTTTCTCCTCTGGGCAAGCCCGGGTCCCAGATCCTGTTGTGCCTGTGAATAGGCTGCAGGGGGACGGTGAAGACCAGCAACAGCTTTCAGGGCTGCCACCTTCCTTGTGGGACAAGGAACCGGACCTGTGCCTTTTCGGAATCAGGCTCTGCCGAGGAAGAGAGCCATGAGATGTTCCTCCTCTGGGCATGTCCGGGTCCTGAATCCTGTTGTGCCTGTGAATAGGCTGCAGGGGGACGGTGAAGACCAGCAACAGCTTTCAGGGCTGCCACCTTCCGTGTGGGACAAGGAGCCGGTCGTGTGCCTTTTCGGAAAGAGGCCCTGCCGAGGACGAGAGCCATGAGATGTTCCTCCTCTGGGCAAGCCCGGGTCCCAGATCCTGTTGTGCCTGTGAATAGGCTGCAGGGGGACGGTGAAGACCAGCAACAGCTTTCAGGGCTGCCACCTTCCGTGTGGGACAAGGAGCCGGACGTGTGACTTTTCGGAATCGGGCTCTGCCGAGGAAGAGAGCCATGAGATGTTCCTCCTTTGGGCATGTCCGGGTCCTGAATCCTGTTGTGCCTGTGAATAGGCTGCAGGGGGACGGTGAAGACCAGCAACAGCTTTCAGGGCTGCCACCTTCCTTGTGGGACAAGGAACCGGACGTGTGCCTTTTCGGAATCAGGCTCTGCCGAGGAAGAGAGCCATGAGATGTTCCTCCTCTGGGCATGTCCGGGTCCTGAATCCTGTTGTGCCTGTGAATAGGCTGCAGGGGGACGGTGAAGACCAGCAACAGCTTTCAGGGCTGCCACCTTCCGTGTGGGACAAGGAGACGGACGTGTGACTTTTCAGAAATAGACTCTGCTGAGGACGAGAGCCATGATATGTTCCTCCTCTGGGCAAGCCCGGGTCCCAAATCCTGTTGTGCCTGTGAATAGGCTGCAGGGGGACGGTGAAGACCAGCAACAGCTTTCAGGGCTGCCACCTTCCGTGTGGGACAAGGAGCCGGACGTGTGCCTTCTCGGAAATAGGCTCTGCCGAGGACGAGAGCTATGAGATGTTCCTCCTCTGGGCAAGCCCGGGTCCCAGATCCTGTTGTACCTGTGAATAGGCTGCAGGGGGACGGTGAAGACCAGCAACAGCTTTCAGGGCTGCCACCTTCCGTGTGGGACAAGGAGCCGGACGTGTGCCTTTTCGGAATCGGGCTCTGCCGAGGACGAGAGCCATGAGATGTTCCTCCTCTGGGCATGTGCGGGTCCTGAATCCTGTTGTGCCTGTGAATAGGCTGCAGGGGGACGGTGAAGACCAGGAACAGCTTTCAGGGCTGCCACCTTCCGTGTGGGAAAAGGAGCCGGACGTGTGCCTTTTCGGAATCGGGCTCTGCCGAGGACGAGAGCCATGAGATGTTCCTCCTCTGGGCATGCCCGGGTCCTGAATCCTGTTGTGCCTGTGAATAGGCTGCAGGGGGACGGTGAAGACCAGCAACAGCTTTCAGGGCTGCCACCTTCCGTATGGGACAAGGAGCCGGACGTGTGCCTTCTCGGAAACAGGCTCTGCCGAGGACGAGAGCCATGAGATGTTCCTCCTCTGGGCATGCCCGGGTCCTGAATCCTGTTGTACCTGTGAATAGGCTGCAGGGGGACGGTGAAGACCAGCAACAGCTTTCAGGGCTGCCACCTTCCGTGTGGGACAAGGAGCCGGATGTGTGCCTTTTCGGAAATAGGCTCTGCCGAGGACGAGAGCTATGAGATGTTCCTCCTCTGGGCAAGCCCGGGTCCCAGATCCTGTCGTACCTGTGAATAGGCTGCCGGGGGACGGTGAAGACCAGCAACAGCTTTCAGGGCTGCCACCTTCCTTGTGGGACAAGGAACCGGACGTGTGCCTTTTCGGAATCGGGCTCTGCCGAGGAAGAGAGCCATGAGATGTTCCTCCTCTGGGCATGTCCGGGTCCTGAATCCTGTTGTGCCTGTGAATAGGCTGCAGGGGGACGGTGAAGACCAGCAACAGCTTTCAGGGCTGCCACCTTCCGTGTGGGACAAGGAGCCGGACGTGTGACTTTTCAGAAATAGATTCTGCTGAGGACGAGAGCCATGGTATGTTCCTCCTCTGGGCAAGCCCGGGTCCTGAATCCTGTTGTACCTGTGAATAGGCTGCAGGGGGACGGTGAAGACCAGCAACAGCTTTCAGGGCCGCCACCTTCCGTGTTGGACAAGAAGCCGGATGTGTGCCTTTTCGGAAAGAGGCCCTGCCGAGGACGAGAGCCATGAGATGTTCCTCCTCTGGGCAAGCCCGGGTCCCAGATCCTGTTGTGCCTGTGAATAGGCTGCAGGGGGACGGTGAAGACCAGCAACAGCTTTCAGGGCTGCCACCTTCCGTGTGGGACAAGGAGCCGGACGTGTGCATTTTAGAAAAGAGGCCCTGCCGAGGACGAGAGCCATGAGATGTTCCTCCTCTGGGCAAGCCCGGGTCCCAAATCCTGTTGTGCCTGTATATAGGCTGCAGGGGGACGGTGAAGACCAGCAACAGCTTTCAGGGCTGCCACCTTCCGTGTGGGAAAAGGAGCCGGACGAGTGCCTTTTCGGGAAGAGGCTCTGCCGAGGACAAGAGCCATGATATGTTCCTCCTCTGGGCAAGCCCGGGTCCTGAATCCTGTTGTACCTCTGAATAGGCTGCAGGGGGACGGTGAAGACCAGCAACAGCTTTCAGGGCTGCCACCTTCCGTGTGGGACAAGGAGCCGGACGTGTGCCTTTTCGGAAATAGGCTCTGCCGAGGACGAGAGCCATGAGATGTTCCTCCTCTGGGCAAGCCCGGGTCCCAGATCCTGTTGTACCTGTGAATAGGCTGCAGGGGGACGGTGAAGACCAGCAACAGCTTTCAGGGCTGCCACCTTCCTTGTGGGACAAGGAGCCGGACGTGTGCCTTTTCGGAATCGGGCTCTGCCGAGGAAGAGAGCCATGAGATGTTCCTCCTCTGGGCAAGCCCGGGTCCCAGATCCTGTTGTACCTCTGAATAGGCTGCAGGGGGACGGTGAAGACCAGCAACAGCTATCAGGGCTGCCACCTTCCGTGTGGGACAAGGAGCCGGACGAGTGCCTTTTCGGAATCAGGCTCTGCCGAAGACGAGAGCCATGAGATGTTCCACCTCTGGGCAAGCCCGGGTCCCAAATCCTGTTGTGCCTGTGAATAGGCTGCAGGGGGACGGTGAAGACCAGCAACAGCTTTCAGGGCTGCCACCTTCCTTGTCGGACAAGGAGCCGGACGTGAGCCTTTTCGAAAAGAGGCCCTGCCGAGGACGAGAGCCATGAGATGTTCCTCCTCTGGGCACGCCCGGGTCCCAAATCCTGTTGTGCCTGTGAATAGGCTGCAGGGGGACGGTGAAGACCAGCAACATCTTTCAGGGCTGCCACCTTCCGTGTGGGAAAAGGAGCCGGACGAGTGCCTTTTCGGGAAGAGGCTCTGCCGAGGACAAGAGCCATGAAATGTTCCTCCTCTGGGCATGCCCGGGTCCTGAATCCTGTTGTGCCTGTGAATAGGCTGCAGGGGGACGGTGAAGACCAGCAACAGCTTTCAGGGCTGCCACCTTCCGTGTGGGACAAGGAGCCGGACGTGTGCCTTTTCGAAAAGAGGCCCTGCCGAGGACGAGAGCCATGAGATGTTCCTCCTCTGGGCAAGCCCGGGTCCCAGATCCTGTTGTGCCTGTGAATAGGCTGCAGGGGGACGGTGAAGACCAGCAACAGCTTTCAGGGCTGCCACCTTCCGTGTGGGACAAGGAGCCGGATGTGTGCCTTTTCGGAAATAGGCTCTGCCGAGGACGAGAGCTATGAGATTTTCCTCCTCTGGGCAAGCCCGGGTCCCAGATCCTGTCGTACCTGTGAATAGGCTGCCGGGGGACGGTGAAGACCAGCAACAGCTTTCAGGGCTGCCACCTTCCTTGTGGGACAAGGAACCGGACCTGTGCCTTTTCGGAATCAGGCTCTGCCGAGGAAGAGAGCCATGAGATGTTCCTCCTCTGGGCATGTCCGGGTCCTGAATCCTGTTGTGCCTGTGAATAGGCTGCAGGGGGACGGTGAAGACCAGCAACAGCTTTCAGGGCTGCCACCTTCCGTGTGGGACAAGGAGCCAGACGTGTGCCTTTTCGGAAAGAGGTCCTGCCGAGGACGAGAGCCATGAGATGTTCCTCCTCTGGGCAAGCCCGGGTCCCAGATCCTTTTGTGCCTGTGAATAGGCTGCAGGGGGACGGTGAAGACCAGCAACAGCTTTCAGGGCTGCCACCTTCCGTGTGGGACAAGGAGCCGGACGTGTGACTTTTCGGAATCGGGCTCTGCCGAGGAAGAGAGCCATGAGATGTTCCTCCTCTGGGCATGCCCGGGTACTGAATCCTGTTGTGCCTGTGAATAGGCTGCAGGGGGACGGTGAAGACCAGCAACAGCTTTCAGGGCTGCCACCTTCCTTGTGGGACAAGGAGCCGGACGTGTGCCTTTCCAGAATCAGGCTCTGCCGAGGACGAGAGCCATGAGATGTTCCTCCTCTGGGCAAGCCCGGGTCCCGAATCCTGTTGTACCTGTGAATAGGCTGCAGGGGGACGGTGAAGACCAGCAACAGCTATCAGGGCTGCCACCTTCCGTGTGGGACAAGGAGCCGGATGTGTGCCTTTTCGGAAAGAGGCCCTGCCGAGGACGAGAGCCATGAGATGTTCCTCCTCTGGGCAAGCCCGGGTCCCAGATCCTGTTGTGCCTGTGAATAGGCTGCAGGGGGACGGTGAAGACCAGCAACAGCTTTCAGGGCTGCCACCTTCCTTGTGGGACAAGGAGCCGGACGTGTGCCTTTTCGGAAACAGGCTCTGCCGAGGAAGAGAGCCATGAGATGTTCCTCCTCTGGGCATGCCCGGGTCCTGAATCCTGTTGTGCCTGTGAATAGGCTGCAGGGGGACAGTGAAGACCAGCAACAGCTTTCAGGGCTGCCACCTTCCTTGTGGGACAAGGAGCCGGACGTGTGCCTTTTCGAAAAGAGGCCCTGCCGAGGACGAGAGCCATGAGATGTTCCTCCTCTGGGCATGTCCGGGTCCTGAATCCTGTTGTGCCTGTGAATAGGCTGCAGGGGGACGGTGAAGACCAGCAACAGCTTTCAGGGCTGCCACCTTCCGTGTGGGACAAGGAGCCGGACGTGTGGCTTTCCGGAATCAGGCTCTGCCGAGGACGAGAGCCATGAGATGTTCCTCCTCTGGGCAAGCCCGGGTCCCAGATCCTGTTGTGCCTGTGAATAGGCTGCAGGGGGCCGGTGAAGACCAGCAACAGCTGTCAGGGCTGCCACCTTCCGTGTGGGACAAGGAGCCGGACGAGTGCCTTTTCGGAAATAGGCTCTGCCGAAGACGAGAGCCATGAGATGTTCCACCTCTGGGCAAGCCCGGGTCCCAAATCCTGTTGTGCCTGTGAATAGGCTGCAGGGGGACGGTGAAGACCAGCAACAGCTTTCAGGGCTGCCACCTTCCTTGTGGGACAAGGAGCCGGACGTGTGCCTTTTCGAAAAGAGGCCCTGCCGAGGACGAGAGCCATGAGATGTTCCTCCTCTGGGCATGTGCGGGTCCTGAATCCTGTTGTGCCTGTGAATAGGCTGCAGGGGGACGGTGAAGACCAGCAACAGCTTTCAGGGCTGCCACCTTCCGTGTGGGACAAGGAGCCGGACGTGTGGCTTTCCGGAATCGGGCTCTGCCGAGGAAGAGAGCCATGAGATGTTCCTCCTCTGGGCATGCCCGGGTCCTGAATCCTGTTGTGCCTGTGAATAGGCTGCAGGGGGACGGTGAAGACCAGCAACAGCTTTCAGGGCTGCCACCTTCCGTGTGGGACAAGGAGCCGGACGTGTGCCTTCTCGGAAACAGGCTCTGCCGAGGACGAGAGCCATGAGATGTTCCTCCTCTGGGCATGCCCGGGTCCTGAATCCTGTTGTACCTGTGAATAGGCTGCAGGGGGACGGTGAAGACCAGCAACATCTTTCAGGGCTGCCACCTTCCGTGTGGGAAAAGGAGCCGGACGAGTGCCTTTTCGGGAAGAGGCTCTGCCGAGGACAAGAGCCATGATATGTTCCTCCTCTGGGCAAGCCCGGGTCCTGAATCCTGTTGTACCTCTGAATAGGCTGCAGGGGGACGGTGAAGACCAGCAACAGCTTTCAGGGCTGCCACCTTCCGTGTGGGACAAGGAGCCGGACGTGTGCCTTTTCGGAAATAGGCTCTGCCGAGGACGAGAGCCATGAGATGTTCCTCCTCTGGGCAAGCCCGGGTCCTGAATCCTGTTGTGCCTGTGAATAGGCTGCAGGCGGACGGTGAAGACCAGCAACAGCTTTCAGGGCTGCCACCTTCCGTGTTGGACAAGGAGCCGGACGTGTGGCTTTCCGGAATCAGGCTCTGCCGAGGACGAGAGCCATGAGATGTTCCTCCTCTGGGCAAGCCCGGGTCCCAGATCCTGTTGTGCCTGTGAATAGGCTGCAGGGGGACGGTGAAGACCAGCAACAGCTATCAGGGCTGCCACCTTCCGTGTGGGACAAGGAGCCGGACGAGTGCCTTTTCGGAATCAGGCTCTGCCGAAGACGAGAGCCATGAGATGTTCCACCTCTGGGCAAGCCCGGGTCCCAAATCCTGTTGTGCCTGTGAATAGGCTGCAGGGGGACGGTGAAGACCAGCAACAGCTTTCAGGGCTGCCACCTTCCTTGTCGGACAAGGAGCCGGACGTGAGCCTTTTCGAAAAGAGGCCCTGCCGAGGACGAGAGCCATGAGATGTTCCTCCTCTGGGCAAGCCCGGGTCCCAAATCCTGTTGTGCCTGTGAATAGGCTGCAGGGGGACGGTGAAGACCAGCAACAGCTTTCAGGGCTGCCACCTTCCGTGTGGGAAAAGGAGCCGGACGAGTGCCTTTTCGGGAAGAGGCTCTGCCGAGGACAAGAGCCATGAAATGTTCCTCCTCTGGGCATGCCCGGGTCCTGAATCCTGTTGTGCCTGTGAATAGGCTGCAGGGGGACGGTGAAGACCAGCAACAGCTTTCAGGGCTGCCACCTTCCGTGTGGGACAAGGAGCCGGACGTGTGCCTTTTCGAAAAGAGGCCCTGCCGAGGACGAGAGCCATGAGATGTTCCTCCTCTGGGCAAGCCCGGGTCCCAGATCCTGTTGTGCCTGTGAATAGGCTGCAGGGGGACGGTGAAGACCAGCAACAGCTTTCAGGGCTGCCACCTTCCGTGTGGGACAAGGAGCCGGACGTGTGCCTTTTCGGAGATAGGCTCTGCCGAGGACGAGAGCTATGAGATGTTCCTCCTCTGGGCAAGCCCGGGTCCCAGATCCTGTCGTACCTGTGAATAGGCTGCCGGGGGACGGTGAAGACCAGCAACAGCTTTCAGGGCTGCCACCTTCCTTGTGGGACAAGGAACCGGACCTGTGCCTTTTCGGAATCAGGCTCTGCCGAGGAAGAGAGCCATGAGATGTTCCTCCTCTGGGCATGTCCGGGTCCTGAATCCTGTTGTGCCTGTGAATAGGCTGCAGGGGGACGGTGAAGACCAGCAACAGCTTTCAGGGCTGCCACCTTCCGTGTGGGACAAGGAGCCGGACGTGTGCCTTTTCGGAAAGAGGCCCTGCCGAGGACGAGAGCCATGTGATGTTCCTCCTCTGGGCAAGCCCGGGTCCCAGATCCTTTTGTGCCTGTGAATAGGCTGCAGGGGGACGGTGAAGACCAGCAACAGCTTTCAGGGCTGCCACCTTCCGTGTGGGACAAGGAGCCGGACGTGTGCCTTTTCGGAATCGGGCTCTGCCGAGGACGAGAGCCATGAGATGTTCCTCCTCTGGGCATGTGCGGGTCCTGAATCCTGTTGTGCCTGTGAATAGGCTGCAGGGGGATGGTGAAGACCAGCAACAGCTTTCAGGGCTGCCACCTTCCGTGTGGGACAAGGAGCCAGACGTGTGCCTTTTCGGAATCGGGCTCTGCCGAGGAAGAGAGCCATGAGATGTTCCTCCTCTGGGCATGCCCGGGTCCTGAATCCTGTTGTGCCTGTGAATAGGCTGCAGGGGGACGGTGAAGACCAGCAACAGCTTTCAGGGCTGCCACCTTCCGTGTGGGACAAGGAGCCGGACGTGTGACTTTTCGGAATCGGGCTCTGCCGAGGAAGAGAGCCATGAGATGTTCCTCCTCTGGGCATGTCCGGGTCCTGAATCCTGTTGTGCCTGTGAATAGGCTGCAGGGGGACGGTGAAGACCAGCAACAGCTTTCAGGGCTGCCACCTTCCGTGTGGGACAAGGAGCCGGACGTGTGCCTTTCCGGAATCAGGCTCTGCCGAGGACGAGAGCCATGAGATGTTCCTCCTCTGGGCAAGCCCGGGTCCTAAATCCTGTTGTACCTGTGAATAGGCTGCAGGGGGACGGTGAAGACCAGCAACAGCTATCAGGGCTGCCACCTTCCGTGTGGGACAAGGAGCCGGACGTGTGACTTTTCAGAAATAGACTCTGCTGAGGACGAGAGCCATGATATGTTCCTCCTCTGGGCAAGCCCGGGTCCTGAATCCTGTTGTACCTGTGAATAGGCTGCAGGGGGACGGTGAAGACCAGCAACAGCTTTCAGGGCCGCCACCTTCCGTGTTGGACAAGGAGCCGGATGTGTGCCTTTTCGGAAAGAGGCCCTGCCGAGGACGAGAGCCATGAGATGTTCCTCCTCTGGGCAAGCCCGGGTCCCAGATCCTGTTGTGCCTGTGAATAGGCTGCAGGGGGACGGTGAAGACCAGCAACAGCTTTCAGGGCTGCCACCTTCCTTGTGGGACAAGGAGCCGGACGTGTGCCTTTTCGGAATCGGGCTCTGCCGAGGAAGAGAGCCATGAGATGTTCCTCCTCTGGGCATGCCCGGGTCCTGAATCCTGTTGTGCCTGTGAATAGGCTGCAGGGGGACAGTGAAGACCAGCAACAGCTTTCAGGGCTGCCACCTTCCGTGTGGGAGAAGGAGCCGGACGTGTGCCTTTTCGAAAAGAGGCCCTGCCGAGGACGAGAGCCATGAGATGTTCCTCCTCTGGGCAAGCCCTGGTCCCAGATCCTGTTGTGCCTGTGAATAGGCTGCAGGGGGACGGTGAAGACCAGCAACAGCTTTCAGGGCTGCCACCTTCCGTGTGGGACAAGGAGCCGGACGAGTGCCTTTTCGGAATCAGGCTCTGCCGAAGACGAGAGCCATGAGATGTTCCACCTCTGGGCAAGCCCGGGTCCCAAATCCTGTTGTGCCTGTGAATAGGCTGCAGGGGGACGGTGAAGACCAGCAACAGCTTTCAGGGCTGCCACCTTCCTTGTGGGACAAGGAGCCGGACGTGTGCCTTTTCGGAATCGGGCTCTGCCGAGGACGAGAGCCATGAGATGTTCCTCCTCTGGGCATGTGCGGGTCCTGAATCCTGTTGTGCCTGTGAATAGGCTGCAGGGGGACGGTGAAGACCAGCAACAGCTTTCAGGGCTGCCACCTTCCGTGTGGGACAAGGAGCCGGACGTGTGCCTTTTCGGAATCGGGCTCTGCCGAGGAAGAGAGCCATGAGATGTTCCTCCTCTGGGCATGCCCGGGTCCTGAATCCTGTTGTACCTGTGAATAGGCTGCAGGGGGACGGTGAAGACCAGCAACAGCTTTCAGGGCTGCCACCTTCCGTGTGGGACAAGGAGCCGGATGTGTGCCTTTTCGGAAATAGGCTCTGCCGAGGACGAGAGCTATGAGATGTTCTTCCTCTGGGCAAGCCCGGGTCCCAGATCCTGTCGTACCTGTGAATAGGCTGCCGGGGGACGGTGAAGACCAGCAACAGCTTTCAGGGCTGCCACCTTCCTTGTGGGACAAGGAACCGGACGTGTGCTTTTTCGGAATCAGGCTCTGCCGAGAAGAGATCCATGAGATGTTCCTCCTCTGGGCATGTCCGGGTCCTGAAACCTGTTGTGCCTGTGAATAGGCTGCAGGGGGACGGTGAAGACCAGCAACAGCTTTCAGGGCTGCCACCTTCCGTGTGGGACAAGGAGCCGGACGTGTGGCTTTCCGGAATCAGGCTCTGCCGAGGACGAGAGCCATGAGATGTTCCTCCTCTGGGCAAGCCCGGGTCCTGAATCCTGTTGTACCTCTGAATAGGCTTCAGGGGGACGGTGAAGACCAGCAACAGCTTTCAGGGCTGCCACCTTCCGTGTGGGACAAGGAGCCGGACGTGTGCCTTTTCGGAAATAGGCTCTGCCGAGGACGAGAGCCATGAGATGTTCCTCCTCTGGGCAAGCCCGGGTCCTGAATCCTGTTGTGCCTGTGAATAGGCTGCAGGGGGACGGTGAAGACCAGCAACAGCTTTCAGGGCTGCCACCTTCCGTGTGGGACAAGGAGCCGGACGTGTGCCTTTTCGGAATCGGGCTCTGCCGAGGAAGAGAGCCATGAGATGTTCCTCCTCTGGGCATGCCCGGGTCCTGAATCCTGTTGTGCCTGTGAATAGGCTGCAGGGGGACGGTGAAGACCAGCAACAGCTTTCAGGGCTGCCACCTTCCGTGTGGGACAAGGAGCCGGACATGTGCCTTTTCGGAAACAGGCCCTGCCGAGGACGAGAGCCATGAGATGTTCCTCCTCTGGGCAAGCCCGCGTCGTGAATCCTGTTGTGCCTGTGAATAGGCTGTTGGGGGACAGTGAAGACCAGCAACAGCTTTCAGGGCTGCCACCTTCCGTGTGGGACAAGGAGCCGGACGTGTGCCTTTTCGGAATCGGGCTCTGCCGAGAAGAGAGCCATGAGATGTTCCTTCTCTGGCCATGTCCGGGTCCTGAATCCTGTTGTGCCTGTGAATAGGCTGCAGGCGGACGGTGAAGACCAGCAACAGCTTTCAGGGCTGCCACCTTCCGTGTTGGACAAGGAGCCGGACGTGTGGCTTTCCGGAATCAGGCTCTGCCGAGGACGAGAGCCATGAGATGTTCCTCCTCTGGGCAAGCCCGGGTCCCAGATCCTGTTGTACCTGTGAATAGGCTGCAGGGGGACGGTGAAGACCAGCAACAGCTATCAGGGCTGCCACCTTCCGTGTGGGACAAGGAGCCGGACGAGTGCCTTTTCGGAATCAGGCTCTGCCGAAGACGAGAGCCATGAGATGTTCCACCTCTGGGCAAGCCCGGGTCCCAAATCCTGTTGTGCCTGTGAATAGGCTGCAGGGGGACGGTGAAGACCAGCAACAGCTTTCAGGGCTGCCACCTTCCTTGTCGGACAAGGAGCCGGACGTGAGCCTTTTCGAAAAGAGGCCCTGCCGAGGACGAGAGCCATGAGATGTTCCTCCTCTGGGCACGCCCGGGTCCCAAATCCTGTTGTGCCTGTGAATAGGCTGCAGGGGGACGGTGAAGACCAGCAACAGCTTTCAGGGCTGCCACCTTCCGTGTGGGAAAAGGAGCCGGACGAGTGCCTTTTCGGGAAGAGGCTCTGCCGAGGACAAGAGCCATGAAATGTTCCTCCTCTGGGCATGCCCGGGTCCTGAATCCTGTTGTGCCTGTGAATAGGCTGCAGGGGGACGGTGAAGACCAGCAACAGCTTTCAGGGCTGCCACCTTCCGTGTGGGACAAGGAGCCGGACGTGTGCCTTTTCGAAAAGAGGCCCTGCCGAGGACGAGAGCCATGAGATGTTCCTCCTCTGGGCAAGCCCGGGTCCCAGATCCTCTTGTGCCTGTGAATAGGCTGCAGGGGGACGGTGAAGACCAGCAACAGCTTTCAGGGCTGCCACCTTCCGTGTGGGACAAGGAGCCGGACGTGTGCCTTTTCGGAAATAGGCTCTGCCGAGGACGAGAGCTATGAGATGTTCCTCCTCTGGGCAAGCCCGGGTCCCAGATCCTGTCGTACCTGTGAATAGGCTGCCGGGGGACGGTGAAGATCAGCAACAGCTTTCAGGGCTGCCACCTTCCTTGTGGGACAAGGAACCGGACCTGTGCCTTTTCGGAATCAGGCTCTGCCGAGGAAGAGAGCCATGAGATGTTCCTCCTCTGGGCATGTCCGGGTCCTGAATCCTGTTGTGCCTGTGAATAGGCTGCAGGGGGACGGTGAAGACCAGCAACAGCTTTCAGGGCTGCCACCTTCCGTGTGGGACAAGGAGCCGGACGTGTGCCTTTTCGGAAAGAGGCCCTGCCGAGGACGAGAGCCATGTGATGTTCCTCCTCTGGGCAAGCCCGGGTCCCAGATCCTTTTGTGCCTGTGAATAGGCTGCAGGGGGACGGTGAAGACCAGCAACAGCTTTCAGGGCTGCCACCTTCCGTGTGGGACAAGGAGCCGGACGTGTGCCTTTTCAGAATCGGGCTCTGCCGAGGACGAGAGCCATGAGATGTTCCTCCTCTGGGCATGTGCGGGTCCTGAATCCTGTTGTGCCTGTGAATAGGCTGCAGGGGGACGGTGAAGACCAGCAACAGCTTTCAGGGCTGCCACCTTCCGTGTGGGACAAGGAGCCAGACGTGTGCCTTTTCGGAATCGGGCTCTGCCGAGGAAGAGAGCCATGAGATGTTCCTCCTCTGGGCATGCCCGGGTCCTGAATCCTGTTGTGCCTGTGAATAGGCTGCAGGGGGACGGTGAAGACCAGCAACAGCTTTCAGGGCTGCCACCTTCCGTGTGGGACAAGGAGCCGGACGTGTGACTTTTCGGAATCGGGCTCTGCCGAGGAAGAGAGCCATGAGATGTTCCTCCTCTGGGCATGTCCGGGTCCTGAATCCTGTTGTGCCTGTGAATAGGCTGCAGGGGGACGGTGAAGACCAGCAACAGCTTTCAGGGCTGCCACCTTCCGTGTGGGACAAGGAGCCGGACGTGTGCCTTTCCGGAATCAGGCTCTGCCGAGGACGAGAGCCATGAGATGTTCCTCCTCTGGGCAAGCCCGGGTCCTAAATCCTGTTGTACCTGTGAATAGGCTGCAGGGGGACGGTGAAGAGCAGCAACAGCTATCAGGGCTGCCACCTTCCGTGTGGGACAAGGAGCCGGACGTGTGACTTTTCAGAAATAGACTCTGCTGAGGACGAGAGCCATGATATGTTCCTCCTCTGGGCAAGCCCGGGTCCTGAATCCTGTTGTACCTGTGAATAGGCTGCAGGGGGACGGTGAAGACCAGCAACAGCTTTCAGGGCCGCCACCTTCCGTGTTGGACAAGGAGCCGGATGTGTGCCTTTTCGGAAAGAGGCCCTGCCGAGGACGAGAGCCATGAGATGTTCCTCCTCTGGGCAAGCCCGGGTCCCAGATCCTGTTGTGCCTGTGAATAGGCTGCAGGGGGACGGTGAAGACCAGCAACAGCTTTCAGGGCTGCCACCTTCCTTGTGGGACAAGGAGCCGGACGTGTGCCTTTTCGGAATCGGGCTCTGCCGAGGAAGAGAGCCATGAGATGTTCCTCCTCTGGGCATGCCCGGGTCCTGAATCCTGTTGTGCCTGTGAATAGGCTGCAGGGGGACAGTGAAGACCAGCAACAGCTTTCAGGGCTGCCACCTTCCGTGTGGGAGAAGGAGCCGGACGTGTGCCTTTTCGAAAAGAGGCCCTGCCGAGGACGAGAGCCATGAGATGTTCCTCCTCTGGGCAAGCCCTGGTCCCAGATCCTGTTGTGCCTGTGAATAGGCTGCAGGGGGACGGTGAAGACCAGCAACAGCTTTCAGGGCTGCCACCTTCCGTGTGGGACAAGGAGCCGGACGAGTGCCTTTTCGGAATCGGGCTCTGCCGAGGACGAGAGCCATGAGATGTTCCTCCTCTGGGCATGTGCGGGTCCTGAATCCTGTTGTGCCTGTGAATAGGCTGCAGGGGGACGGTGAAGACCAGCAACAGCTTTCATGGCTGCCACCTTCCGTGTGGGACAAGGAGCCGGACGTGTGCCTTTTCGGAATCGGGCTCTGCCGAGGAAGAGAGCCATGAGATGTTCCTCCTCTGGGCATGCCCGGGTCCTGAATCCTGTTGTACCTGTGAATAGGCTGCAGGGGGACGGTGAAGACCAGCAACAGCTTTCAGGGCTGCCACCTTCCGTGTGGGACAAGGAGCCGGATGTGTGCCTTTTCGGAAATAGGCTCTGCCGAGGACGAGAGCTATGAGATGTTCTTCCTCTGGGCAAGCCCGGGTCCCAGATCCTGTCGTACCTGTGAATAGGCTGCCGGGGGACGGTGAAGACCAGCAACAGCTTTCAGGGCTGCCACCTTCCTTGTGGGACAAGGAACCGGACGTGTGCTTTTTCGGAATCAGGCTCTGCCGAGAAGAGATCCATGAGATGTTCCTCCTCTGGGCATGTCCGGGTCCTGAAACCTGTTGTGCCTGTGAATAGGCTGCAGGGGGACGGTGAAGACCAGCAACAGCTTTCAGGGCTGCCACCTTCCGTGTGGGACAAGGAGCCGGACGTGTGGCTTTCCGGAATCAGGCTCTGCCGAGGACGAGAGCCATGAGATGTTCCTCCTCTGGGCAAGCCCGGGTCCCAGATCCTGTTGTGCCTGTGAATAGGCTGCGGGGGGACGGTGAAGACCAGCAACAGCTATCAGGGCTGCCACCTTCCGTGTGGGACAAGGAGCCGGACGAGTGCCTTTTCGGAATCAGGCTCTGCCGAAGACGAGAGCCATGAGATGTTCCACCTCTGGGCAAGCCCGGGTCCCAAATCCTGTTGTGCCTGTGAATAGGCTGCAGGGGGACGGTGAAGACCAGCAACAGCTTTCAGGGCTGCCACCTTCCTTGTGGGACAAGGAGCCGGACGTGTGCCTTTTCGGAATCGGGCTCTGCCGAGGACGAGAGCCATGAGATGTTCCTCCTCTGGGCATGTGCGGGTCCTGAATCCTGTTGTGCCTGTGAATAGGCTGCAGGGGGACGGTGAAGACCAGCAACAGCTTTCAGGGCTGCCACCTTCCGTGTGGGACAAGGAGCCGGACGTGTGCCTTTTCGGAATCGGGCTCTGCCGAGGAAGAGAGCCATGAGATGTTCCTCCTCTGGGCATGCCCGGGTCCTGAATCCTGTTGTACCTGTGAATAGGCTGCAGGGGGACGGTGAAGACCAGCAACAGCTTTCAGGGCTGCCACCTTCCGTGTGGGACAAGGAGCCGGATGTGTGCCTTTTCGGAAATAGGCTCTGCCGAGGACGAGAGCTATGAGATGTTCTTCCTCTGGGCAAGCCCGGGTCCCAGATCCTGTCGTACCTGTGAATAGGCTGCCGGGGGATGGTGAAGACCAGCAACAGCTTTCAGGGCTGCCACCTTCCTTGTGGGACAAGGAACCGGACGTGTGCATTTTCGGAATCAGGCTCTGCCGAGGAAGAGAGCCATGAGATGTTCCTCCTCTGGGCATGTCCGGGTCCTGAATCCTGTTGTGCCTGTGAATAGGCTGCAGGGGGACGGTGAAGACCAGCAACAGCTTTCAGGGCTGCCACCTTCCGTGTGGGACAAGGAGCCGGACGTGTGCCTTTCCGGAATCAGGCTCTGCCGAGGACGAGAGCCATGAGATGTTCCTCCTCTGGGCAAGCCCGGGTCCTGAATCCTGTTGTACCTGTGAATAGGCTGCAGGGGGACGGTGAAGACCAGCAACAGCTTTCAGGGCTGCCACCTTCCGTGTGGGACAAGGAGCCGGACGTGTGACTTTTCAGAAATAGACTCTGCTGAGGACGAGAGCCATGATATGTTCCTCCTCTGGGCAAGCCCGGGTCCTGAATCCTGTTGTACCTGTGAATAGGCTGCAGGGGGACGGTGAAGACCAGCAACAGCTTTCAGGGCTGCCACCTTCCGTGTGGGACAAGGAGCCGGACGTGTGGCTTTCCGGAATCAGGCTCTGCCGAGGACGAGAGCCATGAGATGTTCCTCCTCTGGGCAAGCCCGGGTCCCAGATCCTGTTGTGCCTGTGAATAGGCTGCAGGGGGACGGTGAAGACCAGCAACAGCTATCAGGGCTGCCACCTTCCGTGTGGGACAAGGAGCCGGACGAGTGCCTTTTCGGAATCAGGCTCTGCCGAAGACGAGAGCCATGAGATGTTCCACCCTGGGCAAGCCCGGGTCCCAAATCCTGTTGTGCCTGTGAATAGGCTGCAGGGGGACGGTGAAGACCAGCAACAGCTTTCAGGGCTGCCACCTTCCTTGTGGTACAAGGAGCCGGACGTGTGCCTTTTCGGAATCGGGCTCTGCCGAGGACGAGAGCCATGAGATGTTCCTCCTCTGGGCATGTGCGGGTCCTGAATCCTGTTGTGCCTGTGAATAGGCTGCAGGGGGACGGTGAAGACCAGCAACAGCTTTCAGGGCTGCCACCTTCCGTGTGGGACAAGGAGCCGGACGTGTGCCTTTTCGGAATCGGGCTCTGCCGAGGAAGAGAGCCATGAGATGTTCCTCCTCTGGGCATGCCCGGGTCCTGAATCCTGTTGTGCCTGTGAATAGGCTGCAGGGGGACGGTGAAGACCAGCAACAGCTTTCAGGGCTGCCACCTTCCGTGTGGGACAAGGAGCCGGACGTGTGCCTTCTCGGAAACAGGCTCTGCCGAGGACGAGAGCCATGAGATGTTCCTCCTCTGGGCATGCCCGGGTCCCAAATCCTGTTGTGCCTGTGAATAGGCTGCAGGGGGACGGTGAAGACCAGCAACAGCTTTCAGGGCTGCCACCTTCCGTGTGGGACAAGGAGCCGGACGTGTGCCTTTCCGGAATCAGGCTCTGCCGAGGACGAGAGCCATGAGATGTTCCTCCTCTGGGCAAGCCCGGGTCCTGAATCCTGTTGTGCCTGTGAATAGGCTGCAGGGGGACGGTGAAGACCAGCAACAGCTTTCAGGGCTGCCACCTTCCGTGTGGGACAAGGAGCCGGACGTGTGCCTTTTCGAAAAGAGGCCCTGCCGAGGACGAGAGCCATGAGATGTTCCTCCTCTGGGCATGTCCGGGTCCTGAATCCTGTTGTGCCTGTGAATAGGCTGCAGGGGGACGGTGAAGACCAGCAACAGCTTTCAGGGCTGCCACCTTCCGTGTGGGACAAGGAGCCGGACGTGTGCCTTTTCGGAAAGAGGCCCTGCCGAGGGCGAGAGCCATGTGATGTTCCTCCTCTGGGCAAGCCCGGGTCCCAGATCCTTTTGTGCCTGTGAATAGGCTGCAGGGGGACGGTGAAGACCAGCAACAGCTTTCAGGGCTGCCACCTTCCGTGTGGGACAAGGAGCCGGACGTGTGCCTTTTCGGAATCGGGCTCTGCCGAGGACGAGAGCCATGAGATGTTCCTCCTCTGGGCATGTCCGGGTCCTGAATCCTGTTGTGCCTGTGAATAGGCTGCAGGGGGACGGTGAAGACCAGCAACAGCTTTCAGGGCTGCCACCTTCCGTGTGGGACAAGGAGCCGGACGTGTGCCTTTCCGGAATCAGGCTCTGCCGAGGACGAGAGCCATGAGATGTTCCTCCTCTGGGCAAGCCCGGGTCCTGAATCCTGTTGTACCTGTGAATAGGCTGCAGGGGGACGGTGAAGACCAGCAACAGCTTTCAGGGCTGCCACCTTCCGTGTGGGACAAGGAGCCGGACGTGTGACTTTTCAGAAATAGACTCTGCAGAGGACGAGAGCCATGATATGTTCCTCCTCTGGGCAAGCCCGGGTCCTGAATCCTGTTGTACCTGTGAATAGGCTGCAGGGGGACGGTGAAGACCAGCAACAGCTTTCAGGGCTGCCACCTTCCGTGTGGGACAAGGAGCCGGACGTGTGGCTTTCCGGAATCAGGCTCTGCCGAGGACGAGAGCCATGAGATGTTCCTCCTCTGGGCAAGCCCGGGTCCCAGATCCTGTTGTGCCTGTGAATAGGTTGCAGGGGGACGGTGAAGACCAGCAACATCTTTCCGGCCTGCCACCTTCCGTGTGGGACAAGGAGCCGGACGTGTGCCTTCTCGGAAACAGGCTCTGCCGAGGACGAGAGCCATGAGATGTTCCTCCTCTGGGCAAGCCCGGGTCCCAAATCCTGTTGTGCCTGTGAATAGGCTGCAGGGGGACGGTGAAGACCAGCAACAGCTTTCAGGGCTGCCACCTTCCGTGTGGGACAAGGAGCCGGACAAGTGCCCTTTCGGGAAGAGGCTCTGCCGAGGACAAGAGCCATGAGATGTTCCTCCTCTGGGCAAGCCCGGGTCCTGAATCCTATTGTACCTGTGAATAGGCTGCAGGGGGACGGTGAAGACCAGCAACAGCTTTCAGGGCTGCCACCTTCCGTGTGGGACAAGGAGCCGGACGTGTGCCTTTTCGGAAATAGGCTCTGCCGAGGACGAGAGCCATGAGATGTTCCTCCTCTGGGCAAGCCCGGGTCCCAGATCCTGTTGTACCTGTGAATAGGCTGCAGGGGGACGGTGAAGACCAGCAACAGCTTTCAGGGCTGCCACCTTCCGTGTGGGACAAGGAGCCGGACGTGTGCCTTTTCGGAATCGGGCTCTGCCGAGGACGAGAGCCATGAGATGTTCCTCCTCTGGGCATGTGCGGGTCCTGAATCCTGTTGTGCCTGTGAATAGGCTGCAGGGGGACGGTGAAGACCAGCAACAGCTTTCAGGGCTGCCACCTTCCGTGTGGGACAAGGAGCCGGACGTGTGCCTTCTCGGAAATAGGCTCTGCCGAGGACGAGAGCCATGAGATGTTCCTCCTCTGGGCAAGCCCGGGTCCTGAATCCTGTTGTACCTGTGAATAGGCTGCAGGGGGACGGTGAAGACCAGCAACAGCTTTCAGGGCTGCCGCCTTCCGTGTGTGACAAGGAGCCGGATGTGTGCCTTTTCGGAAATAGGCTCTGCCGAGGACGAGAGCTATGAGATGTTCCTCCTCTGGGCAAGCCCGGGTCCCAGATCCTGTTGTACCTGTGAATAGGCTGCAGGGGGACGGTGAAGACCAGCAACAGCTTTCAGGGCTGCCACCTTCCGTGTGGGACAAGGAGCCGGACGTGTGCCTTTTCGGAATCGGGCTCTGCCGAGGACGAGAGCCATGAGATGTTCCTCCTCTGGGCATGTGCGGGTCCTGAATCCTGTTGTGCCTGTGAATAGGCTGCAGGGGGACGGTGAAGACCAGCAACAGCTTTCAGGGCTGCCACCTTCCGTGTGGGACAAGGAGCCGGACGTGTGCCTTTTCGGAATCGGGCTCTGCCGAGGAAGAGAGCCATGAGATGTTCCTCCTCTGGGCATGCCCGGGTCCTGAATCCTGTTGTGCCTGTGAATAGGCTGCAGGGGGACGGTGAAGACCAGCAACAGCTTTCAGGGCTGCCACCTTCCGTGTGGGACAAGGAGCCGGACGTGTGCCTTCTCGGAAACAGGCTCTGCCGAGGACGAGAGCCATGAGATGTTCCTCCTCTGGGCATGCCCGGGTCCTGAATCCTGTTGTACCTGTGAATAGGCTGCAGGGGGACGGTGAAGACCAGCAACAGCTTTCAGGGCTGCCACCTTCCGTGTGGGACAAGGAGCCGGACGTGTGACTTTTCAGAAATAGAATCTGCTGAGGACGAGAGCCATGATATGTTCCTCCTCTGGGCAAGCCCGGGTCCTGAATCCTGTTGTACCTGTGAATAGGCTGCAGGGGGACGGTGAAGACCAGCAACAGCTTTCAGGGCCGCCACCTTCCGTGTTGGACAAGGAGCCGGATGTGTGCCTTTTAGGAAAGAGGCCCTGCCGAGGACGAGAGCCATGAGATGTTCCTCCTCTGCGCAAGCCCGGGTCCCAGATCCTGTTGTGCCTGTGAATAGGCTGCAGGGGGACGGTGAAGACCAGCAACAGCTTTCAGGGCTGCCACCTTCCTTGTCAGAAAAGGAGCCGGACGTGTGCCTTTCCGGAATCAGGCTCTGCCGAGGACGAGAGCCATGAGATGTTCCTCCTCTGGGCAAGCCCGGGTCCCAAATCCTGTTGTGCCTGTGAATAGGCTGCAGGGGGACGGTGAAGACCAGCAACAGCTTTCAGGGCTGCCACCTTCCGTGTGGGAAAAGGAGCCGGACGAGTGCCTTTTCGGGAAGAGGCCCTGCCGAGGACAAGAGCCATGATATGTTCCTCCTCTGGGCAAGCCCGGGTCCTGAATCCTGTTGTACCTCTGAATAGGCTGCAGGGGGACGGTGAAGACCAGCAACAGCTTTCAGGGCTGCCACCTTCCTTGTGGGACAAGGAGCCGGACGTGTGCCTTTTCGGAAATAGGCTCTGCCGAGGACGAGAGCCATGAGATGTTCCTCCTCTGGGCAAGCCCGGGTCCCAGATCCTGTTGTACCTGTGAATAGGCTGCAGGGGGACGGTGAAGACCAGCAACAGCTTTCAGGGCTGCCACCTTCCTTGTGGGACAAGGATCCGGACGTGTGCCTTTTCGGAATCGGGCTCTGCCGAGGAAGAGAGCCATGAGATGTTCCTCCTCTGGGCATGCCCGGGTCCTGAATCCTGTTGTGCCTGTGAATAGGCTGCAGGGGGACGGTGAAGACCAGCAACAGCTTTCAGGGCTGCCACCTTCCGTGTGGGACAAGGAGCCGGACGTGTGCCTTTTCGAAAAGAGGCCCTGCCGAGGACGAGAGCCATGAGATGTTCCTCCTCTGGGCAAGCCCGGTTCCCAGATCCTGTTGTGCCTGTGAATAGGCTGCAGGGGGACGGTGAAGACCAGCAACAGCTTTCAGGGCTGCCACCTTCCGTGTGGGACAAGGAGCCGGACGTGTGCCTTTTCGGAAACAGGCCCTGCCGAGGACGAGAGCCATGAGATGTTCCTCCTCTGGGAAAGCCCGGGTCCCGAATCCTGTTGTGCCTGTGAATAGGCTGCAGGGGGACGGTGAAGACCAGCAACAGCTTTCAGGGCTGCCACCTTCCGTGTGGGACAAGGAGCCGGACGTGTGCCTTTTCGGAAATAGGCTCTGCCGAGGACGAGAGCCATGAGATGTTCCTCCTCTGGGCAAGCCCGGGTCCCAGATCCTGTTGTACCTGTGAATAGGCTGCAGGGGGACGGTGAAGACCAGCAACAGCTTTCAGGGCTGCCACCTTCCTTGTGGGACAAGGATCCGGACGTGTGCCTTTTCGGAATGTGGCTCTGCCGAGGAAGAGAGCCATGAGATGTTCCTCCTCTGGGCATGCCCGGGTCCTGAATCCTGTTGTGCCTGTGAATAGGCTGCAGGGGGACGGTGAAGACCAGCAACAGTTTTCAGGGCTGCCACCTTCCGTGTGGGACAAGGAGCCGGACGTGTGCCTTTTCGAAAAGAGGCCCTGCCGAGGACGAGAGCCATGAGATGTTCCTCCTCTGGGCAAGCCCGGGTCCCAGATCCTGTTGTGCCTGTGAATAGGCTGCAGGGGGACGGTGAAGACCAGCAACAGCTTTCAGGGCTGCCACCTTCCTTGTGGGACAAGGAGCCGGACGTGTGCCTTTTCGGAATCAGGCTCTGCCGAGGAAGAGAGCCATGAGATGTTCCTCCTCTGGGCATGTCCGGGTCCTGAATCCTGTTGTGCCTGTGAATAGGCTGCAGGGGGACGGTGAAGACCAGCAAAAGCTTTCAGGGCTGCCACCTTCCGTGTGGGACAAGGAGCCGGACGTGTGCCTTTTCGAAAAGAGGCCCTGCCGAGGACGAGAGCCATGAGATGTTCCTCCTCTGGGCAAGCCCGGGTCCCAGATCCTGTTGTGCCTGTGAATAGGCTGCAGGGGGACGGTGAAGACCAGCAACAGCTTTCAGGGCTGCCACCTTCCGTGTGGGACAAGGAGCCGGACGTGTGCCTTTTCGGAAACAGGCCCTGCCGAGGACGAGAGCCATGAGATGTTCCTCCTCTGGGAAAGCCCGGGTCCCGAATCCTGTTGTGCCTGTGAATAGGCTGCAGGGGGACGGTGAAGACCAGCAACAGCTTTCAGGGCTGCCACCTTCCGTGTGGGACAAGGAGCCGGACGTGTGCCTTTTCGGAATCGGGCTCTGCCGAGAAGAGAGCCATGAGATGTTCCTCCTCTGGGCATGTCCTGGTCCTGAATCCTGTTGTGCCTGTGAATAGGCTGCAGGGGGACGGTGAAGACCAGCAACAGCTTTCAGGGCTGCCACCTTCCTTGTGGGACAAGGAACCGGACCTGTGCCTTTTCGGAATCAGGCTCTGCCGAGGAAGAGAGCCATGAGATGTTCCTCCTCTGGGCATGTCCGGGTCCTGAATCCTGTTGTGCCTGTGAATAGGCTGCAGGGGGACGGTGAAGACCAGCAACAGCTTTCAGGGCTGCCACCTTCCGTGTGGGACAAGGAGCCGAACGTGTGCCTTTTCGAAAAGAGGCCCTGCCGAGGACGAGAGCCATGAGATGTTCCTCCTCTGGGCAAGCCCGGGTCCCAGATCCTGTTGTGCCTGTGAATAGGCTGCAGGGGGACGGTGAAGACCAGCAACAGCTTTCAGGGCTGCCACCTTCCGTGTGGGACAAGGAGCCGGACGTGTGCTTTTTCGGAAACAGGCCCTGCCGAGGACGAGAGCCATGAGATGTTCCTCCTCTGGGAAAGCCCGGGTCCCGAATCCTGTTGTGCCTGTGAATAGGCTGCAGGGGGACGGTGAAGACCAGCAACAGCTTTCAGGACTGCCACCTTCCGTGTGGGACAAGGAGCCGGACGTGTGCCTTTTCGGAATCGGGCTCTGCCGAGAAGAGAGCCATGAGATGTTCCTCCTCTGGGCATGTCCGGGTCCTGAATCCTGTTGTGCCTGTGAATAGGCTGCAGGCGGACGGTGAAGACCAGCAACAGCTTTCAGGGCTGCCACCTTCCGTGTGGGACAAGGAGCCGGACGTGTGGCTTTCCGGAATCAGGCTCTGCCGAGGACGAGAGCCATGAGATGTTCCTCCTCTGGGCAAGCCCGGGTCCCAGATCCTGTTGTACCTGTGAATAGGCTGCAGGGGGACGGTGAAGACCAGCAACAGCTATCAGGGCTGCCACCTTCCGTGTGGGACAAGGAGCCGGACGAGTGCCTTTTCGGAATCAGGCTCTGCCGAAGACGAGAGCCATGAGATGTTCCACCTCTGGGCAAGCCCGGGTCCCAAATCCTGTTGTGCCTGTGAATAGGCTGCAGGGGGACGGTGAAGACCAGCAACAGCTTTCAGGGCTGCCACCTTCCGTGTGGGACAAGGAGCCGGACGTGTGCCTTCTCGGAAATAGGCTCTGCCGAGGACGAGAGCTATGAGATGTTCCTCCTCTGGGCAAGCCCGGGTCCCAGATCCTGTTGTACCTGTGAATAGGCTGCAGGGGGACGGTGAAGACCAGCAACAGCTTTCAGGGCTGCCACCTTCCGTGTGGGACAAGGAGCCGGACGTGTGCCTTTTCGGAATCGGGCTCTGCCGAGGACGAGAGCCATGAGATGTTCCTCCTCTGGGCATGTGCAGGTCCTGAATCCTGTTGTGCCTGTGAATAGGCTGCAGGGGGACGGTGAAGACCAGGAACAGCTTTCAGGGCTGCCACCTTCCGTGTGGGAAAAGGAGCCGGACGTGTGCCTTTTCGGAATCGGGCTCTGCCGAAGAAGAGAGCCATGAGATGTTCCACCTCTGGGCAAGCCCGGGTCCCAAATCCTGTTGTGCCTGTGAATAGGCTGCAGGGGGACGGTGAAGACCAGCAACAGCTTTCAGGGCTGCCACCTTCCTTGTCGGACAAGGAGCCGGACGTGAGCCTTTTCGAGAAGAGGCCCTGCCGAGGACGAGAGCCATGAGATGTTCCTCCTCTGGGCACGCCCGGGTCCCAAATCCTGTTGTGCCTGTGAATAGGCTGCAGGGGGACGGTGAAGACCAGCAACATCTTTCAGGGCTGCCACCTTCCGTGTGGGAAAAGGAGCCGGACGAGTGCCTTTTCGGGAAGAGGCTCTGCCGAGGAAGAGAGCCATGAAATGTTCCTCCTCTGGGCATGCCCGGGTCCTGAATCCTGTTGTGCCTGTGAATAGGCTGCAGGGGGACGGTGAAGACCAGCAACAGCTTTCAGGGCTGCCACCTTCCGTGTGGGACAAGGAGCCGGACGTGTGCCTTTTCGAAAAGAGGCCCTGCCGAGGACGAGAGCCATGAGATGTTTCTCCTCTGGGCAAGCCCGGGTCCCAGATCCTGTCGTACCTGTGAATAGGCTGCAGGGGGACGGTGAAGACCAGCAACAGCTTTCAGGGCTGCCACCTTCCTTGTGGGACAAGGAACCGGACCTGTGCCTTTTCGGAATCAGGCTCTGCCGAGGAAGAGAGCCATGAGATGTTCCTCCTCTGGGCATGTCCGGGTCCTGAATCCTGTTGTGCCTGTGAATAGGCTGCAGGGGGACGGTGAAGACCAGCAACAGCTTTCAGGGCTGCCACCTTCCGTGTGGGACAAGGAGCCGGTCGTGTGCCTTTTCGGAAAGAGGCCCTGCCGAGGACGAGAGCCATGAGATGTTCCTCCTCTGGGCAAGCCCGGGTCCCAGATCCTGTTGTGCCTGTGAATAGGCTGCAGGGGGACGGTGAAGACCAGCAACAGCTTTCAGGGCTGCCACCTTCCGTGTGGGACAAGGAGCCGGACGTGTGACTTTTCGGAATAGGGCTCTGCCGAGGAAGAGAGCCATGAGATGTTCCTCCTTTGGGCATGTCCGGGTCCTGAATCCTGTTGTGCCTGTGAATAGGCTGCAGGGGGACGGTGAAGACCAGCAACAGCTTTCAGGGCTGCCACCTTCCTTGTGGGACAAGGAACCGGACGTGTGCCTTTTCGGAATCAGGCTCTGCCGAGGAAGAGAGCCATGAGATGTTCCTCCTCTGGGCATGTCCGGGTCCTGAATCCTGTTGTGCCTGTGAATAGGCTGCAGGGGGACGGTGAAGACCAGCAACAGCTTTCAGGGCTGCCACCTTCCGTGTGGGACAAGGAGACGGACGTGTGACTTTTCAGAAATAGACTCTGCTGAGGACGAGAGCCATGATATGTTCCTCCTCTGGGCAAGCCCGGGTCCCAAATCCTGTTGTGCCTGTGAATAGGCTGCAGGGGGACGGTGAAGACCAGCAACAGCTTTCAGGGCTGCCACCTTCCGTGTGGGACAAGGAGCCGGACGTGTGCCTTCTCGGAAATAGGCTCTGCCGAGGACGAGAGCTATGAGATGTTCCTCCTCTGGGCAAGCCCGGGTCCCAGATCCTGTTGTACCTGTGAATAGGCTGCAGGGGGACGGTGAAGACCAGCAACAGCTTTCAGGGCTGCCACCTTCCGTGTGGGACAAGGAGCCGGACGTGTGCCTTTTCGGAATCGGGCTCTGCCGAGGACGAGAGCCATGAGATGTTCCTCCTCTGGGCATGTGCGGGTCCTGAATCCTGTTGTGCCTGTGAATAGGCTGCAGGGGGACGGTGAAGACCAGGAACAGCTTTCAGGGCTGCCACCTTCCGTGTGGGAAAAGGAGCCGGACGTGTGCCTTTTCGGAATCGGGCTCTGCCGAGGAAGAGAGCCATGAGATGTTCCTCCTCTGGGCATGCCCGGGTCCTGAATCCTGTTGTGCCTGTGAATAGGCTGCAGGGGGACGGTGAAGACCAGCAACAGCTTTCAGGGCTGCCACCTTCCGTGTGGGACAAGGAGCCGGACGTGTGCCTTCTCGGAAACAGGCTCTGCCGAGGACGAGAGCCATGAGATGTTCCTCCTCTGGGCATGCCCGGGTCCTGAATCCTGTTGTACCTGTGAATAGGCTGCAGGGGGACGGTGAAGACCAGCAACAGCTTTCAGGGCTGCCACCTTCCGTGTGGGACAAGGAGCCGGATGTGTGCCTTTTCGGAAATAGGCTCTGCCGAGGACGAGAGCTATGAGATGTTCCTCCTCTGGGCAAGCCCGGGTCCCAGATCCTGTCGTACCTGTGAATAGGCTGCCGGGGGACGGTGAAGACCAGCAACAGCTTTCAGGGCTGCCACCTTCCTTGTGGGACAAGGAACCGGACGTGTGCCTTTTCGGAATCGGGCTCTGCCGAGGAAGAGAGCCATGAGATGTTCCTCCTCTGGGCATGTCCGGGTCCTGAATCCTGTTGTGCCTGTGAATAGGCTGCAGGGGGACGGTGAAGACCAGCAACAGCTTTCAGGGCTGCCACCTTCCGTGTGGGACAAGGAGCCGGACGTGTGACTTTTCAGAAATAGACTCTGCTGAGGACGAGAGCCATGGTATGTTCCTCCTGTGGGCAAGCCCGGGTCCTGAATCCTGTTGTACCTGTGAATAGGCTGCAGGGGGACGGTGAAGACCAGCAACAGCTTTCAGGGCCGCCACCTTCCGTGTTGGACAAGAAGCCGGATGTGTGCCTTTTCGGAAAGAGGCCCTGCCGAGGACGAGAGCCATGAGATGTTCCTCCTCTGGGCAAGCCCGGGTCCCAGATCCTGTTGTGCCTGTGAATAGGCTGCAGGGGGACGGTGAAGACCAGCAACAGCTTTCAGGGCTGCCACCTTCCGTGTGGGACAAGGAGCCGGACGTGTGCCTTTTAGAAAAGAGGCCCTGCCGAGGACGAGAGCCATGAGATGTTCCTCCTCTGGGCAAGCCCGGGTCCCAAATCCTGTTGTGCCTGTATATAGGCTGCAGGGGGACGGTGAAGACCAGCAACAGCTTTCAGGGCTGCCACCTTCCGTGTGGGAAAAGGAGCCGGACGAGTGCCTTTTCGGGAAGAGGCTCTGCCGAGGACAAGAGCCATGATATGTTCCTCCTCTGGGCAAGCCCGGGTCCTGAATCCTGTTGTACCTCTGAATAGGCTGCAGGGGGACGGTGAAGACCAGCAACAGCTTTCAGGGCTGCCACCTTCCGTGTGGGACAAGGAGCCGGACGTGTGCCTTTTCGGAAATAGGCTCTGCCGAGGACGAGAGCCATGAGATGTTCCTCCTCTGGGCAAGCCCGGGTCCCAGATCCTGTTGTACCTGTGAATAGGCTGCAGGGGGACGGTGAAGACCAGCAACAGCTTTCAGGGCTGCCACCTTCCTTGTGGGACAAGGAGCCGGACGTGTGCCTTTTCGGAATCGGGCTCTGCCGAGGAAGAGAGCCATGAGATATTCCTCCTCTGGGCATGCCCGGGTCCTGAATCCTGTTGTGCCTGTGAATAGGCTGCAGGGGGACGGTGAAGACCAGCAACAGCTTTCAGGGCTGCCACCTTCCGTGTGGGACAAGGAGCCGGACGTGTGCCTTTTCGGAAACAGGCCCTGCCGAGGACGAGAGCCATGAGATGTTCCTCCTCTGGGCAAGCCCGCGTCGTGAATCCTGTTGTGCCTGTGAATAGGCTGTTGGGGGACAGTGAAGACCAGCAACAGCTTTCAGGGCTGCCACCTTCCGTGTGGGACAAGGAGCCGGACGTGTGCCTTTTCGGAATCGGGCTCTGCCGAGAAGAGAGCCATGAGATGTTCCTCCTCTGGCCATGTCCGGGTCCTGAATCCTGTTGTGCCTGTGAATAGGCTGCAGGCGGACGGTGAAGACCAGCAACAGCTTTCAGGGCTGCCACCTTCCGTGTTGGACAAGGAGCCGGACGTGTGCCTTCTCGGAAACAGGCTCTGCCGAGGACGAGAGCCATGAGATGTTCCTCCTCTGGGCAAGCCCGGGTCCCAGATCCTGTTGTACCTCTGAATAGGCTGCAGGGGGACGGTGAAGACCAGCAACAGCTTTCAGGGCTGCCACCTTCCGTGTGGGACAAGGAGCCGGACGAGTGCCTTTTCGGAATCAGGCTCTGCCGAAGACGAGAGCCATGAGATGTTCCACCTCTGGGCAAGCCCGGGTCCCAAATCCTGTTGTGCCTGTGAATAGGCTGCAGGGGGACGGTGAAGACCAGCAACAGCTTTCAGGGCTGCCACCTTCCTTGTCGGACAAGGAGCCGGACGTGAGCCTTTTCGAAAAGAGGCCCTGCCGAGGACGAGAGCCATGAGATGTTCCTCCTCTGGGCACGCCCGGGTCCCAAATCCTGTTGTGCCTGTGAATAGGCTGCAGGGGGACGGTGAAGACCAGCAACATCTTTCAGGGCTGCCACCTTCCGTGTGGGACAAGGAGCCGGACGAGTGCCTTTTCGGGAAGAGGCTCTGCCGAGGACAAGAGCCATGAAATGTTCCTCCTCTGGGCATGCCCGGGTCCTGAATCCTGTTGTGCCTGTGAATAGGCTGCAGGGGGACGGTGAAGACCAGCAACAGCTTTCAGGGCTGCCACCTTCCGTGTGGGACAAGGAGCCGGACGTGTGCCTTTTCGAAAAGAGGCCCTGCCGAGGACGAGAGCCATGAGATGTTCCTCCTCTGGGCAAGCCCGGGTCCCAGATCCTGTTGTGCCTGTGAATAGGCTGCAGGGGGACGGTGAAGACCAGCAACAGCTTTCAGGGCTGCCACCTTCCGTGTGGGACAAGGAGCCGGATGTGTGCCTTTTCGGAAATAGGCTCTGCCGAGGACGAGAGCTATGAGATTTTCCTCCTCTGGGCAAGCCCGGGTCCCAGATCCTGTCGTACCTGTGAATAGGCTGCCGGGGGACGGTGAAGACCAGCAACAGCTTTCAGGGCTGCCACCTTCCTTGTGGGACAAGGAACCGGACCTGTGCCTTTTCGGAATCAGGCTCTGCCGAGGAAGAGAGCCATGAGATGTTCCTCCTCTGGGCATGTCCGGGTCCTGAATCCTGTTGTGCCTGTGAATAGGCTGCAGGGGGACGGTGAAGACCAGCAACAGCTTTCAGGGCTGCCACCTTCCGTGTGGGACAAGGAGCCAGACGTGTGCCTTTTCGGAAAGAGGTCCTGCCGAGGACGAGAGCCATGAGATGTTCCTCCTCTGGGCAAGCCCGGGTCCCAGATCCTTTTGTGCCTGTGAATAGGCTGCAGGGGGACGGTGAAGACCAGCAACAGCTTTCAGGGCTGCCACCTTCCGTGTGGGACAAGGAGCCGGACGTGTGACTTTTCGGAATCGGGCTCTGCCGAGGAAGAGAGCCATGAGATGTTCCTCCTCTGGGCATGTCCGGGTCCTGAATCCTGTTGTGCCTGTGAATAGGCTGCAGGGGGACGGTGAAGACCAGCAACAGCTTTCAGGGCTGCCACCTTCCTTGTGGGACAAGGAGCCGGACGTGTGCCTTTCCAGAATCAGGCTCTGCCGAGGACGAGAGCCATGAGATGTTCCTCCTCTGGGCAAGCCCGGGTCCCGAATCCTGTTGTACCTGTGAATAGGCTGCAGGGGGACGGTGAAGACCAGCAACAGCTATCAGGGCTGCCACCTTCCGTGTGGGACAAGGAGCCGGACGTGTGACTTTTCAGAAATAGACTCTGCTGAGGACGAGAGCCATGATATGTTCCTCCTCTGGGCAAGCCCGGGTCCTGAATCCTGTTGTACCTGTGAATAGGCTGCAGGGGGACGGTGAAGACCAGCAACAGCTTTCAGGGCCGCCACCTTCCTTGTTGGACAAGGAGCCGGATGTGTGCCTTTTCGGAAAGAGGCCCTGCCGAGGACGAGAGCCATGAGATGTTCCTCCTCTGGGCAAGCCCGGGTCCCAGATCCTGTTGTGCCTGTGAATAGGCTGCAGGGGGACGGTGAAGACCAGCAACAGCTTTCAGGGCTGCCACCTTCCTTGTGGGACAAGGAGCCGGACGTGTGCCTTTTCGGAAACAGGCTCTGCCGAGGAAGAGAGCCATGAGATGTTCCTCCTCTGGGCACGCCCGGGTCCCAAATCCTGTTGTGCCTGTGAATAGGCTGCAGGGGGACGGTGAAGACCAGCAACAGCTTTCAGGGCTGCCACCTTCCGTGTGGGAAAAGGAGCCGGACGAGTGCCTTTTCGGGAAGAGGCTCTGCCGAGGACAAGAGCCATGAAATGTTCCTCCTCTGGGCATGCCCGGGTCCTGAATCCTGTTGTGCCTGTGAATAGGCTGCAGGGGGACGGTGAAGACCAGCAACAGCTTTCAGGGCTGCCACCTTCCGTGTGGGACAAGGAGCCGGACGTGTGCCTTTTCGAAAAGAGGCCCTGCCGAGGACGAGAGCCATGAGATGTTCCTCCTCTGGGCAAGCCCGGGTCCCAGATCCTCTTGTGCCTGTGAATAGGCTGCAGGGGGACGGTGAAGACCAGCAACAGCTTTCAGGGCTGCCACCTTCCTTGTGGGACAAGGAGCCGGACGTGTGCCTTTTCGGAAATAGGCTCTGCCGAGGACGAGAGCTATGAGATGTTCCTCCTCTGGGCAAGCCCGGGTCCCAGATCCTGTCGTACCTGTGAATAGGCTGCCGGGGGACGGTGAAGACCAGCAACAGCTTTCAGGGCTGCCACCTTCCTTGTGGGACAAGGAACCGGACCTGTGCCTTTTCGGAATCAGGCTCTGCCGAGGAAGAGAGCCATGAGATGTTCCTCCTCTGGGCATGTCCGGGTCCTGAATCCTGTTGTGCCTGTGAATAGGCTGCAGGGGGACGGTGAAGACCAGCAACAGCTTTCAGGGCTGCCACCTTCCGTGTGGGACAAGGAGCCGGACGTGTGCCTTTTCGGAATCGGGCTCTGCCGAGGACGAGAGCCATGAGATGTTCCTCCTCTGGGCATGTGCGGGTCCTGAATCCTGTTGTGCCTGTGAATAGGCTGCAGGGGGACGGTGAAGACCAGCAACAGCTTTCAGGGCTGCCACCTTCCGTGTGGGACAAGGAGCCAGACGTGTGCCTTTTCGGAATCGGGCTCTGCCGAGGAAGAGAGCCATGAGATGTTCCTCCTCTGGGCATGCCCGGGTCCTGAATCCTGTTGTGCCTGTGAATAGGCTGCAGGGGGACGGTGAAGACCAGCAACAGCTTTCAGGGCTGCCACCTTCCGTGTGGGACAAGGAGTCGGACGTGTGACTTTTCGGAATCGGGCTCTGCCGAGGAAGAGAGCCATGAGATGTTCCTCCTCTGGGCATGTCCGGGTCCTGAATCCTGTTGTGCCTGTGAATAGGCTGCAGGGGGACGGTGAAGACCAGCAACAGCTTTCAGGGCTGCCACCTTCCTTGTGGGACAAGGAGCCGGACGTGTGCCTTTCCGGAATCAGGCTCTGCCGAGGACGAGAGCCATGAGATGTTCCTCCTCTGGGCAAGCCCGGGTCCTAAATCCTGTTGTACCTGTGAATAGGCTGCAGGGGGACGGTGAAGACCAGCAACAGCTATCAGGGCTGCCACCTTCCGTGTTGGACAAGGAGCCGGACGTGTGACTTTTCAGAAATAGACTCTGCTGAGGACGAGAGCCATGATATGTTCCTCCTCTGGGCAAGCCCGGGTCCTGAATCCTGTTGTACCTGTGAATAGGCTGCAGGGGGACGGTGAAGACCAGCAACAGCTTTCAGGGCCGCCACCTTCCGTGTTGGACAAGGAGCCGGATGTGTGCCTTTTCGGAAAGAGGCCCTGCCGAGGACGAGAGCCATGAGATGTTCCTCCTCTGGGCAAGCCCGGGTCCCAGATCCTGTTGTGCCTGTGAATAGGCTGCAGGGGGACGGTGAAGACCAGCAACAGCTTTCAGGGCTGCCACCTTCCTTGTGGGACAAGGAGCCGGACGTGTGCCTTTTCGGAATCGGGCTCTGCCGAGGAAGAGAGCCATGAGATGTTCCTCCTCTGGGCATGCCCGGGTCCTGAATCCTGTTGTGCCTGTGAATAGGCTGCAGGGGGACAGTGAAGACCAGCAACAGCTTTCAGGGCTGCCACCTTCCGTGTGGGAGAAGGAGCCGGACGTGTGCCTTTTCGAAAAGAGGCCCTGCCGAGGACGAGAGCCATGAGATGTTCCTCCTCTGGGCAAGCCCTGGTCCCAAATCCTGTTGTGCCTGTGAATAGGCTGCAGGGGGACGGTGAAGACCAGCAACAGCTTTCAGGGCTGCCACCTTCCGTGTGGGACAAGGAGCCGGACATGTGCCTTTTAGGAAACAGGCCCTGCCGAGGACGAGAGCCATGAGATGTTCCTCCTCTGGGCAAGCCCGGGTCCCAGATCCTGTTGTGCCTGTGAATAGGCTGCAGGGGGACAGTGAAGACCAGCAACAGCTTTCAGGGCTGCCACCTTCCGTGTGGGACAAGGAGCCGGACGTGTGACTTTTCGGAATCGGGCTCTGCCGAGAAGAGATCCATGAGATGTTCCTCCTCTGGGCATGTCCGGGTCCTGAAACCTGTTGTGCCTGTGAATAGGCTGCAGTGGGACGGTGAAGACCAGCAACAGCTTTCAGGGCTGCCACCTTCCGTGTGGGACAAGGAGCCGGACGTGTGACTTTCCGGAATCAGGCTCTGCCGAGGACGAGAGCCATGAGATGTTCCTCCTCTGGGCAAGCCCGGGTCCCAGATCCTGTTGTGCCTGTGAATAGGCTGCGGGGGGACGGTGAAGACCAGCAACAGCTATCAGGGCTGCCACCTTCCGTGTGGGACAAGGAGCCGGACGAGTGCCTTTTCGGAATCAGGCTCTGCCGAAGACGAGAGCCATGAGATGTTCCACCTCTGGGCAAGCCCGGGTCCCAAATCCTGTTGTGCCTGTGAATAGGCTGCAGGGGGACGGTGAAGACCAGCAACAGCTTTCAGGGCTGCCACCTTCCGTGTGGGACAAGGAGCCGGACGTGTGCCTTTTCGGAATCGGGCTCTGCCGAGGAAGAGAGCCATGAGATGTTCCTCCTCTGGGCATGTGCGGGTCCTGAATCCTGTTGTGCCTGTGAATAGGCTGCAGGGGGACGGTGAAGACCAGCAACAGCTTTCAGGGCTGCCACCTTCCGTGTGGGACAAGGAGCCGGACGTGTGCCTTTTCGGAATCGGGCTCTGCCGAGGAAGAGAGCCATGAGATGTTCCTCCTCTGGGCATGCCCGGGTCCTGAATCCTGTTGTACCTGTGAATAGGCTGCAGGGGGACGGTGAAGACCAGCAACAGCTTTCAGGGCTGCCACCTTCCGTGTGGGACAAGGAGCCGGATGTGTGCCTTTTCGGAAATAGGCTCTGCCGAGGACGAGAGCTATGAGATGTTCTTCCTCTGGGCAAGCCCGGGTCCCAGATCCTGTCGTACCTGTGAATAGGCTGCCGGGGGACGGTGAAGACCAGCAACAGCTTTCAGGGCTGCCACCTTCCTTGTGGGACAAGGAACCGGACGTGTGCTTTTTCGGAATCAGGCTCTGCCGAGGAAGAGAGCCATGAGATGTTCCTCCTCTGGGCATGTCCGGGTCCTGAATCCTGTTGTGCCTGTGAATAGGCTGCAGGGGGACGGTGAAGACCAGCAACAGCTTTCAGGGCTGCCACCTTCCGTGTGGGACAAGGAGCCGGACGTGTGCCTTTCCGGAATCAGGCTCTGCCGAGGACGAGAGCCATGAGATGTTCCTCCTCTGGGCAAGCCCGGGTCGTGAATCCTGTTGTACCTGTGAATAGGCTGCAGGGGGACGGTGAAGACCAGCAACAGCTTTCAGGGCTGCCACCTTCCGTGTGGGACAAGGAGCCGGACGTGTGACTTTTCAGAAATAGACTCTGCTGAGGACGAGAGCCATGATATGTTCCTCCTCTGGGCAAGCCCGGGTCCTGAATCCTGTTGTACCTGTGAATAGGCTGCAGGGGGACGGTGAAGACCAGCAACAGCTTTCAGGGCTGCCACCTTCCGTGTGGGACAAGGAGCCGGACGTGTGGCTTTCCGGAATCAGGCTCTGCCGAGGACGAGAGCCATGAGATGTTCCTCCTCTGGGCAAGCCCGGGTCCCAGATCCTGTTGTGCCTGTGAATAGGCTGCAGGGGGACGGTGAAGACCAGCAACAGCTATCAGGGCTGCCACCTTCCGTGTGGGACAAGGAGCCGGACGAGTGCCTTTTCGGAATCAGGCTCTGCCGAAGACGAGAGCCATGAGATGTTCCACCTCTGGGCAAGCCCGGGTCCCAAATCCTGTTGTGCCTGTGAATAGGCTGCAGGGGGACGGTGAAGACCAGCAACAGCTTTCAGGGCTGCCACCTTCCTTGTGGTACAAGGAGCCGGACGTGTGCCTTTTCGGAATCGGGCTCTGCCGAGGACGAGAGCCATGAGATGTTCCTCCTCTGGGCATGTGCGGGTCCTGAATCCTGTTGTGCCTGTGAATAGGCTGCAGGGGGACGGTGAAGACCAGCAACAGCTTTCAGGGCTGCCACCTTCCGTGTGGGACAAGGAGCCGGACGTGTGCCTTTTCGGAATCGGGCTCTGCCGAGGAAGAGAGCCATGAGATGTTCCTCCTCTGGGCATGCCCGGGTCCTGAATCCTGTTGTGCCTGTGAATAGGCTGCAGGGGGACGGTGAAGACCAGCAACAGCTTTCAGGGCTGCCACCTTCCGTGTGGGACAAGGAGCCGGACGTGTGCCTTCTCGGAAACAGGCTCTGCCGAGGACGAGAGCCATGAGATGTTCCTCCTCTGGGCATGCCCGGGTCCCAAATCCTGTTGTGCCTGTGAATAGGCTGCAGGGGGACGGTGAAGACCAGCAACAGCTTTCAGGGCTGCCACCTTCCGTGTGGGACAAGGAGCCGGACGTGTGCCTTTCCGGAATCAGGCTCTGCCGAGGACGAGAGCCATGAGATGTTCCTCCTCTGGGCAAGCCCGGGTCCTGAATCCTGTTGTGCCTGTGAATAGGCTGCAGGGGGACGGTGAAGACCAGCAACAGCTTTCAGGGCTGCCACCTTC
This sequence comes from Astur gentilis, assembly GCF_929443795.1. Lineage (NCBI taxonomy): Eukaryota > Metazoa > Chordata > Aves > Accipitriformes > Accipitridae > Astur > Astur gentilis. The sequence continues at coordinate 1,438,271 of NW_026061052.1, forward strand.
CGTGTGGGACAAGGAGCCGGACGTGTGCCTTTTCGAAAAGAGGCCCTGCCGAGGACGAGAGCCATGAGATGTTCCTCCTCTGGGCAAGCCCGGGTCCCAGATCCTCTTGTGCCTGTGAATAGGCTGCAGGGGGACGGTGAAGACCAGCAACAGCTTTCAGGGCTGCCACCTTCCGTGTGGGACAAGGAGCCGGATGTGTGCCTTTTCGGAAATAGGCTCTGCCGAGGACGAGAGCTATGAGATGTTCCTCCTCTGGGCAAGCCCGGGTCCCAGATCCTGTCGTACCTGTGAATAGGCTGCCGGGGGACGGTGAAGACCAGCAACAGCTTTCAGGGCTGCCACCTTCCTTGTGGGACAAGGAACCGGACCTGTGCCTTTTCGGAATCAGGCTCTGCCGAGGAAGAGAGCCATGAGATGTTCCTCCTCTGGGCATGTCCGGGTCCTGAATCCTGTTGTGCCTGTGAATAGGCTGCAGGGGGACGGTGAAGACCAGCAACAGCTTTCAGGGCTGCCACCTTCCGTGTGGGACAAGGAGCCGGACGTGTGCCTTTTCGGAAAGAGGCCCTGCCGAGGACGAGAGCCATGTGATGTTCCTCCTCTGGGCAAGCCCGGGTCCCAGATCCTGTTGTGCCTGTGAATAGGCTGCAGGGGGACGGTGAAGACCAGCAACAGCTTTCAGGGCTGCCACCTTCCGTGTGGGACAAGGAGCCGGACGTGTGCCTTTTCGGAATCGGGCTCTGCCGAGGACGAGAGCCATGAGATGTTCCTCCTCTGGGCATGTCCGGGTCCTGAATCCTGTTGTGCCTGTGAATAGGCTGCAGGGGGACGGTGAAGACCAGCAACAGCTTTCAGGGCTGCCACCTTCCGTGTGGGACAAGGAGCCGGACGTGTGCCTTTCCGGAATCAGGCTCTGCCGAGGACGAGAGCCATGAGATGTTCCTCCTCTGGGCAAGCCCGGGTCCTGAATCCTGTTGTACCTGTGAATAGGCTGCAGGGGGACGGTGAAGACCAGCAACAGCTTTCAGGGCTGCCACCTTCCGTGTGGGACAAGGAGCCGGACGTGTGACTTTTCAGAAATAGACTCTGCTGAGGACGAGAGCCATGATATGTTCCTCCTCTGGGCAAGCCCGGGTCCTGAATCCTGTTGTACCTGTGAATAGGCTGCAGGGGGACGGTGAAGACCAGCAACAGCTTTCAGGGCTGCCACCTTCCGTGTGGGACAAGGAGCCGGACGTGTGGCTTTCCGGAATCAGGCTCTGCCGAGGACGAGAGCCATGAGATGTTCCTCCTCTGGGCAAGCCCGGGTCCCAGATCCTGTTGTGCCTGTGAATAGGCTGCAGGGGGACGGTGAAGACCAGCAACAGCTATCAGGGCTGCCACCTTCCGTGTGGGACAAGGAGCCGGACGAGTGCCTTTTCGGAATCAGGCTCTGCCGAAGACGAGAGCCATGAGATGTTCCACCTCTGGGCAAGCCCGGGTCCCAAATCCTGTTGTGCCTGTGAATAGGCTGCAGGGGGACGGTGAAGACCAGCAACAGCTTTCAGGGCTGCCACCTTCCTTGTGGTACAAGGAGCCGGACGTGTGCCTTTTCGGAATCGGGCTCTGCCGAGGACGAGAGCCATGAGATGTTCCTCCTCTGGGCATGTGCGGGTCCTGAATCCTGTTGTGCCTGTGAATAGGCTGCAGGGGGACGGTGAAGACCAGCAACAGCTTTCAGGGCTGCCACCTTCCGTGTGGGACAAGGAGCCGGACGTGTGCCTTTTCGGAATCGGGCTCTGCCGAGGAAGAGAGCCATGAGATGTTCCTCCTCTGGGCATGCCCGGGTCCTGAATCCTGTTGTGCCTGTGAATAGGCTGCAGGGGGACGGTGAAGACCAGCAACAGCTTTCAGGGCTGCCACCTTCCGTGTGGGACAAGGAGCCGGACGTGTGCCTTCTCGGAAACAGGCTCTGCCGAGGACGAGAGCCATGAGATGTTCCTCCTCTGGGCATGCCCGGGTCCCAAATCCTGTTGTGCCTGTGAATAGGCTGCAGGGGGACGGTGAAGACCAGCAACAGCTTTCAGGGCTGCCACCTTCCTTGTGGTACAAGGAGCCGGACGTGTGCCTTTTCGGAATCGGGCTCTGCCGAGGACGAGAGCCATGAGATGTTCCTCCTCTGGGCATGCCCGGGTCCCAAATCCTGTTGTGCCTGTGAATAGGCTGCAGGGGGACGGTGAAGACCAGCAACAGCTTTCAGGGCTGCCACCTTCCGTGTGGGACAAGGAGCCAGACGTGTGCCTTTTCGGAATCGGGCTCTGCCGAGGAAGAGAGCCATGAGATGTTCCTCCTCTGGGCATGCCCGGGTCCTGAATCCTGTTGTGCCTGTGAATAGGCTGCAGGGGGACGGTGAAGACCAGCAACAGCTTTCAGGGCTGCCACCTTCCGTGTGGGACAAGGAGCCGGACGTGTGCCTTTTCGGAATCGGGCTCTGCCGAGGAAGAGAGCCATGAAATGTTCCTCCTCTGGGCATGCCCGGGTCCTGAATCCTGTTGTGCCTGTGAATAGGCTGCAGGGGGACGGTGAAGACCAGCAACAGCTTTCAGGGCTGCCACCTTCCGTGTGGGACAAGGAGCCGGACGTGTGCCTTTTCGAAAAGAGGCCCTGCCGAGGACGAGAGCCATGAGATGTTCCTCCTCTGGGCAAGCCCGGGTCCCAGATCCTCTTGTGCCTGTGAATAGGCTGCAGGGGGACGGTGAAGACCAGCAACAGCTTTCAGGGCTGCCACCTTCCGTGTGGGACAAGGAGCCGGATGTGTGCCTTTTCGGAATCAGGCTCTGCCGAGGAAGAGAGCCATGAGATGTTCCTCCTCTGGGCATGTCCGGGTCCTGAATCCTGTTGTGCCTGTGAATAGGCTGCAGGGGGACGGTGAAGACCAGCAACAGCTTTCAGGGCTGCCACCTTCCGTGTGGGACAAGGAGCCGGACGTGTGCCTTTCCGGAATCAGGCTCTGCCGAGGACGAGAGCCATGAGATGTTCCTCCTCTGGGCAAGCCCGGGTCCTGAATCCTGTTGTACCTGTGAATAGGCTGCAGGGGGACGGTGAAGACCAGCAACAGCTTTCAGGGCTGCCACCTTCCGTGTGGGACAAGGAGCCGGACGTGTGACTTTTCAGAAATAGACTCTGCTGAGGACGAGAGCCATGATATGTTCCTCCTCTGGGCAAGCCCGGGTCCTGAATCCTGTTGTACCTGTGAATAGGATGCAGGGGGACGGTGAAGACCAGCAACAGCTTTCAGGGCTGCCACCTTCCGTGTGGGACAAGGAGCCGGACGTGTGGCTTTCCGGAATCAGGCCCTGCCGAGGACGAGAGCCATGAGATGTTCCTCCTCTGGGCAAGCCCGGGTCCCAGATCCTGTTGTGCCTGTGAATAGGCTGCAGGGGGACGGTGAAGACCAGCAACAGCTATCAGGGCTGCCACCTTCCGTGTGGGACAAGGAGCCGGACGAGTGCCTTTTCGGAATCAGGCTCTGCCGAAGACGAGAGCCATGAGATGTTCCACCTCTGGGCAAGCCCGGGTCCTGAATCCTGTTGTGCCTGTGAATAGGCTGCAGGGGGACGGTGAAGACCAGCAACAGCTTTCAGGGCTGCCACCTTCCTTGTGGTACAAGGAGCCGGACGTGTGCCTTTTCGGAATCGGGCTCTGCCGAGGACGAGAGCCATGAGATGTTCCTCCTCTGGGCATGTGCGGGTCCTGAATCCTGTTGTGCCTGTGAATAGGCTGCAGGGGGACGGTGAAGACCAGCAACAGCTTTCAGGGCTGCCACCTTCCGTGTGGGACAAGGAGCCGGACGTGTGCCTTTTCGGAATCGGGCTCTGCCGAGGAAGAGAGCCATGAAATGTTCCTCCTCTGGGCATGCCCGGGTCCTGAATCCTGTTGTGCCTGTGAATAGGCTGCAGGGGGACGGTGAAGACCAGCAACAGCTTTCAGGGCTGCCACCTTCCGTGTGGGACAAGGAGCCGGACGTGTGCCTTTTCGAAAAGAGGCCCTGCCGAGGACGAGAGCCATGAGATGTTCCTCCTCTGGGCAAGCCCGGGTCCCAGATCCTCTTGTGCCTGTGAATAGGCTGCAGGGGGATGGTGAAGACCAGCAACAGCTTTCAGGGCTGCCACCTTCCGTGTGGGACAAGGAGCCGGATGTGTGCCTTTTCGGAAATAGGCTCTGCCGAGGACGAGAGCTATGAGATGTTCCTCCTCTGGGCAAGCCCGGGTCCCAGATCCTGTCGTACCTGTGAATAGGCTGCCGGGGGACGGTGAAGACCAGCAACAGCTTTCAGGGCTGCCACCTTCCTTGTGGGACAAGGAGCCGGACGTGTGCCTTTTCGGAATCGGGCTCTGCCGAGGAAGAGAGCCATGAGATGTTCCTCCTCTGGGCATGTCCGGGTCCTGAATCCTGTTGTGCCTGTGAATAGGCTGCAGGGGGATGGTGAAGACCAGCAACAGCTTTCAGGGCTGCCACCTTCCGTGTGGGACAAGGAGCCGGACGTGTGCCTTTCCGGAATCAGGCTCTGCCGAGGACGAGAGCCATGAGATGTTCCTCCTCTGGGCAAGCCCGGGTCCTGAATCCTGTTGTACCTGTGAATAGGCTGCAGGGGGACGGTGAAGACCAGCAACAGCTTTCAGGGCTGCCACCTTCCGTGTGGGACAAGGAGCCGGACGTGTGACTTTTCAGAAATAGACTCTGCTGAGGACGAGAGCCATGATATGTTCCTCCTCTGGGCAAGCCCGGGTCCTGAATCCTGTTGTACCTGTGAATAGGCTGCAGGGGGACGGTGAAGACCAGCAACAGCTTTCAGGGCTGCCACCTTCCGTGTGGGACAAGGAGCCGGACGTGTGGCTTTCCAAAATCAGGCTCTGCCGAGGACGAGAGCCATGAGATGTTCCTCCTCTGGGCAAGCCCGGGTCCCAGATCCTGTTGTGCCTGTGAATAGGCTGCAGGGGGACGGTGAAGACCAGCAACAGCTATCAGGGCTGCCACCTTCTGTGTGGGACAAGGAGCCGGACGAGTGCCTTTTCGGAATCAGGCTCTGCCGAAGACGAGAGCCATGAGATGTTCCACCTCTGGGCAAGCCCGGGTCCCAAATCCTGTTGTGCCTGTGAATAGGCTGCAGGGGGACGGTGAAGACCAGCAACAGCTTTCAGGGCTGCCACCTTCCTTGTGGTACAAGGAGCCGGACGAGTGCCTTTTCGGAATCAGGCTCTGCCGAAGACGAGAGCCATGAGATGTTCCACCTCTGGGCAAGCCCGGGTCCCAAATCCTGTTGTGCCTGTGAATAGGCTGCAGGGGGACGGTGAAGACCAGCAACAGCTTTCAGGGCTGCCACCTTCCTTGTGGTACAAGGAGCCGGACGTGTGCCTTTTCGGAATCGGGCTCTGCCGAGGACGAGAGCCATGAGATGTTCCTCCTCTGGGCATGTGCGGGTCCTGAATCCTGTTGTGCCTGTGAATAGGCTGCAGGGGGACGGTGAAGACCAGCAACAGCTTTCAGGGCTGCCACCTTCCGTGTGGGACAAGGAGCCGGACGTGTGCCTTTTCGGAATCGGGCTCTGCCGAGGAAGAGAGCCATGAGATGTTCCTCCTCTGGGCATGCCCGGGTCCTGAATCCTGTTGTGCCTGTGAATAGGCTGCAGGGGGACGGTGAAGACCAGCAACAGCTTTCAGGGCTGCCACCTTCCGTGTGGGACAAGGAGCCGGACGTGTGCCTTCTCGGAAACAGGCTCTGCCGAGGACGAGAGCCATGAGATGTTCCTCCTCTGGGCATGCCCGGGTCCCAAATCCTGTTGTGCCTGTGAATAGGCTGCAGGGGGACGGTGAAGACCAGCAACAGCTTTCAGGGCTGCCACCTTCCTTGTGGGACAAGGAGCCGGACGTGTGCCTTTTCGGAATCGGGCTCTGCCGAGGACGAGAGCCATGAGATGTTCCTCCTCTGGGCATGTGCGGGTCCTGAATCCTGTTGTGCCTGTGAATAGGCTGCAGGGGGACGGTGAAGACCAGCAACAGCTTTCAGGGCTGCCACCTTCCGTGTGGGACAAGGAGCCGGACGTGTGCCTTTTCGGAATCGGGCTCTGCCGAGGAAGAGAGCCATGAGATGTTCCTCCTCTGGGCATGCCCGGGTCCTGAATCCTGTTGTGCCTTTGAATAGGCTGCAGGGGGACGGTGAAGACCAGCAACAGCTTTCAGGGCTGCCACCTTCCGTGTGGGACAAGGAGCCGGACGTGTGCCTTCTCGGAAACAGGCTCTGCCGAGGACGAGAGCCATGAGATGTTCCTCCTCTGGGCATGCCCGGGTCCTGAATCCTGTTGTACCTGTGAATAGGCTGCAGGGGGACGGTGAAGACCAGCAACAGCTTTCAGGGCTGCCACCTTCCGTGTGGGACAAGGAGCCGGATGTGTGCCTTTTCGGAAATAGGCTCTGCCGAGGACGAGAGCTATGAGATGTTCCTCCTCTGGGCAAGCCCGGGTCCCAGATCCTGTCGTACCTGTGAATAGGCTGCCGGGGGACGGTGAAGACCAGCAACAGCTTTCAGGGCTGCCACCTTCCTTGTGGGACAAGGAACCGGACGTGTGCTTTTTCGGAATCAGGCTCTGCCGAGGAAGAGAGCCATGAGATGTTCCTCCTCTGGGCATGTCCGGGTCCTGAATCCTGTTGTGCCTGTGAATAGGCTGCAGGGGGACGGTGAAGACCAGCAACAGCTTTCAGGGCTGCCACCTTCCGTGTGGGACAAGGAGCCGGACGTGTGCCTTTCCGGAATCAGGCTCTGCCGAGGACGAGAGCCATGAGATGTTCCTCCTCTGGGCAAGCCCGGGTCCTGAATCCTGTTGTACCTGTGAATAGGCTGCAGGGGGACGGTGAAGACCAGCAACAGCTTTCAGGGCTGCCACCTTCCGTGTGGGACAAGGAGCCGGACGTGTGACTTTTCAGAAATAGACTCTGCTGAGGACGAGAGCCATGAGATGTTCCTCCTCTGGGCAAGCCCGGGTCCTGAATCCTGTTGTACCTGTGAATAGGCTGCAGGGGGACGGTGAAGACCAGCAACAGCTTTCAGGGCCGCCACCTTCCGTGTTGGACAAGGAGCCGGATGTGTGCCTTTCCGGAATCAGGCTCTGCCGAGGACGAGAGCCATGAGATGTTCCTCCTCTGGGCAAGCCCGGGTCCCAGATCCTGTTGTGCCTGTGAATAGGCTGCAGGGGGACGGTGAAGACCAGCAACAGCTTTCAGGGCTGCCACCTTCCGTGTGGGACAAGGAGCCGGACATGTGCCTTTTAGGAAACAGGCCCTGCCGAGGACGAGAGCCATGAGATGTTCCTCCTCTGGGCAAGCCCGGGTCCCAGATCCTGTTGTGCCTGTGAATAGGCTGCAGGGGGACAGTGAAGACCAGCAACAGCTTTCAGGGCTGCCACCTTCCGTGTGGGACAAGGAGCCGGACGTGTGACTTTTCGGAATCGGGCTCTGCCGAGAAGAGATCCATGAGATGTTCCTCCTCTGGGCATGTCCGGGTCCTGAAACCTGTTGTGCCTGTGAATAGGCTGCAGGGGGACGGTGAAGACCAGCAACAGCTTTCAGGGCTGCCACCTTCCGTGTGGGACAAGGAGCCGGACGTGTGCCTTTTCGGAATCAGGCTCTGCCGAGGACGAGAGCCATGAGATGTTCCTCCTCTGGGCAAGCCCGGGTCCCAGATCCTGTTGTGCCTGTGAATAGGCTGCGGGGGGACGGTGAAGACCAGCAACAGCTGTCAGGGCTGCCACCTTCCGTGTGGGACAAGGAGCCGGACGAGTGCCTTTTCGGAATCAGGCTCTGCCGAAGACGAGAGCCATGAGATGTTCCACCTCTGGGCAAGCCCGGGTCCCAAATCCTGTTGTGCCTGTGAATAGGCTGCAGGGGGACGGTGAAGACCAGCAACAGCTTTCAGGGCTGCCACCTTCCTTGTGGGACAAGGAGCCGGACGTGTGCCTTTTCGGAATCAGGCTCTGCCGAGGACGAGAGCCATGAGATGTTCCTCCTCTGGGCATTCCCGGGTCCTGAATCCTGTTGTGCCTGTGAATAGGCTGCAGGGGGACGGTGAAGACCAGCAACAGCTTTCAGGGCTGCCACCTTCCGTGTGGGACAAGGAGCCGGACGTGTGCCTTTTCGGAATCGGGCTCTGCCGAGGAAGAGAGCCATGAGATGTTCCTCCTCTGGGCATGCCCGGGTCCTGAATCCTGTTGTGCCTGTGAATAGGCTGCAGGGGGACGGTGAAGACCAGCAACAGCTTTCAGGGCTGCCACCTTCCGTGTGGGACAAGGAGCCGGACGTGTGCCTTCTCGGAAACAGGCTCTGCCGAGGACGAGAGCCATGAGATGTTCCTCCTCTGGGCATGCCCGGGTCCTGAATCCTGTTGTACCTGTGAATAGGCTGCAGGGGGACGGTGAAGACCAGCAACAGCTTTAAGGGCTGCCACCTTCCGTGTGGGACAAGGAGCCGGATGTGTGCCTTTTCGGAAATAGGCTCTGCCGAGGACGAGAGCTATGAGATGTTCTTCCTCTGGGCAAGCCCGGGTGCCAGATCCTGTCGTACCTGTGAATAGGCTGCTGGGGGACGGTGAAGACCAGCAACAGCTTTCAGGGCTGCCACCTTCCTTGTGGGACAAGGAACCGGACGTGTGCTTTTTCGGAATCAGGCTCTGCCGAGGAAGAGAGCCATGAGATGTTCCTCCTCTGGGCATGTGCGGGTCCTGAATCCTGTTGTGCCTGTGAATAGGCTGCAGGGGGACGGTGAAGACCAGCAACAGCTTTTAGGGCTGCCACCTTCCGTGTGGGACAAGGAGCCGGACGTGTGCCTTTCCGGAATCAGGCTCTGCCGAGGACGAGAGCCATGAGATGTTCCTCCTCTGGGCAAGCCCGGGTCCTGAATCCTGTTGTACCTGTGAATAGGCTGCAGGGGGACGGTGAAGACCAGCAACAGCTTTCAGGGCTGCCACCTTCCGTGTGGGACAAGGAGCCGGACGTGTGACTTTTCAGAAATAGACTCTGCTGAGGACGAGAGCCATGATATGTTCCTCCTCTGGGCAAGCCCGGGTCCTGAATCCTGTTGTACCTGTGAATAGGCTGCAGGGGGACGGTGAAGACCAGCAACTGCTTTCAGGGCTGCCACCTTCCGTGTGGGACAAGGAGCCGGACGTGTGGCTTTCCGGAATCAGGCTCTGCCGAGGACGAGAGCCATGAGATGTTCCTCCTCTGGGCAAGCCCGGGTCCCAGATCCTGTTGTGCCTGTGAATAGGCTGCAGGGGGACGGTGAAGACCAGCAACTGCTTTCAGGGCTGCCACCTTCCGTGTGGGACAAGGAGCCGGACGAGTGCCTTTTCGGAATCAGGCTCTGCCGAAGACGAGAGCCATGAGATGTTCCACCTCTGGGCAAGCCCGGGTCCCAAATCCTGTTGTGCCTGTGAATAGGCTGCAGGGGGACGGTGAAGACCAGCAACAGCTTTCAGGGCTGCCACCTTCCGTGTGGGACAAGGAGCCGGACGTGTGCCTTTTCGGAATCGGGCTCTGCCGAGGACGAGAGCCATGAGATGTTCCTCCTCTGGGCATGCCCGGGTCCTGAATCCTGTTGTGCCTGTGAATAGGCTGCAGGGGGACGGTGAAGACCAGCAACAGCTTTCAGGGCTGCCACCTTCCGTGTGGGACAAGGAGCCGGACGTGTGCCTTCTCGGAAACAGGCTCTGCCGAGGACGAGAGCCATGAGATGTTCCTCCTCTGGGCATGCCCGGGTCCCAAATCCTGTTGTGCCTGTGAATAGGCTGCAGGGGGACGGTGAAGACCAGCAACAGCTTTCAGGGCTGCCACCTTCCTTGTGGGACAAGGAGCCGGACGTGTGCCTTTTCGGAATCGGGCTCTGCCGAGGACGAGAGCCATGAGATGTTCCTCCTCTGGGCATGGGCGGGTCCTGAATCCTGTTGTGCCTGTGAATAGGCTGCAGGGGGACGGTGAAGACCAGCAACAGCTTTCAGGGCTGCCACCTTCCGTGTGGGACAAGGAGCCGGACGTGTGCCTTTTCGGAATCGGGCTCTGCCGAGGACGAGAGCCATGAGATGTTCCTCCTCTGGGCATGCCCGGGTCCTGAATCCTGTTGTGCCTGTGAATAGGCTGCAGGGGGACGGTGAAGACCAGCAACAGCTTTCAGGGCTGCCACCTTCCGTGTGGGACAAGGAGCCGGACGTGTGCCTTCTCGGAAACAGGCTCTGCCGAGGACGAGAGCCATGAGATGTTCCTCCTCTGGGCATGCCCGGGTCCTGAATCCTGTTGTACCTGTGAATAGGCTGCAGGGGGACGGTGAAGACCAGCAACAGCTTTCAGGGCTGCCACCTTCCGTGTGGGACAAGGAGCCGGATGTGTGGCTTTCCGGAATCAGGCTCTGCCGAGGACGAGAGCTATGAGATGTTCCTCCTCTGGGCAAGCCCGGGTCCCAGATCCTGTCGTACCTGTGAATAGGCTGCCGGGGGACGGTGAAGACCAGCAACAGCTTTCAGGGCTGCCACCTTCCTTGTGGGACAAGGAACCGGACGTGTGCTTTTTCGGAATCAGGCTCTGCCGAGGAAGAGAGCCATGAGATGTTCCTCCTCTGGGCATGTCCGGGTCCTGAATCCTGTTGTGCCTGTGAATAGGCTGCAGGGGGACGGTGAAGACCAGCAACAGCTTTCAGGGCTGCCACCTTCCGTGTGGGACAAGGAGCCGGACGTGTGCCTTTCCGGAATCAGGCTCTGCCGAGGACGAGAGCCATGAGATGTTCCTCCTCTGGGCAAGCCCGGGTCCTGAATCCTGTTGTACCTGTGAATAGGCTGCAGGGGGACGGTGAAGACCAGCAACAGCTTTCAGGGCTGCCACCTTCCGTGTGGGACAAGGAGCCGGACGTGTGCCTTTTCGGAAATAGGCTCTGTCGAGGACGAGAGCCATGAGATGTTCCTCCTCTGGGCAAGCCCGGGTCCTGAATCCTGTTGTACCTGTGAATAGGCTGCAGGGGGACGGTGAAGACCAGCAACAGCTTTCAGGGCCGCCACCTTCCGTGTTGGACAAGGAGCCGGATGTGTGCCTTTCCGGAATCAGGCTCTGCCGAGGACGAGAGCCATGAGATGTTCCTCCTCTGGGCAAGCCCGGGTTCCAGATCCTGTTGTGCCTGTGAATAGGCTGCAGGGGGACGGTGAAGACCAGCAACAGCTATCAGGGCTGCCACCTTCCGTGTGGGACAAGGAGCCGGACGAGTGCCTTTTCGGAATCAGGCTCTGCCGAAGACGAGAGCCATGAGATGTTCCACCTCTGGGCAAGCCCGGGTCCCAAATCCTGTTGTGCCTGTGAATAGGCTGCAGGGGGACGGTGAAGACCAGCAACAGCTTTCAGGGCTGCCACCTTCCGTGTGGGACAAGGAGCCAGATGTGTGCCTTTTCGGAATTGGGCTCTGCCGAGGAAGAGAGCCATGAGATGTTCCTCCTCTGGGCATGCCCGGGTCCTGAATCCTGTTGTGCCTGTGAATAGGCTGCAGGGGGACGGTGAAGACCAGCAACAGCTTTCAGGGCTGCCACCTTCCGTGTGGGACAAGGAGCCGGACGTGTGCCTTCTCGGAAACAGGCTCTGCCGAGGACGAGAGCCATGAGATGTTCCTCCACTGGGCATGCCCGGGTCCCAAATCCTGTTGTGCCTGTGAATAGGCTGCAGGGGGACGGTGAAGACCAGCAACAGCTTTCAGGGCTGCCACCTTCCTTGTGGGACAAGGAGCCGGACGTGTGCCTTTTCGGAATCGGGCTCTGCCGAGGACGAGAGCCATGAGATGTTCCTCCTCTGGGCATGTGCGGGTCCTGAATCCTGTTGTGCCTGTGAATAGGCTGCAGGGGGACGGTGAAGACCAGCAACAGCTTTCAGGGCTGCCACCTTCCGTGTGGGACAAGGAGCCGGACGTGTGCCTTTTCGGAATCGGGCTCTGCCGAGGAAGAGAGCCATGAGATGTTCCTCCTCTGGGCATGCCCAGGTCCCGAATCCTGTTGTGCCTGTGAATAGGCTGCAGGGGGACGGTGAAGACCAGCAACAGCTTTCAGGGCTGCCACCTTCCGTGTGGGACAAGGAGCCGGACGTGTGCCTTCTCGGAAACAGGCTCTGCCGAGGACGAGAGCCATGAGATGTTCCTCCTCTGGGCATGCCCGGGTCCTGAATCCTGTTGTACCTGTGAATAGGCTGCAGGGGGACGGTGAAGACCAGCAACAGCTTTCAGGGCTGCCACCTTCCGTGTGGGACAAGGAGCCGGATGTGTGCCTTTTCGGAAATAGGCTCTGCCGAGGACGAGAGCTATGAGATGTTCCTCCTCTGGGCAAGCCCGGGTCCCAGATCCTGTCGTACCTGTGAATAGGCTGCCGGGGGACGGTGAAGACCAGCAACATCTTTCAAGGCTGCCACCTTCCGTGTTGGAAAAGGAGCCGGACGAGTGCCTTTTCGGGAAGAGGCTCTGCCGAGGACAAGAGCCATGATATGTTCCTCCTCTGGGCAAGCCCGGGTCCTGAATCCTGTTGTACCTGTGAATAGGCTGCAGGGGGACGGTGAAGACCAGCAACAGCTTTCAGGGCTGCCACCTTCCGTGTGGGACAAGGAGCCGGACGTGTGCCTTTTCGGAATCGGGCTCTGCCGAGGAAGAGAGCCATGAGATGTTCCTCCTCTGGGCATGCCCGGGTCCTGAATCCTGTTGTGCCTGTGAATAGGCTGCAGGGGGACGGTGAAGACCAGCAACAGCTTTCAGGGCTGCCACCTTCCGTGTGGGACAAGGAGCCGGACGCGTGCCTTCTCGGAAACAGGCTCTGCCGAGGACGAGAGCCATGAGATGTTCCTCCTCTGGGCATGCCCGGGTCCCAAATCCTGTTGTGCCTGTGAATAGGCTGCAGGGGGACGGTGAAGACCAGCAACAGCTTTCAGGGCTGCCACCTTCCTTGTGGGACAAGGAGCCGGACGTGTGCCTTTTCGGAATCGGGCTCTGCCGAGGACGAGAGCCATGAGATGTTCCTCCTCTGGGCATGTGCGGGTCCTGAATCCTGTTGTGCCTGTGAATAGGCTGCAGGGGGACGGTGAAGACCAGCAACAGCTTTCAGGGCTGCCACCTTCCGTGTGGGACAAGGAGCCGGACGTGTGCCTTTTCGGAATCGGGCTCTGCCGAGGACGAGAGCCATGAGATGTTCCTCCTCTGGGCATGCCCGGGTCCCAAATCCTGTTGTGCCTGTGAATAGGCTGCAGGGGGACGGTGAAGACCAGCAACAGCTTTCAGGGCTGCCACCTTCCGTGTGGGACAAGGAGCCGGACGTGTGCCTTCTCGGAAACAGGCTCTGCCGAGGACGAGAGCCATGAGATGTTCCTCCTCTGGGCATGCCCGGGTCCTGAATCCTGTTGTACCTGTGAATAGGCTGCAGGGGGACGGTGAAGACCAGCAACAGCTTTCAGGGCTGCCACCTTCCGTGTGGGACAAGGAGCCGGATGTGTGCCTTTTCGGAAATAGGCTCTGCCGAGGACGAGAGCTATGAGATGTTCCTCCTCTGGGCAAGCCCGGGTCCCAGATCCTGTCGTACCTGTGAATAGGCTGCCGGGGGACGGTGAAGACCAGCAACAGCTTTCAGGGCTGCCACCTTCCTTGTGGGACAAGGAACCGGACGTGTGCTTTTTCGGAATCAGGCTCTGCCGAGGAAGAGAGCCATGAGATGTTCCTCCTCTGGGCATGTCCGGGTCCTGAATCCTGTTGTGCCTGTGAATAGGCTGCAGGGGGACGGTGAAGACCAGCAACAGCTTTCAGGGCTGCCACCTTCCGTGTGGGACAAGGAGCCGGACGTGTGCCTTTCCGGAATCAGGCTCTGCCGAGGACGAGAGCCATGAGATGTTCCTCCTCTGGGCAAGCCCGGGTCCTGAATCCTGTTGTACCTGTGAATAGGCTGCAGGGGGATGGTGAAGACCAGCAACAGCTTTCAGGGCTGCCACCTTCCGTGTGGGACAAGGAGCCGGACGTGTGACTTTTCAGAAATAGACTCTGCTGAGGACGAGAGCCATGATATGTTCCTCCTCTGGGCAAGCCCGGGTCCTGAATCCTGTTTTACCTGTGAATAGGCTGCAGGGGGACGGTGAAGACCAGCAACAGCTTTCAGGGCCGCCACCTTCCGTGTTGGACAAGGAGCCGGATGTGTGCCTTTTCGGAAAGAGGCCCTGCCGAGGACGAGAGCCATGAGATGTTCCTCCTCTGGGCAAGCCCGGGTCCCAGATCCTGTTGTGCCTGTGAATAGGCTGCAGGGGGACGGTGAAGACCAGCAACAGCTTTCAGGGCTGCCACCTTCCTTGTCGGAAAAGGAGCCGGACGTGTGCCTTTCCGGAATCAGGCTCTGCCGAGGACGAGAGCCATGAGATGTTCCTCCTCTGGGCAAGCCCGGGTCCCAAATCCTGTTGTGCCTGTGAATAGGCTGCAGGGGGACGGTGAAGACCAGCAACATCTTTCAAGGCTGCCACCTTCCGTGTTGGAAAAGGAGCCGGACGAGTGCCTTTTCGGGAAGAGGCTCTGCCGAGGACAAGAGCCATGATATGTTCCTCCTCTGGGCAAGCCCGGGTCCTGAATCCTGTTGTACCTGTGAATAGGCTGCAGGGGGACGGTGAAGACCAGCAACAGCTTTCAGGGCTGCCACCTTCCGTGTGGGACAAGGAGCCGGACGTGTGCCTTTTCGGAAATAGGCTCTGCCGAGGACGAGAGCCATGAGATGTTCCTCCTCTGGGCAAGCCCGGGTCCCAGATCCTGTTGTACCTGTGAATAGGCTGCAGGGGGACGGTGAAGACCAGCAACAGCTTTCAGGGCTGCCACCTTCCGTGTGGGACAAGGAGCCGGACGTGTGCCTTTTCGGAATCGGGCTCTGCCGAGGAAGAGAGCCATGAGATGTTCCTCCTCTGGGCATGCCCGGGTCCTGAATCCTGTTGTGCCTGTGAATAGGCTGCAGGGGGACGGTGAAGACCAGCAACAGCTTTCAGGGCTGCCACCTTCCGTGTGGGACAAGGAGCCGGACGTGTGCCTTTTCGAAAAGAGGCCCTGCCGAGGACGAGAGCCATGAGATGTTCCTCCTCTGGGCATGCCCGGGTCCTGAATCCTGTTGTGCCTGTGAATAGGCTGCAGGGGGACGGTGAAGACCAGCAACAGCTTTCAGGGCTGCCACCTTCCGTGTGGGACAAGGAGCCGGACGTGTGCCTTTTCGGAAACAGGCCCTGCCGAGGACGAGAGCCATGAGATGTTCCTCCTCTGGGCAAGCCCGCGTCGTGAATCCTGTTGTGCCTGTGAATAGGCTGTTGGGGGACAGTGAAGACCAGCAACAGCTTTCAGGGCTGCCACCTTCCGTGTGGGACAAGGAGCCGGACGTGTGCCTTTTCGGAATCGGGCTCTGCCGAGAAGAGAGCCATGAGATGTTCCTCCTCTGGGCATGTGCGGGTCCTGAATCCTGTTGTGCCTGTGAATAGGCTGCAGGGGGACGGTGAATACCAGCAACAGCTTTTAGGGCTGCCACCTTCCGTGTGGGACAAGGAGCCGGACGTGTGGCTTTCCGGAATCAGGCTCTGCCGAGGACGAGAGCCATGAGATGTTCCTCCTCTGGGCAAGCCCGGGTCCCAGATCCTGTTGTGCCTGTGAATAGGCTGCAGGGGGACGGTGAAGACCAGCAACAGCTATCAGGGCTGCCACCTTCCGTGTGGGACAAGGAGCCGGACGTGTGCCTTCTCGGAAACAGGCTCTGCCGAGCACGAGAGCCATGAGATGTTCCTCCTCTGGGCATGCCCGGGTCCTGAATCCTGTTGTGCCTGTGAATAGGCTGCAGGGGGACGGTGAAGACCAGCAACAGCTTTCAGGGCTGCCACCTTCCGTGTGGGACAAGGAGCCGGATGTGTGCCTTTTCGGAAATAGGCTCTGCCGAGGACGAGAGCTATGAGATGTTCCTCCTCTGGGCAAGCCCGGGTCCCAGATCCTGTCGTACCTGTGAATAGGCTGCCGGGGGACGGTGAAGACCAGCAACAGCTTTCAGGGCTGCCACCTTCCTTGTGGGACAAGGAACCGGACGTGTGCTTTTTCGGAATCAGGCTCTGCCGAGGAAGAGAGCCATGAGATGTTCCTCCTCTGGGCATGTCCGGGTCCTGAATCCTGTTGTGCCTGTGAATAGGCTGCAGGGGGACGGTGAAGACCAGCAACAGCTTTCAGGGCTGCCACCTTCCGTGTGGGACAAGGAGCCGGACGTGTGACTTTTCAGAAATAGACTCTGCTGAGGACGAGAGCCATGATATGTTCCTCCTCTGGGCAAGCCCGGGTCCTGAATCCTGTTTTACCTGTGAATAGGCTGCAGGGGGACGGTGAAGACCAGCAACAGCTTTCAGGGCCGCCACCTTCCGTGTTGGACAAGGAGCCGGATGTGTGCCTTTTCGGAAAGAGGCCCTGCCGAGGACGAGAGCCATGAGATGTTCCTCCTCTGGGCAAGCCCGGGTCCCAGATCCTGTTGTGCCTGTGAATAGGCTGCAGGGGGACGGTGAAGACCAGCAACAGCTTTCAGGGCTGCCACCTTCCTTGTCGGAAAAGGAGCCGGACGTGTGCCTTTCCGGAATCAGGCTCTGCCGAGGACGAGAGCCATGAGATGTTCCTCCTCTGGGCAAGCCCGGGTCCCAAATCCTGTTGTGCCTGTGAATAGGCTGCAGGGGGACGGTGAAGACCAGCAACATCTTTCAAGGCTGCCACCTTCCGTGTTGGAAAAGGAGCCGGACGAGTGCCTTTTCGGGAAGAGGCTCTGCCGAGGACAAGAGCCATGATATGTTCCTCCTCTGGGCAAGCCCGGGTCCTGAATCCTGTTGTACCTGTGAATAGGCTGCAGGGGGACGGTGAAGACCAGCAACAGCTTTCAGGGCTGCCACCTTCCGTGTGGGACAAGGAGCCGGACGTGTGCCTTTTCGGAAATAGGCTCTGCCGAGGACGAGAGCCATGAGATGTTCCTCCTCTGGGCAAGCCCGGGTCCCAGATCCTGTTGTACCTGTGAATAGGCTGCAGGGGGACGGTGAAGACCAGCAACAGCTTTCAGGGCTGCCACCTTCCGTGTGGGACAAGGAGCCGGACGTGTGCCTTTTCGGAATCGGGCTCTGCCGAGGAAGAGAGCCATGAGATGTTCCTCCTCTGGGCATGCCCGGGTCCTGAATCCTGTTGTGCCTGTGAATAGGCTGCAGGGGGACGGTGAAGACCAGCAACAGCTTTCAGGGCTGCCACCTTCCGTGTGGGACAAGGAGCCGGACGTGTGCCTTTTCGAAAAGAGGCCCTGCCGAGGACGAGAGCCATGAGATGTTCCTCCTCTGGGCATGCCCGGGTCCTGAATCCTGTTGTGCCTGTGAATAGGCTGCAGGGGGACGGTGAAGACCAGCAACAGCTTTCAGGGCTGCCACCTTCCGTGTGGGACAAGGAGCCGGACGTGTGCCTTTTCGGAAACAGGCCCTGCCGAGGACGAGAGCCATGAGATGTTCCTCCTCTGGGCAAGCCCGCGTCGTGAATCCTGTTGTGCCTGTGAATAGGCTGTTGGGGGACAGTGAAGACCAGCAACAGCTTTCAGGGCTGCCACCTTCCGTGTGGGACAAGGAGCCGGACGTGTGCCTTTTCGGAATCGGGCTCTGCCGAGAAGAGAG
Organism: Astur gentilis; assembly: GCF_929443795.1. Lineage (NCBI taxonomy): Eukaryota > Metazoa > Chordata > Aves > Accipitriformes > Accipitridae > Astur > Astur gentilis. The sequence goes on from NW_026061052.1 coordinate 1,455,975, forward strand.
CCATGAGATGTTCCTCCTCTGGGCATGTGCGGGTCCTGAATCCTGTTGTGCCTGTGAATAGGCTGCAGGGGGACGGTGAATACCAGCAACAGCTTTTAGGGCTGCCACCTTCCGTGTGGGACAAGGAGCCGGACGTGTGGCTTTCCGGAATCAGGCTCTGCCGAGGACGAGAGCCATGAGATGTTCCTCCTCTGGGCAAGCCCGGGTCCCAGATCCTGTTGTGCCTGTGAATAGGCTGCAGGGGGACGGTGAAGACCAGCAACAGCTATCAGGGCTGCCACCTTCCGTGTGGGACAAGGAGCCGGACGTGTGCCTTTTCGGAATCGGGCTCTGCCGAGGAAGAGAGCTATGAGATGTTCCTCCTCTGGGCAAGCCCGGGTCCCAGATCCTGTCGTACCTGTGAATAGGCTGCCGGGGGACGGTGAAGACCAGCAACAGCTTTCAGGGCTGCCACCTTCCTTGTGGTACAAGGAACCGGACGTGTGCTTTTTCGGAATCAGGCTCTGCCGAGGAAGAGAGCCATGAGATGTTCCTCCTCTGGGCATGTCCGGGTCCTGAATCCTGTTGTGCCTGTGAATAGGCTGCAGGGGGACGGTGAAGACCAGCAACAGCTTTCAGGGCTGCCACCTTCCGTGTGGGACAAGGAGCCGGACGTGTGCCTTTCCGGAATCAGGCTCTGCCGAGGACGAGAGCCATGAGATGTTCCTCCTCTGGGCAAGCCCGGGTCCCAGATCCTGTTGTGCCTGTGAATAGGCTGCAGGGGGACGGTGAAGACCAGCAACAGCTTTCAGGGCTGCCACCTTCCTTGTCGGAAAAGGAGCCGGACGTGTGCCTTTCCGGAATCAGGCTCTGCCGAGGACGAGAGCCATGAGATGTTCCTCCTCTGGGCAAGCCCGGGTCCCAAATCCTGTTGTGCCTGTGAATAGGCTGCAGGGGGACGGTGAAGACCAGCAACATCTTTCAAGGCTGCCACCTTCCGTGTTGGAAAAGGAGCCGGACGAGTGCCTTTTCGGGAGGAGGCTCTGCCGAGGACAAGAGCCATGATATGTTCCTCCTCTGGGCAAGCCCGGGTCCTGAATCCTGTTGTACCTGTGAATAGGCTGCAGGGGGACGGTGAAGACCAGCAACAGCTTTCAGGGCTGCCACCTTCCGTGTGGGACAAGGAGCCGGACGTGTGCCTTTTCGGAATCGGGCTCTGCCGAGGAAGAGAGCCATGAGATGTTCCTCCTCTGGGCATGCCCGGGTCCTGAATCCTGTTGTGCCTGTGAATAGGCTGCAGGGGGACGGTGAAGACCAGCAACAGCTTTCAGGGCTGCCACCTTCCGTGTGGGACAAGGAGCCGGACGCGTGCCTTCTCGGAAACAGGCTCTGCCGAGGACGAGAGCCATGAGATGTTCCTCCTCTGGGCATGCCCGGGTCCCAAATCCTGTTGTGCCTGTGAATAGGCTGCAGGGGGACGGTGAAGACCAGCAACAGCTTTCAGGGCTGCCACCTTCCTTGTGGGACAAGGAGCCGGACGTGTGCCTTTTCGGAATCGGGCTCTGCCGAGGACGAGAGCCATGAGATGTTCCTCCTCTGGGCATGTGCGGGTCCTGAATCCTGTTGTGCCTGTGAATAGGCTGCAGGGGGACGGTGAAGACCAGCAACAGCTTTCAGGGCTGCCACCTTCCGTGTGGGACAAGGAGCCGGACGTGTGCCTTTTCGGAATCGGGCTCTGCCGAGGACGAGAGCCATGAGATGTTCCTCCTCTGGGCATGCCCGGGTCCCAAATCCTGTTGTGCCTGTGAATAGGCTGCAGGGGGACGGTGAAGACCAGCAACAGCTTTCAGGGCTGCCACCTTCCGTGTGGGACAAGGAGCCGGACGTGTGCCTTTTCGGAATCAGGCTCTGCCGAGGACGAGAGCCATGAGATGTTCCTCCTCTGGGCATGCCCGGGTCCTGAATCCTGTTGTACCTGTGAATAGGCTGCAGGGGGACGGTGAAGACCAGCAACAGCTTTCAGGGCTGCCACCTTCCGTGTGGGACAAGGAGCCGGATGTGTGCCTTTTTGGAAATAGGCTCTGCCGAGGACGAGAGCTATGAGATGTTCCTCCTCTGGGCAAGCCCGGGTCCCAGATCCTGTCGTACCTGTGAATAGGCTGCCGGGGGACGGTGAAGACCAGCAACAGCTTTCAGGGCTGCCACCTTCCTTGTGGGACAAGGAACCGGACGTGTGCTTTTTCGGAATCAGGCTCTGCCGAGGAAGAGAGCCATGAGATGTTCCTCCTCTGGGCATGTCCGGGTCCTGAATCCTGTTGTGCCTGTGAATAGGCTGCAGGGGGACGGTGAAGACCAGCAACAGCTTTCAGGGCTGCCACCTTCCGTGTGGGACAAGGAGCCGGACGTGTGCCTTTCCGGAATCAGGCTCTGCCGAGGACGAGAGCCATGAGATGTTCCTCCTCTGGGCAAGCCCGGGTCCTGAATCCTGTTGTACCTGTGAATAGGCTGCAGGGGGATGGTGAAGACCAGCAACAGCTTTCAGGGCTGCCACCTTCCGTGTGGGACAAGGAGCCGGACGTGTGACTTTTCAGAAATAGACTCTGCTGAGGACGAGAGCCATGATATGTTCCTCCTCTGGGCAAGCCCGGGTCCTGAATCCTGTTTTACCTGTGAATAGGCTGCAGGGGGACGGTGAAGACCAGCAACAGCTTTCAGGGCCGCCACCTTCCGTGTTGGACAAGGAGCCGGATGTGTGCCTTTTCGGAAAGAGGCCCTGCCGAGGACGAGAGCCATGAGATGTTCCTCCTCTGGGCAAGCCCGGGTCCCAGATCCTGTTGTGCCTGTGAATAGGCTGCAGGGGGACGGTGAAGACCAGCAACAGCTTTCAGGGCTGCCACCTTCCTTGTCGGAAAAGGAGCCGGACGTGTGCCTTTCCGGAATCAGGCTCTGCCGAGGACGAGAGCCATGAGATGTTCCTCCTCTGGGCAAGCCCGGGTCCCAAATCCTGTTGTGCCTGTGAATAGGCTGCAGGGGGACGGTGAAGACCAGCAACATCTTTCAAGGCTGCCACCTTCCGTGTTGGAAAAGGAGCCGGACGAGTGCCTTTTCGGGAAGAGGCTCTGCCGAGGACAAGAGCCATGATATGTTCCTCCTCTGGGCAAGCCCGGGTCCTGAATCCTGTTGTACCTGTGAATAGGCTGCAGGGGGACGGTGAAGACCAGCAACAGCTTTCAGGGCTGCCACCTTCCGTGTGGGACAAGGAGCCGGACGTGTGCCTTTTCGGAAATAGGCTCTGCCGAGGACGAGAGCCATGAGATGTTCCTCCTCTGGGCAAGCCCGGGTCCCAGATCCTGTTGTACCTGTGAATAGGCTGCAGGGGGACGGTGAAGACCAGCAACAGCTTTCAGGGCTGCCACCTTCCGTGTGGGACAAGGAGCCGGACGTGTGCCTTTTCGGAATCGGGCTCTGCCGAGGAAGAGAGCCATGAGATGTTCCTCCTCTGGGCATGCCCGGGTCCTGAATCCTGTTGTGCCTGTGAATAGGCTGCAGGGGGACGGTGAAGACCAGCAACAGCTTTCAGGGCTGCCACCTTCCGTGTGGGACAAGGAGCCGGACGTGTGCCTTTTCGAAAAGAGGCCCTGCCGAGGACGAGAGCCATGAGATGTTCCTCCTCTGGGCATGCCCGGGTCCTGAATCCTGTTGTGCCTGTGAATAGGCTGCAGGGGGACGGTGAAGACCAGCAACAGCTTTCAGGGCTGCCACCTTCCGTGTGGGACAAGGAGCCGGACGTGTGCCTTTTCGGAAACAGGCCCTGCCGAGGACGAGAGCCATGAGATGTTCCTCCTCTGGGCAATCCCGCGTCGTGAATCCTGTTGTGCCTGTGAATAGGCTGTTGGGGGACAGTGAAGACCAGCAACAGCTTTCAGGGCTGCCACCTTCCGTGTGGGACAAGGAGCCGGACGTGTGCCTTTTCGGAATCGGGCTCTGCCGAGAAGAGAGCCATGAGATGTTCCTCCTCTGGGCATGTGCGGGTCCTGAATCCTGTTGTGCCTGTGAATAGGCTGCAGGGGGATGGTGAATACCAGCAACAGCTTTTAGGGCTGCCACCTTCCGTGTGGGACAAGGAGCCGGACGTGTGGCTTTCCGGAATCAGGCTCTGCCGAGGACGAGAGCCATGAGATGTTCCTCCTCTGGGCAAGCCCGGGTCCCAGATCCTGTTGTGCCTGTGAATAGGCTGCAGGGGGACGGTGAAGACCAGCAACAGCTATCAGGGCTGCCACCTTCCGTGTGGGACAAGGATCCGGACGTGTGCCTTTTCGGAATCGGGCTCTGCCGAGGAAGAGAGCCATGAGATGTTCCTCCTCTGGGCATGCCCGGGTCCTGAATCCTGTTGTGCCTGTGAATAGGCTGCAGGGGGACGGTGAAGACCAGCAACAGCTTTCAGGGCTGCCACCTTCCGTGTGGGACAAGGAGCCGGACGTGTGCCTTCTCGGAAACAGGCTCTGCCGAGGACGAGAGCCATGAGATGTTCCTCCTCTGGGCATGCCCGGGTCCTGAATCCTGTTGTACCTGTGAATAGGCTGCAGGGGGACGGTGAAGACCAGCAACAGCTTTCAGGGCTGCCACCTTCCGTGTGGGACAAGGAGCCGGATGTGTGCCTTTTCGGAAATAGGCTCTGCCGAGGACGAGAGCTATGAGATGTTCCTCCTCTGGGCAAGCCCGGGTCCCAGATCCTGTCGTACCTGTGAATAGGCTGCCGGGGGACGGTGAAGACCAGCAACAGCTTTCAGGGCTGCCACCTTCCTTGTGGGACAAGGAACCGGACGTGTGCTTTTTCGGAATCAGGCTCTGCCGAGGAAGAGAGCCATGAGATGTTCCTCCTCTGGGCATGTCCGGGTCCTGAATCCTGTTGTGCCTGTGAATAGGCTGCAGGGGGACGGTGAAGACCAGCAACATCTTTCAAGGCTGCCACCTTCCGTGTTGGAAAAGTAGCCGGACGAGTGCCTTTTCGGGAAGAGGCTCTGCCGAGGACAAGAGCCATGATATGTTCCTCCTCTGGGCAAGCCCGGGTCCTGAATCCTGTTGTACCTGTGAATAGGCTGCAGGGGGACGGTGAAGACCAGCAACAGCTTTCAGGGCTGCCACCTTCCGTGTGGGACAAGGAGCCGGACGTGTGCCTTTTCGGAAATAGGCTCTGCCGAGGACGAGAGCCATGAGATGTTCCTCCTCTGGGCAAGCCCGGGTCCCAGATCCTGTTGTACCTGTGAATAGGCTGCAGGGGGACGGTGAAGACCAGCAACAGCTTTCAGGGCTGCCACCTTCCGTGTGGGACAAGGAGCCGGACGTGTGCCTTTTCGGAATCAGGCTCTGCCGAGGACGAGAGCCATGAGATGTTCCTCCTCTGGGCATGCCCGGGTCCTGAATCCTGTTGTGCCTGTGAATAGGCTGCAGGGGGACGGTGAAGACCAGCAACAGCTTTCAGGGCTGCCACCTTCCGTGTGGGACAAGGAGCCGGACGTGTGCCTTTTCGAAAAGAGGCCCTGCCGAGGACGAGAGCCATGAGATGTTCCTCCTCTGGGCATGCCCGGGTCCTGAATCCTGTTGTGCCTGTGAATAGGCTGCAGGGGGACGGTGAAGACCAGCAACAGCTTTCAGGGCTGCCACCTTCCGTGTGGGACAAGGAGCCGGACGTGTGCCTTTTCGGAAACAGGCCCTGCCGAGGACGAGAGCCATGAGATGTTCCTCCTCTGGGCAAGCCCGCGTCGTGAATCCTGTTGTGCCTGTGAATAGGCTGTTGGGGGACAGTGAAGACCAGCAACAGCTTTCAGGGCTGCCACCTTCCGTGTGGGACAAGGAGCCGGACGTGTGCCTTTTCGGAATCGGGCTCTGCCGAGAAGAGAGCCATGAGATGTTCCTCCTCTGGGCATGTGCGGGTCCTGAATCCTGTTGTGCCTGTGAATAGGCTGCAGGGGGACGGTGAATACCAGCAACAGCTTTTAGGGCTGCCACCTTCCGTGTGGGACAAGGAGCCGGACGTGTGGCTTTCCGGAATCAGGCTCTGCCGAGGACGAGAGCCATGAGATGTTCCTCCTCTGGGCAAGCCCGGGTCCCAGATCCTGTTGTGCCTGTGAATAGGCTGCAGGGGGACGGTGAAGACCAGCAACAGCTATCAGGGCTGCCACCTTCCGTGTGGGACAAGGAGCCGGACGTGTGCCTTCTCGGAAACAGGCTCTGCCGAGGACGAGAGCCATGAGATGTTCCTCCTCTGGGCATGCCCGGGTCCTGAATCCTGTTGTGCCTGTGAATAGGCTGCAGGGGGACGGTGAAGACCAGCAACAGCTTTCAGGGCTGCCACCTTCCGTGTGGGACAAGGAGCCGGATGTGTGCCTTTTCGGAAATAGGCTCTGCCGAGGACGAGAGCTATGAGATGTTCCTCCTCTGGGCAAGCCCGGGTCCCAGATCCTGTCGTACCTGTGAATAGGCTGCCGGGGGACGGTGAAGACCAGCAACAGCTTTCAGGGCTGCCACCTTCCTTGTGGGACAAGGAACCGGACGTGTGCTTTTTCGGAATCAGGCTCTGCCGAGGAAGAGAGCCATGAGATGTTCCTCCTCTGGGCATGTCCGGGTCCTGAATCCTGTTGTGCCTGTGAATAGGCTGCAGGGGGACGGTGAAGACCAGCAACAGCTTTCAGGGCTGCCACCTTCCGTGTGGGACAAGGAGCCGGACGTGTGACTTTTCAGAAATAGACTCTGCTGAGGACGAGAGCCATGATATGTTCCTCCTCTGGGCAAGCCCGGGTCCTGAATCCTGTTTTACCTGTGAATAGGCTGCAGGGGGACGGTGAAGACCAGCAACAGCTTTCAGGGCCGCCACCTTCCGTGTTGGACAAGGAGCCGGATGTGTGCCTTTTCGGAAAGAGGCCCTGCCGAGGACGAGAGCCATGAGATGTTCCTCCTCTGGGCAAGCCCGGGTCCCAGATCCTGTTGTGCCTGTGAATAGGCTGCAGGGGGACGGTGAAGACCAGCAACAGCTTTCAGGGCTGCCACCTTCCTTGTCGGAAAAGGAGCCGGACGTGTGCCTTTCCGGAATCAGGCTCTGCCGAGGACGAGAGCCATGAGATGTTCCTCCTCTGGGCAAGCCCGGATCCCAAATCCTGTTGTGCCTGTGAATAGGCTGCAGGGGGACGGTGAAGACCAGCAACATCTTTCAAGGCTGCCACCTTCCGTGTTGGAAAAGGAGCCGGACGAGTGCCTTTTCGGGAAGAGGCTCTGCCGAGGACAAGAGCCATGATATGTTCCTCCTCTGGGCAAGCCCGGGTCCTGAATCCTGTTGTACCTGTGAATAGGCTGCAGGGGGACGGTGAAGACCAGCAACAGCTTTCAGGGCTGCCACCTTCCGTGTGGGACAAGGAGCCGGACGTGTGCCTTTTCGGAAATAGGCTCTGCCGAGGACGAGAGCCATGAGATGTTCCTCCTCTGGGCAAGCCCGGGTCCCAGATCCTGTTGTACCTGTGAATAGGCTGCAGGGGGACGGTGAAGACCAGCAACAGCTTTCAGGGCTGCCACCTTCCGTGTGGGACAAGGAGCCGGACGTGTGCCTTTTCGGAATCGGGCTCTGCCGAGGACGAGAGCCATGAGATGTTCCTCCTCTGGGCATGCCCGGGTCCTGAATCCTGTTGTGCCTGTGAATAGGCTGCAGGGGGACGGTGAAGACCAGCAACAGCTTTCAGGGCTGCCACCTTCCGTGTGGGACAAGGAGCCGGACGTGTGCCTTTTCGGAAACAGGCCCTGCCGAGGACGAGAGCCATGAGATGTTCCTCCTCTGGGCAAGCCCGCGTCGTGAATCCTGTTGTGCCTGTGAATAGGCTGTTGGGGGACAGTGAAGACCAGCAACAGCTTTCAGGGCTGCCACCTTCCGTGTGGGACAAGGAGCCGGACGTGTGCCTTTTCGGAATCGGGCTCTGCCGAGAAGAGAGCCATGAGATGTTCCTCCTCTGGGCATGTGCGGGTCCTGAATCCTGTTGTGCCTGTGAATAGGCTGCAGGGGGACGGTGAATACCAGCAACAGCTTTTAGGGCTGCCACCTTCCGTGTGGGACAAGGAGCCGGACGTGTGGCTTTCCGGAATCAGGCTCTGCCGAGGACGAGAGCCATGAGATGTTCCTCCTCTGGGCAAGCCCGGGTCCCAGATCCTGTTGTGCCTGTGAATAGGCTGCAGGGGGACGGTGAAGACCAGCAACAGCTATCAGGGCTGGCACCTTCCGTGTGGGACAAGGAGCCGGACGTGTGCCTTTTCGGAATCGGGCTCTGCCGAGGAAGAGAGCTATGAGATGTTCCTCCTCTGGGCAAGCCCGGGTCCCAGATCCTGTCGTACCTGTGAATAGGCTGCCGGGGGACGGTGAAGACCAGCAACAGCTTTCAGGGCTGCCACCTTCCTTGTGGTACAAGGAACCGGACGTGTGCTTTTTCGGAATCAGGCTCTGCCGAGGAAGAGAGCCATGAGATGTTCCTCCTCTGGGCATGTCCGGGTCCTGAATCCTGTTGTGCCTGTGAATAGGCTGCAGGGGGACGGTGAAGACCAGCAACAGCTTTCAGGGCTGCCACCTTCCGTGTGGGACAAGGAGCCGGACGTGTGCCTTTTCGGAATCAGGCTCTGCCGAGGACGAGAGCCATGAGATGTTCCTCCTCTGGGCAAGCCCGGGTCCCAGATCCTGTTGTGCCTGTGAATAGGCTGCAGGGGGACGGTGAAGACCAGCAACAGCTTTCAGGGCTGCCACCTTCCTTGTCGGAAAAGGAGCCGGACGTGTGCCTTTCCGGAATCAGGCTCTGCCGAGGACGAGAGCCATGAGATGTTCCTCCTCTGGGCAAGCCCGGGTCCCAAATCCTGTTGTGCCTGTGAATAGGCTGCAGGGGGACGGTGAAGACCAGCAACATCTTTCAAGGCTGCCACCTTCCGTGTTGGAAAAGGAGCCGGACGAGTGCCTTTTAGGGAAGAGGCTCTGCCGAGGACAAGAGCCATGATATGTTCCTCCTCTGGGCAAGCCCGGGTCCTGAATCCTGTTGTACCTGTGAATAGGCTGCAGGGGGACGGTGAAGACCAGCAACAGCTTTCAGGGCTGCCACCTTCCGTGTGGGACAAGGAGCCGGACGTGTGCCTTTTCGGAATCGGGCTCTGCCGAGGAAGAGAGCCATGAGATGTTCCTCCTCTGGGCATGCCCGGGTCCAGAATCCTGTTGTGCCTGTGAATAGGCTGCAGGGGGGACGGTGAAGACCAGCAACATCTTTCAGGGCTGCCACCTTCCGTGTGGGACAAGGAGCCGGACGCGTGCCTTCTCGGAAACAGGCTCTGCCGAGGACGAGAGCCATGAGATGTTCCTCCTCTGGGCATGCCCGGGTCCCAAATCCTGTTGTGCCTGTGAGTAGGCTGCAGGGGGACGGTGAAGACCAGCAACAGCTTTCAGGGCTGCCACCTTCCTTGTGGGACAAGGAGCCGGACGTGTGCCTTTTCGGAATCGGGCTCTGCCGAGGACGAGAGCCATGAGATGTTCCTCCTCTGGGCATGTGCGGGTCCTGAATCCTGTTGTGCCTGTGAATAGGCTGCAGGGGGACGGTGAAGACCAGCAACAGCTTTCAGGGCTGCCACCTTCCGTGTGGGACAAGGAGCCGGACGTGTGCCTTTTCGGAATCGGGCTCTGCCGAGGACGAGAGCCATGAGATGTTCCTCCTCTGGGCATGCCCGGGTCCCAAATCCTGTTGTGCCTGTGAATAGGCTGCAGGGGGACGGTGAAGACCAGCAACAGCTTTCAGGGCTGCCACCTTCCGTGTGGGACAAGGAGCCGGACGTGTGCCTTTTCGGAATCAGGCTCTGCCGAGGACGAGAGCCATGAGATGTTCCTCCTCTGGGCATGCCTGGGTCCTGAATCCTGTTGTACCTGTGAATAGGCTGCAGGGGGACGGTGAAGACCAGCAACAGCTTTCAGGGCTGCCACCTTCCGTGTGGGACAAGGAGCCGGATGTGTGCCTTTTTGGAAATAGGCTCTGCCGAGGACGAGAGCTATGAGATGTTCCTCCTCTGGGCAAGCCCGGGTCCCAGATCCTGTCGTACCTGTGAATAGGCTGCCGGGGGACGGTGAAGACCAGCAACAGCTTTCAGGGCTGCCACCTTCCTTGTGGGACAAGGAACCGGACGTGTGCTTTTTCGGAATCAGGCTCTGCCGAGGAAGAGAGCCATGAGATGTTCCTCCTCTGGGCATGTCCGGGTCCTGAATCCTGTTGTGCCTGTGAATAGGCTGCAGGGGGACGGTGAAGACCAGCAACAGCTTTCAGGGCTGCCACCTTCCGTGTGGGACAAGGAGCCGGATGTGTGCCTTTCCGGAATCAGGCTCTGCCGAGGACGAGAGCCATGAGATGTTCCTCCTCTGGGCAAGCCCGGGTCCTGAATCCTGTTGTACCTGTGAATAGGCTGCAGGGGGATGGTGAAGACCAGCAACAGCTTTCAGGGCTGCCACCTTCCGTGTGGGACAAGGAGCCGGACGTGTGACTTTTCAGAAATAGACTCTGCTGAGGACGAGAGCCATGATATGTTCCTCCTCTGGGCAAGCCCGGGTCCTGAATCCTGTTTTACCTGTGAATAGGCTGCAGGGGGACGGTGAAGACCAGCAACAGCTTTCAGGGCCGCCACCTTCCGTGTTGGACAAGGAGCCGGATGTGTGCCTTTTCGGAAAGAGGCCCTGCCGAGGACGAGAGCCATGAGATGTTCCTCCTCTGGGCAAGCCCGGGTCCCAGATCCTGTTGTGCCTGTGAATAGGCTGCAGGGGGACGGTGAAGACCAGCAACAGCTTTCAGGGCTGCCACCTTCCTTGTCGGAAAAGGAGCCGGACGTGTGCCTTTCCGGAATCAGGCTCTGCCGAGGACGAGAGCCATGAGATGTTCCTCCTCTGGGCAAGCCCGGGTCCCAAATCCTGTTGTGCCTGTGAATAGGCTGCAGGGGGACGGTGAAGACCAGCAACATCTTTCAAGGCTGCCACCTTCCGTGTTGGAAAAGGAGCCGGACGAGTGCCTTTTCGGGAAGAGGCTCTGCCGAGGACAAGAGCCATGATATGTTCCTCCTCTGGGCAAGCCCGGGTCCTGAATCCTGTTGTACCTGTGAATAGGCTGCAGGGGGACGGTGAAGACCAGCAACAGCTTTCAGGGCTGCCACCTTCCGTGTGGGACAAGGAGCCGGACGTGTGCCTTTTCGGAAATAGGCTCTGCCGAGGACGAGAGCCATGAGATGTTCCTCCTCTGGGCAAGCCCGGGTCCCAGATCCTGTTGTACCTGTGAATAGGCTGCAGGGGGACGGTGAAGACCAGCAACAGCTTTCAGGGCTGCCACCTTCCGTGTGGGACAAGGAGCCGGACGTGTGCCTTTTCGGAATCGGGCTCTGCCGAGGAAGAGAGCCATGAGATGTTCCTCCTCTGGGCATGCCCGGGTCCTGAATCCTGTTGTGCCTGTGAATAGGCTGCAGGGGGACGGTGAAGACCAGCAACAGCTTTCAGGGCTGCCACCTTCCGTGTGGGACAAGGAGCCGGACGTGTGCCTTTTCGAAAAGAGGCCCTGCCGAGGACGAGAGCCATGAGATGTTCCTCCTCTGGGCATGCCCGGGTCCTGAATCCTGTTGTGCCTGTGAATAGGCTGCAGGGGGACGGTGAAGACCAGCAACAGCTTTCAGGGCTGCCACCTTCCGTGTGGGACAAGGAGCCGGACGTGTGCCTTTTCGGAAACAGGCCCTGCCGAGGACGAGAGCCATGAGATGTTCCTCCTCTGGGCAAGCCCGCGTCGTGAATCCTGTTGTGCCTGTGAATAGGCTGTTGGGGGACAGTGAAGACCAGCAACAGCTTTCAGGGCTGCCACCTTCCGTGTGGGACAAGGAGCCGGACGTGTGCCTTTTCGGAATCGGGCTCTGCCGAGAAGAGAGCCATGAGATGTTCCTCCTCTGGGCATGTGCGGGTCCTGAATCCTGTTGTGCCTGTGAATAGGCTGCAGGGGGACGGTGAATACCAGCAACAGCTTTTAGGGCTGCCACCTTCCGTGTGGGACAAGGAGCCGGACGTGTGGCTTTCCGGAATCAGGCTCTGCCGAGGACGAGAGCCATGAGATGTTCCTCCTCTGGGCAAGCCCGGGTCCCAGATCCTGTTGTGCCTGTGAATAGGCTGCAGGGGGACGGTGAAGACCAGCAACAGCTATCAGGGCTGCCACCTTCCGTGTGGGACAAGGATCCGGACGTGTGCCTTTTCGGAATCGGGCTCTGCCGAGGAAGAGAGCCATGAGATGTTCCTCCTCTGGGCATGCCCGGGTCCTGAATCCTGTTGTGCCTGTGAATAGGCTGCAGGGGGACGGTGAAGACCAGCAACAGCTTTCAGGGCTGCCACCTTCCGTGTGGGACAAGGAGCCGGACGTGTGCCTTCTCGGAAACAGGCTCTGCCGAGGACGAGAGCCATGAGATGTTCCTCCTCTGGGCATGCCCGGGTCCTGAATCCTGTTGTACCTGTGAATAGGCTGCAGGGGGACGGTGAAGACCAGCAACAGCTTTCAGGGCTGCCACCTTCCGTGTGGGACAAGGAGCCGGATGTGTGCCTTTTCGGAAATAGGCTCTGCCGAGGACGAGAGCTATGAGATGTTCCTCCTCTGGGCAAGCCCGGGTCCCAGATCCTGTCGTACCTGTGAATAGGCTGCCGGGGGACGGTGAAGACCAGCAACAGCTTTCAGGGCTGCCACCTTCCTTGTGGGACAAGGAACCGGACGTGTGCTTTTTCGGAATCAGGCTCTGCCGAGGAAGAGAGCCATGAGATGTTCCTCCTCTGGGCATGTCCGGGTCCTGAATCCTGTTGTGCCTGTGAATAGGCTGCAGGGGGACGGTGAAGACCAGCAACAGCTTTCAGGGCTGCCACCTTCCGTGTGGGACAAGGAGCCGGACGTGTGAATTTTCAGAAATAGACTCTGCTGAGGACGAGAGCCATGATATGTTCCTCCTCTGGGCAAGCCCGGGTCCTGAATCCTGTTTTACCTGTGAATAGGCTGCAGGGGGACGGTGAAGACCAGCAACAGCTTTCAGGGCCGCCACCTTCCGTGTTGGACAAGGAGCCGGATGTGTGCCTTTTCGGAAAGAGGCCCTGCCGAGGACGAGAGCCATGAGATGTTCCTCCTCTGGGCAAGCCCGGGTCCCAGATCCTGTTGTGCCTGTGAATAGGCTGCAGGGGGACGGTGAAGACCAGCAACAGCTTTCAGGGCTGCCACCTTCCTTGTCGGAAAAGGAGCCGGACGTGTGCCTTTCCGGAATCAGGCTCTGCCGAGGACGAGAGCCATGAGATGTTCCTCCTCTGGGCAAGCCCGGGTCCCAAATCCTGTTGTGCCTGTGAATAGGCTGCAGGGGGACGGTGAAGACCAGCAACATCTTTCAAGGCTGCCACCTTCCGTGTTGGAAAAGGAGCCGGACGAGTGCCTTTTCGGGAAGAGGCTCTGCCGAGGACAAGAGCCATGATATGTTCCTCCTCTGGGCAAGCCCGGGTCCTGAATCCTGTTGTACCTGTGAATAGGCTGCAGGGGGACGGTGAAGACCAGCAACAGCTTTCAGGGCTGCCACCTTCCGTGTGGGACAAGGAGCCGGACGTGTGCCTTTTCGGAAATAGGCTCTGCCGAGGACGAGAGCCATGAGATGTTCCTCCTCTGGGCAAGCCCGGGTCCCAGATCCTGTTGTACCTGTGAATAGGCTGCAGGGGGACGGTGAAGACCAGCAACAGCTTTCAGGGCTGCCACCTTCCGTGTGGGACAAGGAGCCGGACGTGTGCCTTTTCGGAATCGGGCTCTGCCGAGGAAGAGAGCCATGAGATGTTCCTCCTCTGGGCATGCCCGGGTCCTGAATCCTGTTGTGCCTGTGAATAGGCTGCAGGGGGACGGTGAAGACCAGCAACAGCTTTCAGGGCTGCCACCTTCCGTGTGGGACAAGGAGCCGGACGTGTGCCTTTTCGAAAAGAGGCCCTGCCGAGGACGAGAGCCATGAGATGTTCCTCCTCTGGGCATGCCCGGGTCCTGAATCCTGTTGTGCCTGTGAATAGGCTGCAGGGGGACGGTGAAGACCAGCAACAGCTTTCAGGGCTGCCACCTTCCGTGTGGGACAAGGAGCCGGACGTGTGCCTTTTCGGAAACAGGCCCTGCCGAGGACGAGAGCCATGAGATGTTCCTCCTCTGGGCAAGCCCGCGTCGTGAATCCTGTTGTGCCTGTGAATAGGCTGTTGGGGGACAGTGAAGACCAGCAACAGCTTTCAGGGCTGCCACCTTCCGTGTGGGACAAGGAGCCGGACGTGTGCCTTTTCGGAATCGGGCTCTGCCGAGAAGAGAGCCATGAGATGTTCCTCCTCTGGGCATGTGCGGGTCCTGAATCCTGTTGTGCCTGTGAATAGGCTGCAGGGGGACGGTGAATACCAGCAACAGCTTTTAGGGCTGCCACCTTCCGTGTGGGACAAGGAGCCGGACGTGTGGCTTTCCGGAATCAGGCTCTGCCGAGGACGAGAGCCATGAGATGTTCCTCCTCTGGGCAAGCCCGGGTCCCAGATCCTGTTGTGCCTGTGAATAGGCTGCAGGGGGACGGTGAAGACCAGCAACAGCTATCAGGGCTGCCACCTTCCGTGTGGGACAAGGAGCCGGACGTGTGCCTTTTCGGAATCGGGCTCTGCCGAGGAAGAGAGCCATGAGATGTTCCTCCTCTGGGCATGCCCGGGTCCTGAATCCTGTTGTGCCTGTGAATAGGCTGCAGGGGGACGGTGAAGACCAGCAACAGCTTTCAGGGCTGCCACCTTCCGTGTGGGACAAGGAGCCGGACGTGTGCCTTCTCGGAAACAGGCTCTGCCGAGGACGAGAGCCATGAGATGTTCCTCCTCTGGGCATGCCCGGGTCCTGAATCCTGTTGTACCTGTGAATAGGCTGCAGGGGGACGGTGAAGACCAGCAACAGCTTTCAGGGCTGCCACCTTCCGTGTGGGACAAGGAGCCGGATGTGTGCCTTTTCGGAAATAGGCTCTGCCGAGGACGAGAGCTATGAGATGTTCCTCCTCTGGGCAAGCCCGGGTCCCAGATCCTGTCGTACCTGTGAATAGGCTGCCGGGGGACGGTGAAGACCAGCAACAGCTTTCAGGGCTGCCACCTTCCTTGTGGGACAAGGAACCGGACGTGTGCTTTTTCGGAATCAGGCTCTGCCGAGGAAGAGAGCCATGAGATGTTCCTCCTCTGGGCATGTCCGGGTCCTGAATCCTGTTGTGCCTGTGAATAGGCTGCAGGGGGACGGTGAAGACCAGCAACAGCTTTCAGGGCTGCCACCTTCCGTGTGGGACAAGGAGCCGGACGTGTGCCTTTCCGGAATCAGGCTCTGCCGAGGACGAGAGCCATGAGATGTTCCTCCTCTGGGCAAGCCCGGGTCCTGAATCCTGTTGTGCCTGTGAATAGGCTGCAGGGGGACGGTGAAGACCAGCAACAGCTTTCAGGGCCGCCACCTTCCGTGTTGGACAAGGAGCCGGATGTGTGCCTTTCCGGAATCAGGCTCTGCCGAGGACGAGAGCCATGAGATGTTCCTCCTCTGGGCAAGCCCGGGTCCCAGATCCTGTTGTGCCTGTGAATAGGCTGCAGGGGGACGGTGAAGACCAGCAACAGCTATCAGGGCTGCCACCTTCCGTGTGGGACAAGGAGCCGGACGAGTGCCTTTTCGGAATCAGGCTCTGCCGAAGACGAGAGCCATGAGATGTTCCACCTCTGGGCAAGCCCGGGTCCCAAATCCTGTTGTGCCTGTGAATAGGCTGCAGGGGGACGGTGAAGACCAGCAACAATTTTCAGGGCTGCCACCTTCCGTGTGGGACAAGGAGCCAGACGTGTGCCTTTTCGGAATCGGGCTCTGCCGAGGAAGAGAGCCATGAGATGTTCCTCCTCTGGGCATGCCCGGGTCCTGAATCCTGTTGTGCCTGTGAATAGGCTGCAGGGGGACGGTGAAGACCAGCAACAGCTTTCAGGGCTGCCACCTTCCGTGTGGGACAAGGAGCCGGACGTGTGCCTTCTCGGAAACAGGCTCTGCCGAGGACGAGAGCCATGAGATGTTCCTCCTCTGGGCATGCCCGGGTCCTGAATCCTGTTGTACCTGTGAATAGGCTGCAGGGGGACGGTGAAGACCAGCAACAGCTTTCAGGGCTGCCACCTTCCGTGTGGGACAAGGAGCCGGATGTGTGCCTTTTCGGAAATAGGCTCTGCCGAGGACGAGAGCTATGAGATGTTCCTCCTCTGGGCAAGCCCGGGTCCCAGATCCTGTCGTACCTGTGAATAGGCTGCCGGGGGACGGTGAAGACCAGCAACAGCTTTCAGGGCTGCCACCTTCCTTGTGGTACAAGGAACCGGACGTGTGCTTTTTCGGAATCAGGCTCTGCCGAGGAAGAGAGCCATGAGATGTTCCTCCTCTGGGCATGTCCGGGTCCTGAATCCTGTTGTGCCTGTGAATAGGCTGCAGGGGGACGGTGAAGACCAGCAACAGCTTTCAGGGCTGCCACCTTCCGTGTGGGACAAGGAGCCGGACGTGTGCCTTTCCGGAATCAGGCTCTGCCGAGGACGAGAGCCATGAGATGTTCCTCCTCTGGGCAAGCCCGGGTCCCAGATCCTGTTGTGCCTGTGAATAGGCTGCAGGGGGACGGTGAAGACCAGCTACAGCTTTCAGGGCTGCCACCTTCCTTGTCGGAAAAGGAGCCGGACGTGTGCCTTTCCGGAATCAGGCTCTGCCGAGGACGAGAGCCATGAGATGTTCCTCCTCTGGGCAAGCCCGGGTCCCAAATCCTGTTGTGCCTGTGAATAGGCTGCAGGGGGACGGTGAAGACCAGCAACATCTTTCAAGGCTGCCACCTTCCGTGTTGGAAAAGGAGCCGGACGAGTGCCTTTTCGGGAAGAGGCTCTGCCGAGGACAAGAGCCATGATATGTTCCTCCTCTGGGCAAGCCCGGGTCCTGAATCCTGTTGTACCTGTGAATAGGCTGCAGGGGGACGGTGAAGACCAGCAACAGCTTTCAGGGCTGCCACCTTCCGTGTGGGACAAGGAGCCGGACGTGTGCCTTTTCGGAAATAGGCTCTGCCGAGGACGAGAGCCATGAGATGTTCCTCCTCTGGGCAAGCCCGGGTCCCAGATCCTGTTGTACCTGTGAATAGGCTGCAGGGGGACGGTGAAGACCAGCAACAGCTTTCAGGGCTGCCACCTTCCGTGTGGGACAAGGAGCCGGACGTGTGCCTTTTCGGAATCGGGCTCTGCCGAGGAAGAGAGCCATGAGATGTTCCTCCTCTGGGCATGCCCGGGTCCTGAATCCTGTTGTGCCTGTGAATAGGCTGCAGGGGGACGGTGAAGACCAGCAACAGCTTTCAGGGCTGCCACCTTCCGTGTGGGACAAGGAGCCGGACGTGTGCCTTCTCGGAAACAGGCTCTGCCGAGGACGAGAGCCATGAGATGTTCCTCCTCTGGGCATGCCCGGGTCCCAAATCCTGTTGTGCCTGTGAATAGGCTGCAGGGGGACGGTGAAGACCAGCAACAGCTTTCAGGGCTGCCACCTTCCGTGTGGGACAAGGAGCCGGACGTGTGCCTTCTCGGAAACAGGCTCTGCCGAGGACGAGAGCCATGAGATGTTCCTCCTCTGGGCATGCCCGGGTCCTGAATCCTGTTGTACCTGTGAATAGGCTGCAGGGGGACGGTGAAGACCAGCAACAGCTTTCAGGGCTGCCACCTTCCGTGTGGGACAAGGAGCCGGATGTGTGCCTTTTTGGAAATAGGCTCTGCCGAGGACGAGAGCTATGAGATGTTCCTCCTCTGGGCAAGCCCGGGTCCCAGATCCTGTCGTACCTGTGAATAGGCTGCCGGGGGACGGTGAAGACCAGCAACAGCTTTCAGGGCTGCCACCTTCCTTGTGGGACAAGGAACCGGACGTGTGCTTTTTCGGAATCAGGCTCTGCCGAGGAAGAGAGCCATGAGATGTTCCTCCTCTGGGCATGTCCGGGTCCTGAATCCTGTTGTGCCTGTGAATAGGCTGCAGGGGGACGGTGAAGACCAGCAACAGCTTTCAGGGCTGCCACCTTCCGTGTGGGACAAGGAGCCGGACGTGTGCCTTTCCGGAATCAGGCTCTGCCGAGGACGAGAGCCATGAGATGTTCCTCCTCTGGGCAAGCCCGGGTCCTGAATCCTGTTGTACCTGTGAATAGGCTGCAGGGGGACGGTGAAGACCAGCAACAGCTTTCAGGGCAGCCACCTTCCGTGTTGGACAAGGAGCCGGATGTGTGCCTTTTCGGAAAGAGGCCCTGCCGAGGACGAGATCCATGAGATGTTCCTCCTCTGGGCAAGCCCGGGTCCCAGATCCTGTTGTGCCTGTGAATAGGCTGCAGGGGGACGGTGAAGACCAGCAACAGCTTTCAGGGCTGCCACCTTCCTTGTCGGAAAAGGAGCCGGACGTGTGCCTTTCCGGAATCAGGCTCTGCCGAGGACGAGAGCCATGAGATGTTCCTCCTCTGGGCAAGCCCGGGTCCTGAATCCTGTTTTACCTGTGAATAGGCTGCAGGGGGACGGTGAAGACCAGCAACAGCTTTCAGGGCCGCCACCTTCCGTGTTGGACAAGGAGCCGGATGTGTGCCTTTTCGGAAAGAGGCCCTGCCGAGGACGAGAGCCATGAGATGTTCCTCCTCTGGGCAAGCCCGGGTCCCAGATCCTGTTGTGCCTGTGAATAGGCTGCAGGGGGACGGTGAAGACCAGCAACAGCTTTCAGGGCTGCCACCTTCCTTGTCGGAAAAGGAGCCGGACGTGTGCCTTTCCGGAATCAGGCTCTGCCGAGGACGAGAGCCATGAGATGTTCCTCCTCTGGGCAAGCCCGGGTCCCAAATCCTGTTGTGCCTGTGAATAGGCTGCAGGGGGACGGTGAAGACCAGCAACATCTTTCAAGGCTGCCACCTTCCGTGTTGGAAAAGGAGCCGGACGAGTGCCTTTTCGGGAAGAGGCTCTGCCGAGGACAAGAGCCATGATATGTTCCTCCTCTGGGCAAGCCCGGGTCCTGAATCCTGTTGTACCTGTGAATAGGCTGCAGGGGGACGGTGAAGACCAGCAACAGCTTTCAGGGCTGCCACCTTCCGTGTGGGACAAGGAGCCGGACGTGTGCCTTTTCGGAAATAGGCTCTGCCGAGGACGAGAGCCATGAGATGTTCCTCCTCTGGGCAAGCCCGGGTCCCAGATCCTGTTGTACCTGTGAATAGGCTGCAGGGGGACGGTGAAGACCAGCAACAGCTTTCAGGGCTGCCACCTTCCGTGTGGGACAAGGAGCCGGACGTGTGCCTTTTCGGAATCGGGCTCTGCCGAGGAAGAGAGCCATGAGATGTTCCTCCTCTGGGCATGCCCGGGTCCTGAATCCTGTTGTGCCTGTGAATAGGCTGCAGGGGGACGGTGAAGACCAGCAACAGCTTTCAGGGCTGCCACCTTCCGTGTGGGACAAGGAGCCGGACGTGTGCCTTTTCGAAAAGAGGCCCTGCCGAGGACGAGAGCCATGAGATGTTCCTCCTCTGGGCATGCCCGGGTCCTGAATCCTGTTGTGCCTGTGAATAGGCTGCAGGGGGACGGTGAAGACCAGCAACAGCTTTCAGGGCTGCCACCTTCCGTGTGGGACAAGGAGCCGGACGTGTGCCTTTTCGGAAACAGGCCCTGCCGAGGACGAGAGCCATGAGATGTTCCTCCTCTGGGCAAGCCCGCGTCGTGAATCCTGTTGTGCCTGTGAATAGGCTGTTGGGGGACAGTGAAGACCAGCAACAGCTTTCAGGGCTGCCACCTTCCGTGTGGGACAAGGAGCCGGACGTGTGCCTTTTCGGAATCGGGCTCTGCCGAGAAGAGAGCCATGAGATGTTCCTCCTCTGGGCATGTGCGGGTCCTGAATCCTGTTGTGCCTGTGAATAGGCTGCAGGGGGACGGTGAATACCAGCAACAGCTTTTAGGGCTGCCACCTTCCGTGTGGGACAAGGAGCCGGACGTGTGGCTTTCCGGAATCAGGCTCTGCCGAGGACGAGAGCCATGAGATGTTCCTCCTCTGGGCAAGCCCGGGTCCCAGATCCTGTTGTGCCTGTGAATAGGCTGCAGGGGGACGGTGAAGACCAGCAACAGCTATCAGGGCTGCCACCTTCCGTGTGGGACAAGGAGCCGGACGTGTGCCTTTTCGGAATCGGGCTCTGCCGAGGAAGAGAGCCATGAGATGTTCCTCCTCTGGGCATGCCCGGGTCCTGAATCCTGTTGTGCCTGTGAATAGGCTGCAGGGGGACGGTGAAGACCAGCAACAGCTTTCAGGGCTGCCACCTTCCGTGTGGGACAAGGAGCCGGACGTGTGCCTTCTCGGAAACAGGCTCTGCCGAGGACGAGAGCCATGAGATGTTCCTCCTCTGGGCATGCCCGGGTCCTGAATCCTGTTGTACCTGTGAATAGGCTGCAGGGGGACGGTGAAGACCAGCAACAGCTTTCAGGGCTGCCACCTTCCGTGTGGGACAAGGAGCCGGATGTGTGCCTTTTCGGAAATAGGCTCTGCCGAGGACGAGAGCTATGAGATGTTCCTCCTCTGGGCAAGCCCGGGTCCCAGATCCTGTCGTACCTGTGAATAGGCTGCCGGGGGACGGTGAAGACCAGCAACAGCTTTCAGGGCTGCCACCTTCCTTGTGGGACAAGGAACCGGACGTGTGCTTTTTCGGAATCAGGCTCTGCCGAGGAAGAGAGCCATGAGATGTTCCTCCTCTGGGCATGTCCGGGTCCTGAATCCTGTTGTGCCTGTGAATAGGCTGCAGGGGGACGGTGAAGACCAGCAACAGCTTTCAGGGCTGCCACCTTCCGTGTGGGACAAGGAGCCGGACGTGTGCCTTTCCGGAATCAGGCTCTGCCGAGGACGAGAGCCATGAGATGTTCCTCCTCTGGGCAAGCCCGGGTCCTGAATCCTGTTGTACCTGTGAATAGGCTGCAGGGGGACGGTGAAGACCAGCAACAGCTTTCAGGGCTGCCACCTTCCGTGTGGGACAAGGAGCCGGACGTGTGACTTTTCAGAAATAGACTCTGCTGAGGACGAGAGACATGATATGTTCCTCCTCTGGGCAAGCCCGGGTCCTGAATCCTGTTGTACCTGTGAATAGGCTGCAGGGGGACGGTGAAGACCAGCAACAGCTTTCAGGGCCGCCACCTTCCGTGTTGGACAAGGAGCCGGATGTGTGCCTTTCCGGAATCAGGCTCTGCCGAGGACGAGAGCCATGAGATGTTCCTCCTCTGGGCAAGCCCGGGTCCCAGATCCTGTTGTGCCTGTGAATAGGCTGCAGGGGGACGGTGAAGACCAGCAACAGCTATCAGGGCTGCCACCTTCCGTGTGGGACAAGGAGCCGGACGTGTGCCTTTTCGGAAAGAGGCCCTGCCGAGGACGAGAGCCATGAGATGTTCCACCTCTGGGCAAGCCCGGGTCCCAAATCCTGTTGTGCCTGTGAATAGGCTGCAGGGGGACGGTGAAGACCAGCAACAATTTTCAGGGCTGCCACCTTCCGTGTGGGACAAGGAGCCGGACGTGTGCCTTTTCGGAATCGGGCTCTGCCGAGGAAGAGAGCCATGAGATGTTCCTCCTCTGGGCATGCCCGGGTCCTGAATCCTGTTGTGCCTGTGAATAGGCTGCAGGGGGACGGTGAAGACCAGCAACAGCTTTCAGGGCTGCCACCTTCCGTGTGGGACAAGGAGCCGGACGTGTGCCTTCTCGGAAACAGGCTCTGCCGAGGACGAGAGCCATGAGATGTTCCTCCTCTGGGCATGCCCGGGTCCCAAATCCTGTTGTGCCTGTGAATAGGCTGCAGGGGGACGGTGAAGACCAGCAACAGCTTTCAGGGCTGCCACCTTCCTTGTGGGACAAGGAGCCGGACGTGTGCCTTTTCGGAATCGGGCTCTGCCGAGGACGAGAGCCATGAGATGTTCCTCCTCTGGGCATGTGCGGGTCCTGAATCCTGTTGTGCCTGTGAATAGGCTGCAGGGGGACGGTGAAGATCAGCAACAGCTTTCAGGGCTGCCACCTTCCGTGTGGGACAAGGAGCCGGACGTGTGCCTTTTCGGAATCGGGCTCTGCCGAGGAAGAGAGCCATGAGATGTTCCTCCTCTGGGCATGCCCGGGTCCTGAATCCTGTTGTGCCTGTGAATAGGCTGCAGGGGGACGGTGAAGACCAGCAACAGCTTTCAGGGCTGCCACCTTCCGTGTGGGACAAGGAGCCGGACGTGTGCCTTCTCGGAAACAGGCTCTGCCGAGGACGAGAGCCATGAGATGTTCCTCCTCTGGGCATGCCCGGGTCCTGAATCCTGTTGTACCTGTGAATAGGCTGCAGGGGGACGGTGAAGACCAGCAACAGCTTTCAGGGCTGCCACCTTCCGTGTGGGACAAGGAGCCGGATGTGTGCCTTTTCGGAAATAGGCTCTGCCGAGGACGAGAGCTATGAGATGTTCCTCCTCTGGGCAAGCCCGGGTCCCAGATCCTGTCGTACCTGTGAATAGGCTGCCGGGGGACGGTGAAGACCAGCAACAGCTTTCAGGGCTGCCACCTTCCTTGTGGTACAAGGAACCGGACGTGTGCTTTTTCGGAATCAGGCTCTGCCGAGGAAGAGAGCCATGAGATGTTCCTCCTCTGGGCATGTCCGGGTCCTGAATCCTGTTGTGCCTGTGAATAGGCTGCAGGGGGACGGTGAAGACCAGCAACAGCTTTCAGGGCTGCCACCTTCCGTGTGGGACAAGGAGCCGGACGTGTGCCTTTCCGGAATCAGGCTCTGCCGAGGACGAGAGCCATGAGATGTTCCTCCTCTGGGCAAGCCCGGGTCCCAGATCCTGTTGTGCCTGTGAATAGGCTGCAGGGGGACGGTGAAGACCAGCTACAGCTTTCAGGGCTGCCACCTTCCTTGTCGGAAAAGTAGCCGGACGTGTGCCTTTCCGGAATCAGGCTCTGCCGAGGACGAGAGCCATGAGATGTTCCTCCTCTGGGCAAGCCCGGGTCCCAAATCCTGTTGTGCCTGTGAATAGGCTGCAGGGGGACGGTGAAGACCAGCAACATCTTTCAAGGCTGCCACCTTCCGTGTTGGAAAAGGAGCCGGACGAGTGCCTTTTCGGGAAGAGGCTCTGCCGAGGACAAGAGCCATGATATGTTCCTCCTCTGGGCAAGCCCGGGTCCTGAATCCTGTTGTACCTGTGAATAGGCTGCAGGGGGACGGTGAAGACCAGCAACAGCTTTCAGGGCTGCCACCTTCCGTGTGGGACAAGGAGCCGGACGTGTGCCTTTTCGGAAATAGGCTCTGCCGAGGACGAGAGCCATGAGATGTTCCTCCTCTGGGCAAGCCCGGGTCCCAGATCCTGTTGTACCTGTGAATAGGCTGCAGGGGGACGGTGAAGACCAGCAACAGCTTTCAGGGCTGCCACCTTCCGTGTGGGACAAGGAGCCGGACGTGTGCCTTTTCGGAATCGGGCTCTGCCGAGGAAGAGAGCCATGAGATGTTCCTCCTCTGGGCATGCCCGGGTCCTGAATCCTGTTGTGCCTGTGAATAGGCTGCAGGGGGACGGTGAAGACCAGCAACAGCTTTCAGGGCTGCCACCTTCCGTGTGGGACAAGGAGCCGGACGTGTGCCTTCTCGGAAACAGGCTCTGCCGAGGACGAGAGCCATGAGATGTTCCTCCTCTGGGCATGCCCGGGTCCCAAATCCTGTTGTGCCTGTGAATAGGCTGCAGGGGGACGGTGAAGACCAGCAACAGCTTTCAGGGCTGCCACCTTCCGTGTGGGACAAGGAGCCGGACGTGTGCCTTCTCGGAAACAGGCTCTGCCGAGGACGAGAGCCATGAGATGTTCCTCCTCTGGGCATGCCCGGGTCCTGAATCCTGTTGTACCTGTGAATAGGCTGCAGGGGGACGGTGAAGACCAGCAACAGCTTTCAGGGCTGCCACCTTCCGTGTGGGACAAGGAGCCGGATGTGTGCCTTTTTGGAAATAGGCTCTGCCGAGGAAGAGAGCTATGAGATGTTCCTCCTCTGGGCAAGCCCGGGTCCCAGATCCTGTCGTACCTGTGAATAGGCTGCCGGGGGACGGTGAAGACCAGCAACAGCTTTCAGGGCTGCCACCTTCCTTGTGGGACAAGGAACCGGACGTGTGCTTTTTCGGAATCAGGCTCTGCCGAGGAAGAGAGCCATGAGATGTTCCTCCTCTGGGCATGTCCGGGTCCTGAATCCTGTTGTGCCTGTGAATAGGCTGCAGGGGGACGGTGAAGACCAGCAACAGCTTTCAGGGCTGCCACCTTCCGTGTGGGACAAGGAGCCGGACGTGTGCCTTTCCGGAATCAGGCTCTGCCGAGGACGAGAGCCATGAGATGTTCCTCCTCTGGGCAAGCCCGGGTCCTGAATCCTGTTGTACCTGTGAATAGGCTGCAGGGGGACGGTGAAGACCAGCAACAGCTTTCAGGGCCGCCACCTTCCGTGTTGGACAAGGAGCCGGATGTGTGCCTTTTCGGAAAGAGGCCCTGCCGAGGACGAGATCCATGAGATGTTCCTCCTCTGGGCAAGCCCGGGTCCCAGATCCTGTTGTGCCTGTGAATAGGCTGCAGGGGGACGGTGAAGACCAGCAACAGCTTTCAGGGCTGCCACCTTCCTTGTCGGAAAAGGAGCCGGACGTGTGCCTTTCCGGAATCAGGCTCTGCCGAGGACGAGAGCCATGAGATGTTCCTCCTCTGGGCAAGCCCGGGTCCCAAATCCTGTTGTGCCTGTGAATAGGCTGCAGGGGGACGGTGAAGACCAGCAACATCTTTCAAGGCTGCCACCTTCCGTGTTGGAAAAGGAGCCGGACGAGTGCCTTTTCGGGAAGAGGCTCTGCCGAGGACAAGAGCCATGATATGTTCCTCCTCTGGGCAAGCCCGGGTCCTGAATCCTGTTGTACCTGTGAATAGGCTGCAGGGGGACGGTGAAGACCAGCAACAGCTTTCAGGGCTGCCACCTTCCGTGTGGGACAAGGAGCCGGACGTGTGCCTTTTCGGAAATAGGCTCTGCCGAGGACGAGAGCCATGAGATGTTCCTCCTCTGGGCAAGCCCGGGTCCCAGATCCTGTTGTACCTGTGAATAGGCTGCAGGGGGACGGTGAAGACCAGCAACAGCTTTCAGGGCTGCCACCTTCCGTGTGGGACAAGGAGCCGGACGTGTGCCTTTTCGGAATCGGGCTCTGCCGAGGAAGAGAGCCATGAGATGTTCCTCCTCTGGGCATGCCCGGGTCCTGAATCCTGTTGTGCCTGTGAATAGGCTGCAGGGGGACGGTGAAGACCAGCAACAGCTTTCAGGGCTGCCACCTTCCGTGTGGGACAAGGAGCCGGACGTGTGCCTTTTCGAAAAGAGGCCCTGCCGAGGACGAGAGCCATGAGATGTTCCTCCTCTGGGCATGCCCGGGTCCTGAATCCTGTTGTGCCTGTGAATAGGCTGCAGGGGGACGGTGAAGACCAGCAACAGCTTTCAGGGCTGCCACCTTCCGTGTGGGACAAGGAGCCGGACGTGTGCCTTTTCGGAAACAGGCCCTGCCGAGGACGAGAGCCATGAGATGTTCCTCCTCTGGGCAAGCCCGCGTCGTGAATCCTGTTGTGCCTGTGAATAGGCTGTTGGGGGACAGTGAAGACCAGCAACAGCTTTCAGGGCTGCCACCTTCCGTGTGGGACAAGGAGCCGGACGTGTGCCTTTTCGGAATCGGGCTCTGCCGAGAAGAGAGCCATGAGATGTTCCTCCTCTGGGCATGTGCGGGTCCTGAATCCTGTTGTGCCTGTGAATAGGCTGCAGGGGGACGGTGAAGACCAGCAACAGCTTTTAGGGCTGCCACCTTCCGTGTGGGACAAGGAGCCGGACGTGTGGCTTTCCGGAATCAGGCTCTGCCGAGGACGAGAGCCATGAGATGTTCCTCCTCTGGGCAAGCCCGGGTCCCAGATCCTGTTGTGCCTGTGAATAGGCTGCAGGGGGACGGTGAAGACCAGCAACAGCTATCAGGGCTGCCACCTTCCGTGTGGGACAAGGAGCCGGACGAGTGCCTTTTCGGAAAGAGGCCCTGCCGAGGACGAGAGCCATGAGATGTTCCTCCTCTGGGCAAGCCCGGGTCCCAGATCCTGTTGTGCCTGTGAATAGGCTGCAGGGGGACGGTGAAGACCAGCAACAGCTTTCAGGGCTGCCACCTTCCTTGTCGGACAAGGAGCCGGACGTGTGCCTTTTCGAAGAGGCCCTGCCGAGGACGAGAGCCATGAGATGTTCCTCCTCTGGGCAAGCCCGGGTCCCAAATCCTGTTGTGCCTGTGAATAGGCTGCAGGGGGACGGTGAAGACCAGCAACAGCTTTCAGGGCTGCCACCCTCCGTGTGGGAAAAGGAGCCGGACGAGTGCCTTTTCGGGAAGAGGCTCTGCCGAGGACAAGAGCCATGATATGTTCCTCCTCTGGGCAAGCCCGGGTCCTGAATCCTGTTGTACCTCTGAATAGGCTGCAGGGGGACGGTGAAGACCAGCAACAGCTTTCAGGGCTGCCACCTTCCGTGTGGGACAAGGAGCCGGACGTGTGACTTTTCAGAAATAGACTCTGCTGAGGACGAGAGCCATGATATGTTCCTCCTCTGGGCAAGCCCGGGTCCTGAATCCTTTTGTACCTGTGAATAGGCTGCAGGGGGACGGTGAAGACCAGCAACAGCTTTCAGGGCCGCCACCTTCCGTGTGGGACAAGGAGCCGGATGTGTGCCTTTTCGGAAAGAGGCTCTGCCGAGGACGAGAGCCATGAGATGTTCCTCCTCTGGGCAAGCCCGGGTCCCAGATCCTGTTGTGCCTGTGAATAGGCTGCAGGGGGACGGTGAAGACCAGCAACAGCTTTCAGGGCTGCCACCTTCCTTGTCGGAAAAGGAGCCGGACGTGTGCCTTTTCGGAAATAGGCTCTGCCGAGGACGAGAGCCATGAGATGTTCCTCCTCTGGGCAAGCCCGGGTCCCAGATCCTGTTGTGCCTGTGAATAGGCTGCAGGGGGACGGTGAAGACCAGCAACAGCTTTCAGGGCTGCCACCTTCCGTGTGGGACAAGGAGCCGGACGTGTGCCTTTTCGGAAACAGGCCCTGCCGAGGACGAGAGCCATGAGATGTTCCTCCTCTGGGCAAGCCCGCGTCGTGAATCCTGTTGTGCCTGTGAATAGGCTGCAGGGGGACAGTGAAGACCAGCAACAGCTTTCAGGGCTGCCACCTTCCGTGTGGGACAAGGAGCCGGATGTGTGCCTTTTCGGAATCGGGCTCTATGAGAAGAGAGCCATGAGATGTTCCTCCTCTGGGCATGTCCGGGTCCTGCATCCTGTTGTGCCTGTGAATAGGCTGCAGGGGGACGGTGAAGACCAGCAACAGCTTTCAGGGCTGCCACCTTCCGTATGGGACAAGGAGCCGGACGTGTGCCTTTTCGGAATCGGGCTCTGCCGAGGAAGAGAGCCATGAGATGTTCCTCCTCTGGGCATGCCCGGGTCCTGAATCCTGTTGTACCTGTGAATAGGCTGCAGGGGGACGGTGAAGACCAGCAACAGCTTTCAGGGCTGCCACCTTCCGTGTGGGACAAGGAACCGGATGTGTGCCTCTTCGGAATCAGGCTCTACCGAGGAAGAGAGCCATGAGATGTTCCTCCTCTGGGCATGTCCGGGTCCTGAATCCTGTTGTGCCTGTGAATAGGCTGCAGGGGGACGGTGAAGACCAGCAACAGCTATCAGGGCTGCCACCTTCCGTGTGGGACAAGGAGCCGGACGAGTGCCTTTTCGGAATCAGGCTCTGCCGAAGACGAGAGCCATGAGATGTTCCACCTCTGGGCAAGCCCGGGTCCCAAATCCTGTTGTGCCTGTGAATAGGCTGCAGGGGGACGGTGAAGACCAGCAACAGCTTTCAGGGCTGCCACCTTCCTTGTCGGACAAGGAGCCGGACGTGTGCCTTTTCGAAAAGAGGCCCTGCCGAGGACGAGAGCCATGATATGTTCCTCCTCTGGGCAAGCCCGGGTCCCAAATCCTGTTGTGCCTGTGAATAGGCTGCAGGGGGACGGTGAAGACCAGCAACAGCTTTCAGGGCTGCCACCTTCCGTGTGGGAAAAAGAGGCAGACGAGTGCCTTTTCGGGAAGAGGCTCTGCCGAGGACAAGAGCCATGATATGTTCCTCCTCCTGGCAAGCCCGGGTCCTGAATCCTGTTGTACCTCTGAATAGGCTGCAGGGGGACGGTGAAGACCAGCAACAGCTTTCAGGGCTGCCACCTTCCGTGTGGGACAAGGAGCTGGACGTGTGCCTTTTCGGAAATAGGCTCTGCCGAGGACGAGAGCCATGAGATGTTCCTCCTCTGGGCAAGCCCGGGTCCCAGATCCTGTTGTACCTGTGAATAGGCTGCAGGGGGACGATGAAGACCAGCAACAGCTTTCAGGGCTGCCACCTTCCTTGTGAGACAAGGAGCCGGACGTGTGCCTTTTCGGAATCGGGCTCTGCCGAGGAAGAGAGCCATGAAATGTTCCTCCTCTGGGCATGCCCGGGTCCAGAATCCTGTTGTGCCTGTGAATAGGCTGCAGGGGGACGGTGAAGACCAGCAACAGCTTTCAGGGCTGCCACCTTCCGTGTGGGACAAGGAGCCGGACGTGTGCCTTTTCGGAAAGAGGCCCTGCCGAGGACGAGAGCCATGAGATGTTCCTCCTCTGGGCAAGCCCGGGTCCCAGATCCTGTAGTGCCTGTGACTAGGCTGCAGGGGGACGGTGAAGACCAGCAACAGCTTTCAGGGCTGCCACCTTCCGTGTGGGACAAGGAGCCGGATGTGTGCCTTTTCGGAAATAGGCTCTGCCGAGGACGAGAGCTATGAGATGTTCCTCCTCTGGGCAAGCCCGGGTCCCAGATCCTGTCGTACCTGTGAATAGGCTGCCGGGGGACGGTGAAGACCAGCAACAGCTTTCAGGGCTGCCACCTTCCGTGTGGGACAAGGAGCCGGACGTGTGACTTTTCAGAAATAGACTCTGCTGAGGACGAGAGCCATGATATGTTCCTCCTCTGGGCAAGCCCGGGTCCTGAATCCTGTTGTACCTGTGAATAGGCTGCAGGGGGACGGTGAAGACCAGCAACAGCTTTCAGGGCCGCCACCTTCCGTGTGGGACAAGGAGCCGGATGTGTGCCTTTTCGGAAAGAGGCTCTGCCGAGGACGAGAGCCATGAGATGTTCCTCCTCTGGGCAAGCCCGGGTCCCAGATCCTGTTGTGCCTGTGAATAGGCTGCAGGGGGACGGTGAAGACCAGCAACAGCTTTCAGGGCTGCCACCTTCCTTGTCGGAAAAAGAGCCGGACGTGTGCCTTTTCGGAAATAGGCTCTGCCGAGGACGAGAGCCATGAGATGTTCCTCCTCTGGGCAAGCCCGGGTCCCAGATCCTGTTGTGCCTGTGAATAGGCTGCCGGGGGACGGTGAAGACCAGCAACAGCTTTCAGGGCTGCCACCTTCCTTGTGGGACAAGGAACCGGACGTGTGCTTTTTCGGAATCAGGCTCTGCCGAGGAAGAGAGCCATGAGATGTTCCTCCTCTGGGCATGTCCGGGTCCTGAATCCTGTTGTGCCTGTGAATAGGCTGCAGGGGGACGGTGAAGACCAGCAACAGCTTTCAGGGCTGCCACCTTCCGTGTGGGACAAGGAGCCGGACGTGTGCCTTTCCGGAATCAGGCTCTGCCGAGGACGAGAGCCATGAGATGTTCCTCCTCTGGGCAAGCCCGGGTCCTGAATCCTGTTGTACCTGTGAATAGGCTGCAGGGGGACGGTGAAGACCAGCAACAGCTTTCAGGGCTGCCACCTTCCGTGTGGGACAAGGAGCCGGACGTGTGACTTTTCAGAAATAGACTCTGCTGAGGACGAGAGACATGATATGTTCCTCCTCTGGGCAAGCCCGGGTCCTGAATCCTGTTGTACCTGTGAATAGGCTGCAGGGGGACGGTGAAGACCAGCAACAGCTTTCAGGGCCGCCACCTTCCGTGTTGGACAAGGAGCCGGATGTGTGCCTTTCCGGAATCAGGCTCTGCCGAGGACGAGAGCCATGAGATGTTCCTCCTCTGGGCAAGCCCGGGTCCCAGATCCTGTTGTGCCTGTGAATAGGCTGCAGGGGGACGGTGAAGACCAGCAACAGCTATCAGGGCTGCCACCTTCCGTGTGGGACAAGGAGCCGGACGAGTGCCTTTTCGGAATCAGGCTCTGCCGAAGACGAGAGCCATGAGATGTTCCACCTCTGGGCAAGCCCGGGTCCCAAATCCTGTTGTGCCTGTGAATAGGCTGCAGGGGGACGGTGAAGACCAGCAACAATTTTCAGGGCTGCCACCTTCCGTGTGGGACAAGGAGCCAGACGTGTGCCTTTTCGGAATCGGGCTCTGCCGAGGAAGAGAGCCATGAGATGTTCCTCCTCTGGGCATGCCCGGGTCCTGAATCCTGTTGTGCCTGTGAATAGGCTGCAGGGGGACGGTGAAGACCAGCAACAGCTTTCAGGGCTGCCACCTTCCGTGTGGGACAAGGAGCCGGACGTGTGCCTTCTCGGAAACAGGCTCTGCCGAGGACGAGAGCCATGAGATGTTCCTCCTCTGGGCATGCCCGGGTCCCAAATCCTGTTGTGCCTGTGAATAGGCTGCAGGGGGACGGTGAAGACCAGCAACAGCTTTCAGGGCTGCCACCTTCCTTGTGGGACAAGGAGCCGGACGTGTGCCTTTTCGGAATCGGGCTCTGCCGAGGACGAGAGCCATGAGATGTTCCTCCTCTGGGCATGTGCGGGTCCTGAATCCTGTTGTGCCTGTGAATAGGCTGCAGGGGGACGGTGAAGACCAGCAACAGCTTTCAGGGCTGCCACCTTCCGTGTGGGACAAGGAGCCGGACGTGTGCCTTTTCGGAATCGGGCTCTGCCGAGGAAGAGAGCCATGAGATGTTCCTCCTCTGGGCATGCCCGGGTCCTGAATCCTGTTGTGCCTGTGAATAGGCTGCAGGGGGACGGTGAAGACCAGCAACAGCTTTCAGGGCTGCCACCTTCCGTGTGGGACAAGGAGCCGGACGTGTGCCTTCTCGGAAACAGGCTCTGCCGAGGACGAGAGCCATGAGATGTTCCTCCTCTGGGCATGCCCGGGTCCTGAATCCTGTTGTACCTGTGAATAGGCTGCAGGGGGACGGTGAAGACCAGCAACAGCTTTCAGGGCTGCCACCTTCCGTGTGGGACAAGGAGCCGGATGTGTGCCTTTTCGGAAATAGGCTCTGCCGAGGACGAGAGCTATGAGATGTTCCTCCTCTGGGCAAGCCCGGGTCCCAGATCCTGTCGTACCTGTGAATAGGCTGCCGGGGGACGGTGAAGACCAGCAACAGCTTTCAGGGCTGCCACCTTCCTTGTGGTACAAGGAACCGGACGTGTGCTTTTTCGGAATCAGGCTCTGCCGAGGAAGAGAGCCATGAGATGTTCCTCCTCTGGGCATGTCCGGGTCCTGAATCCTGTTGTGCCTGTGAATAGGCTGCAGGGGGACGGTGAAGACCAGCAACAGCTTTCAGGGCTGCCACCTTCCGTGTGGGACAAGGAGCCGGACGTGTGCCTTTCCGGAATCAGGCTCTGCCGAGGACGAGAGCCATGAGATGTTCCTCCTCTGGGCAAGCCCGGGTCCCAGATCCTGTTGTGCCTGTGAATAGGCTGCAGGGGGACGGTGAAGACCAGCTACAGCTTTTAGGGCTGCCACCTTCCGTGTGGGACAAGGAGCCGGACGTGTGGCTTTCCGGAATCAGGCTCTGCCGAGGACGAGAGCCATGAGATGTTCCTCCTCTGGGCAAGCCCGGGTCCCAGATCCTGTTGTGCCTGTGAATAGGCTGCAGGGGGACGGTGAAGACCAGCAACAGCTATCAGGGCTGCCACCTTCCGTGTGGGACAAGGAGCCGGACGAGTGCCTTTTCGGAAAGAGGCCCTGCCGAGGACGAGAGCCATGAGATGTTCCTCCTCTGGGCAAGCCCGGGTCCCAGATCCTGTTGTGCCTGTGAATAGGCTGCAGGGGGACGGTGAAGACCAGCAACAGCTTTCAGGGCTGCCACCTTCCTTGTCGGACAAGGAGCCGGACGTGTGCCTTTTCGAAGAGGCCCTGCCGAGGACGAGAGCCATGAGATGTTCCTCCTCTGGGCAAGCCCGGGTCCCAAATCCTGTTGTGCCTGTGAATAGGCTGCAGGGGGACGGTGAAGACCAGCAACAGCTTTCAGGGCTGCCACCTTCCGTGTGGGAAAAGGAGCCGGACGAGTGCCTTTTCGGGAAGAGGCTCTGCCGAGGACAAGAGCCATGATATGTTCCTCCTCTGGGCAAGCCCGGGTCCTGAATCCTGTTGTACCTCTGAATAGGCTGCAGGGGGACGGTGAAGACCAGCAACAGCTTTCAGGGCTGCCACCTTCCGTGTGGGACAAGGAGCCGGACGTGTGACTTTTCAGAAATAGACTCTGCTGAGGACGAGAGCCATGATATGTTCCTCCTCTGGGCAAGCCCGGGTCCTGAATCCTTTTGTACCTGTGAATAGGCTGCAGGGGGACGGTGAAGACCAGCAACAGCTTTCAGGGCCGCCACCTTCCGTGTGGGACAAGGAGCCGGATGTGTGCCTTTTCGGAAACAGGCTCTGCCGAGGACGAGAGCCATGAGATGTTCCTCCTCTGGGCAAGCCCGGGTCCCAGATCCTGTTGTGCCTGTGAATAGGCTGCAGGGGGACGGTGAAGACCAGCAACAGCTTTCAGGGCTGCCACCTTCCGTGTGGGACAAGGAGCCGGACGTGTGCCTTTTCGGAAAGAGGCTCTGCCGAGGACGAGAGCCATGAGATGTTCCTCCTCTGGGCAAGCCCGGGTCCCAGATCCTGTTGTGCCTGTGAATAGGCTGCAGGGGGACGGTGAAGACCAGCAACAGCTTTCAGGGCTGCCACCTTCCTTGTCGGAAAAGGAGCCGGACGTGTGCCTTTTCGGAAATAGGCTCTGCCGAGGACGAGAGCCATGAGATGTTCCTCCTCTGGGCAAGCCCGGGTCCCAGATCCTGTTGTGCCTGTGAATAGGCTGCAGGGGGACGGTGAAGACCAGCAACAGCTTTCAGGGCTGCCACCTTCCGTGTGGGACAAGGAGCCGGACGTGTGCCTTTTCGGAAACAGGCCCTGCCGAGGACGAGAGCCATGAGATGTTCCTCCTCTGGGCAAGCCCGCGTCGTGAATCCTGTTGTGCCTGTGAATAGGCTGCAGGGGGACAGTGAAGACCAGCAACAGCTTTCAGGGCTGCCACCTTCCGTGTGGGACAAGGAGCCGGATGTGTGCCTTTTCGGAATCGGGCTCTATGAGAAGAGAGCCATGAGATGTTCCTCCTCTGGGCATGTCCGGGTCCTGCATCCTGTTGTGCCTGTGAATAGGCTGCAGGGGGACGGTGAAGACCAGCAACAGCTTTCAGGGCTGCCACCTTCCGTATGGGACAAGGAGCCGGACGTGTGCCTTTTCGGAATCGGGCTCTGCCGAGGAAGAGAGCCATGAGATGTTCCTCCTCTGGGCATGCCCGGGTCCTGAATCCTGTTGTACCTGTGAATAGGCTGCAGGGGGACGGTGAAGACCAGCAACAGCTTTCAGGGCTGCCACCTTCCGTGTGGGACAAGGAGCCGGATGTGTGCCTTTTCGGAAATAGGCTCTGCCGAGGACGAGAGCTATGAGATGTTCCTCCTCTGGGCAAGCCCGGGTCCCAGATCCTGTTGTGCCTGTGAATAGGCTGCCGGGGGACGGTGAAGACCAGCAACAGCTTTCAGGGCTGCCACCTTCCGTGTGGGACAAGGAACCGGATGTGTGCCTCTTCGGAATCAGGCTCTACCGAGGAAGAGAGCCATGAGATGTTCCTCCTCTGGGCATGTCCGGGTCCTGAATCCTGTTGTGCCTGTGAATAGGCTGCAGGGGGACGGTGAAGACCAGCAACAGCTATCAGGGCTGCCACCTTCCGTGTGGGACAAGGAGCCGGACGAGTGCCTTTTCGGAATCAGGCTCTGCCGAAGACGAGAGCCATGAGATGTTCCACCTCTGGGCAAGCCCGGGTCCCAAATCCTGTTGTGCCTGTGAATAGGCTGCAGGGGGACGGTGAAGACCAGCAACAGCTTTCAGGGCTGCCACCTTCCTTGTGGGACAAGGAGCCGGACGTGTGCCTTTTCGAAAAGAGGCCCTGCCGAGGACGAGAGCCATGATATGTTCCTCCTCTGGGCAAGCCCGGGTCCCAAATCCTGTTGTGCCTGTGAATAGGCTGCAGGGGGACGGTGAAGACCAGCAACAGCTTTCAGGGCTGCCACCTTCCGTGTGGGAAAAAGAGGCAGACGAGTGCCTTTTCGGGAAGAGGCTCTGCCGAGGACAAGAGCCATGATATGTTCCTCCTCCTGGCAAGCCCGGGTCCTGAATCCTGTTGTACCTCTGAATAGGCTGCAGGGGGACGGTGAAGACCAGCAACAGCTTTCAGGGCTGCCACCTTCCGTGTGGGACAAGGAGCTGGACGTGTGCCTTTTCGGAAATAGGCTCTGCCGAGGACGAGAGCCATGAGATGTTCCTCCTCTGGGCAAGCCCGGGTCCCAGATCCTGTTGTACCTGTGAATAGGCTGCAGGGGGACGATGAAGACCAGCAACAGCTTTCAGGGCTGCCACCTTCCTTGTGAGACAAGGAGCCGGACGTGTGCCTTTTCGGAATCGGGCTCTGCCGAGGAAGAGAGCCATG
This sequence comes from Astur gentilis, assembly GCF_929443795.1. Taxonomy (NCBI): domain Eukaryota; kingdom Metazoa; phylum Chordata; class Aves; order Accipitriformes; family Accipitridae; genus Astur; species Astur gentilis. The sequence continues at coordinate 1,490,739 of NW_026061052.1, forward strand.
AAATGTTCCTCCTCTGGGCATGCCCGGGTCCAGAATCCTGTTGTGCCTGTGAATAGGCTGCAGGGGGACGGTGAAGACCAGCAACAGCTTTCAGGGCTGCCACCTTCCGTGTGGGACAAGGAGCCGGACGTGTGCCTTTTCGGAAAGAGGCCCTGCCGAGGACGAGAGCCATGAGATGTTCCTCCTCTGGGCAAGCCCGGGTCCCAGATCCTGTTGTGCCTGTGAATAGGCTGCAGGGGGACGGTGAAGACCAGCAACAGCTTTCAGGGCTGCCACCTTCCGTGTGGGACAAGGAGCCGGATGTGTGCCTTTTCGGAAATAGGCTCTGCCGAGGACGAGAGCTATGAGATGTTCCTCCTCTGGGCAAGCCCGGGTCCCAGATCCTGTCGTACCTGTGAATAGGCTGCCGGGGGACGGTGAAGACCAGCAACAGCTTTCAGGGCTGCCACCTTCCGTGTGGGACAAGGAGCCGGACGTGTGACTTTTCAGAAATAGACTCTGCTGAGGACGAGAGCCATGATATGTTCCTCCTCTGGGCAAGCCCGGGTCCTGAATCCTGTTGTACCTGTGAATAGGCTGCAGGGGGACGGTGAAGACCAGCAACAGCTTTCAGGGCCGCCACCTTCCGTGTGGGACAAGGAGCCGGATGTGTGCCTTTTCGGAAAGAGGCTCTGCCGAGGACGAGAGCCATGAGATGTTCCTCCTCTGGGCAAGCCCGGGTCCCAGATCCTGTTGTGCCTGTGAATAGGCTGCAGGGGGACGGTGAAGACCAGCAACAGCTTTCAGGGCTGCCACCTTCCTTGTCGGAAAAAGAGCCGGACGTGTGCCTTTTCGGAAATAGGCTCTGCCGAGGACGAGAGCCATGAGATGTTCCTCCTCTGGGCAAGCCCGGGTCCCAGATCCTGTTGTGCCTGTGAATAGGCTGCCGGGGGACGGTGAAGACCAGCAACAGCTTTCAGGGCTGCCACCTTCCTTGTGGGACAAGGAACCGGACGTGTGCTTTTTCGGAATCAGGCTCTGCCGAGGAAGAGAGCCATGAGATGTTCCTCCTCTGGGCATGTCCGGGTCCTGAAACCTGTTGTGCCTGTGAATAGGCTGCAGGGGGACGGTGAAGACCCGCAACAGCTTTCAGGGCTGCCACCTTCCGTGTGGGACAAGGAGCCGGACGTGTGCCTTTCCGGAATCAGGCTCTGCCGAGGACGAGAGCCATGAGATGTTCCTCCTCTGGGCAAGCCCGGGTCCTGAATCCTGTTGTACCTGTGAATAGGCTGCAGGGGGACGGTGAAGACCAGCAACAGCTTTCAGGGCTGCCACCTTCCGTGTGGGACAAGGAGCCGGACGTGTGACTTTTCAGAAATAGACTCTGCTGAGGACGAGAGACATGATATGTTCCTCCTCTGGGCAAGCCCGGGTCCTGAATCCTGTTGTACCTGTGAATAGGCTGCAGGGGGACGGTGAAGACCAGCAACAGCTTTCAGGGCCGCCACCTTCCGTGTTGGACAAGGAGCCGGATGTGTGCCTTTCCGGAATCAGGCTCTGCCGAGGACGAGAGCCATGAGATGTTCCTCCTCTGGGCAAGCCCGGGTCCCAGATCCTGTTGTGCCTGTGAATAGGCTGCAGGGGGACGGTGAAGACCAGCAACAGCTATCAGGGCTGCCACCTTCCGTGTGGGACAAGGAGCCGGACGAGTGCCTTTTCGGAATCAGGCTCTGCCGAAGACGAGAGCCATGAGATGTTCCACCTCTGGGCAAGCCCGGGTCCCAAATCCTGTTGTGCCTGTGAATAGGCTGCAGGGGGACGGTGAAGACCAGCAACAATTTTCAGGGCTGCCACCTTCCGTGTGGGACAAGGAGCCAGACGTGTGCCTTTTCGGAATCGGGCTCTGCCGAGGAAGAGAGCCATGAGATGTTCCTCCTCTGGGCATGCCCGGGTCCTGAATCCTGTTGTGCCTGTGAATAGGCTGCAGGGGGACGGTGAAGACCAGCAACAGCTTTCAGGGCTGCCACCTTCCGTGTGGGACAAGGAGCCGGACGTGTGCCTTCTCGGAAACAGGCTCTGCCGAGGACGAGAGCCATGAGATGTTCCTCCTCTGGGCATGCCCGGGTCCCAAATCCTGTTGTGCCTGTGAATAGGCTGCAGGGGGACGGTGAAGACCAGCAACAGCTTTCAGGGCTGCCACCTTCCTTGTGGGACAAGGAGCCGGACGTGTGCCTTTTCGGAATCGGGCTCTGCCGAGGACGAGAGCCATGAGATGTTCCTCCTCTGGGCATGTGCGGGTCCTGAATCCTGTTGTGCCTGTGAATAGGCTGCAGGGGGACGGTGAAGACCAGCAACAGCTTTCAGGGCTGCCACCTTCCGTGTGGGACAAGGAGCCGGACGTGTGCCTTTTCGGAATCGGGCTCTGCCGAGGAAGAGAGCCATGAGATGTTCCTCCTCTGGGCATGCCCGGGTCCTGAATCCTGTTGTGCCTGTGAATAGGCTGCAGGGGGACGGTGAAGACCAGCAACAGCTTTCAGGGCTGCCACCTTCCGTGTGGGACAAGGAGCCGGACGTGTGCCTTCTCGGAAACAGGCTCTGCCGAGGACGAGAGCCATGAGATGTTCCTCCTCTGGGCATGCCCGGGTCCTGAATCCTGTTGTACCTGTGAATAGGCTGCAGGGGGACGGTGAAGACCAGCAACAGCTTTCAGGGCTGCCACCTTCCGTGTGGGACAAGGAGCCGGATGTGTGCCTTTTCGGAAATAGGCTCTGCCGAGGACGAGAGCTATGAGATGTTCCTCCTCTGGGCAAGCCCGGGTCCCAGATCCTGTCGTACCTGTGAATAGGCTGCCGGGGGACGGTGAAGACCAGCAACAGCTTTCAGGGCTGCCACCTTCCTTGTGGTACAAGGAACCGGACGTGTGCTTTTTCGGAATCAGGCTCTGCCGAGGAAGAGAGCCATGAGATGTTCCTCCTCTGGGCATGTCCGGGTCCTGAATCCTGTTGTGCCTGTGAATAGGCTGCAGGGGGACGGTGAAGACCAGCAACAGCTTTCAGGGCTGCCACCTTCCGTGTGGGACAAGGAGCCGGACGTGTGCCTTTCCGGAATCAGGCTCTGCCGAGGACGAGAGCCATGAGATGTTCCTCCTCTGGGCAAGCCCGGGTCCCAGATCCTGTTGTGCCTGTGAATAGGCTGCAGGGGGACGGTGAAGACCAGCTACAGCTTTTAGGGCTGCCACCTTCCGTGTGGGACAAGGAGCCGGACGTGTGGCTTTCCGGAATCAGGCTCTGCCGAGGACGAGAGCCATGAGATGTTCCTCCTCTGGGCAAGCCCGGGTCCCAGATCCTGTTGTGCCTGTGAATAGGCTGCAGGGGGACGGTGAAGACCAGCAACAGCTTTCAGGGCTGCCACCTTCCGTGTGGGACAAGGAGCCGGACGAGTGCCTTTTCGGAAAGAGGCCCTGCCGAGGACGAGAGCCATGAGATGTTCCTCCTCTGGGCAAGCCCGGGTCCCAGATCCTGTTGTGCCTGTGAATAGGCTGCAGGGGGACGGTGAAGACCAGCAACAGCTTTCAGGGCTGCCACCTTCCTTGTCGGACAAGGAGCCGGACGTGTGCCTTTTCGAAGAGGCCCTGCCGAGGACGAGAGCCATGAGATGTTCCTCCTCTGGGCAAGCCCGGGTCCCAAATCCTGTTGTGCCTGTGAATAGGCTGCAGGGGGACGGTGAAGACCAGCAACAGCTTTCAGGGCTGCCACCTTCCGTGTGGGAAAAGGAGCCGGACGAGTGCCTTTTCGGGAAGAGGCTCTGCCGAGGACAAGAGCCATGATATGTTCCTCCTCTGGGCAAGCCCGGGTCCTGAATCCTGTTGTACCTCTGAATAGGCTGCAGGGGGACGGTGAAGACCAGCAACAGCTTTCAGGGCTGCCACCTTCCGTGTGGGACAAGGAGCCGGACGTGTGACTTTTCAGAAATAGACTCTGCTGAGGACGAGAGCCATGATATGTTCCTCCTCTGGGCAAGCCCGGGTCCTGAATCCTTTTGTACCTGTGAATAGGCTGCAGGGGGACGGTGAAGACCAGCAACAGCTTTCAGGGCCGCCACCTTCCGTGTGGGACAAGGAGCCGGATGTGTGCCTTTTCGTAAAGAGGCTCTGCCGAGGACGAGAGCCATGAGATGTTCCTCCTCTGGGCAAGCCCGGGTCCCAGATGCTGTTGTACCTGTGAATAGGCTGCAGGGGGACGGTGAAGACCAGCAACAGCTTTCAGGGCTGCCACCTTCCGTGTGGGACAAGGAGCCGGACGTGTGCCTTTTCGGAAAGAGGCTCTGCCGAGGACGAGAGCCATGAGATGTTCCTCCTCTGGGCAAGCCCGGGTCCCAGATCCTGTTGTGCCTGTGAATAGGCTGCAGGGGGACGGTGAAGACCAGCAACAGCTTTCAGGGCTGCCACCTTCCTTGTCGGAAAAGGAGCCGGACGTGTGCCTTTTCGGAAATAGGCTCTGCCGAGGACGAGAGCCATGAGATGTTCCTCCTCTGGGCAAGCCCGGGTCCCAGATCCTGTTGTGCCTGTGAATAGGCTGCAGGGGGACGGTGAAGACCAGCAACAGCTTTCAGGGCTGCCACCTTCCGTGTGGGACAAGGAGCCGGACGTGTGCCTTTTCGGAAACAGGCCCTGCCGAGGACGAGAGCCATGAGATGTTCCTCCTCTGGGCAAGCCCGCGTCGTGAATCCTGTTGTGCCTGTGAATAGGCTGCAGGGGGACAGTGAAGACCAGCAACAGCTTTCAGGGCTGCCACCTTCCGTGTGGGACAAGGAGCCGGATGTGTGCCTTTTCGGAATCGGGCTCTATGAGAAGAGAGCCATGAGATGTTCCTCCTCTGGGCATGTCCGGGTCCTGCATCCTGTTGTGCCTGTGAATAGGCTGCAGGGGGACGGTGAAGACCAGCAACAGCTTTCAGGGCTGCCACCTTCCGTATGGGACAAGGAGCCGGACGTGTGCCTTTTCGGAATCGGGCTCTGCCGAGGAAGAGAGCCATGAGATGTTCCTCCTCTGGGCATGCCCGGGTCCTGAATCCTGTTGTACCTGTGAATAGGCTGCAGGGGGACGGTGAAGACCAGCAACAGCTTTCAGGGCTGCCACCTTCCGTGTGGGACAAGGAGCCGGATGTGTGCCTTTTCGGAAATAGGCTCTGCCGAGGACGAGAGCTATGAGATGTTCCTCCTCTGGGCAAGCCCGGGTCCCAGATCCTGTTGTGCCTGTGAATAGGCTGCCGGGGGACGGTGAAGACCAGCAACAGCTTTCAGGGCTGCCACCTTCCGTGTGGGACAAGGAACCGGATGTGTGCCTCTTCGGAATCAGGCTCTACCGAGGAATAGAGCCATGAGATGTTCCTCCTCTGGGCATGTCCGGGTCCTGAATCCTGTTGTGCCTGTGAATAGGCTGCAGGGGGACGGTGAAGACCAGCAACAGCTATCAGGGCTGCCACCTTCCGTGTGGGACAAGGAGCCGGACGAGTGCCTTTTCGGAATCAGGATCTGCCGAAGACGAGAGCCATGAGATGTTCCACCTCTGGGCAAGCCCGGGTCCCAAATCCTGTTGTGCCTGTGAATAGGCTGCAGGGGGACGGTGAAGACCAGCAACAGCTTTCAGGGCTGCCACCTTCCTTGTCGGACAAGGAGCCGGACGTGTGCCTTTTCGAAAAGAGGCCCTGCCGAGGACGAGAGCCATGAGATGTTCCACCTCTGGGCAAGCCCGGGTCCCAAATCCTGTTGTGCCTGTGAATAGGCTGCAGGGGGACGGTGAAGACCAGCAACAGCTTTCAGGGCTGCCACCTTCCGTGTGGGAAAAAGAGGCAGACGAGTGCCTTTTCGGGAAGAGGCTCTGCCGAGGACAAGAGCCATGATATGTTCCTCCTCTGGGCAAGCCCGGGTCCTGAATCCTGTTGTACCTCTGAATAGGCTGCAGGGGGACGGTGAAGACCAGCAACAGCTTTCAGGGCTGCCACCTTCCGTGTGGGACAAGGAGCTGGACGTGTGCCTTTTCGGAAATAGGCTCTGCCGAGGACGAGAGCCATGAGATGTTCCTCCTCTGGGCAAGCCCGGGTCCCAGATCCTGTTGTACCTGTGAATAGGCTGCAGGGGGACGATGAAGACCAGCAACAGCTTTCAGGGCTGCCACCTTCCTTGTGAGACAAGGAGCCGGACGTGTGCCTTTTCGGAATCGGGCTCTGCCGAGGAAGAGAGCCATGAGATGTTCCTCCTCTGGGCATGCCCGGGTCCAGAATCCTGTTGTGCCTGTGAATAGGCTGCAGGGGGACGGTGAAGACCAGCAACAGCTTTCAGGGCTGCCACCTTCCGTGTGGGACAAGGAGCCGGACGTGTGCCTTTTCGGAAAGAGGCCCTGCCGAGGACGAGAGCCATGAGATGTTCCTCCTCTGGGCAAGCCCGGGTCCCAGATCCTGTTGTGCCTGTGAATAGGCTGCAGGGGGACGGTGAAGACCAGCAACAGCTTTCAGGGCTGCCACCTTCCGTGTGGGACAAGGAGCCGGATGTGTGCCTTTTCGGAAATAGGCTCTGCCGAGGACGAGAGCTATGAGATGTTCCTCCTCTGGGCAAGCCCGGGTCCCAGATCCTGTCGTACCTGTGAATAGGCTGCCGGGGGACGGTGAAGACCAGCAACAGCTTTCAGGGCTGCCACCTTCCGTGTGGGACAAGGAGCCGGACGTGTGACTTTTCAGAAATAGACTCTGCTGAGGACGAGAGCCATGATATGTTCCTCCTCTGGGCAAGCCCGGGTCCTGAATCCTGTTGTACCTGTGAATAGGCTGCAGGGGGACGGTGAAGACCAGCAACAGCTTTCAGGGCCGCCACCTTCCGTGTGGGACAAGGAGCCGGATGTGTGCCTTTTCGGAAAGAGGCTCTGCCGAGGACGAGAGCCATGAGATGTTCCTCCTCTGGGCAAGCCCGGGTCCCAGATCCTGTTGTGCCTGTGAATAGGCTGCAGGGGGACGGTGAAGACCAGCAACAGCTTTCAGGGCTGCCACCTTCCTTGTCGGAAAAGGAGCCGGACGTGTGCCTTTTCGGAAATAGGCTCTGCCGAGGACGAGAGCCATGAGATGTTCCTCCTCTGGGCAAGCCCGGGTCCCAGATCCTGTTGTGCCTGTGAATAGGCTGCCGGGGGACGGTGAAGACCAGCAACAGCTTTCAGGGCTGCCACCTTCCTTGTGGGACAAGGAACCGGACGTGTGCTTTTTCGGAATCAGGCTCTGCCGAGGACGAGAGCCATGAGATGTTCCTCCTCTGGGCATGTCCGGGTCCTGAATCCTGTTGTGCCTGTGAATAGGCTGCAGGGGGACGGTGAAGACCAGCAACAGCTTTCAGGGCTGCCACCTTCCGTGTGGGACAAGGAGCCGGACGTGTGCCTTTCCGGAATCAGGCTCTGCCGAGGACGAGAGCCATGAGATGTTCCTCCTCTGGGCAAGCCCGGGTCCTGAATCCTGTTGTACCTGTGAATAGGCTGCAGGGGGACGGTGAAGACCAGCAACAGCTTTCAGGGCTGCCACCTTCCGTGTGGGACAAGGAGCCGGACGTGTGACTTTTCAGAAATAGACTCTGCTGAGGACGAGAGACATGATATGTTCCTCCTCTGGGCAAGCCCGGGTCCTGAATCCTGTTGTACCTGTGAATAGGCTGCAGGGGGACGGTGAAGACCAGCAACAGCTTTCAGGGCCGCCACCTTCCGTGTTGGACAAGGAGCCGGATGTGTGCCTTTCCGGAATCAGGCTCTGCCGAGGACGAGAGCCATGAGATGTTCCTCCTCTGGGCAAGCCCGGGTCCCAGATCCTGTTGTGCCTGTGAATAGGCTGCAGGGGGACGGTGAAGACCAGCAACAGCTAACAGGGCTGCCACCTTCCGTGTGGGACAAGGAGCCGGACGAGTGCCTTTTCGGAATCAGGCTCTGCCGAAGACGAGAGCCATGAGATGTTCCACCTCTGGGCAAGCCCGGGTCCCAAATCCTGTTGTGCCTGTGAATAGGCTGCAGGGGGACGGTGAAGACCAGCAACAATTTTCAGGGCTGCCACCTTCCGTGTGGGACAAGGAGCCAGACGTGTGCCTTTTCGGAATCGGGCTCTGCCGAGGAAGAGAGCCATGAGATGTTCCTCCTCTGGGCATGCCCGGGTCCTGAATCCTGTTGTGCCTGTGAATAGGCTGCAGGGGGACGGTGAAGACCAGCAACAGCTTTCAGGGCTGCCACCTTCCGTGTGGGACAAGGAGCCGGACGTGTGCCTTCTCGGAAACAGGCTCTGCCGAGGACGAGAGCCATGAGATGTTCCTCCTCTGGGCATGCCCGGGTCCCAAATCCTGTTGTGCCTGTGAATAGGCTGCAGGGGGACGGTGAAGACCAGCAACAGCTTTCAGGGCTGCCACCTTCCTTGTGGGACAAGGAGCCGGACGTGTGCCTTTTCGGAATCGGGCTCTGCCGAGGACGAGAGCCATGAGATGTTCCTCCTCTGGGCATGTGCGGGTCCTGAATCCTGTTGTGCCTGTGAATAGGCTGCAGGGGGACGGTGAAGACCAGCAACAGCTTTCAGGGCTGCCACCTTCCGTGTGGGACAAGGAGCCGGACGTGTGCCTTTTCGGAATCGGGCTCTGCCGAGGAAGAGAGCCATGAGATGTTCCTCCTCTGGGCATGCCCGGGTCCTGAATCCTGTTGTGCCTGTGAATAGGCTGCAGGGGGACGGTGAAGACCAGCAACAGCTTTCAGGGCTGCCACCTTCCGTGTGGGACAAGGAGCCGGACGTGTGCCTTCTCGGAAACAGGCTCTGCCGAGGACGAGAGCCATGAGATGTTCCTCCTCTGGGCATGCCCGGGTCCTGAATCCTGTTGTGCCTGTGAATAGGCTGCAGGGGGACGGTGAAGACCAGCAACAGCTTTCAGGGCTGCCACCTTCCGTGTGGGACAAGGAGCCGGATGTGTGCCTTTTCGGAAATAGGCTCTGCCGAGGACGAGAGCTATGAGATGTTCCTCCTCTGGGCAAGCCCGGGTCCCAGATCCTGTCGTACCTGTGAATAGGCTGCCGGGGGACGGTGAAGACCAGCAACAGCTTTCAGGGCTGCCACCTTCCTTGTGGTACAAGGAACCGGACGTGTGCTTTTTCGGAATCAGGCTCTGCCGAGGAAGAGAGCCATGAGATGTTCCTCCTCTGGGCATGTCCGGGTCCTGAATCCTGTTGTGCCTGTGAATAGGCTGCAGGGGGACGGTGAAGACCAGCAACAGCTTTCAGGGCTGCCACCTTCCGTGTGGGACAAGGAGCCGGACGTGTGCCTTTTCGGAATCAGGCTCTGCCGAGGACGAGAGCCATGAGATGTTCCTCCTCTGGGCAAGCCCGGGTCCCAGATCCTGTTGTGCCTGTGAATAGGCTGCAGGGGGACGGTGAAGACCAGCTACAGCTTTCAGGGCTGCCACCTTCCTTGTCGGAAAAGGAGCCGGACGTGTGCCTTTCCGGAATCAGGCTCTGCCGAGGACGAGAGCCATGAGATGTTCCTCCTCTGGGCAAGCCCGGGTCCCAGATCCTGTTGTGCCTGTGAATAGGCTGCAGGGGGACGGTGAAGACCAGCAACAGCTTTCAGGGCTGCCACCTTCCTTGTCGGAAAAGGAGCCGGACGTGTGCCTTTCCGGAATCAGGCTCTGCCGAGGACGAGAGCCATGAGATGTTCCTCCTCTGGGCAAGCCCGGGTCCCAAATCCTGTTGTGCCTGTGAATAGGCTGCAGGGGGACGGTGAAGACCAGCAACATCTTTCAAGGCTGCCACCTTCCGTGTTGGAAAAGGAGCCGGACGAGTGCCTTTTCGGGAAGAGGCTCTGCCGAGGACAAGAGCCATGATATGTTCCTCCTCTGGGCAAGCCCGGGTCCTGAATCCTGTTGTACCTGTGAATAGGCTGCAGGGGGACGGTGAAGACCAGCAACAGCTTTCAGGGCTGCCACCTTCCGTGTGGGACAAGGAGCCGGACGTGTGCCTTTTCGGAAATAGGCTCTGCCGAGGACGAGAGCCATGAGATGTTCCTCCTCTGGGCAAGCCCGGGTCCCAGATCCTGTTGTACCTGTGAATAGGCTGCAGGGGGACGGTGAAGACCAGCAACAGCTTTCAGGGCTGCCACCTTCCGTGTGGGACAAGGAGCCGGACGTGTGCCTTTTCGGAATCGGGCTCTGCCGAGGAAGAGAGCCATGAGATGGTCCTCCTCTGGGCATGCCCGGGTCCTGAATCCTGTTGTGCCTGTGAATAGGCTGCAGGGGGACGGTGAAGACCAGCAACAGCTTTCAGGGCTGCCACCTTCCGTGTGGGACAAGGAGCCGGACGTGTGCCTTTTCGAAAAGAGGCCCTGCCGAGGACGAGAGCCATGAGATGTTCCTCCTCTGGGCATGCCCGGGTCCTGAATCCTGTTGTGCCTGTGAATAGGCTGCAGGGGGACGGTGAAGACCAGCAACAGCTTTCAGGGCTGCCACCTTCCGTGTGGGACAAGGAGCCGGACGTGTGCCTTTTCGGAAACAGGCCCTGCCGAGGACGAGAGCCATGAGATGTTCCTCCTCTGGGCAAGCCCGGGTCCTGAATCCTGTTGTACCTGTGAATAGGCTGCAGGGGGACGGTGAAGACCAGCAACAGCTTTCAGGGCTGCCACCTTCCGTGTGGGACAAGGAGCCGGACATGTGCCTTTTAGGAAACAGGCCCTGCCGAGGACGAGAGCCATGAGATGTTCCTCCTCTGGGCAAGCCCGGGTCCCAGATCCTGTTGTGCCTGTGAATAGGCTGCAGGGGGACGGTGAAGACCAGCAACAGCTTTCAGGGCTGCCACCTTCCTTGTCGGACAAGGAGCCGGACGTGTGCCTTTTCGAAGAGGCCCTGCCGAGGACGAGAGCCATGAGATGTTCCTCCTCTGGGCAAGCCCGGGTCCCAAATCCTGTTGTGCCTGTGAATAGGCTGCAGGGGGACGGTGAAGACCAGCAACAGCTTTCAGGGCTGCCACCTTCCGTGCGGGACAAGGAGCCGGACGTGTGCCTTTCCGGAATCAGGCTCTGCCGAGGACGAGAGCCATGAGATGTTCCTCCTCTGGGCAAGCCCGGGTCCTGAATCCTGTTGTACCTGTGAATAGGCTGCAGGGGGACGGTGAAGACCAGCAACAGCTTTCAGGGCTGCCACCTTCCGTGTGGGACAAGGAGCCGGACGTGTGACTTATCAGAAATAGGCTCTGCCGAGGACGAGAGCCATGATATGTTCCTCCTCTAGGCAAGCCCGGGTCACAGATCCTGTTGTGCCTGTGAATAGGCTGCAGGGGGACGGTGAAGACCAGCAACATCCTTCAGGGGTTCCAACTGCCGTATGGGACAAGGAGCAGGACGTGTGCCTTTTCGGAAATAGGCTCTGCCGAGGACGAGAGCTATGAGATGTTCCTCCTCTGGGCAAGCCCGGGTCCCAGATCCTGTTGTACCTGTGAATAGGCTGCAGGGGGACGGTGAAGACCAGCAACAGCTTTCAGGGCTGCCACCTTCCGTGTGGGACAAGGAGCCGTATGTGTGCCTTTTCGGAATTGGGCTCTGCCGAGGAAGAGAGCCATGAGATGTTCCTCCTCTGGGCATGTCCGGGTCCTGAATCCTGTTGTGCCTGTGAATAGGCTGCAGGGGGACGGTGAAGACCAGCAACATCTTTCAGGGCTGCCACCTTCCGTGTGGGACAAGGAGCCGGACGTGTGCCTTTCCGGAATCAGGCTCTGCCGAGGACGAGAGCCATGAGACGTTCCTCCTCTGGGCAAGCCCGGGTCCTGAATCCTGTTGTACCTGTGAATAGGCTGCAGGGGGACGGTGAAGACCAGCAACATCTTTCAGGGCCGCCACCTTCCGTGTGGGACAAGGAGCCGGATGTGTGCCTTTTCGGAAAGAGGCACTGCCGAGGACGAGAGCCATGAGATGTTCCTCCTCTGGGCAAGCCCGGGTCCCAGATCCTGTTGTGCCTGTGAATAGGCTGCAGGGGGACGGTGAAGACCAGCAACAGCTTTCAGGGCTGCCACCTTCCTTGTCGGACAAGGAGCCGGACGTGTAAATTTTCGAAAAGAGGCCCTGGCGAGGACGAGAGCCATGAGATGTTCCTCCTCTGGGTAAGCCCGGGTCCCAAATCCTGTTGTGCCTGTGAATAGGCTGCAGGGGGACGGTGAAGACCAGCAACATCTTTCAGGGCTGCCACGTTCCGTGTGGGACAAGGAGCCGGACGAGTGCCTTTTCGGGAAGAGGCTCTGCCGAGGACAAGAGCCATGATATGTTCCTCCTCTGTGCAAGCCCGGGTCCTGAATCCTGTTGTACCTGTGAATAGGCTGCAGGGGGACGGTGAAGACCAGCAACAGCTTTCAGGGCTGCCACCTTCCGTGTGGGACAAGGAGCCGGACCTGTGCCTTTTCGGAATCGGGCTCTGCCGAGGACGAGAGCCATGAGATGTTCCTCCTCTGGGCATGCCCGGGTCCTGAATCCTGTTGTGCATGTGAATAGGCTGCAGGGGGACGGTGAAGACCAGCAACATCTTTCCAGCCTGCCACCTTCCGTGTCGGACAAGGAGCCGGACGTGTGCCTTTTCGAAAAGAGGCTCCGCCGAGGACGAGAGCCATGAGATGTTCCTCCTCTGGGCAAGCCCGGATCCCAGATCCTGTTGTGCCTGTGAATAGGCTGCAGGGGGACGGTGAAGACCAGCAACAGCTTTCAGGGCTGCCGCCTTCCTTGTCGGACAAGGAGCCGGACGTGTGCCTTTTCGAAAAGAGGCCCTGCCGAGGACGAGAGCCATGAGATGTTCCTCCTCTGGGCAAGCCCGGGTCCCAAATCCTGTTGTGCCTGTGAATAGGCTGCAGGGGGACGGTGAAGACCAGCAACAGCTTTCAGGGCTGCCACCTTCCGTGTGGGACAAGGAGCCGGACGAGTGCCTTTTCGGGAAGAGGCTCTGCCGAGGACAAGAGCCATGATATGTTCCTCCTCTGGGCGTGCCCGGGTCCTGAATCCTGTTGTACCTCTGAATAGGCTGCAGGGGGACGGTGAAGACCAGCAACAGCTTTCAGGGCTGCCACCTTCCGTGTGGGACAAGGAGCCGGAGGTGTGCCTTTTCGGAAAGAGGCTCTGCCGAGGACGAGAGCCATGAGATGTTCCTCCTCTGGGCAAGCCCGGGTCCCAGATCCTGTTGTACCTGTGAATAGGCTGCAGGGGGACAGTGAAGACCAGCAACAGCTTTCAGGGCTGCCACCTTCCTTGTAGGACAAGGAGCCGGACGTGTGCCTTTTCGGAATCGGGCTCTGCCGAGGAAGAGAGCCATGAGATGTTCCTCCTCTGGGCATGCCCGGGTCCTGAATCCTGTTGTGCCTGTGAATAGGCTGCAGGGGGACGGTGAAGACCAGCAACAGCTTTCAGGGCTGCCACCTTCCGTGTGGGACAAGGAGCCGGACGTGTGACTTTTCAGAAATAGGCTCTGCCGAGGACGAGAGCCATGATATGTTCCTCCTCTGGGCAAGCCCGGGTCCTGAATCCTGTTGTACCTGTGAATAGGCTGCAGGGGGACGGTGAAGACCAGCAACAGCTTTCAGGGCCGCCACCTTCCGTGTGGGACAAGGAGCCGGATGTGTGCCTTTTCGGAAAGAGGCCCTGCCGAGGACGAGAGCCATGAGATGTTCCTCCTCTGGGCAAGCCCGGTTCCCAGCTCCTGTTGTGCCTGTGAATAGGCTGCAGGGGGACGGTGAAGACCAGCAACAGCTTTCAGGGCTGCCACCTTCCTTGTCGGACAAGGAGCCGGACGTGTAACTTTTCGAAAAGAGGCCCTGCCGAGGACGAGAGCCATGAGATGTTCCTCCTCTGGGCAAGCCCGGGTCCCAAATCCTGTTGTGCCTGTGAATAGGCTGCAGGGGGACGGTGAAGACCAGCAACATCTTTCATGGCTGCCGCCTTCCGTGTGGGACAAGGAGCCGGACGAGTGCCTTTTCGGGAAGAGGCTCTGCCGAGGACAAGAGCCATGATATGTTCCTCCTCTGGGCAAGCCCGGGTCCTGAATCCTGTTGTACCTGTGAATAGGCTGCAGGGGGACGGTGAAGACCAGCAACAGCTTTCAGGGCTGCCACCTTCCGTGTGGGACAAGGAGCCGGACGTGTGCCTTTTCGAAAAGAGGCCCTGCCGAGGACGAGAGCCATGAGATGTTCCTCCTCTGGGCAAGCCCGGGTCCTGAATCCTGTTGTGCCTGTGAATAGGCTGCAGGGGGACGGTGAAGACCAGCAACATCTTTCCGGCCTGCCACCTTCTGTGTGGGACAAGGAGCCGGACGTGTGCCTTTTCGAAAAGAGGCTCCGCCGAGGACGAGAGCCATGAGATGTTCCTCCTCTGGGCAAGCCCGGGTCCCAGATCCTGTTGTGCCTGTGAATAGGCTGCAGGGGGACGGTGAAGACCAGCAACAGCTTTCAGGGCTGCCGCCTTCCTTGTCGGACAAGGAGCCGGACGTGTGCCTTTCCGGAATCAGGCTCTGCCGAGGACGAGAGCCATGAGATGTTCCTCCTCTGGGCAAGCCCGGGTCCCAAATCCTGTTGTGCCTGTGAATAGGCTGCAGGGGGACGGTGAAGACCAGCAACAGCTTTCAGGGCTGCCACCTTCCGTGTGGGACAAGGAGCCGGACGAGTGCCTTTTCGGGAAGAGGCTCTGCCGAGGACAAGAGCCATGATATGTTCCTCCTCTGGGCAAGCCCGGGTCCTGAATCCTGTTCTACCTCTGAATAGGCTGCAGGGGGACGGTGAAGACCAGCAACAGCTTTCAGGGCTGCCACCTTCCGTGTGGGACAAGGAGCCGGAGGTGTGCCTTTTCGGAAAGAGGCTCTGCCGAGGACGAGAGCCATGAGATGTTCCTCCTCTGGGCAAGCCCGGGTCCCAGATCCTGTTGTACCTGTGAATAGGCTGCCGGGGGACAGTGAAGACCAGCAACAGCTTTCAGGGCTGCCACCTTCCGTGTGGGACAAGGAACCGGACGTGTGCCTTTTCGGAATCGGGCTCTGCCGAGGAAGAGAGCCATGAGATGTTCCTCCTCTGGGCATGCCCGGGTCCTGAATCCTGTTGTGCCTGTGAATAGGCTGCAGGGGGACGGTGAAGACCAGCAACAGCTTTCAGGGCTGCCACCTTCCGTGTGGGACAAGGAGCCGGACGTGTGCCTTCTCGGAATCAGGCTCTGCCGAAGACGAGAGCCATGAGATGTTCCTCCTCTGGGCAAGCCCGGGTCCCAGATCCTGTTGTGCCTGTGAATAGGCTGCAGGGGGACGGTGAAGACCAGCAACATCTTTCCGGCCTGCCACCTTCAGTGTGGGACAAGGAGCCGGACGTGTGCCTTCTCGGAAACAGGCCCTGTCAAGGACGAGAGCCATGAGATGTTCCTCCTCTGGGCAAGCCCGGATCCCAGATCCTGTTGTGCCTGTGAATAGGCTGCAGGGGGACGGTGCATACCAGCAACAGCTATCAGGGCTGCCACCTTCCGTGTGGGACAAGGAGCCGGACGAGTGCCTTTTCGGAATCAGGCTCTGCCGAAGACGAGAGCCATGAGATGTTTCACCTCTGGGCAAGCCCGGGTCCCAAATCCTGTTGTGCCTGTGAATAGGCTGCAGGGGGACGGTGAAGACCAGCAACAGCTTTCAGGGCTGCCACCTTCCTTGTCGGACAAGGAGCCGGACGTGTGCCTTTTCGAAAAGAGGCTCTGCCGAGGACGAGAGCCATGAGATGTTCCTCCTCTGGGCAAGCCCGGGTCCCAGATCCTGTTGTGCCTTTGAATAGGCTGCAGGGGGACGGTGAAGACCAGCAACATCTTTCCGGCCTGCCACCTTCTGTGTGGGACAAGGAGCCGGACGTGTGCCTTCTCGGAAACAGGCTCTGCCGAGGACGAGAGCCATGAGATGTTCCTCCTCTGTGCAAGCCCGGGTCCCAGATCCTGTTGTACCTGTGAATAGGCTGCCGGGGGACGGTGAAGACCAGCAACAGCTTTCAGGGCTGCCACCTTCCGTGTGGGACAAGGAACCGGACGTGTGCCTTTTCGGAATCGGGCTCTGCCGAGGAAGAGAGCCATGAGATGTTCCTCCTCTGGGCATGTCCAGGTCCTGAATCCTGTTATGCCTGTGAATAGGCTGCAGGGGGACGGTGAAGACCAGCAACAGCTTTCAGGGCTGCCACCTTCCGTGTGGGACAAGGAGCCGGACGTGTGCCTTTCCGGAATCAGGCTCTGCCGAGGACGAGAGCCATGAGATGTTCCTCCTCTGGGCAAGCCCGGGTCCTGAATCCTGTTGTACCTGTGAATAGGCTGCAGGGGGACGGTGAAGACCAGCAACAGCTTTCAGGGCTGCCACCTTCCGTGTGGGACAAGGAGCCGGACGTGTGACTTTTCAGAAATAGGCTCTGCCGAGGACGAGAGCCATGATATGTTCCTCCTCTGGGCAAGCCCGGGTCCTGAATCCTGTTGTACCTGTGAATAGGCTGCAGGGGGACGGTGAAGACCAGCAACATCTTTCAGGGCCGCCACCTTCCGTGTGGGACAGGGAGCCGGATGTGTGCCTTTTCGGAAAGAGGCCCTGCCGAGGACGAGAGCCATGAGATGTTCCTCCTCTGGGCAAGCCCGGGTCCCAGATCCTGTTGTGCCTGTGAATAGGCTGCAGGGGGACGGTGAAGACCAGCAACATCTTTCCGGCCTGCCACCTTCCGTGTCGGACAAGGAGCCGGACGTGTGCCTTTTCGAAAAGAGGCTCCGCCGAGGACGAGAGCCATGAGATGTTCCTCCTCTGGGCAAGCCCGGGTCCCAGATCCTGTTGTGCCTGTGAATAGGCTGCAGGGGGACGGTGAAGACCAGCAACAGCTTTCAGGGCTGCCGCCTTCCTTGTCGGACAAGGAGCCGGACGTGTGCCTTTTCGAAAAGAGGCCCTGCCGAGGACGAGAGCCATGAGATGTTCCTCCTCTGGGCAAGCCCGGGTCCCAAATCCTGTTGTGCCTGTGAATAGGCTGCAGGGGGACGGTGAAGACCAGCAACAGCTTTCAGGGCTGCCACCTTCCGTGTGGGACAAGGAGCCGGACGAGTGCCTTTTCGGGAAGAGGCTCTGCCGAGGAAGAGAGCCATGAGATGTTCCTCCTCTGGGCAAGCCCGTGTCCTGAATCCTGTTGTACCTCTGAATAGGCTGCAGGGGGACGGTGAAGACCAGCAACAGCTTTCAGGGCTGCCACCTTCCGTGTGGGACAAGGAGCCGGACGTGTGGCTTTCCGGAATCAGGCTCTGCCGAGGACGAGAGCCATGAGATGTTCCTCCTCTGGGCAAGCCCGGATCCCAGATCCTGTTGTGCCTGTGAATAGGCTGCAGGGGGACGGTGCATACCAGCAAAAGCTATCAGGGCTGCCACCTTCCGTGTGGGACAAGGAGCCGGACGAGTGCCTTTTCGGAATCAGGCTCTGCCGAAGACGAGAGCCATGAGATGTTCCACCTCTGGGCAAGCCCGGGTCCCAAATCCTGTTGTGCCTGTGAATAGGCTGCAGGGGGACGGTGAAGACCAGCAACAGCTTTCAGGGCTGCCACCTTCCTTGTCGGACAAGGAGCCGGACGTGTGCCTTTTCGAAAAGAGGCCCTGCCGAGGACGAGAGCCATGAGATGTTCCTCCTCTGGGCAAGCCCGGGTCCCAGATCCTGTTGTGCCTTTGAATAGGCTGCAGGGGGACGGTGAAGACCAGCAACATCTTTCCGGCCTGCCACCTTCCGTGTGGGACAAGGAGCCGGACGTGTGCCTTCTCGGAATCAGGCTCTGCCGAGGACGAGAGCCATGAGATGTTCCTCCTCTGGGCAAGCCCGGGTCCCAGATCCTGTTGTGCCTTTGAATAGGCTGCAGGGGGACGGTGAAGACCAGCAACATCTTTCCGGCCTGCCACCTTCCGTGTGGGACAAGGAGCCGGACGTGTGCCTTCTCGGAATCAGGCTCTGCCGAGGACGAGAGCCATGAGATGTTCCTCCTCTGGGCAAGCCCGGGTCCCAGATCCTGTTGTACCTGTGAATAGGCTGCAGGGGGACGGTGAAGACCAGCAACAGCTTTCAGGGCTGCCACCTTCCGTGTGGGACAAGGAGCCGGATGTGTGCCTTTTCGGAAATAGGCTCTGCCGAGGACGAGAGCTATGAGATGTTCCTCCTCTGGGCAAGCCCGGGTCCCAGATCCTGTCGTACCTGTGAATAGGCTGCCGGGGGACGGTGAAGACCAGCAACAGCTTTCAGGGCTGCCACCTTCCGTGTGGGACAAGGAGCCGGACGTGTGCCTTTTCGGAATCGGGCTCTGCCGAGGAAGAGAGCCATGAGATGTTCCTCCTCTGGGCATGTCCAGGTCCTGAATCCTGTCGTGCCTGTGAATAGGCTGCAGGGGGACGGTGAAGACCAGCAACAGCTTTCAGGGCTGCCACCTTCCGTGTGGGACAAGGAGCCGGACGTGTGCCTTTCCGGAATCAGGCTCTGCCGAGGACGAGAGCCATGAGATGTTCCTCCTCTGGGCAAGCCCGGGTCCTGAATCCTGTTGTACCTGTGAATAGGCTGCAGGGGGACGGTGAAGACCAGCAACAGCTTTCAGTGCTGCCACCTTCCGTGTGGGACAAGGAGCCGGACGTGTGCCTTTTCGAAAAGAGGCCCTGCCGAGGACGAGAGCCATGAGATGTTCCTCCTCTGGGCAAGCCCGGGTCCTGAATCCTGTTGTGCCTGTGAATAGGCTGCAGGGGGACGGTGAAGACCAGCAACATCTTTCCGGCCTGCCACCTTCCGTGTCGGACAAGGAGCCGGACGTGTGCCTTTTCGAAAAGAGGCTCCGCCGAGGACGAGAGCCATGAGATGTTCCTCCTCTGGGCAAGCCCGGGTCCCAGATCCTGTTGTGCCTGTGAATAGGCTGCAGGGGGACGGTGAAGACCAGCAACAGCTTTCAGGGCTGCCGCATTCCTTGTCGGACAAGGAGCCGGACGTGTGCCTTTTCGAAAAGAGGCCCTGCCGAGGACGAGAGCCATGAGATGTTCCTCCTCTGGGCAAGCCCGGGTCCCAAATCCTGTTGTGCCTCTGAATAGGCTGCAGGGGGACGGTGAAGACCAGCAACAGCTTTCAGGGCTGCCACCTTCCGTGTGGGACAAGGAGCCGGACGAGTGCCTTTTCGGGAAGAGGCTCTGCCGAGGACAAGAGCCATGATATGTTCCTCCTCTGGGCAAGCCCGGGTCCTGAATCCTGTTGTACCTCTGAATAGGCTGCAGGGGGACGGTGAAGACCAGCAACAGCTTTCAGGGCTGCCACCTTCCGTGTGGGACAAGGAGCCGGACGTGTGCCTTTTCGGAAAGAGGCACTGCCGAGGACGAGAGCCATGAGATGTTCCTCCTCTGGGCATGCCCGGGTCCTGAATCCTGTTGTGCCTGTGAATAGGCTGCAGGGGGACGGTGAAGACCAGCAACAGCTTTCAGGGCTGCCACCTTCCGTGTGGGACAAGGAGCCGGACGTGTGGCTTTCCGGAATCAGGCTCTGCCGAAGACGAGAGCCATGAGATGTTCCTCCTCTGGGCAAGCCCGGGTCCCAGATCCTGTTGTGCCTGTGAATAGGCTGCAGGGGGACGGTGAAGACCAGCAACATCTTTCCGGCCTGCCACCTTCCGTGTGGGACAAGTAGCCGGACGTGTGCCTTCTCGGAAACAGGCCCTGTCAAGGACGAGAGCCATGAGATGTTCCTCCTCTGGGCAAGCCCGGGTCCCAGATCCTGTTGTACCTGTGAATAGGCTGCAGGGGGACGGTGAAGACCAGCAACAGCTTTCAGGGCTGCCACCTTCCGTGTGGGACAAGGAGCCGGATGTGTGCCTTTTCGGAAATAGGCTCTGCCGAGGACGAGAGCTATGAGATGTTCCTCCTCTGGGCAAGCCCGGGTCCCAGATCCTGTCGTACCTGTGAAAAGGCTGCCGGAGGACGGTGAAGACCAGCAACAGCTTTCAGGGCTGCCACCTTCCGTGTGGGACAAGGAGCCGGACGTGTGCCTTTTCGAAAAGAGGCCCTGCCGAGGACGAGAGCCATGAGATGTTCCTCCTCTGGGCAAGCCCGGGTCCTGAATCCTGTTGTGCCTGTGAATAGGCTGCAGGGGGACGGAGAAGACCAGCAACATCTTTCCAGCCTGCCACCTTCCGTGTGGGACAAGGAGCCGGACGTGTGCCTTCTCGGAAAAAGGCACTGCCGAGGACGAGAGCCATGAGATGTTCCTCCTCTGGGCAAGCCCGGGTCCCAAATCCTGTTGTGCCTGTGAATAGGCTGCAGGGGGACGGTGAAGACCAGCAACAGCTTTCAGGGCTGCCACCTTCCGTGTGGGACAAGGAGCCGGACGAGTGCCTTTTCGGGAAGAGGCTCTGCCGAGGACAAGAGCCATGATATGTTCCTCCTCTGGGCAAGCCCGGGTCCTGAATCCTGTTGTACCTCTGAATAGGCTGCAGGGGGACGGTGAAGACCAGCAACAGCTTTCAGGGCTGCCACCTTCCGTGTGGGACAAGGAGCCGGAGGTGTGCCTTTTCGGAAAGAGGCTCTGCCGAGGACGAGAGCCATGAGATGTTCCTCCTCTGGGCAAGCCCGGGTACCAGATCCTGTTGTACCTGTGAATAGGCTGCAGGGGGACAGTGAAGACCAGCAACAGCTATCAGGGCTGCCACCTTCCTTGTAGGACAAGGAGCCGGACGTGTGCCTTTTCGGAATCGGGCTCTGCCGAGGACGAGAGCCATGAGATGTTCCTCCTCTGGGCATGCCCGGGTCCTGAATCCTGTTGTGCATGTGAATAGGCTGCAGGGGGACGGTGAAGACCAGCAACATCTTTCCAGCCTGCCACCTTCCGTGTGGGACAAGGAGCCGGACGTGTGCCTTTTCGAAAAGAGGCTCTGCCGAGGACGAGAGCCATGAGATGTTCCTCCTCTGGGCAAGCCCGGGTCCCAGATCCTGTTGTGCCTGTGAATAGGCTGCAGGGGGACGGTGAAGACCAGCAACAGCTTTCAGGGATTCCGCCTTCCTTGTCGGACAAGGAGCCGGACGTGTGCCTTTTCGAAAAGAGGCCCTGCCGAGGACGAGAGCCATGAGATGTTCCTCCTCTGGGCAAGCCCGGGTCCCAAATCCTGTTGTGCCTGTGAATAGGCTGCAGGGGGACGGTGAAGACCAGCAACAGCTTTCAGGGCTGCCACCTTCCGTGTGGGACAAGGAGCCGGACGAGTGCCTTTTCGGGAAGAGGCTCTGCCGAGGACAAGAGCCATGATATGTTCCTCCTCTGGGCGTGCCCGGGTCCTGAATCCTGTTGTACCTCTGAATAGGCTGCAGGGGGACGGTGAAGACCAGCAACAGCTTTCAGGGCTGCCACCTTCCGTGTGGGACAAGGAGCCGGACGTGTGCCTTTTCGGAAAGAGGCTCTGCCGAGGACGAGAGCCATGAGATGTTCCTCCTCTGGGCAAGCCCGGGTCCCAGATCCTGTTGTACCTGTGAATAGGCTGCAGGGGGACAGTGAAGACCAGCAACAGCTTTCAGGGCTGCCACCTTCCTTGTAGGACAAGGAGCCGGACGTGTGCCTTTTCGGAATCGGGCTCTGCCGAGGAAGAGAGCCATGAGATGTTCCTCCTCTGGGCATGCCCGGGTCCTGAATCCTGTTGTGCCTGTGAATAGGCTGCAGGGGGACGGTGAAGACCAGCAACAGCTTTCAGGGCTGCCACCTTCCGTGTGGGACAAGGAGCCGGACGTGTGGCTTTCCGGAATCAGGCTCTGCCGAAGACGAGAGCCATGAGATGTTCCTCCTCTGGGCAAGCCCGGGTCCTGAATCCTGTTGTGCCTGTGAATAGGCTGCAGGGGGACGGTGAAGACCAGCAACAGCTTTCAGGGCTGCCACCTTCCGTGTGGGACAAGGAGCCGGACGTGTGACTTTTCAGAAATAGGCTCTGCCGAGGACGAGAGCCATGATATGTTCCTCCTCTGGGCAAGCCCGGGTCCTGAATCCTGTTGTACCTGTGAATAGGCTGCAGGGGGACGGTGAAGACCAGCAACAGCTTTCAGGGCCGCCACCTTCCGTGTGGGACAAGGAGCCGGATGTGTGCCTTTTCGGAAAGAGGCCCTGCCGAGGACGAGAGCCATGAGATGTTCCTCCTCTGGGCAAGCCCGGGTCCCAGCTCCTGTTGTGCCTGTGAATAGGCTGCAGGGGGACGGTGAAGACCAGCAACAGCTTTCAGGGCTGCCACCTTCCTTGTCGGACAAGGAGCCGGACGTGTAACTTTTCGAAAAGAGGCCCTGCCGAGGACGAGAGCCATGAGATGTTCCTCCTCTGGGCAAGCCCGGGTCCCAAATCCTGTTGTGCCTGTGAATAGGCTGCAGGGGGACGGTGAAGACCAGCAACATCTTTCAGGGCTGCCACCTTCCGTGTGGGACAAGGAGCCGGACGAGTGCCTTTTCGGGAAGAGGCTCTGCCGAGGACAAGAGCCATGATATGTTCCTCCTCTGGGCAAGCCCGGGTCCTGAATCCTGTTGTACCTGTGAATAGGCTGCAGGGGGACGGTGAAGACCAGCAACAGCTTTCAGGGCTGCCACCTTCCGTGTGGGACAAGGAGCCGGACGTGTGCCTTTTCGAAAAGAGGCCCTGCCGAGGACGAGAGCCATGAGATGTTCCTCCTCTGGGCAAGCCCGGGTCCTGAATCCTGTTGTGCCTGTGAATAGGCTGCAGGGGGACGGTGAAGACCAGCAACATCTTTCCGGCCTGCCACCTTCCGTGTGGGACAAGGAGCCGGACGTGTGCCTTTTCGAAAAGAGGCTCCGCCGAGGACGAGAGCCATGAGATGTTCCTCCTCTGGGCAAGCCCGGGTCCCAGATCCTGTTGTGCCTGTGAATAGGCTGCAGGGGGACGGTGAAGACCAGCAACAGCTTTCAGGGCTGCCGCCTTCCTTGTCGGACAAGGAGCCGGACGTGTGCCTTTCCGGAATCAGGCTCTGCCGAGGACGAGAGCCATGAGATGTTCCTCCTCTGGGCAAGCCCGGGTCCCAAATCCTGTTGTGCCTGTGAATAGGCTGCAGGGGGACGGTGAAGACCAGCAACAGCTTTCAGGGCTGCCACCTTCCGTGTGGGACAAGGAGCCGGACGAGTGCCTTTTCGGGAAGAGGCTCTGCCGAGGACAAGAGCCATGATATGTTCCTCCTCTGGGCAAGCCCGGGTCCTGAATCCTGTTGTACCTGTGAATAGGCTGCAGGGGGACGGTGAAGACCAGCAACAGCTTTCAGGGCTGCCACCTTCCGTGTGGGACAAGGAGCCGGAGGTGTGCCTTTTCGGAAAGAGGCTCTGCCGAGGACGAGAGCCATGAGATGTTCCTCCTCTGGGCAAGCCCGGGTCCCAGATCCTGTTGTACCTGTGAATAGGCTGCCGGGGGACAGTGAAGACCAGCAACAGCTTTCAGGGCTGCCACCTTCCTTGTAGGACAAGGAACCGGACGTGTGCCTTTTCGGAATCGGGCTCTGCCGAAGACGAGAGCCATGAGATGTTCCTCCTCTGGGCAAGCCCGGGTCCCAGATCCTGTTGTGCCTGTGAATAGGCTGCAGGGGGACGGTGAAGACCAGCAACATCTTTCCGGCCTGCCACCTTCAGTGTGGGACAAGGAGCCGGACGTGTGCCTTCTCGGAAACAGGCCCTGTCAAGGACGAGAGCCATGAGATGTTCCTCCTCTGGGCAAGCCCGGATCCCAGATCCTGTTGTGCCTGTGAATAGGCTGCAGGGGGACGGTGCATACCAGCAACAGCTATCAGGGCTGCCACCTTCCGTGTGGGACAAGGAGCCGGACGAGTGCCTTTTCGGAATCAGGCTCTGCCGAAGACGAGAGCCATGAGATGTTCCTCCTCTGGGCATGCCCGGGTCCTGAATCCTGTTGTGCCTGTGAATAGGCTGCAGGGGGACGGTGAAGACCAGCAACAGCTTTCAGGGCTGCCACCTTCCTTGTCGGACAAGGAGCCGGACGTGTGCCTTTTCGAAAAGAGGCTCTGCCGAGGACGAGAGCCATGAGATGTTCCTCCTCTGGGCAAGCCCGGGTCCCAGATCCTGTTGTGCCTTTGAATAGGCTGCAGGGGGACGGTGAAGACCAGCAACATCTTTCCGGCCTGCCACCTTCTGTGTGGGACAAGGAGCCGGACGTGTGCCTTCTCGGAAACAGGCTCTGCCGAGGACGAGAGCCATGAGATGTTCCTCCTCTGTGCAAGCCCGGGTCCCAGATCCTGTTGTACCTGTGAATAGGCTGCAGGGGGACGGTGAAGACCAGCAACAGCTTTCAGGGCTGCCACCTTCCGTGTGGGACAAGGAGTCGGATGTGTGCCTTTTCGGAAATAGGCTCTGCCGAGGACGAGAGCTATGAGATGTTCCTCCTCTGGGCAAGCCCGGGTCCCAGATCCTGTCGTACCTGTGAATAGGCTGCCGGGGGACGGTGAAGACCAGCAACAGCTTTCAGGGCTGCCACCTTCCGTGTGGGACAAGGAACCGGACGTGTGCCTTTTCGGAATCGGGCTCTGCCGAGGAAGAGAGCCATGAGATGTTCCTCCTCTGGGCAAGCCCGGGTCCTGAATCCTGTTGTGCCTGTGAATAGGCTGCAGGGGGACGGTGAAGACCAGCAACAGCTTTCAGGGCTGCCACCTTCCGTGTGGGACAAGGAGTCGGACGTGTGCCTTTCCGGAATCAGGCTCTGCCGAGGACGAGAGCCATGAGATGTTCCTCCTCTGGGCAAGCCCGGGTCCTGAATCCTGTTGTACCTGTGAATAGGCTGCAGGGGGACGGTGAAGACCAGCAACAGCTTTCAGGGGTGCCACCTTCCGTGTGGGACAAGGAGCCGGACGTGTGACTTTTCAGAAATAGGCTCTGCCGAGGACGAGAGCCATGATATGTTCCTCCTCTGGGCAAGCCCGGGTCCTGAATCCTGTTGTACCTGTGAATAGGCTGCAGGGGGACGGTGAAGACCAGCAACATCTTTCAGGGCCGCCACCTTCCGTGTGGGACAGGGAGCCGGATGTGTGCCTTTTCGGAAAGAGGCCCTGCCGAGGACGAGAGCCATGAGATGTTCCTCCTCTGGGCAAGCCCGGGTCCCAGATCCTGTTGTGCCTGTGAATAGGCTGCAGGGGGACGGTGAAGACCAGCAACAGCTTTCCGGCCTGCCACCTTCCGTGTCGGACAAGGAGCCGGACGTGTGCCTTTTCGAAAAGAGGCTCCGCCGAGGACGAGAGCCATGAGATGTTCCTCCTCTGGGCAAGCCCGGGTCCCAGATCCTGTTGTGCCTGTGAATAGGCTGCAGGGGGACGGTGAAGACCAGCAACAGCTTTCAGGGCTGCCGCCTTCCTTGTCGGACTAGGAGCCGGACGTGTGCCTTTTCGAAAAGAGGCCCTGCCGAGGACGAGAGCCATGAGATGTTCCTCCTCTGGGCAAGCCCGGGTCCCAAATCCTGTTGTGCCTGTGAATAGGCTGCAGGGGGACGGTGAAGACCAGCAACAGCTTTCAGGGCTGCCACCTTCCGTGTGGGACAAGGAGCCGGACGAGTGCCTTTTCGGGAAGAGGCTCTGCCGAGGACAAGAGCCATGATATGTTCCTCCTCTGGGCGTGCCCGGGTCCTGAATCCTGTTGTACCTCTGAATAGGCTGCAGGGGGACGGTGAAGACCAGCAACAGCTTTCAGGGCTGCCACCTTCCGTGTGGGACAAGGAGCCGGACGTGTGGCTTTCCGGAATCAGGCTCTGGCGAGGATGAGAGCCATGAGATGTTCCTCCTCTGGGCAAGCCCGGATCCCAGATCCTGTTGTGCCTGTGAATAGGCTGCAGGGGGACGGTGCATACCAGCAACAGCTATCAGGGCTGCCACCTTCCGTGTGGGACAAGGAGCCGGACGAGTGCCTTTTCGGAATCAGGCTCTGCCGAAGACGAGAGCCATGAGATGTTCCACCTCTGGGCAAGCCCGGGTCCCAAATCCTGTTGTGCCTGTGAATAGGCTGCAGGGGGACGGTGAAGACCAGCAACAGCTTTCAGGGCTGCCACCTTCCTTGTCGGACAAGGAGCCGGACGTGTGCCTTTTCGAAAAGAGGCCCTGCCGAGGACGAGAGCCATGAGATGTTCCTCCTGTGGGCAAGCCCGGGTCCCAGATCCTGTTGTGCCTTTGAATAGGCTGCAGGGGGACGGTGAAGACCAGCAACATCTTTCCGGCCTGCCACCTTCCGTGTGGGACAAGGAGCCGGACGTGTGCCTTCTCGGAATCAGGCTCTGCCGAGGACGAGAGCCATGAGATGTTCCTCCTCTGGGCAAGCCCGGGTCCCAGATCCTGTTGTACCTGTGAATAGGCTGCAGGGGGACGGTGAAGACCAGCAACAGCTTTCAGGGCTGCCACCTTCCGTGTGGGACAAGGAGCCGGATGTGTGCCTTTTCGGAAATAGGCTCTGCCGAGGACGAGAGCTATGAGATGTTCCTCCTCTGGGCAAGCCCGGGTCCCAGATCCTGTCGTACCTGTGAATAGGCTGCCGGGGGACGGTGAAGACCAGCAACAGCTTTCAGGGCTGCCACCTTCCTTGTGGGACAAGGAACCGGACGTGTACCTTTTCGGAATCGGGCTCTGCCGAGGAAGAGAGCCATGAGATGTTCCTCCTCTGGGCATGTCCAGGTCCTGAATCCTGTCGTGCCTGTGAATAGGCTGCAGGGGGACGGTGAAGACCAGCAACAGCTTTAAGGGCTGCCACCTTCCGTGTGGGACAAGGAGCCGGACGTGTGCCTTTCCGGAATCAGGCTCTGCCGAGGACGAGAGCCATGAGATGTTCCTCCTCTGGGCAAGCCCGGGTCCTGAATCCTGTTGTACCTGTGAATAGGCTGCAGGGGGACGGTGAAGACCAGCAACAGCTTTCAGGGCTGCCACCTTCCGTGTGGGACAAGGAGCCGTACGTGTGCCTTTTCGAAAAGAGGCCCTGCCGAGGACGAGAGCCATGAGATGTTCCTCCTCTGGGCAAGCCCGGGTCCTGAATCCTGTTGTGCCTGTGAATAGGCTGCAGGGGGACGGTGAAGACCAGCAACATCTTTCCGGCCTGCCACCTTCCGTGTCGGACAAGGAGCCGGACGTGTGCCTTTTCGAAAAGAGGCTCCGCCGAGGACGAGAGCCATGAGATGTTCCTCCTCTGGGCAAGCCCGGGTCCCAGATCCTGTTGTGCCTGTGAATAGGCTGCAGGGGGACGGTGAAGACCAGCAACAGCTTTCAGGGCTGCCGCCTTCCTTGTCGGACAAGGAGCCGGACGTGTGCCTTTTGAAAAGAGGCCCTGCCGAGGACGAGAGCCATGAGATGTTCCTCCTCTGGGCAAGCCCGGGTCCCAAATCCTGTTGTGCCTGTGAATAGGCTGCAGGGGGACGGTGAAGACCAGCAACAGCTTTCAGGGCTGCCACCTTCCGTGTGGGACAAGGAGCCGGACGAGTGCCTTTTCGGGAAGAGGCTCTGCCGAGGACAAGAGCCATGATATGTTCCTCCTCTGGGCAAGCCCGGGTCCTGAATCCTGTTGTACCTGTGAATAGGCTGCAGGGGGACGGTGAAGACCAGCAACAGCTTTCAGGGCTGCCACCTTCCTTGTAGGACAAGGAGCCGGACGTGTGCCTTTTCGGAATCGGGCTCTGCCGAGGAAGAGAGCCATGAGATGTTCCTCCTCTGGGCATGCCCGGGTCCTGAATCCTGTTGTGCCTGTGAATAGGCTGCAGGGGGACGGTGAAGACCAGCAACAGCTTTCAGGGCTGCCGCCTTCCTTGTCGGACAAGGAGCCGGACGTGTGCCTTTCCGGAATCAGGCTCTGCCGAGGACGAGAGCCATGAGATGTTCCTCCTCTGGGCAAGCCCGGGTCCCAAATCCTGTTGTGCCTGTGAATAGGCTGCAGGGGGACGGTGAAGACCAGCAACAGCTTTCAGGGCTGCCACCTTCCGTGTGGGACAAGGAGCCGGACGTGTGCCTTCTCGGAATCAGGCTCTGCCGAGGACGAGAGCCATGAGATGTTCCTCCTCTGGGCAAGCCCGGGTCCCAGATCCTGTTGTACCTGTGAATAGGCTGCAGGGGGACGGTGAAGACCAGCAACAGCTTTCAGGGCTGCCACCTTCCGTGTGGGACAAGGAGCCGGATGTGTGCCTTTTCGGAAATAGGCTCTGCCGAGGACGAGAGCTATGAGATGTTCCTCCTCTGGGCAAGCCCGGGTCCCAGATCCTGTCGTACCTGTGAATAGGCTGCCGGGGGACGGTGAAGACCAGCAACAGCTTTCAGGGCTGCCACCTTCCTTGTGGGACAAGGAACCGGACGTGTGCCTTTTCGGAATCGGGCTCTGCCGAGGAAGAGAGCCATGAGATGTTCCTCCTCTGGGCATGTCCAGGTCCTGAATCCTGTCGTGCCTGTGAATAGGCTGCAGGGGGACGGTGAAGACCAGCAACAGCTTTAAGGGCTGCCACCTTCCGTGTGGGACAAGGAGCCGGACGTGTGCCTTTCCGGAATCAGGCTCTGCCGAGGACGAGAGCCATGAGATGTTCCTCCTCTGGGCAAGCCCGGGTCCTGAATCCTGTTGTACCTGTGAATAGGCTGCAGGGGGACGGTGAAGACCAGCAACAGCTTTCAGGGCTGCCACCTTCCGTGTGGGACAAGGAGCCGGACGTGTGCCTTTTCGAAAAGAGGCCCTGCCGAGGACGAGAGCCATGAGATGTTCCTCCTCTGGGCAAGCCCGGGTCCTGAATCCTGTTGTGCCTGTGAATAGGCTGCAGGGGGACGGTGAAGACCAGCAACATCTTTCCGGCCTGCCACCTTCCGTGTCGGACAAGGAGCCGGACGTGTGCCTTTTCGAAAAGAGGCTCCGCCGAGGACGAGAGCCATGAGATGTTCCTCCTCTGGGCAAGCCCGGGTCCCAGATCCTGTTGTGCCTGTGAATAGGCTGCAGGGGGACGGTGAAGACCAGCAACAGCTTTCAGGGCTGCCGCCTTCCTTGTCGGACAAGGAGCCGGACGTGTGCCTTTTCGAAAAGAGGCCCTGCCGAGGACGAGAGCCATGAGATGTTCCTCCTCTGGGCAAGCCCGGGTCCCAAATCCTGTTGTGCCTGTGAATAGGCTGCAGGGGGACGGTGAAGACCAGCAACAGCTTTCAGGGCTGCCACCTTCCGTGTGGGACAAGGAGCCGGACGAGTGCCTTTTCGGGAAGAGGCTCTGCCGAGGACAAGAGCCATGATATGTTCCTCCTCTGGGCAAGCCCGGGTCCTGAATCCTGTTCTACCTCTGAATAGGCTGCAGGGGGACGGTGAAGACCAGCAACAGCTTTCAGGGCTGCCACCTTCCGTGTGGGACAAGGAGCCGGAGGTGTGCCTTTTCGGAAAGAGGCTCTGCCGAGGACGAGAGCCATGAGATGTTCCTCCTCTGGGCAAGCCCGGGTCCCAGATCCTGTTGTACCTGTGAATAGGCTGCCGGGGGACAGTGAAGACCAGCAACAGCTTTCAGGGCTGCCACCTTCCTTGTAGGACAAGGAACCGGACGTGTGCCTTTTCGGAATCGGGCTCTGCCGAGGAAGAGAGCCATGAGATGTTCCTCCTCTGGGCATGCCCGGGTCCTGAATCCTGTTGTGCCTGTGAATAGGCTGCAGGGGGACGCTGAAGACCAGCAACAGCTTTCAGGGCTGCCACCTTCCGTGTGGGACAAGGAGCCGGACGTGTTCCTTCTCGGAATCAGGCTCTGCCGAAGACGAGAGCCATGAGATGTTCCTCCTCTGGGCAAGCCCGGGTCCCAGATCCTGTTGTGCTTGTGAATAGGCTGCAGGGGGACGGTGAAGACCAGCAACATCTTTCCGGCCTGCCACCTTCCGTGTGGGACAAGGAGCCGGACGTGTGCCTTCTCGGAAACAGGCCCTGTCAAGGACGAGAGCCATGAGATGTTCCTCCTCTGGGCAAGCCCGGATCCCAGATCCTGTTGTGCCTGTGAATAGGCTGCAGGGGGACGGTGCATACCAGCAACAGCTATCAGGGCTGCCACCTTCCGTGTGGGACAAGGAGCCGGACGAGTGCCTTTTCGGGAAGAGGCTCTGCCGAGGACAAGAGCCATGAGATGTTCCTCCTCTGGGCAAGCCCGGGTCCCAGATCCTGTTGTACCTGTGAATAGGCTGCAGGGGGACGGTGAAGACCAGCAACAGCTTTCAGGGCTGCCACCTTCCGTGTGGGACAAGGAGCCGGATGTGTGCCTTTTCGGAAATAGGCTCTGCCGAGGACGAGAGCTATGAGATGTTCCTCCTCTGGGCAAGCCCGGGTCCCAGATCCTGTCGTACCTGTGAATAGGCTGCCGGGGGACGGTGAAGACCAGCAACAGCTTTCAGGGCTGCCACCTTCCTTGTGGGACAAGGAACCGGACGTGTGCCTTTTCGGAATCGGGCTCTGCCGAGGAAGAGAGCCATGAGATGTTCCTCCTCTGGGCATGTCCAGGTCCTGAATCCTGTCGTGCCTGTGAATAGGCTGCAGGGGGACGGTGAAGACCAGCAACAGCTTTAAGGGCTGCCACCTTCCGTGTGGGACAAGGAGCCGGACGTGTGCCTGTCCTGGGTTCAGCTGGGATAGAGTTAATTTTTACAGGAACCTGGGAGGTGGGGGCATAGCCGGGGCAGCTGACCTGAACTAGCCAAGGAGCTATTCCATACCATGTGACATCCTGCCCAGTATATAAATGGGGAGCGGGCCGGGGGGTGGTCTCTGTTTTTTTCGGTGGGGGAAGTGGCGGAGCGTCGGGTCCCGGGTGGTGAGCAGTTGCACTGTGCATCACTCTTTTTTGTATACCTTTTTTCATTAGTGCCGTTGTTGTTGTTGTAATCTCTTTTGTGTTTGTCCCAGTAAACTGCCTTTATCTCAACCCTCGAGGTTCCAGTTTCTTTTCCTTTTCTCTCCTCCGTCTCCTCCCCATCCCACCGGAGGGGGGCGGAGGAGTGAGCGAGCGGCTGCGTGGTCCTTTGTTACCGGCCGGGCTGAAACCACGACAGTCTTTTTTGGCGCCCAACGTGGGGCACGAAGGGTTGAGATAACGACAGATCTGGCCAGAGCGTGTTGAAACAAATTTGCCAAACGCATTTCTTAGATATATAGATGTTAGTCACAATGTTGTTTCATTTGTTTACATGGTGGCGTTTTGTAAGCTCTTATATGCTCTATGTATTGCCTGTAGTTGCGTATCTCATCTCTGGGAGAGTGATTGGGATTATCATTTTGCTGTACTGGGCAATGTCGACTTATGAAATGATTACATCACTGGTCATGAGGTTAAGCTGGTATCTGTATGAGGCAGTGATATCATTTCCATACTTTGGGCGCCTTCTGTCGGATTTTATTGGTAATTACACCCAATCCATGGGGAAATTAGGGGGGGATACCTCCCCCCGTCCGTTCACCTCCCTCTTCTCCTTCCGACTAATTACAACAGCTTTTGAGAATGTTGAATATCCTTGGGATGCGCAAGCCAATGTGCTGTTAGTGCTATGCCTCCTGAATATGTTTCAGGTCTTGTTTAGGGCTACAAAAACGCTCTTTAAGAGTACCACTCAGAGATCTCCCCCAAAGCTGGAGACTCATGGGTGGCACGGCATGTGGGAGCATATGGGCAAGTATCTAGAGAACTTCTCACCGCCAGTGACTTGGAAGTTCACTCCCAAACAACTACAGAACCCTTATGAAGTGACAGAATATTTGAAAGAAAAATGCTGTGGCTATTCCAAAGACATACAACTCGCTGCACTGTGCTGGGCTCTGGCCAATATCTACCAAACACTGCTTGATATTATGCAGCACCCTCGGGGGGAAAAGGGGGAAAAGATGGAAAACAGGACAACATGTACCGTGGCTACCCAAACCCTGACAACAGACACCGTGGCTGCCCCTACCCCGACAACAAGCACCGTGGCTGCCCCTACCACGACAACAGGTACCATGACTACCCCTACCCCGGTGACAGACACTGCAGCTGAACCAGAGAACCAGCCTGTGCCAGTATCAGTCGCCCCTGTACAGAAAAAGAAACACACAAAGAAATCAGTTCGCTTAGCGAGAGATGAAGATGAACCAGGGTCATCGCGAGAACAGGAGGTAGAGGCAGAACCTGAAATAATTACCCGATCTCTATCCATGAGTGAGTTGCGTGACATGCGAAAAGATTTTAGCCGCCACCCAGGTGAGCACATTGTTACCTGGCTGCTCCGATGCTGGGATAGCGGGGCTAGTAGTGTGGAATTAGAGGGTAAGGAAGCCAAGCAGCTGGGATCTCTGTCTAGGGAAGGGGGCATCGACAAGGCGATTGGGAGAAAAACACAAGTCCTCAGCCTCTGGAGGCGACTTCTGTTAGGTGTAAAGGAAAGATACCCCTTCAGGGATGAAGTTACATGTCACCAAGGCAAGTGGACCACCATGGAGAGAGGTATTCAGTACCTGAGAGAATTAGCCGTGCTGGAGGTGATTTACAATGATCCAGAAAATGCGCAGTCACCCACAGATCCAGATGAAGTCCAATGCACACAACCCATGTGGCGGAAGTTTCTACGAAGTGCACCACCAACCTATGCCAACTCATTGGCAGTAATGTCCTGGAGAGAAGGCTATGGACAAACGGTGGATGAATTGGCTGTCCAACTCCGGCAATACGAAGGGAGTCTCTCTTCCTCCCTACGGGCCTGTGTCTCAGCTGTGGAGGAGTTGTCCCGAGAGTTCCAGCAATTCAAAGTGGATCTGTCCTCCTCCTCACCTGTACAGGCCCGCATCGCAGTTATTGGGAGTAAGCGTTCCTCTGCCCAAGAGAGAGGAGAGAGAAAGTACACTCGACGGGCTAACCTGTGGTTTTACCTGCGTGACCATGGAGAGGACATGAGGAAGTGGGATGGAAAACCCACTTCAGTCTTGGATGCACGGGTACAGGAGTTGCGAGAAAAAGCAACCAGAAAAGAGAATTCTTGGAAAACTGCTGCTCCAGTTTCCCGTGAGCAGTCCCCCAGACGCAGTAGATGGGCTGATCTCATTTCCGATCCCCTTGAAGGGACTTCCGATTTACGTGTGCAGAAAGTGAGTAACGGATGTTCTAACCAGGATTAGAGGGGCCCTGCCTCCAGCCAGGTGGAGGAGAGGGACAACCGAGTCTACTGGACAGTGTGGATTCGATGGCCTGGCACATCAGACCCACAGGAATATAAGGCTCTAGTGGACACTGGTGCACAATGTACCCTAATGCCATCTAGTTATAAAGGGGCAGAACCCATCTGTATCTCTGGTGTGACAGGGGGATCCCAAGAGCTAACCGTATTGGAAGCTGAAATGAGTCTAACCGGGAATGAGTGGCATAAACACCCCATTGCGACTGGCCCAGAGGCCCCGTGCATCCTTGGTATAGATTATCTCAGGAGGGGGTATTTCAAGGACCCAAAAGGGTACCGTTGGGCCTTTGGTATAGCTGCATTGGAGACGGAGGAGATTGAACAGCTGTCTACCCTGCCGGGTCTCTCCCAAGACCCTTCGGTTGTGGGGTTGCTGAAGGTTGAAGAACAACAGGTGCCAATTGCTACCACGACGGTGCACCGGCGACAATATCGCACCAACCGAGACTCCCTGATCCCAATCCATAAGCTGATTTGCCAACTGGAGAGCCAAGGAGTGATCAGCAAGACTCACTCACCCTTTAATAGTCCCATATGGCCCGTGCAGAAATCCAATGGGGAATGGCGACTAACAGTAGATTATCGTGGGCTGAATGAAGTCACGCCACCGCTAAGCGCTGCTGTGCCAGATATGTTAGAGCTTCAATATGAACTGGAATCAAAGGCAGCTAAGTGGTATGCCACAATTGACATTGCTAATGCATTTTTCTCCATTCCCTTGGCAGCGGAGTGCAGGCCTCAGTTTGCTTTCACTTGGAGGGGCGTCCAGTACACCTGGAATCGACTGCCCCAGGGGTGGAAACACAGCCCCACCATTTGTCATGGACTGATCCAGGCTGCACTAGAAAAAGGTGAAGCTCCAGAGCACCTGCAATATATTGATGACATCATCGTATGGGGCAACACGGCAGAAGAAGTTTTTGAGAAAGGGAAGAAAATAATCCAAATCCTTTTGAAGGCTGGTTTTGCCATAAAAGAAAGTAAGGTCAAGGGACCTGCGCAGGAGATCCAGTTCTTAGGAGTAAAATGGCAAGATGGGCGTCGTCAGATCCCTGTGGACGTCATCAACAAAATAGCAGCTATGTCCTCACCGACTAATAAAAAGGAAACACAGGCTTTCTTAGGTGTTGTGGGTTTTTGGAGAATGCATATTCCAAATTACAGTCAAATTGTAAGCCCTCTCTACCAAGTTACTCGGAAGAAGAACGATTTTAAATGGGGGCCTGAGCAACGACAAGCCTTTGAACAGATTAAGCAGGAGATTGTTCACGCAGTAGCTCTTGGGCCAGTCCGGACAGGACAAGATATTAAAAATATGCTCTACACTGCAGCTGGGGAGAATGGCCCTACCTGGAGCCTTTGGCAGAAAGCACCTGGGGAGACCCGTGGCCGACCTCTGGGGTTTTGGAGTCGGGGATATCGAGGATCCGAGGCTCGCTATACTCCAACTGAAAAAGAGATCTTGGCAGCATATGAAGGAGTTCGAGCCGCCTCAGAAGTGGTTGGTACTGAAACACAGCTCTTCTTAGCACCTCGACTGCCAGTGCTGGGCTGGATGTTCAAAGGGAAAGTTTCCTCTACGCATCACGCGACTGACGCCACGTGGAGTAAGTGGATCGCACTGATCACACAGCGAGCTCGCATAGGAAACCCCGGTCGCCCAGGAATGTTAGAAGTGATTACGGACTGGCCAGAAGGCAAAGATTTTGGAATGTCGCCAGAGAAAGAGGTGACACGGGCCGAAGAAGCCCCGCTGTATAATAAACTGCCAGAAAATGAGAGGCAATATGCCCTGTTCACTGATGGGTCCTGTCGCATTGTGGGAAAACATCGAAGGTGGAAGGCTGCTGTATGGAGTCCTACACGACTAGTCGCAGAAACTGCTGAAGGAGAAGGTGAATCGAGTCAGTTTGCAGAGGTGAAAGCCATCCAGCTAGCGTTAGACATTGCTGAAAGAGAAAAGTGGCCAGTGCTCTATCTCTATACTGACTCGTGGATGGTGGCAAATGCCCTATGGGGGTGGCTACAGCAATGGAAGAAGGGCAACTGGCAGCGCAGAGGTAAACCCATCTGGGCTGCCGCACTGTGGCAAGATATCGCTGTTCGGATAGAGAAGCTAGTGGTAAAAGTACATCACGTAGATGCTCATGTACCCAAGAGTCGAGCCACTGAAGAACATCAAAACAACCACCAGGCAGATCAGGCCGCCAAGATTGAAGTGTCTCAGGTGGACCTGGACTGGCAACGTAGAGGTGAGCTATTTATGGCTCAGTGGGCCCACGATACCTCAGGCCATCAGGGAAGAGATGCAACATATAGATGGGCTCGAGATCGAGGGGTGGACTTGACCATGGACACTATCTCACAGGTCATCCATGAATGTGAAACATGTGCTGCAATTAAGCAAGCCAAGCGGCAAAAACCCCTGTCACATGGAGGACGATGGCTGAAATATAAACAGTGGGAGGCCTGGCAGATTGACTATATCACACTCCCACGAACACGCCAAGGCAAGTGCCATGTGCTTACAATGGTGGAAGCAACCACTGGGTGGCTGGAAACATACCCTGTGTCCCATGCCACTGCCCAGAACACTATCCTGGGCCTTGAAGAGAAAATTTTATGGCAACACGGCACCCCAGAAAGAATCGAGTCGGACAACGGGACTCACTTCCGAAACAACCTCGTAGACACCTGGGCCAAAGAACATGGCATTGAGTGGGTGTATCACATCCCTTATCACGCACCAGCCTCCGGAAAAATTGAACGGTACAATGGACTGCTGAAAACTACATTGAGAGCGATGGGGGGTGGAACTTTCAAGCATTGGGATACACATTTAACAAAAGCCACCTGGTTAGTTAATACTAGAGGATCCGCCAATCGGGCTGGCCCCGCCCAACCAAGAGATCCACATACTGTAGAAGGGGATAAAGTCCCTGTAGTGCGCATGAGGAGTATGTTAGGAAAGACAGTCTGGGTTAGTCCTCCCTCAAGCAGAAGCAAACCCATTCAAGGGGTTGTTTTTGCTCAAGGACCTGGGTACACCTGGTGGGTGATGCAGAAGGATGGGGAGGTTCGATGTGTACCTCAGGGAGATTTGATTTTGGGAGAGAATAGCCAGTGAATTGGGCTGTATGATATTTAACTGCTAAATAACCTGCCAATGCATGTCATTGTATCTATAGTGTCTATATGCCATATCAAGGGTATTATTGTGAGAATTATCCAAATGACTACAGGATGGACTTTTGAAACTGAGCCAAGTACAACAGCGATAGAACTTGAACTGGCACCCACCAATTTCCTCAAGATCAACATCTTCGACCTGCAGACCAGGGGCATGAGTTGCACCAAATGTACTAGCCACAAGTTCCAGAGGCAGCGTACAACAACCCAACATCTCACACCATCTCTCTCTTATCCTGAAGAACTGTTACAACAGATAGAGCCCCAAAATTGATGGACACATTAGAGGGATAGCCCATAGGCTAAAGGAACACCGTGTGTGTGTGTGCGAGGTCAGGGGGTGGAGTCCATATACTTATATATAAGACAAGGAAAGTTGTAGTGGTTGATTGGAAAAAAAAATAAAAAAAAGTAAGATCTGGGCATGATGTAGATGGTATAGAATAAGGGGTGGATAATGTCCTGGGTTCAGCTGGGATAGAGTTAATTTTTACAGGAACCTGGGAGGTGGGGCATAGCCGGGGCAGCTGACCTGAACTAGCCAAGGAGCTATTCCATACCATGTGACATCCTGCCCAGTATATAAATGGGGAGCGGGCCGGGGGGTGGTCTCTGTTTTTTTCGGTGGGGGAAGTGGCGGAGCGTCGGGTCCCGGGTGGTGAGCAGTTGCACTGTGCATCACTCTTTTTTGTATACCTTTTTTCATTAGTGCCGTTGTTGTTGTTGTAATCTCTTTTGTGTTTGTCCCAGTAAACTGCCTTTATCTCAACCCTCGAGGTTCCAGTTTCTTTTCCTTTTCTCTCCTCCGTCTCCTCCCCATCCCACCGGAGGGGGGCGGAGGAGTGAGCGAGCGGCTGCGTGGTCCTTTGTTACCGGCCGGGCTGAAACCACGACAGTGCCTTTCCGGAATCAGGCTCTGCCGAGGACGAGAGCCATGAGATGTTCCTCCTCTGGGCAAGCCCGGGTCCTGAATCCTGTTGTACCTGTGAATAGGCTGCAGGGGGACGGTGAAGACCAGCAACAGCTTTCAGGGCTGCCACCTTCCGTGTGGGACAAGGAGCCGGACGTGTGCCTTTTCGAAAAGAGGCCCTGCCGAGGACGAGAGCCATGAGATGTTCCTCCTCTGGGCAAGCCCGGGTCCTGAATCCTGTTGTGCCTGTGAATAGGCTGCAGGGGGACGGTGAAGACCAGCAACAGCTTTCAGGGCTGCCGCCTTCCTTGTCGGACAAGGAGCCGGACGTGTGCCTTTTCGAAAAGAGGCCCTGCCGAGGACGAGAGCCATGAGATGTTCCTCCTCTGGGCAAGCCCGGGTCCCAAATCCTGTTGTGCCTGTGAATAGGCTGCAGGGGGACGGTGAAGACCAGCAACAGCTTTCAGGGCTGCCACCTTCCGTGTGGGACAAGGAGCCGGACGAGTGCCTTTTCGGGAAGAGGCTCTGCCGAGGACAAGAGCCATGATATGTTCCTCCTCTGGGCAAGCCCGGGTCCTGAATCCTGTTCTACCTCTGAATAGGCTGCAGGGGGACGGTGAAGACCAGCAACAGCTTTCAGGGCTGCCACCTTCCGTGTGGGACAAGGAGCCGGAGGTGTGCCTTTTCGGAAAGAGGCTCTGCCGAGGACGAGAGCCATGAGATGTTCCTCCTCTGGGCAAGCCCGGGTCCCAGATCCTGTTGTACCTGTGAATAGGCTGCCGGGGGACAGTGAAGACCAGCAACAGCTTTCAGGGCTGCCACCTTCCTTGTAGGACAAGGAACCGGACGTGTGCCTTTTCGGAATCGGGCTCTGCCGAGGAAGAGAGCCATGAGATGTTCCTCCTCTGGGCATGCCCGGGTCCTGAATCCTGTTGTGCCTGTGAATAGGCTGCAGGGGGACGCTGAAGACCAGCAAAAGCTTTCAGGGCTGCCACCTTCCGTGTGGGACAAGGAGCCGGACGTGTTCCTTCTCGGAATCAGGCTCTGCCGAAGACGAGAGCCATGAGATGTTCCTCCTCTGGGCAAGCCCGGGTCCCAGATCCTGTTGTGCTTGTGAATAGGCTGCAGGGGGACGGTGAAGACCAGCAACATCTTTCCGGCCTGCCACCTTCAGTGTGGGACAAGGAGCCGGACGTGTGCCTTCTCGGAAACAGGCCCTGTCAAGGACGAGAGCCATGAGATGTTCCTCCTCTGGGCAAGCCCGGATCCCAGATCCTGTTGTGCCTGTGAATAGGCTGCAGGGGGACGGTGCATACCAGCAACAGCTATCAGGGCTGCCACCTTCCGTGTGGGACAAGGAGCCGGACGAGTGCCTTTTCGGAATCAGGCTCTGCCGAAGACGAGAGCCATGAGATGTTTCACCTCTGGGCAAGCCCGGGTCCCAAATCCTGTTGTGCCTGTGAATAGGCTGCAGGGGGACGGTGAAGACCAGCAACAGCTTTCAGGGCTGCCACCTTCCTTGTCGGACAAGGAGCCGGACATGTGCCTTTTCGAAAAGAGGCTCTGCCGAGGACGAGAGCCATGAGATGTTCCTCCTCTGGGCAAGCCCGGGTCCCAGATCCTGTTGTACCTGTGAATAGGCTGCAGGGGGACGGTGAAGACCAGCAACAGCTTTCAGGGCTGCCACCTTCCGTGTGGGACAAGGAGTCGGATGTGTGCCTTTTCGGAAATAGGCTCTGCCGAGGACGAGAGCTATGAGATGTTCCTCCTCTGGGCAAGCCCGGGTCCCAGATCCTGTCGTACCTGTGAATAGGCTGCCGGGGGACGGTGAAGACCAGCAACAGCTTTCAGGGCTGCCACCTTCCGTGTGGGACAAGGAACCGGACGTGTGCCTTTTCGGAATCGGGCTCTGCCGAGGAAGAGAGCCATGAGATGTTCCTCCTCTGGGCATGTCCAGGTCCTGAATCCTGTTGTGCCTGTGAATAGGCTGCAGGGGGACGGTGAAGACCAGCAACAGCTTTCAGGGCTGCCACCTTCCGTGTGGGACAAGGAGCCGGACGTGTGCCTTTCCGGAATCAGGCTCTGCCGAGGACGAGAGCCATGAGATGTTCCTCCTCTGGGCAAGCCCGGGTCCTGAATCCTGTTGTACCTGTGAATAGGCTGCAGGGGGACGGTGAAGACCAGCAACAGCTTTCAGGGCTGCCACCTTCCGTGTGGGACAAGGAGCCGGACGTGTGACTTTTCAGAAATAGGCTCTGCCGAGGACGAGAGCCATGATATGTTCCTCCTCTGGGCAAGCCCGGGTCCTGAATCCTGTTGTACCTGTGAATAGGCTGCAGGGGGACGGTGAAGACCAGCAACATCTTTCAGGGCCGCCACCTTCCGTGTGGGACAGGGAGCCGGATGTGTGCCTTTTCGGAAAGAGGCCCTGCCGAGGACGAGAGCCATGAGATGTTCCTCCTCTGGGCAAGCCCGGGTCCCAGATCCTGTTGTGCCTGTGAATAGGCTGCAGGGGGACGGTGAAGACCAGCAACAGCTTTCCGGCCTGCCACCTTCCGTGTCGGACAAGGAGCCGGACGTGTGCCTTTTCGAAAAGAGGCTCCGCCGAGGACGAGAGCCATGAGATGTTCCTCCTCTGGGCAAGCCCGGGTCCCAGATCCTGTTGTGCCTGTGAATAGGCTGCAGGGGGACGGTGAAGACCAGCAACAGCTTTCAGGGCTGCCGCCTTCCTTGTCGGACAAGGAGCCGGACGTGTGCCTTTTCGAAAAGAGGCCCTGCCGAGGACGAGAGCCATGAGATGTTCCTCCTCTGGGCAAGCCCGGGTCCCAAATCCTGTTGTGCCTGTGAATAGGCTGCAGGGGGACGGTGAAGACCAGCAACAGCTTTCAGGGCTGCCACCTTCCGTGTGGGACAAGGAGCCGGACGAGTGCCTTTTCGGGAAGAGGCTCTGCCGAGGACGAGAGCCATGAGATGTTCCTCCTCTGGGCAAGCCCGTGTCCTGAATCCTGTTGTACCTCTGAATAGGCTGCAGGGGGACGGTGAAGACCAGCAACAGCTTTCAGGGCTGCCACCTTCCGTGTGGGACAAGGAGCCGGACGTGTGGCTTTCCGGAATCAGGCTCTGCCGAGGACGAGAGCCATGAGATGTTCCTCCTCTGGGCAAGCCCGGATCCCAGATCCTGTTGTGCCTGTGAATAGGCTGCAGGGGGACGGTGCATACCAGCAACAGCTATCAGGGCTGCCACCTTCCGTGTGGGACAAGGAGCCGGACGAGTGCCTTTTCGGAATCAGGCTCTGCCGAAGACGAGAGCCATGAGATGTTCCACCTCTGGGCAAGCCCGGGTCCCAAATCCTGTTGTGCCTGTGAATAGGCTGCAGGGGGACGGTGAAGACCAGCAACAGCTTTCAGGGCTGCCACCTTCCTTGTCGGACAAGGAGCCGGACGTGTGCCTTTTCGAAAAGAGGCCCTGCCGAGGACGAGAGCCATGAGATGTTCCTCCTCTGGGCAAGCCCGGGTCCCAGATCCTGTTGTGCCTTTGAATAGGCTGCAGGGGGACGGTGAAGACCAGCAACATCTTTCCGGCCTGCCACCTTCCGTGTGGGACAAGGAGCCGGACGTGTGCCTTCTCGGAATCAGGCTCTGCCGAGGACGAGAGCCATGAGATGTTCCTCCTCGGGGCAAGCCCGGGTCCCAGATCCTGTTGTGCCTGTGAATAGGCTGCAGGGGGACGGTGAAGACCAGCAACAGCTTTCAGGGCTGCCACCTTCCGTGTGGGACAAGGAGCCGGACGTGTGCCTTTTCGGAAATAGGCTCTGCCGAGGACGAGAGCTATGAGATGTTCCTCCTCTGGGCAAGCCCGGGTCCCAGATCCTGTCGTACCTGTGAATAGGCTGCCGGGGGACGGTGAAGACCAGCAACAGCTTTCAGGGCTGCCACCTTCCTTGTGGGACAAGGAACCGGACGTGTGCCTTTTCGGAATCGGGCTCTGCCGAGGAAGAGAGCCATGAGATGTTCCTCCTCTGGGCATGTCCAGGTCCTGAATCCTGTCGTGCCTGTGAATAGGCTGCAGGGGGACGGTGAAGACCAGCAACAGCTTTAAGGGCTGCCACCTTCCGTGTGGGACAAGGAGCCGGACGTGTGCCTTTCCGGAATCAGGCTCTGCCGAGGACGAGAGCCATGAGATGTTCCTCCTCTGGGCAAGCCCGGGTCCTGAATCCTGTTGTACCTGTGAATAGGCTGCAGGGGGACGGTGAAGACCAGCAACAGCTTTCAGGGCTGCCACCTTCCGTGTGGGACAAGGAGCCGGACGTGTGCCTTTTCGAAAAGAGGCCCTGCCGAGGACGAGAGCCATGAGATGTTCCTCCTCTGGGCAAGCCCGGGTCCTGAATCCTGTTGTGCCTGTGAATAGGCTGCAGGGGGACGGTGAAGACCAGCAACATCTTTCCGGCCTGCCACCTTCCGTGTCGGACAAGGAGCCGGACGTGTGCCTTTTCGAAAAGAGGCTCCGCCGAGGACGAGAGCCATGAGATGTTCCTCCTCTGGGCAAGCCCGGGTCCCAGATCCTGTTGTGCCTGTGAATAGGCTGCAGGGGGACGGTGAAGACCAGCAACAGCTTTCAGGGCTGCCGCCTTCCTTGTCGGACAAGGAGCCGGACGTGTGCCTTTTCGAAAAGAGGCCCTGCCGAGGACGAGAGCCATGAGATGTTCCTCCTCTGGGCAAGCCCGGGTCCCAAATCCTGTTGTGCCTGTGAATAGGCTGCAGGGGGACGGTGAAGACCAGCAACAGCTTTCAGGGCTGCCACCTTCCGTGTGGGACAAGGAGCCGGACGAGTGCCTTTTCGGGAAGAGGCTCTGCCGAGGACAAGAGCCATGATATGTTCCTCCTCTGGGCAAGCCCGGGTCCTGAATCCTGTTGTACCTCTGAATAGGCTGCAGGGGGACGGTGAAGACCAGCAACAGCTTTCAGGGCTGCCACCTTCCGTGTGGGACAAGGAGCCGGAGGTGTGCCTTTTCGGAAATAGGCTCTGCCGAGGACGAGAGCCATGAGATGTTCCTCCTCTGGGCAAGCCCGGGTCCCAGATCCTGTTGTACCTGTGAATAGGCTGCAGGGGGACGGTGAAGACCAGCAACAGCTTTCAGGGCTGCCACCTTCCTTGTAGGACAAGGAGCCGGACGTGTGCCTTTTCGGAATCGGGCTCTGCCGAGGAAGAGAGCCATGAGATGTTCCTCCTCTGGGCATGCCCGGGTCCTGAATCCTGTTGTGCCTGTGAATAGGCTGCAGGGGGACGGTGAAGACCAGCAACAGCTTTCAGGGCTGCCACCTTCCGTGTGGGACAAGGAGCCGGACGTGTGGCTTTCCGGAATCAGGCTCTGCCGAAGACGAGAGCCATGAGATGTTCCTCCTCTGGGCAAGCCCGGGTCCCAGATCCTGTTGTGCCTGTGAATAGGCTGCAGGGGGACGGTGAAGACCAGCAACATCTTTCCGGCCTGCCACCTTCCGTGTGGGACAAGTAGCCGGACGTGTGCCTTCTCGGAAACAGGCCCTGTCAAGGACGAGAGCCATGAGATGTTCCTCCTCTGGGCAAGCCCGGGTCCCAGATCCTGTTGTACCTGTGAATAGGCTGCAGGGGGACGGTGAAGACCAGCAACAGCTTTCAGGGCTGCCACCTTCCGTGTGGGACAAGGAGCCGGATGTGTGCCTTTTCGGAAATAGGCTCTGCCGAGGACGAGAGCTATGAGATGTTCCTCCTCTGGGCAAGCCCGGGTCCCAGATCCTGTCGTACCTGTGAAAAGGCTGCCGGAGGACGGTGAAGACCAGCAACAGCTTTCAGGGCTGCCACCTTCCGTGTGGGACAAGGAGCCGGACGTGTGCCTTTTCGAAAAGAGGCCCTGCCGAGGACGAGAGCCATGAGATGTTCCTCCTCTGGGCAAGCCCGGGTCCTGAATCCTGTTGTGCCTGTGAATAGGCTGCAGGGGGACGGAGAAGACCAGCAACATCTTTCCAGCCTGCCACCTTCCGTGTGGGACAAGGAGCCGGACGTGTGCCTTTTCGAAAAGAGGCTCCGCCGAGGACGAGAGCCATGAGATGTTCCTCCTCTGGGCAAGCCCGGGTCCCAGATCCTGTTGTGCCTGTGAATAGGCTGCAGGGGGACGGTGAAGACCAGCAACAGCTTTCAGGGCTGCCGCCTTCCTTGTCGGACAAGGAGCCGGACGTGTGCCTTCTCGGAAAAAGGCACTGCCGAGGACGAGAGCCATGAGATGTTCCTCCTCTGGGCAAGCCCGGGTCCCAAATCCTGTTGTGCCTGTGAATAGGCTGCATGGGGACGGTGAAGACCAGCAACAGCTTTCAGGGCTGCCACCTTCCGTGTGGGACAAGGAGCCGGACGAGTGCCTTTTAGGGAAGAGGCTCTGCCGAGGACAAGAGCCATGATATGTTCCTCCTCTGGGCAAGCCCGGGTCCTGAATCCTGTTGTACCTCTGAATAGGCTGCAGGGGGACGGTGAAGACCAGCAACAGCTTTCAGGGCTGCCACCTTCCGTGTGGGACAAGGAGCCGGAGGTGTGCCTTTTCGGAAAGAGGCTCTGCCGAGGACGAGAGCCATGAGATGTTCCTCCTCTGGGCAAGCCCGGGTACCAGATCCTGTTGTACCTGTGAATAGGCTGCAGGGGGACAGTGAAGACCAGCAACAGCTATCAGGGCTGCCACCTTCCTTGTAGGACAAGGAGCCGGACGTGTGCCTTTTCGGAATCGGGCTCTGCCGAGGAAGAGAGCCATGAGATGTTCCTCCTCTGGGCATGCCCGGGTCCTGAATCCTGTTGTGCCTGTGAATAGGCTGCAGGGGGACGGTGAAGACCAGCAACAGCTTTCAGGGCTGCCACCTTCCGTGTGGGACAAGGAGCCGGACGTGTGGCTTTCCGGAATCAGGCTCTGCCAAAGACGAGAGCCATGAGATGTTCCTCCTCTGGGCAAGCCCGGGTCCCAGATCCTGTTGTGCCTGTGAATAGGCTGCAGGGGGACGGTGAAGACCAGCAACATCTTTCCGACCTGCCACCTTCCGTGTGGGACAAGGAGCCGGACGTGTGCCTTCTCGGAAACAGGCCCTGTCAAGGACGAGAGCCATGAGATGTTCCTCCTCTGGGCAAGCCCGGGTCCCAGATCCTGTTGTACCTGTGAATAGGCTGCAGGGGGACGGTGAAGACCAGCAACAGCTTTCAGGGCTGCCACCTTCCGTGTGGGACAAGGAGCCGGACGTGTGCCTTTTCGAAAAGAGGCCCTGGCGAGGACGAGAGCCATGAGATGTTCCTCCTCTGGGCAAGCCCGGGTCCTGAATCCTGTTGTGCCTGTGGATAGGCTGCAGGCGGACGGTGAAGACCAGCAACAGCTTTCAGGGCTGCCACCTTCCGTGTGGGACAAGGAGCCCGACGTGTGCCTTTTCGGAATCAGGCTCTGCCGAGGACGAGAGCCATGAGATGTTCCTCCTCTGGGCAAGCCCGGGTCCTGAAT
This sequence comes from Astur gentilis, assembly GCF_929443795.1. NCBI lineage: Eukaryota > Metazoa > Chordata > Aves > Accipitriformes > Accipitridae > Astur > Astur gentilis. Next base: position 1,535,507 of record NW_026061052.1, read on the forward strand.
CCTGTTGTACCTGTGAATAGGCTGCAGGGGGACGGTGAAGACCAGCAACAGCTTTCAGGGCTGCCACCTTCAGTGTGGGACAAGGAGCCGGACGTGTGACTTATCAGAAATAGGCTCTGCCGAGGACGAGAGCCATGATATGTTCCTCCTCTGGGCAAGCCCGGGTCCCAGATCCTGTTGTGCCTGTGAATAGGCTGCAGGGGGACGGTGCATACCAGCAACAGCTATCAGGGCTGCCACCTTCCGTGTGGGACAAGGAGACGGACGAGTGCCTTTTCGGAATCAGGCTCTGCCGAAGACGAGAGCCATGAGATGTTCCTCCTCTGGGCAAGCCCGGGTCCCAGATCCTGTTGTGCCTGTGAATAGGCTGCAGGGGGACGTTGCATACCAGCAACAGCTATCAGGGCTGCCACCTTCCGTGTGGGACAAGGAGACGGACGAGTGCCTTTTCGGAATCAGGCTCTGCCGAAGACGAGAGCCATGAGATGTTCCACCTCTGGGCAAGCCCGGGTCCCAAATCCTGTTGTGCCTGTGAATAGGCTGCAGGGGGACGTTGAAGACCAGCAACAGCTTTCAGGGCTGCCTCCTTCCTTGTCGGACAAGGAGCCGGACGTGTGCCTTTTCGAAAAGAGGCTCTGCCGAGGACGAGAGCCATGAGATGTTCCTCCTCTGGGCAAGCCCGGGTCCCAGATCCTGTTGTGCCTTTGAATAGGCTGCAGGGGGACGGTGAAGACCAGCAACATCTTTCCGGCCTGCCACCTTCCGTGTGGGACAAGGAGCCGGACGTGTGCCTTCTCGGAAACAGGCTCTGCCGAGGACGAGAGCCATGAGATGTTCCTCCTCTGGGCATGTCCAGGTCCTGAATCCTGTTGTGCCTGTGAATAGGCTGCAGGGAGACGGTGAAGACCAGCAACAGCTTTCAGGGCTGCCACCTTCCGTGTGGGACAAGGAGCCGGACGTGTGCCTTTCAGGAATCAGGCTATGCCGAGGACGAGAGCCATGAGATGTTCCTCCTCTGGGCAAGCCCGGGTCCTGAATCCTGTTGTACCTCTGAATAGGCTGCAGGGGGACGGTGAAGACCAGCAACAGCTTTCAGGGCTGCCACCTTCCGTGTGGGACAAGGAGCCGGACGTGTGACTTTTCAGAAATAGGCTCTGCCGAGGACGAGAGCCATGAGATGTTCCTCCTCTGGGCAAGCCCGGGTCCTGAATCCTGTTGTACCTGTGAATAGGCTGCAGGGGGACGGTGAAGACCAGCAACAGCTTTCAGGGCTGCCACCTTCCGTGTGGGACAAGGAGCCGGACGTGTAACTTTTCGAAAAGAGGCCCTGCCGAGGACGAGAGCCATGAGATGTTCCTCCTCTGGGCAAGCCCGGGTCCCAGATCCTGTCGTGCCTGTGAATAGGCTGCAGGGGGACGGTGAAGACCAGCAACAGCTTTCAGGGCTGCCACCTTCCGTGTGGGACAAGGAGCCGGACGAGTGCCTTTTCGGGAAGAGGCTCTGCCGAGGACAAGAGCCATGATATGTTCCTCCTCTGGGCAAGCCCGGGTCCTGAATCCTGTTGTACCTGTGAATAGGCTGCAGGGGGACGGTGAAGACCAGCAACAGCTTTCAGGGCTGCCACCTTCCGTGTGGGACAAGGAGCCGGACGTGTGCCTTTTCGGAATCAGGCTCTGCCGAAGACGAGAGCCATGAGATGTTCCACCTCTGGTCAAGCCCGGGTCCTGAATCCTGTTGTGCCTGTGAATAGGCTGCAGGGGGACGGTGAAGACCAGCAACAGCTTTCCGGCCTGCCACCTTCCTTGTCGGACAAGGAGCCGGACGTGTGCCTTTTCGAAAAGAGGCCCTGCCGAGGACGAGAGCCATGAGATGTTCCTCCTCTGGGCAAGCCCGGGTCCCAAATCCTGTTGTGCCTGTGAATAGGCTGCAGGGGGACGGTGAAGACCAGCAACAGCTTTCAGGGCTGCCACCTTCCGTGTGGGACAAGGAACCGGACGTGTGCCTTTTCGGGAAGAGGCTCTGCCGAGGACAAGAGCCATGATATGTTCCTCCTCTGGGCAAGCCCGTGTCCTGAATCCTGTTGTACCTCTGAATAGGCTGCAGGGGGACGGTGAAGACCAGCAACAGCTTTCAGGGCTGCCACCTTCCGTGTGGGACAAGGAGCCGGACGTGTGCCTTTTCGAAAAGAGGCCCTGCCGAGGACGAGAGCCATGAGATGTTCCTCCTCTGGGCAAGCCCGGGTCCCAGATCCTGTTGTGCCTGTGAATAGGCTGCAGGGGGACGGTGAAGACCAGCAGCATCTTTCCAGCCTGCCACCTTCCGTGTGGGACAAGGAGCCGGACGTGTGCCTTTTCGGAAAGAGACTCTGCCGAGGAAGAGAGCCATGAGATGTTCCTCCTCTGGGCAAGCCCGGGTCCTGAATCCTGTTGTGCCTTTGAATAGGCTGCCGGGGGACGGTGAAGACCAGCAACATCTTTCCGGCCTGCCACCTTCC